>NC_046366.1:18566445-19166445 GCF_011125445.2 Fundulus heteroclitus
TTGATTTGTCCTGCTGCAGCCTGGAACTTCTTCCCCCCAACCTTTTTTATAGCCACGACCTCACCCACCTCAACCTCAAACACAACTTCCTGCCTGCGGACCATCGCCTCGAGCAGCTGCAAAGGTACAACACTGTGACAGACCTGCGGGGAAAAACACCTGCGGCCGAACATCAAAGGGCCGACTTCTGGGAAATTAAGGGGTTGTTGCTTCCTTTTTTGCCCCCCACCCCCCCTTCCCGGCGAATAGTTCTGAAAAACAAAAGCCGCTTTATGTGTTAAACATATATTTGAGCCTTAATAATCATTCCAAGGGCCCATGAATCAGCCACTGTGGGCCTGCATTCAATTAAGATTGAAGGAAAGCTGTTTGCAAAGTTGGAAATTATTGTTTTGAGATATAAAGAAGGATGCAAACTTTATTCCAATAGACCTCACAGGTTTTGATGATGTTTATTGATCTTTTCGACTATTGTTTTATACTTCTACACAGAGTGTCTTGCAGGTGTATTAATACCACTTGACCCTTTCCGCATTTTGTTGGAAGACTCGCTGTTCTGTGAAGGCCTCCGAGGTTTGTTAGAAGCACATTAGTGAACAAAAAAAGCAAAGAATGCAATAGACGGGGTCAGGATTTAAGTCGTCAAGAGGTTTGCCGGGGTAAACGTATTAAACTGTGAAGCATTGTTCACTACATGTTTTTGAAATTGGAAACAGTGAGACACCTGCAGATGTGTGGGTTAGGGTTAGTTTCCAGCTGAAGTAACCCGCTGGCCGAGGAAAGCATTGACCTACCGAAGCTCCATATATCCACATTTGTAGATGTACAAAGAGACATGGAAATAAAAAAAAGATCTGCAGCTGTAGTTGCAGATAATGTGGTTTACAACACTATAGCCTCAGGGTGGCTGAATAAAAATAGGCCTCACACGTTTGTGATATTTTTTATTGTAAAACAAACTTTGAAAAGCATGCTTAGTTTTTCCTTCCACTTCACAAGCATGCACGTCATTCATTGATCACAGCAGATTAACTTTGCCTTTTGTGACGCAGTGCAGAAAACATTCAAGAAGGCTAAAGGTAGGGTTTGAAAATTGACAGGAAAAACAGAGTCATAATAGGTCAGATAGGTTTCGGATGGAGGGGTTTTCGACTGAGATGAATTTTGTGGCCCGTTGAGGTTTAGAAAAAGCTAAGCGTAAACTCATGCGCAACAGGAAACGCGTCTCGTACGAAGAGCCAAGAGACAAGGCAGTGTGGCAGGGAGGCTTCGCTGAGAACAGCAGGACATGGCTGGTTGTTTTGGACAGATTTAGATTTCGCCTGCATACTTGCTAGCCATCGACCTGAGCAGACTAGGACAAGAGCTGTTGGCACGCGGGGACCGGAGAAGCCAGCCAGGGTTGTGTGAGGGCAGGCCAAAAAAACCCAGAAGGATAGATGCGTCTGCAGGGAAGCTTTTAATGTGCCTTGCCTGTCTTACTCTTCCTCTCTGTGGGCACCATCTGCTGCATGCTTATCGTTGTCTCAGATTAAAGACCACGGGCAAGATGCTGGATGCTACATGTGTGGTCCTGTGTGTGTGCATGCGTGTGTGTGTAACCATACATAACATGAAATATACTGATGCACTTTTATGCTCGTCACTGGAACGCTGTAATGCATGTGTGTGTGTGCAAAATGGAGAGAGTGTGTTAGAGGAGGAGTTGCCTGCCTGTAATTTTGGCTGCAGGCTAGCGATTTGGGGTCAGTGCATGCAAAGTCATGATACAGTATGACATTTTTATGTTTTTTTTTCTTTCTTGTTTGTTTGGGATTTTTTCTTTCTTTTTTTCAAATGTTCTTTTTTTTTTTTTTGCTGCCCTAAAGAACTGCATTTGCGTGGCAGTAAACGCTTTTGTGCCTTTCTGATAAACGGGGTCAACTTTTTATGAGTTGCTGCCATAGTGATATTATTTTGACTCATCTTTATTTTTTTTAATCTCCAGGGTAATGACTGATGTTAAAAGGATGACGACAACAGGGGAGGGAGAATTGCTTTTTTTTTTTTTTTTTTTTTTTTTTTTTCTCAACTCCGCGTACATGATGCACAGCTCCCCTGCTGGTCAAGGGAGATAACATCTATTTTGCTTTGCCAAATCTAAGCAGGCTCATCCGCATTTGACCCAGTATGTCAGAAAACGAGGTCAGTAATGAGAAAGAGATGAATAGTTTAGCTGAAAATAGAGGGATTTTGACAGAAACATGCAGCGGAGTAACAAGAGTACCCACATCTCCCTTGAGAGGCTCGTATCATGAAGTTGAAGAGTGTACTACCTCTGTTTTCATGTGGACTGCTGTGTGATACATTTCCTTTTCTAAACTCTCTTTCTCTCTTTTATTTATATATATATATATATATATATATATATATATATATATATATATAAACTATATATAAACACGGGCTTTCGCTTTCACGTGAGTTGGGGTGATAATGCGTCATGGTTTTCCAGGACAATAGCCTATCCCTTTTACTCTGCTGTTTCTCCTGCTCAAAAATCTAACAGGAGCATGATCTTCCATTTTTAATTGGATATGCATGACAGATCAGCTGGAGAACTAGTTATTTCCTATGGCGTGGGGCTGCCTTTCTAATGTGCTACTTTCATTGAGACAGATGTCACCACTTGCTGAGACAGAAGTTTTGCGCACAGTTGAACCCTTGCCCCCTTTATTTCCATGTGTGACGGCAGTTTGGAAACTTTTACGAACAGCACACATGAAAGACAGTAAAGCAATAGAAAGTCGTAATTTAGACGGGTTAAGAGTAGTAGGAAGGATTTAAGTTGCATTAAATGATTGCTCTGTATTTTGGGGTCTGCCCCAGAACACAAACATAACTCACCATGGTCAGGGTGTGAATGTGTGCATGAATGGGTGAATGTCTGATTGTAGTGTAAAGCGCTTTGGGTTTGTCGGACTTCATGAAGCGCTATACTAGTACAATCCATTTACCATCATTGCATCACATACTGTACATTTCTGATCATTGTAATACCTGTTAGCAGAAAGCCGTGTATTTTCTCAAGATGCACAGAGAAATTGTATGATGACTGGAAACTTAACATTCCAGTCTTTTGTCGTTTAGGGAACGCAACAAACTAGGCACCACCAGAAGAAAAAATACTTTGAAATGAATTAATTTCAGTATAAATCAGAGGAAGCTCAGAGATTATTGACGCTATTAAAATGAAAACATTACCTTTTTTTATGTCTGAGGTTTATTCAGGCTGCAAGAGAGTGGGACCTTATGCAGATAACAGGAAGGCTGCTCTGTTTTAACCCTTTTGAGATTGCATCCTCTGTTATGAAACATGGATTTGGAAATGTTGCAAGCCTCTTGGAAATAAGTAACATTTTGGCTGGGTAATTGTTAACGTCAGACTGTTGTTGTTGTTGTTGCTGTTGCAGTAATACCATTCACACCTTTCACCAATATACAAGTAAGGTGCTAAACCCAGATTAAGTCCCTAATCATCACATGTTAGTTTTATTAATAATAGTAATAACAATAATTTTATTTATAAAGCTCTTTCAAACAAACTGCTGAACAGTAGGTAATCAAAAAATAGTAAAACAAGAAATAAAACGATACAATTTATAAAAAGGTAGAAACATAAAAGCAAAAGGAAACACCTTTGTGCCATTGGCAGAGAAAGTAGTCCTGGGTTGTCCTCAGTTCGCTGCATATTTCTACCAAGAGAAGCCTGGACTCACTCGATCGCACACTCAAATAGTCCATTGTTGTTATCAAATTACCTCTGTTAACTCCTAATATGTCGCGTAAAAAGAATTTTTCTTAATCAGACAAAAGTAAATCCGGGTATAGTTCCTATAAGGCAGGAAAGCTAGAAAAATATTCATGTTTTTATATTATAGTTCAAATCAGATAATATTGACAGGTTAAAATTTTGCAAAAAACTGAAGACTGTAATTTGGCTGTACCAGTACTGCCCAGTACTCTTTGTACATTTGGTGGACACAACGCAACACTAGCACAAATACAAAACTGAATCTTGGTTAACCTAACAAGCAATCTGTCTCTCTCTTCATCTTATATTTGCTCTTCATCTGAAGATGTCTGTGGAGCTAAATGCTCCGCAGTGTTCACCAGCTCGATGCCCACTTTATCTGTTGGCCATTTTGGAGCTTGGCAGCCCGTACCAGGGGTTTATCTGAGATTTGCCTAAAATACAGCAGCTGCTCAAATAGCTATAAATGGGCTTCTTGGCTGGATCTTTGAAACAATTAGCTTACTGACTGTATTTCGATGGCATTTATCAGCCTTTTGTAGGCCTTTTTTTTTTCTTTTCTTTTTTCAGGCCAGCTTAATAATGTAATAGTTGTCAAGTACTCCCTCCCCTTTGGTCTAATTTGGCCGCCAACAGGATACATCTGGGTATTACTTTCCAGATACTCCCAGATCTCATTCTTTTGCAGTTTTGGCAGGGAGCGTGGATTTGTTTTGTGGAAAAGCTTAAAAAAACAGCACTTCGAATCATCAAGCAAGATCTGTGTGATGGATCTTAGAAACATCAGATGCCTTTTAGGGTTTTCCCAGTGGCCGGTCATGAACCTTTTAGTCAGAAATGACTTTAGCCCACAAGGGCAATTGGCCATCAGGAACATCTGAACCACCAGTTAATGACTGAATGTTTTTTCTGTTTCAGCGTGGAACAATCTCCTCTGTCTGCAGATCAGTCAGGGAGGGAGCGTACTAGGATTGGCTGTCCACTGTTGTGAATTTGTGCTAAAAAAGAAAGAAGACAATCTGTATAAAACCACTGTAAAACACTAAATCAACATGTCACAGACTACTTATCCTGTCTTACTAGGCACAACTGAAGTACACATATTCTGCAATCAGAGTGTCGACTAGTCAAAATCTAATAACAGACATTTTGATTTAGAGTTTTGACTAGGCAAAATTATGTTGTAGATATCTGTAATTAATATCCAGTGTAGCGATTAAATGTTTATCGTACTGCCATAGGCCTGAAGTTCCACTGCCTTGGCAGCACCTGCTTCGTGGCGTAACTACCAGCGTAACTCTGCTCACTCTCCATGATTCAGTATAGCATATCAAGCTAGCTGCTGCTCCCCCCCTCCCCTTCCCGCGTCTCCCCGCCCACTTTGATGGAATTTTGTCTGGGGATGGAAATATGCTTTTACATGGGAGTGAGTTTAAGTTGGAAAATCTCATTTCCCATTTTTATTTTGTGCTGTGTGGGTGCATGCTTACCTGACTCCGCCAGATAGATTTGCTCCGCATATCCATCTGGAAACCTTCCGTTGAAGTAATTTTGGGAAGGGGCGAAAATACTGGTTAGCTGATTGGCCTATGTTGGTGATAGACGGGCCAAATAAACCAATCAGATTCGTCGTCACTCGTAACAGAGCGACGACGAAAACACAACCACAAGCCAAGCTACTCTTGCTGCTGCAAGTAAAGGCTCGTTAGCTCAGCAAATAAATACTCTGTAATTCCGATAAAACTTGCTCGATAGCCACGCTAACGCTAGTTTCATCGGCTGAAGCCGCCATGTTCTTAGACTGAACTGTCGTGCTTCCCGTTGCGTCACACCTCAACCCGCCTCAAAGCCAACGCTGATTGGACGTTCGTTTGGTGAACGGCTCCAAATTTTCTTTAACGGAGAGTATCCAGACTGATCTGCGAGTGAAACCTTGAAACCTCGCGAGATCAGGATGGTCTCACGAGGCTAGATGCATGCTGGGTGTATGGCGGGATCCGACGACTGAGGCCGTCAAAAAGGACTGGCCGACATCCCGAAGTATGAAAAATGCCTTTTATCGTTCATCTCACCCGTCTGTCAAACTAACACACTGTATTCGTCCCGTTCAGCTCTGTGGTGGTGTTGACATTTTTCCCGTTTCTTCACCAATCCTGAATAACAAAGAATCTCCTTCCTCTTGCGCTTCAAACATTTTGTCCTCCTCCTCTTCCTCCTCTTCCTTCATCAATTCACAAACTGCCCTCTCCGCCATTGTGGTGGCCATAAAGCAGCAGCGCTTTTCAGCTACCATACCAGTCAAGATACATACAGAGATTTTTGTTGCTTGGTGCATTGGAAAATTAAGAATGTGCATGTGATTCCTTTTTTTATATATATTTTTTTTCTAGACAAAAGCGGCAAAAAAATGTTTACTGGAGAGTTTGTACGATGTCTTAACGTGTTTTGGAGACTACAAATAAACAAAAACAGAGCGCATCGCTTGGAGTTTTTTTTTACATTACATCCGTAGTTATCTGATTGGTTCTAACCTGATGTCGCTGATCCTGTTAGTCTCACCTTTGAAATTGAGCTCTATCAGACTGATAAGCAGTGTGTACGGCATAACTCAGTCTGGCTGAGCTTACAGTTATGCACTGCAAAAACAGAACTGAAAATAAGTAACATTTTCTTGAAATTATTGCATTTGTCCTTGATTTGAGCAGGTAAATAAGATTATCTGCCAATGGAAAGAGTATTTTTACCCCTAAAATAAGATAATTAGATTTAATGCACTTGAAATGAATTGGTGGAGATGAGTTCTTCCTATTTTAAGTGCAAAAATCTTATTCCATTGGCAGATTATCTTATTTAGCTGCTCAAATAAGGTACAAATACACTAATTTCAAGAAGAAATTACTTATTTTTAGTTCGGTTTTTGCAGTATGATTATTCACGTTTGTTGCGATCGCTGCTCTTTTGGTAACTGATAGAAGGATATTTCTGCTGAAATATGTTTAAGTGGTGCAGCTGCCGACACGTTGGCATGTTCGGACATATTCTCCGGAAAGGACACCACCGTGGGTGTGTCGTTATAGTTACAGACAGAAAAAGAAGACATTTTTCTAATCTGGTGACCGATTCGTAAAAGAATACACGTAACTACATGCCAAAACAAATCAATATACCGCAGCTGCCGCCATCATACCAGAGGTTGCTCGCATATTCAGTCCTCCCCAGCAGCACTGCAAGAAACAAGGTGGATAAATAAAATAAAAAAATTGAGAAAATATATATATATTTTTTCTCTCACTGAGCGGCGATGAATAATTTAAATTTGTACTGTGTGTGAGAGAGCAGCCTCTGTAAATGTGGAAGGAAGAAAAGAAGGAGCTAACATCTCTAATCCCATATGTCGCAACGACCTAACGCGACATGATGGAGGAGACACAGAGAGTCTGAGGGGAGGGCACGCGTCTTCCTCAGCACTTTCCACTGACTGATTTAGCGATCAACAGACCTCTTCTGACATAACCTCCTGCTTCCCGCGGTACCCGCCTTAAGCTGGAATTACTCGACCACCCAAATCAATAGCTCCGACACCCTTTGTAGCTTTATCTCCGTCGTCGGAGTCTACTCTGTGTTTGTGCAAAGTATAAAAATGTAATCAGCAGCTCCGGCAAGGGGGGGAAAAAAAAGGTTGTGTGTGTTTGTGGGATAAATAAAGGATAATTTTTGCAAGGTTCACTTTGGTTTTCGGTCCTGAGGGCCCGGCTCCTGGGAAGGTTGTCAGTATGCCATGGGAGGACGCACCGGTGGATGCACCAGTGGATGCACCAGTGGCATGGTCTCTGGTGTTTAAATAAATAACACACACACTCATGCTTCGCTTGTTTGCTCAACAATTCAACGTGAAGTTCAGAACCTCTCTGTCTGTGGCCGTGTTTATTTTTAACATGTGTTTTTTTTTTTTTTTGTTAGGGGTGGGGTAGATCTGCTGTACCACGTGGCAAAATGAATCTTTACGAGCGCCCTCAGTTGACCCTCTCCATGTCCGTTCTCTGCTTCTGCAGGTTCTCTCGTCTCCGCAGCCTCAACCTCTCCAACAACCACCTCGGTCAGTTCCCGCTGGCCATTTGTGACATCCCCACCCTGACAGAGGTCAACCTCAGCTGTAACTACCTGGACTCTGTCCCCAGCTCTGTGGGCGCCATGAGCAAGTAAGCACAAACGGCAACTCGCGCAGAGGCAATGGGAAGAGAGCCTTACCGATGTCAGAAGGCCAGAGTAATATATATTGCAATATCTAAACCATCGGGGAAGTCCGGGGCTCAGTATACATCTCACATATTCATTTTTAAGATACCTTCTGTTTTGTTTTCTTCTGGTGTTTACCTTCATCTCTCTCTGCTATTGGTTACTGTAGTGCAGATGCACGTTTGCACCACATTTCTATTTGCGTCACTATCAAAGGTTTGTATAGCCAAATGGGAGTCCCCAAAGGGATAACCATGCCCTGCTCTAACCACTAGGCCACTTCTCCCATAAAAAGTCCTGGTTAAAAACAGATGCCATGCAGGGGTGTGTAAAAGAAAATGGGGGTCTGGTCAGATGGTCAGAAACAGAACTTTTTGGCCTACATGCAAAAAACTTTGTTTTGCTTTAAACTAGTACTAGATCGCCCATAATGCACCATTCCGGTAGCAGAGTTAAGTTATGGGGAAGCCCTTTTTTTGGCAGGGACAGCTAAGCTGATGGTCAGAGTTGATGGGGGGAAATGGATGGAACTAAATGCAGGGCAATACTGGAAGAAAATCCATCGGAGGCAGCAAAAAAAGCTGAGACTGGGGCTTTGGTCTGCCTTCCAGTAGGACTACAGTCCTAAATATAGTTCCAGAGCTAAAATGATTGAGAACATGCTGCATTCATGTATTAAAATGGGCGAGTCAAAGTCCAGACCTGCATGCACTTCTGAATCTGTGGCAACATTTGAAAGTTGTTGTTCATTCAGACACTCTCCATCCCATCTACCTGGGAACAAACAAAGGTTTGGTAAAGCATTGTCTCAAAATGTGGCATATTGGTAGACTAATATATCCAAAACACTGCGACTGTAATCGCTGCACATTGTGGTTCCACAAAGTGTTGACTCAGGGAGGCTTAAAAAATGCATCCAACACTTCATGTCTGATTTTTCTAGTCGAAATCCATGCAACCTTTTCCGTTTCCTGTGCCATTTTACACAACTTGGTGTCGCTTTTAGTCTTTCACATAAGATTTCAATAAACTACACTAAAGTTTGTATTCCCAACAGAACAAAATATAAAATAAGCTCTGGAGACACATTTGTAGACACTCCTTTAAACTCAGACCTCAGTTGAAGGTAAACATACCGGCATGCAGGACTGGGGAAAATCAGATCTGGTATTTCTGTAAATTCCTCAAGTGGCCAGTAGGGTTGCTACTCTCCTACTGCCATCTACTGGACTTTAAGTTAACTGCATGCGCTGTTACATGTTGATCTGACGATGCATGGTAAATCTTGAGAGAACAGTGACGTCCTTGTCAAAAAAAAAAAAAACCCGATCATTTCTCTTTCAGTTTGCAGACGTTCCTGTTGGACGGAAACAGTTTAAGTGACCTGCCCTCTGAACTGGGGTCCCTGCGGAGGCTGAGCTACTTGGGCCTTTCCTTCAACCAGTTCAGCCACGTGCCGCAGGTGCTCGAGCGGCTGGCCTCCATGGAGAAGCTGTGCATGGCTGGGAACAACCAGGAGACGCTCACCCTGCAGGATTTCAGACTGCTCCGTGTCAAACACATCGATTTAAGGTAGAACAGCCGGGGCAGATTGTTCTGCATGTAGTTAATTTACAATTAGAAGGGGATTTAGAAATGAACTCGGGGAACTGTGTCCAGAACAGGCATGACTTCGGTTCGCCAGTCACTCTCGTCCCGACTGTTGTACTCATTGACGCGCTTTAATCCCACTAATTATGGAAACAAAAACATTTGGAGGACGCCACGACCGAATGAGACGGGTAAAGAGCACAAAATCGAGAAATCATTGGCCCACCGTGGCCCCATCAGGTCCCCTCGCGCCATCTGGGAAAACACAGAGCCACAGTGACTTGCACTATTTCGCAGTTAATGCTTCACTAAGAGTTCGTCGAAGAAACTTGTAGTTGTTAATTTTCTTTAGCGTTTGTCCTGTTTGTAAATAAAAGAGCCCGTGGCTGCTCAAGAATGAGCTCCGGGTAGCTTTGTTACAATTTTGATGGACTTTAAAGTCGTCGTCCCTCCCGAAAAGGTACTTTGAGGATATTTCATAATAGATTTTCATTACGGAAAAGCAGAGCTAAGACAGTCGTAACATAGCATTTTGTTAGTTACCAAAATTTGCCCTCCTGATTGTTGCTTGGGCCGCACGTTGGGACAGCTGGCAGGACTTTTACCTCGCAGCAGGAACGACCCTGGATCAATTCCCCAGGAGTCTCTCTGTATGCCGTTTGCATGTTCTCTCTCTGTGCATACATGCGTTTACTTTGGTGCTCCGGTTTGGTCCTACAGTCCAAAACCATAACTGCTAGGTCAATATGTGGTTACTCTAAATTGCCCCTGCCTCTGGACAATGGATGGATGAAATGTTGTTCTTTTGTGCTAATTCTATAAGTGCGAAGGTGTAAATCAAAGATAATCATGTTGGGATTTATTGGGGTGCAACGGATTTGCTTCTTAGGTTGCAGCATCTCCCATATTCCTGTAATCCCGTGTTGCACGCAGAGCACCTGAACCCTTTCCTCCTCTGTTAGGTTGAACAAGATCTCCGTCATGGTGCCCGATGAGCCTGACCTGCTGAGGCACGTGACCCAGCTGGACGTGAGGGACAACGGGCTGACGGAGCTGGACGCCTCCATATTTCCCAGGCTGGAGGTCCTTCACTGCGAGAGGAACCACATAACGTGTCTTAAAGTCAAAGGTGCCCTGCTCAAAGGGATCTACGCCTCCAACAACGGTGGGTGTGGCCCCGCGTCAGGGAAGCCGTTAACTTTTTAAGCCGCAGCCTCACTTGTTTCTCAGCCGCGTCTGGGTCTCTCCCCTTTAAGTGCGCCGTAGATGTCCCGTCTCAAATGCCCCTCTCGTGCTCGTCTGTTCTCATGCCTCCCATTTTTCTCATCAATACAACCCTCTAATTGTCCCTCTCCATCATCCGCCGCCACTCGTCATCTCCCCCGTCCCCCTCCCCAGTCCTCTCCTCCATTTTGCATCTACCTGCTTTTTTTTTTTATTAGGACGTCCTTGCTGTAGGTTAATGCGTTTGGATTTCTCCCCACAGAATTACGACAGCTGGATGTCAGTCCTGTGCCCTCCAATCTCAGCTACATGGATATCTCGAGGTGAGGAAAAAGCCTGTTTGTGTGTTACAATTGTCGATTCATTGACTGATTGTTCACCTGATGGATTGAGGTGCATGTTCAGAACTACCTGGCATGTCCAAAGATCAGTTTGGACATAAAAGAGAATCATACATAAAAATGATTAGATCTCCTGTTTATCAGTTGCTTACGCCTTAAGAAGCACCGTTGCGCACCGCCTCCCTGTTGGTGTGTTGGTCCTGCCGAAATGGCCCAGGCCCATCGATGCTCACGCTCCACTAGCCCCATCAAGATGTGCTGTGGTCTCTGGCACCAAGATGTCAGCAGCAGAAGAGAGAGAATACCGTTTCCATCACGGCTTTGCAGCCCCATGAACAGCTTACTTCTTTCTCTCTAAAAAGCAACATCAAAATCCTCAGCGTTCAATTCAATTCAATTCAATTTTATTTATATAGCGCCAATTCATAAAACATGTCATCTCAAGGCACTTTACAAAGTCAAATTCAATCAGATTATACAGATTGGTCAAAAATTTCCTATATAAGGAAACCCAGTTGATTGCATCAAAGTCCCGACAAGCAGCATTCACTCCTGGAGAAGCGTAGAGCTACAGGGAGAGTCGTCTGCATTGTCCATGGCTTTGCAGCAATCCCTCATACTGAGCAAGCATGAAGCGACAGTGGAAAGAAAAACTCCCCATTAACGGGAAGGAAAATCTCCAGCAGAACCGGGCTCAGTATGAACGGTCATCTGCCTCGACCGACTGGGGTTACAGAAGACAGAGCAGAGACACAACAAGAGAGACAAAAAAGCACAGAAGCACACATTGATCCAGTAATCTGTTCTACATTAGATGGTAGTAGCGGGTGAGCCGTCTTCCCTGGATAATCTCACAGCTAACAGAACGTCAGACCAGGTGTGCCTACTATGAAGAAAAAAAGAGAGAGAGCAAAAAGTTAAAAGCTGAAATGACGACAAGCAATGCATAATTGGAGAACAGTAGATCTCAGTAGAGTGAGAAAGCGTTATGGGCTAGAACAGCTCGTCTGTCTGATCTGATCACACGGGCCGGCCTTCGCTCTCCGGCCGCCTCAGTGAGCCTTTGGCTGTTCATTCGTTCCTGTAAATCACGTTTGATAGCTACTGACCACTGCAGGCCGGGAACATCCCCACAGCAAGACTCTAGATAATAAAGTAGATAATAAAAAAAAAAGGAACATGGACGCAAAATGTGAAAAACCAGCTAAAGAAATTGCACATGTTGAATTGTCTTAACCTTTACCTTGACACAACTCTTCACTTATCAGGTAAAGGATGGGTATTAGCTGGAGATTTTACAGTTGATACACAAAGGCAAGAATTTGGAGCCGTACTTGAGTTTTAAAAGCTTATTTTCTATATTTCAAAACCAAGCAACCTTCAGAGATAATGAAGATGAGTTTCAAGTAAGAGCAAATCTGTATTTCCCCCCTTTTGAATGTGAGGCGGCGCTGCCAGGACTCCATTTGCCTATCATTTCTATAATGTAGAAAAAGGTCATTTATCTCCACTAAATTGTATTCCATTTTAAGTAACACAGTTTGAAAACGGCAGATAATTCATCATAATCATCAGCGCTGCCCCTTCTCCTCCCCCCTCTACAGGAACCACATGGAGTCCCTGCCAGACTGGCTGTGCGAGGCGAAGAAACTGGAAGTCCTGGACGTGAGCCACAACCTCATCACCGAGCTCCCGGCGAGGTGAGTCCTCCCTCCCCGCAGCACACACGCCTGTAAATGTGGAGCAATGCTGCATTGTTCTCTCCACCCTGTGTCGAGCGATGTATCTATCCCCCATGAAGCCCCATAAATCACACTGATAGCCGGTAACCTCTAGATCCTTTTTTGAACAGGCTGCTTCTCTTTATGTAGCATTTTTTTTTTTTAGAAGGTTAGCTCAGATGCACCTTTTAGTCTTTGCCACGTCTTGCATCACTTTGCTCCCTTGGCTTCTCTCCTGTTCTTCCCCCCTCTCTCTCTCTCTCTCTCTCTGTTTCTACCTCTGGTCTCGTTATTGTCTGGACATTTATTTTTTTTACCCACTAAGTGTCAAGATGATGAATTTCGGTTACAGGGTCCACTAGAGGCGCTGCTACTCTCGGATTTCCTTCCGTCCTCATCTGCACATTCAGCCTTCGTCCTTCACTTTCCCCCGATTTTTTTTTTTCCCTCCCTCTTCAGCTGCTGCAGACTATCCTATCCGTCTTCATATCTATCTGCCTGTCTGCCTGGCATAAAGAATCTCGGCTATCAGTCCATCTCAATCATCTATCTGTCTGCTGAAACTGCTTATCCGTCATGTGCTGGTGCTGACCCAGCTGTCTGTATCTCTCTCTCTCTGTCTCTCTCTCCTGCTGCAGGTTGTTCTGCAGCAACAGTCTGAGGAAGCTGAGTGCAGGACATAACCAGTTGCAGAAGCTGCCTGAGAGAGTGGAGCGCCCTCTGCTGGAGGTTTTGGACGTTCAGCATAATCAACTGGTGGAGCTTCCCTGCAACCTGTTCCTCAAATCCAACAGGTAGCTTTAAGCGTTGGCTGCAAGTGACTGGCCTGTCTTTAATCGTTCGTTGGTTACAATTATGCGTCTATAATTTGAGCAGCAGATTGAGTGAAGGGACGCTTGATGATCAAATTAAAATATTCCTAAAGTTCATAAAGGATTTGCCTTTCATACGGCTCACATATTTTACTGGGAACTGACCCAGCAAACGCATCTGAAGGAGAAATCTAAGCAAAGATATGTAAGGAAAGACAGAAAAAGAAACACATTTGATACTGCACGTTCTTTTAAGGGGGACAGATTATATTTTGATTAAATGTGAGTTTATATCAAAATAGCAGAAAAAAATACCATGAAATTATGTTTTTTTTCTGGTGGTGAAATGCATCTGAACTAAGTTTGATAAATTTTACAGATAAATCTGGCTTGTAGCCTCATGCACCCGATTTAAATATGCGTCTTTGTTTTTGTGTCCCTTTTAAACACCATCAAAATGACTGATTACTTCTGTTTTTTTTTTTTTTTCCTTGGCTTCAGTTTACGATGCTTAAATGCATCCGCCAACAAGCTGGAGCACCTGCCACCGTCCAGCCTGTCGGAGGAGAGCCACAGCATCCTGCAGGAACTCTACCTGACAAATAACTGGCTGACGGACAAGTGCGTGCCGATGCTCACGGGTCACACGCACCTACGCGTTTTGCACATGGCGTACAACCACCTGCAGACCTTCCCGGCCAGGTAAAAATAAATAAACTCCTTTAGAGAGACCTTAAATCTTCAGGGACGATTGTGATGTTCAGATATCTATTTATGTATTTATTTAATACACGTTTTTTGTGTGTAAAATGCCATACAACAGTAAAAAAAAGGATATTTTACATTTTATCAAGAATTTATGGATGTAATGTGAATATGCAGTATACAGAAAACTGTAAATGTTCTAGAGTTATTTTCTTCATGAATGAAAAATGTATACATCCTAAATGTAAGGGTGTCTTATCTATCGGCGTTCCTATGTAGTCTTGAAAATTGGGAAAGCCCAATGAATTTTCCTTACTTTGACTTGTTCTGTTATCTAAATGACAACATTTAGACAAAAATGAAGGACTTTTACATAGATTATATTCAGATGATAACTTTTGCCCAAATCATTGATCCTTTTGGTTTTTTGTTAAAACAAAAAAACACAGTTTCAGCATTTTAAAAGTGGGTTTTGGCTCAGATGCAAAGCAGAGCTTTAAAATTGTATAATTTTTTTTTATCATAGGAAATCACACACTGGGATTTAAAAGATAAACCGATTTTATCTAGGGTAGGACATTTGTTGACGTATTATTAGCCGATTTAAATTTGTCCCAACCATAAAAAGAGAAACAAACAGTGAACTAGGTCTTGGATGGCAGCTGCATAATCTGTGGGAGAAAACTCAAACTTAAATGGGTCAATGTTTTGTTCTGAAATATCTAGATGGCAAAATTAAAAAAAGTAACAGCATTTATAAAATAAACATTTTACCATTTTTTTTACATTTTACATAATAGATCATATATAACACATAATTATATAGTCCTCTTTAGCTTAAAGGATGTTTTTTTTAATCTGGCTGATCAAATCATTCAGGCTGGAAAATCCTTTTGAACACACGGCCAAAGCGTTGCAGGTTCTCACCCAGAAATCTAACAAGCTGGGTTTAAACCAGATGGTTAGCACTGCAGTCTGCAAACCTTGGAGTAGTCAACACGTTATAATGGCGGTTGTTGTTGTTCGAACTGAAGGATTTATGATGCACCTCTAGCATCCAAGCTAGCAGATGCCATTGCTATATCTGTCTCATAAAATCATCTTGATCAGAAAGTTAACTTTTATAAAGCGCCTGTATCAGTATTTATTTCTAAATCCTAAACAACATTATTACTCTGTGATTGAAGAGAAACCGTATTGTCATGATAAGTAAAGTGCTTCATGCCCAAATGAGGGGATCTAGCCAGGATGACATTTTGTCAATGATTTCTTTCTTATTTGATATTATTTATAATGTATTATAAGTACATTGATTGTTGCTGCTTTTAACAAGTTCCACACGTATTGCATGTTTTCCTTGCACCACAAATCTCACACAATGATTTTTCAGTTTTGACAGTATATTTATCATTTTATGGGTTGTTTTGACTGTGTTTGTAGCACAGTTAGCAGACTAGTGTGCTAGGAAAATGTCTATGACAGCTGACCTGAGCCTTAATGGACCAGTTCCTTAATTTGTGCTTTAGCTCGTCTGTGTCCTTCTTATCCTTCAGTAAAATGGCCAAGCTGGAAGAGCTGGAGGAGGTGGACCTGAGTGGAAACATGCTGAAGACTGTTCCCACCACCATCATGAACTGCAGGCGAATGCACACGCTCATTGCCCACTCCAACTCCATCGAGGTCTTTCCCGAGGTCATGCAGCTGCTGGAGATGAAGGTAAGGCGGCAGCAGCAGCAGCAGCATCAGCAGCAGGTCTCTGTGAAGCCTCTGAGGGTGCACAGCCCTGAACCTACATCTGGTCCGTTCTGCCTTTCAGTGTGTGGACCTGAGCTGTAACGAGCTGAGTGAGATAACCCTGCCTGAGAACCTGCCTCCAAAGCTCCAGGAGCTGGATCTGACTGGCAACCCTCGTCTCAACCTGGACCACAAGACCCTGGAGCAACTAAAGTATGGCTCTTTCATCTGTGCGGGTCTTTTTATTTTAATTTTTTTTTGTAATTGACTCATTTTTGTCACAGTATTTGGTTCAGTTTTCCTCTGCGTTCATTACTTTTCAGCTGTTTTTGTTTTTTTTATAGCTTTGGTTCATGTATTTCTATGCCTCAATGTGACGGAGGGATTTTTTTTTATCATGTTTCATGTTTTTTTTCCTTTTTTTTTTTTTTTCCCTTCCAGTAACATTCGCTGTTTCCGTATCGATCCACCACCAACCTTCTCCTCGAACGAGGGATCTGGGGGCCCCGCTGTGTGGAGTCATGGTTACACGGAGGCCTCGGGCGTAAAGAACAAGTGAGCTCACTTCAGACACCAGCGAAGAGAACAATATGGCAGCAGCGCTGCTCTAAAAGCATGAATTATGCACCTTCACCTGCTGCAAAAATGTCTTTGTGGGTGAAACGGTGGCTGCAAAGCAAAATATTTTTGTCCTTTATGAACAAAAACCTCCTTTAGTGACAAACAGGGTTCCTACGCAGTCCGGAAAACTTTATTCCCTACCCGATTTTCTTAGTGTTGGGTCCTTTGGTTCTTCCTTTTGTTTTTTCTTTTGTACTTTCTTTATTAATTATTGTCATCCCTGCTTTCTTCCTCCTCTCCTTACTTTCTTGTGTCCTACTTTCCTCCATCCTTCTTGTGTTTGTGTTCTTTTTCCTTTCCTGCCCCCCTGCCTTTCCCTTCCTGGTGTCTGCTTTGCATGAAAACCACGGCGTAGGAACCCTGAAAGATGTTTAGCCAGGTTAACCACGGCAAACGCTGATTTGGTTAGATGATCTTTCGAGCCCTCGTCGGTTTTTTTCCTCACAGGGTTGCTTGCCTGTTCTCTTCCCAGACTCTGCGTCGCCGCCCTTTCGGTGAACAGCTTCTGCGGGAGTCGGGAGGCTCTGTACGGCGTGTTCGACGGAGACAGGAACGTGGAAGTGCCCTACCTGCTGCAGTGCACCATGAACGACGTCCTGGCCGAGGAAATCCACAAGACCAAAAGCGAGGAGGATTACATGACCAACACCTTCCTCGTCATGCAGAGGTACGGGATCGGCGACAAGCACGTCAGTGGGGTCTCTGCTTTGTTTTCTGGGGCAGCGGGAGTGAAGGCTGGTGTTGCATGTCGATTCTGAGGTCTCCATCAGATTTATTCCCTGCTGGACAAAATCATTTTAATCAAAGGTTTTCCATGAATTATGTATTTTTTTCTCTTTTAATCTGGAATTATCCGTATTCCTGAGATATGGACATTATTTACTTCTTTATGTATCTATCCAGCCCTATTCTTTATTGCTGATGTTTGAATTGATAATGCCGTCAGAGCTTCTGGATTGCAGAATAAGAGTCCCTCCTAAATGTTTCCAGCTTGTGATCTCTCAACTTTTCAACAAACTCTCCCCCTTCTCCTGTTTTCTTCCCTCTTCGTTTTCCCCCCCCGAAGGAAACTTGGCACCGCCGGACAGAAACTCGGCGGCTCTGCGGCTCTGTGCCACATCCGCCACGACCCCACGGACCCCGGCGGCTGCTTCATCCTCACCGCCGCCAACGTCGGAAAGTGCCAGGCCATCTTGTGCCGGGACGGGAAGCCCATGTCCCTGTCGCTGCTGCACAACGTGGGCCTGGAGGAGGAATACCGTCGGATCAGGCAGCACAGAGCCATCGTCACTGAGGTAGAGATCCCGCTAAGAAACTTGAAGCACGTCTGATGTTAAAGGCGCTCTGTATTGATTTTTAAATTCCTTTCTTCAAGGACAACAAGGTGAATGGAGTGACGGACTCAACAAGAATCATGGGCTACTCCTTCCTGTACCCCTCGGTCATTCCTTGCCCCTATGTCCAGACGGTGACCCTCACCCCTCAGGATGAGTTCTTCATCCTGGGTAGCCACGGGCTGTGGGACGCTGTGTCTCCCACGGAGGCAGTGGAGGCGGTCCGGAACGTCCCCGACGGCCTCGCTGCCGCTAAAAAGCTTTGCACTCTGGCTCAAGGCTACGGCTGCACGGACAGCCTGAGCGCGGTGGTGGTGCAGCTCAGCGTCAGCGAAGACTGCTGCTCCTGCTGCTGCTCCGAGCCCCCGCAGCCTCCCCCCAGCCCCGGCCTGGGGCCCTACCCTCCGTCCTCCTCCGCCATCAAGGACCGGCCCTCGGACGGCTCCCTGCCCGTCCCGCCCTCTTCCTGCAGCGAGATCAGCAGCGAGATCAGCACCAGCGAGATGAGCAGCGAGGTGGGCTCCACGGCCTCGTCCGACGAGCCTCCGCAGAGCTCCTTCGTGCTGCTGCAGGACCAGCCCCACCACCCGCAGCTCCACCTGCACCACCAGGCCCACCTGCTGTCCCTGCAGCACCAGCCGCCCCACGCGGGGCCCGCGCCCTGCCAGTACCTGCTGCCGGGGGCGGAGCTTCCCTCCGCCGCACGCAGCTGCTGCGCGCTCCACCCGGCCTGCCTGAGCGGCTCCTTCCAGAGGCAGCTGTCCAGCGCCACCTTCTCCAGCGCCCTGTCCGACAACGGGCTGGACAGCGAGGACGAAGAGCCCATCGCGGGGGTCTTCCTCAACGGGAGCCGGGTGGAGGTGGAGGCCGACGTCCACTGCCTCAGGGCGGAGCTGTCGCAGCTACCGTCGCCCCACGCCCTCACGGCGCCGTCGTCCAGCCAGGAACGCGCCGCGCTCCCTCTCCCGCCACCCCCTCCGCCGCCGTGCACCCCCGAGCCGCTGGAGGAAGGAGGGGACCCGAGCCAGGCGGAGGCGGAGAACGGGCTAGAGAGAGACGAGTCGTGGCCGGGCGGGGGGGGAGCAGGAGCCGGGGACGGCGGGAGGCTGCCGGGAAAGTGGAGGCTCAACGGCTCAGTGGCGCGTCAGGAGAAGAGCCACAACCTCATCGAGGTGGCGGCCGACGCCCCCTCCAAGAAGTCGGGGGGCTACTTCACGGCTCCGGCGCAGCCCGACCCGGACGACCAGTTCATCATCCCGCCCGAGCTGGAGGAGGAGGTGAAGGAGATCATGAAGCAGCATCAGCAGAAACAGCAGAAACCGGCTGGGACGGATCAGCCCACCGACTACTACGACACCCCGCTCTAAGCGGACGCACCGCCTCTAACCCAGAAACCAGGGAGACCCCCAGTGGGTTCCGCCGGGGGAGAAAGATTTCAGAGCGGGCTTCTCCAACGCCGCGAGGAGGCGCAGCCACCGCAGCACTCACAGTGAAACAAGCAAACGAGCCCTTTAATGATCCTCCACCTCCTCCCATCCCATCGCCCGAGGACACAGATTCCCGCAGACCGAATGGCGTTGTGTTTTCTCCCCGTACATAATCAACACTAGTCTGTGCGCCGCAGAGTTGGCTCCTCACAGTACTTCATATGGACGAATATCCAACAGTTTATTTTCTGTTTTGTAAGAACTTAAATTATCTTTCAACGTGAACGCAGCAGAGTTTCTAAGATGAACCTTTTGAAAAACAGAGACTGTCTTTTTATTATCGATCGACCTTTTGGTGAATCAGACGCCATTAACACCACACCTAGCTGTTGTAGATAAAGGCACTTCAGAATACTGTATTTCTTCAGTGAATCACAGCTCTTGGCCTGTAAAATGACATAGAGATTTTTTTGTAGAAAATTTCCAATACTAACTCCTAGGAGTTGCATAATCTTTATGGTGACTCAGTCACTTTTTTACTAATCTTCTCTGAGAGAAATGGTGATTCTTTTTTTTTTCTTTTTTTTTTTTTTTCTTTTTTCAATGATTGTAAATAAGAGAAACGTTGTATACCGATGCTTTTAAAGGAACTGCGCACCTGTATGTCGGTGAAGGTTTTTAGCTGCGGGGAGGACGTGTTTGCTGTTATGGAGGCGAGTCCCCATTTACCCCACAGTGTAAACCCACAAATACAACTTAAAATTCACGCACACACACACACACACACACAAATGTAAATGTGCAATTACAGGATGGAAACTAACATTACATACGATATTTATACACTAAGTCGCAATGGTTTGCTCCACTTTGTTCAATTGTGATGTCCCGTAGTCATCACCGTATCTACTAAACACTAATAGATCTTTGCATGCACACACAAACAAACAAACAGACACTCACAAAGACGTCCACACACACTCACACACACAGATACTCACAGGCAATTAGTCCCACCTCCCTCCTACAGTAACTGTTATCACCGGCATGACTGTGTCTAGTTCAGTAACACCAACAAGTATAGCCACATGGAAAAGAGACACTACAGATGTTCCTGTCTTTGGTATAATAAATTTTAAATTTGTGAATATAAGCCCTTTTTGTCTGCGACTTTATTCCTTGACATCTTGACCGCCTTCGGTCCGAACATCTCCGCATTGATAAAAAGGCTGGTTTTTAGAACATTTCCATTTATTTATTGAAACTTCCTCCATTGCTTCCATGTTTTTTTTGTTTTGTTTTTGTTTTACATCAAATGACCAGCAGGTGGCAATCTAATGCAACGTTAGATTCACCGCTGGACTAAAAGTCCAATTTGCTGTCAGAGTTAATTGGCATAGGCGTTCTCCAAGGCTATGCCCGTATTTGCGACGCGTTTCTTGTACTTCTTCTTCACGCAGAGGACGCTGACCACTGTGATCAGCAGCATGGCTCCCAGCACAGACAGGGATGAGGCCAGTGCAAGAGTGGTTTTGTCCTGCGTGGAGCCCCTGTGCTGACAGCTGTCCCCGTAGTACCACCAGTCATCGCCCACCTCACACCTGTGGAGGAAATGGGACGGGAATAAGAGAAAAAAAAAAATCACACAGTAGGGTGTTTTAAATGTCCTCAGGGAAGATCCGGGTTTCTGAAGAATCTCCATATTTAAAAGGCCCAAAAAAAGTCTTTGATACATCCTGATTTTTCCATAATAACCTCATAAATTACTTGACGATTTGATTTTCTATTAATGCTGAATGATATATGTAAAAAAAAAAAAAAAAAATAGAATAGGTGGCATTCATTTATTCTGGTTCAAGCTAAAAGAATCATCTGTTCTTCAATAATTTTTACTCATTCATCCTGCCCTACCTTGTGAAACCTCAAAAGTTATTCTTCTTTTGAAGCTGGTTTTTTTTTTTTTATTATTTATTTGGGATAAAAAAGTTATTTCTCCTAATCTATGTAGGTATTAA
This sequence comes from Fundulus heteroclitus, assembly GCF_011125445.2. Taxonomy (NCBI): domain Eukaryota; kingdom Metazoa; phylum Chordata; class Actinopteri; order Cyprinodontiformes; family Fundulidae; genus Fundulus; species Fundulus heteroclitus. The sequence continues at coordinate 18,587,999 of NC_046366.1, forward strand.
ATATAACTAGGGGTCTTGAGAATGTTTTGACACGTCTTAAATGTGAATTTGCAAAAACCGATTATGCAACCGAGGATGCTGGCTCATCTTTTGATAATTTAGTCAAGAATGAGTAACGTTTATGCTGGGAAATAATTAAGCTTTTGTACAATATGGTTATTTTACTGTAGCATCTCTAAATCCAGGAGATTCTGTTTTTATTTTTTTATTCTGCAAAACAAATGTAATTGAACAACAACACCAAGCAAAAACTTTGAAAAAAAATAAAAATGTCTTAATGGTATTGTGGGCCAGATGTTAAAAACTGTCATCCTTACCATAAAGAGATCTCATGAGGTGAAATTATTTTCTTCAGTAGCATAGTAAGACATAGAGGGATTCTGAAACTTCCTTGAGTTTAAAAAAAAAATATGGTTAATTTCTGTTTGCTTTTTTGTTTTAAAGAGCTGAGCCCCTTTAACCTGCTATGCCATTATCTTTGGCAATCATTGGCTATTTGCATATCAGTGTTGTTTAGGTTTTTTTTGTTAGAATCGTGGTCTCCTGCAAGAAATGCACAATATATTTACAGGGGGTTTATATGGGGACATCTGATCTTTAAACCATCCGCATAAATAAAAAAAGTGTGCCTATTTTAGGGGACATATTTATGAACTTTGCTGCTTGTATGGTAAACGTTACGGTTCTGTCTTTTAGCGGCATGTCCGTGTTTGGGCTGTTTCTAAGAATTACATTAATTAAATTTCACACTTGTATCTGTAGACGTGCTGGTAAACGGGTTCTGTCACACTTGATTCAAGTGTTACTTTGTGTGTTAATTCAAGACATAGCATAAGCCAAGTGGCTGCCGGCTTTAAGCTTTGCTTCCTGCTAAACTGCGAGAGATTAGGCCCAGAGTAAAACGGAGATGGGCATCGCCGTGCAGTCTGTGTGGAATTTAACTTTTTTCCAGGACTGGACAAGTACAGATAAAGAGAAACAGAATGGATACATGTTTGTATTATTTATGCATTTAAAACATGAACGTGGAAGCATTTGACATGAATGACCCTTTAAAATAGGATAAAAATTAGTAAAGGGACTGAAAGCTCAGTTGATTTTGAGTGTGGAAAAAAAAAATATTTTGACATTAAAAATATGTAGATGCTTCTAGAAATAAAAAAGGGCAGATAGCTGAAGGTTTGGGTATGCTCAGTCGCTAAATTTCATTCTCACATCACAGCTGGTAAAGACTTCTTGTTGCTGCAGCAGCTCGCCGTCTTTCAGTTCTTGTTTGATGGATTTTAGGAACTGTTTTTTTTTTCTACAAATCAGTCAACTGGAAGATGTGTGTGCTGGCAGCACAGCTCTTTTTAAGAGCTTTTAACACATTCAGAAATGTAACCTCTGAAGCTAAATCTTATTCTAGAAGCTCTGCTTTTTCTGCCTCTGAAATCTTCAATCTTCATCGATCAGGCTCCGTGTTTAAGCGAGACACTCGTTGTTCTCCAAACATTTTTACTGACTAGTTTTGTTCAAATAAAGCCCCAATAAAAACATCCCACGCTTTTGGGAAGATACCTAAATTCTGTCCTCCTAAAATAAATCTGAATAAGATTACCTATCATTTAATCGGTTAGTCACTTTTTTTTACATTGTAATTCACTTACTGCACTTAAAGATGCTGTTTCACTTGTGCTGTAAACTGAGACAGACGCCAGCATTCACCCAAACCATTCTGAAGTTCAAGTTTGTGGGTTGACAAGCAAACAGATATCAGCATGTCGACCCTGGTGCCTGTAGACCACTCCTGTCAAAAAGTGCTCACCTGCATGAAGGCTTCCCTTGATCCACCACACAAACTCCGCCATTCTGACACTGTTTATCCAGGCAGCTATCTGAAGCGTTAGTGGTTGCAGACTGAGATGTGGGTTTCAAGGTTGTGGAAGGCACGGGCTGGGACACGGTCAGATGGGACACATCTATGAGCAAAGAGACGGTAAAAGCAACGTTTTTTTTTAGGGCATTTACACCAATACAGGTAGGAAATGATGCTTCCGGATCAAACTTTCTGCATCTTACATAATGACTCACTTTGGATTGATTGGATAGGTTTGATCTGTATAATCAGATCTCACTTTAGTAGAACCTGCCTGACAACACGAAGTAGGCTAAAGCATGGTCAGAAAGCAATACATCATGCCGTGATCTAAAGAGATTCGAGAATAGATGAGAAAGTCCTTGACATCTATCCGTCTTGGGAGCTTTACAAAGCCATTGCTGAGGCTTTGGGAGGACAGTGAACCCGGGGGAGGGCCAATATGTCCACAAATGGAGAAGACGTGGAACTGTGATAAGCTTTCATAGGTTTAAGGCTTCGTAGGTGACGGGACTGCCAAGATTTCTACAATAGCTCATCAACAACGTATCCGGGAGGTCAGAGCTGAAACCCTGAACAATGTCTAAAGCGCTGCATTCCTCATTTTACACAGCCAAGGCTGTGTTCAGGATTGAACAATATGAAAAAGACTCGATCCACGGGAGAGCTCCAAGGTGAAGCTACTGCTAACTAAAAGGACAAAAGAACACGAACAAAGACCCATTTCAGGTTGTCCACATAATGGACGGAGCGGACTGCAGCTGTAGATGGATTGGATTGCTTCAAAAAGCTCCTGTGTTAATCTGAAGTCAGAATGTAGTTTTTAGCAAGTATGAGTAATAGCGGAAGTGTTTCAAAGGAGTTGAGTCTGAGTTAATATAGTAATCTGTTTCCTTCACCTTCCATTGTGAGCAGAAAGATGGCGTCTCCTCCCTTGATAAAGTCTCTGCTCTTCGCCCTCAGGTGGGTGAGATACACTGGAGTGCCAGCGCCCGGCCCTCGGAAATACCTGGCCCCATCCGGTTCCGTAACCTCAGCACCAACCTTCCGGGGATCATCCCAGAAAAAGAGGTCAGAATCTGAAAGGATGTTGAGAGGTTGCATGAAAACGGCTCAAACCAAAAAAAAAGGGCAGCCTTGTGCGCGTATTGGAGTCGTCTGCACCGTGAAAGCCTCACCCGCTGCCTTCATGTTCGGGTCGGTTGTGACGCTGCGCTGATTGGACATGCGCTTTTGAATGTGTGGGTGCTGATCCATCAGCATCATAGTTATCTGTTTCCAGGGACACGGCCACGTCTGTCCGGCGTCCCCCTCCCGGGCCACCAGATGGGCGTAGGCGGATAACTCTCCCGGGTAACCATCCCTACCGTTAGGGTAAAGCGTCATCTGGAAGGTGTAACCCTCCTTGGAGGTGAAGGGGGGGCTGAAGACAGGCGTGTTGGTCGGGGTGCTGTCCATGACATGGCTGAAGTTTTTCACTCGCCACACAAACTCTGGGCAGGTGGTCTCGGAAAGGTTTATGTCGTCCAGCGAGAGGCCTCCCGCTGCCGGCCCCGGGCCCACCTTCGTCCCTTCAAAGACAACTCTGAATTTTTTCCTCACATCTAGACTCACGTGGTGCAGCTGCCACAAATCCTGAGGAGACCCTGCAACAAAACGAGAGAAAAGATTGAATCCCAGGGAGCACAGTTGAACTCTAGCTCAGCCGTATGGGGTTGTGGCAGTCACCATCTATTGTCTGTATGAAGCGCAGTTTTCCACTGGGGTTGTCTTCGTCGTACTCCCTGACGTGGATCTTCAGCGTATCGCCGGGGCCCGCGCTGTTGTAGTAGAAAAACTGCAGACACTGGTAACCTCTTTTGGGGTAAACTAGCCTGCTCTCCAGCACCGCCGTGTCTCCAGCGCTGGCTGTACCAGTCCCAAAGTGCATGAAGTATCCGGATCCTAAACACGAAAAGGGCACAAATGATTATGATGTCAGTAATGGTGTTTCTTTGCCCTGTGGATGCTACAGCAGCCACATTTTAGCATCTGGTAAAGCTACATAAAAAAAAAACTTTTGATGCGATATTTTGTAAAAGGAGGTAAATCAATGAAAAAACAGCATCTTCTTATTTTATTGGATGAGTTTTCCACATTGGGGACTGTTATGAAAATTCAATTTTCAATTCAGTTCAATTTTATTTATATAGCGCCAATTCATGAAACATGTCATTTTAAGGCACTTTACAAAGTCAAATTCAACCAGATTACACAGATTGGGGTCAGATTATACAGATTGGTCAAAAAAATGTCCTATCTAAAGATAAATGTGTTGTATAATATTGTTGGAAATAAATGCATTTAGAGTAGTCCACAAATATATAAATATAGTATAGTATAGTACAAATATAGTTTCTTATATGAAGAGTAAATTTGCAAAAACAGATAACTCTGTTTTTATAAATTTAAAAAAAAAACATACTTTTTATTATTTAGTTAAGGTGATACCAGTCAAACTAATCTACCGGGTGAATTTGACCAAGTAACAGTGACATAACAAAATAATGGCTTTACACCTTTATTAAAAGGACCCCCCCCCCCCCCCCCCCCCCCACACACACACACACACACACACACACTTACATTTTAGTTTTTTTTTGGCTAAAAACGGAGTTATCTGTTTTTGCAAATGAACTCTTCATATGGAGATCTGGTTTTGACTTTTAGATGCATAGATATTTGTAAAATGAATGTAAATAAAGGGGAAAAAAATTTAGTGAAGAAGATGGGTTTACATTCTTTTTATTTTAAAGATAAAGAATTAAAATAACCCTTTAATGCAGAAAGATACTGTGTTTATTTCAACAATGTCTCGAATCTCTCCGAGATCCAGCTCACCTGTGCATTTGCCCATGTTGGAATAGTCTGTCTCAGGCCCTCCGGGGGCATTAGAAACCCTCACCCAGTCGGCCTGGTCCTCGTGGCCCTGGATCATCCCACAGATGTTCTCTCGTTCAAAGTCACAAGAATCCAGGAAGGTGGAGCCTTGAGCTAGAAGAAAATTCAATAAACACAGATATGAGTACTTTGAACAGCAATAAACCCGAGCACAGTGTCACTCTGCTTGTCCATGTATTTTCATGTGGCGCTGCTTAAAACCTGTCACCTCATTTACAGCTAAATGTTTTTTTTAATTAGTTTTATTTTCACAAAGAAAAAAAAAAGCCACCTACTGCACTTGTAGAGGCGGTTCAACTTCAGCAGGTCACTGTCGCTGAACTCCATGCGCTGGCCGATGACCTCGCTGAAAGCAGGGATCTTGGTGACGATGGTGGGCTCCGAGCCGTTCCGGAAAGCGTTTTTACTGTAGTGCATCATGGAGTTGTAGTCGTAAGGTACGCCCAAAGAGCTGGAGACCGTGTCATCGTACGTGTTGAAGTTGTGCTCTTTGCCTGCAGGGAAATAAAAAAAAAAAAACCGCTATGGTTTCAGAAACCTCCCAAAAAGGTTTGATGATCCATAGGGGTACAGAAATTACTGACCTGTCATTGGACAATGCACTTCGGCTACAGTTTAAAGTAACGGATATAGTAGCAATTTGAAGAAAGTAGGTCAATTCAATAACTTATACTTATCATGCATGCAGTAAAACAAATGTTGCACTAAAAGCTGCAGTAAAACTCTGAAACCATGCAGTGGTTTGCAACAATGCATGATGTTTCCCCCAGCTGTTTCCCCCAGCTGATCGATTAAAGTCCAAACGCTTGTTCAAATTTTGCCACATTAGTTATTTGCTGTTTGTCTCTAAAGTTACATTTCTGTCTTTCTTCTTTGTACGATAGCTCAACCTAAGTCAGATCGGATGTAGAGCATCTTTGTTTATCACTTAAGGAGCCAATAAAGCCATTTATTAATTTGTTTTTCCAGGTCTTACCATAGATTCTCAGCGAAATGTATCTGTACCTGCATCTGCTTTGGACATGTTTTCTCTTAATTCACCCTTTTTGTTTTTAGCTCATTCCTTCTTCTCATCAATAATCTTTAGCTTCCCTGTCCCCGCTGAAGGAAAAACAACCTCCACAGCATGACTCTGCCACTGCCAGAGATGCTGAAGCTGATGTGCAGCGCTGGTTTTCTTTCACACAAAGAGTTTTGTATGCAGCCCAAATCAATGTTTTTTTACTTGCCAGTCTTCTATAAAGGTCAGATTTTGAAATTTTCCAAACTGAGCTCCTCCCTCAGCTCCTGCAATATTAACTTCTGCCACAGCTTTTCCTTTTGAACGATTTCAGCGATACTCTCCGGCATTCAAGACTCTGCATGTTGTTTTATAGCCACACCCTGCTGTAAGGTTCTCCACTGCTTTACCACAGACCAGTCTACTGTGTTCCTTGGTCTTCATGACTGATCTGCTTGTTCTCTAACGTTCTCTAGCAAAGCCACGAGAGCTTCACGGAACATGTGTGATGCTACATTAGAAACACTTGAACCCGATTTACAAACTATGCGACTCGTGAAAATAATCTTTTGCCTGGGAATTTATTTAGGGGCGTCAGAGTGAAGGGGTTGGACACATAGATAGATAGATAGATAGATAGATAGATAGATAGATAGATAGATAGATAGATAGATAGATAGATAGATATCTTTATTGTCATTTTGTAAGCACAAAGTGCATACTGAACGAAATTTCGTTTGCCTACAGCTTGAAAAAAAAATCACTCTAAAACATCAAAACACGTGCAACGAAAGTTCAAATTATTGTTTGTAAAAAATATTTGAAAATCTTTTTCCTTCCTTTTCAGAATTATAGACCGGCTGGTTTGTGTAGCTATCGTATAAAAACCCAATAAATTCACTGTATATAACTGATGCACCTTTCCTACATTTGCACCTTCTCTTATGAGCCGATGTGGCAAGTGAATTTCTTCAATGTGAGATCAATAAAGCCTATCTTATCTTATCTTAAAATGCAGGGATGATTGTAGTTCTATAAGAAAGTGTGAAAAAACTTGAGGGGTCCAAATACGTTTGTGAAACCCTGCATGTGAGATCAAAATCGTAGTTTTCCAAGAAAAAAAAAGAAGAAAAAAAAGAAATATTTTTACATAAAATGACAAACGTTTAATTTCCAATACCTTCTGAGATGCGGTCCCACATGATCTGCACATAGTCATCTCGGTCCGAGCGGGACTGCTCGTGCCAGAAGCCCAGGGCATGGAGGAACTCGTGCTCTATAGTGGCAATGCGGTCGCAGTTCGTTCCTATTGACAGCCTCTGCTTCCCGACCCTCCGATTACCAACGGAGGAGAAACAGCTTCGGGAAGGCAAAACAAGGCTTTTATGAACGTCAAACAAAATCAGCAGAGCCTTATCTCAAAGACTGTTTCTCACGCTCTGAATGAATAACGCTTTAATCCCTAAGAAGGTACAGCTTTGTCTCACCATCTAAAAGAGTAAAAAAATAAAAAAAATAAAATAGGTTCTCCTTGTGTTACCCGCTTCCTTTAAAGATGGAAATGTAGTTTTCTTCCCCGCTCCATGGCTTGAAGTCGATGCAGGTCTTGAGGCGGTACTGCTCAAAGGCCTTTAGAATCACACCTTTTGCATTGATCTCTTCAGAGCAGACGATACAAGCAAATCAGGCCTTTTAGAGTTTGAACATTTTTCATATTCTCTTTAAAGAACAAACACAATCTTTTTTAAGCGCAAGTTCATAAAGTCTCAGAGTAATTATTTAAATGTAACACCATTTAAGATTATATCCCAGGATCTGTTGTCAGTCCCAGAGCTTCACATTTGTAATGTTGTATAAAATAAACGCAGTTCAGTTTAAAGTAGCTCCAAACAAAGACTAAAAGGATTTTATGATAATTCAATGTGAATTTTGAATTGCAGTTTTGATCAGTGCGTTCCTCTGCAAGGCAACATTGTTCACAAGGTCTCCACCATACAGCCCAGTCAGTAAACTGTTGCTTAAATGTAAAAACTTTGACACCTGAAAGGTAATTTGAAAGAATTAAAAATAGCATAAATGCAGTTCTCATTGGAACATTGCAATCTATTGGATTAAATTAGGAAAAAAGCCTATTGCCTCGAGAAAAACAAAAGGGTTTAATAAGTAAGCAAGTAAGTAAGTGAAATTTATTTGTATTTTGCAGACAATAATATTACAACGTGCTTTACAGTAAAAACATAAAACACAAGCATACTATAATTCTATGTACATCCTATTCAAAAGCCTTTTTATTAAAAACAAATGTCTTCAATTTTTTTCTTAAAAGAGTCATTGATGTTCTGCAGGGCAGGGACAGCGGGAACGAGTTCCAGAGCCTTGGGGCCCGGAAAGCCCGATCTCCTCGTGTTGTAAAACGCAACCTCTGACCAGCTGATCTCTAAGCGATAACAGCTATCAGGCATAACATTATGATCACCTGCCAATTGGTGCCTTTATGGACTCCACCAGATAGCACTTCCATCTAAGTTTGACCTATATATGCCTTATTATCTACTAATGGTTACACAGTATGATTCCCCTTTCTGATCTGTGCTTCTCCTCTGCTGTACAGTTTAACATTAAATTCAGATTTTTTTTTTCATATTAATTAATCTTGTGTGTAAGTCTAGTGTCTCCTTTCTATTTGTGTTTGCAACATCCCAATTTCATGAGACAACCCAGGTATTTCTATTCCATTTTATTTTAGTGCTTTCAACTGTGGAAAGCATTGGCACCCTGACTGGTCTCAAGGTATCCAACGCTTTTCTTTTAGAAACAGACTTAACCACATCTGCAGTTTAAGCTACAGTAGCTGGACGGTTGAATCAGACGCCACAGACCAGCCCTCATTTCCCCCGTGCATCAGTGAGCCTTGGACCAGCTTTGTCAGACAATGCAGGAGACTGGGAGCACCCCAAAGGAGCAGCAGGTTTGAAAACACTCTGACAAAACTAACTAACTAACTAACTAACTAACTAACTAACTAACTAACTAACTAACTAACTAACTAACTAACTAACTAACTAACTAACTAACTAACTAACTAACTAACTAACTAACTAACGTGCAATAATCTATTTAATACACTGTGCTATAACCTGTGCAATAATCCTGAAAGAGGTGACTTCTGCTGCTATCACCAAGTGAATAAACAGTATGTCAACATATATATATATATATATATATATATATATATATATATATATATATATTTATATATATAACTGTGAATGTACATATGACATCATCTGCCTACTCCGATTTCTTTTGTATTTTTTTTCTTATTTTTTTCTCATTTTCTTTTTGATCCACTGTATATATGAAGATACACTGTATATAACTGATGCACCTTTTCCTACTTTTGGCACCCTCTCCTGACTATTGATTGACTATTGAGCCGATGTGACAAGTGAATTTCACCAATGTGAGATCAATAATGCCTATCTTATCTTATCTTATCTTATCTTATCAAAAGTCCAAATGGCTCGTCCTTTAGTCACTTTCTTTTAGTCTTTTAGTCAGTTTACCCATCTTTGCTGCTTCATGACACTTTACCCTAAAAACAAATTCCTCACTTGCTGTCTATAGCATCCCACCAGCTTCCATAAAAGATGAAAAAAAGTAGGTTTTAGGAACTCACAAGAGCACGGGATCTGTCTGTTTCATGCATCTGACAGTTTTTTTTTTTGTTTCCCTAAATGTGGTGGTTATCTCAAGCTCACATGGATCCCGGGGATGGATTATAAACAAACAAGAGGTTTCTGGCAGGTTTGCGCCATGCTAGAACGATTGTTGATTAACTGACTATTCTCTCGGACCTTTATCGGGTTTAAAGACTGGGCAATAAAAGGTGGCACAACGTGTCACGTTTCTAGTTGTGCGTATTTTCATCAACAGCGTTCTCACATGTTTTGTATGTACAATAATAAAACACGTAATAAAGCAAAATGTTTTGACAGCTAAATGAAATAAGAAATTCCAAATAAAAGTTAAAAAAAGTAGAGCACAGCTACCGTCTACCCCTGGAACTGGGTGTAAATGTCGGGTGTATATTTTCCTATTGGGTTATTTTCAGACTATATTTTAGGCCTTCTAATTTTCCAGCAGGCATTCTTACCTAAGTCATCTTCCATGTAGTAGGGAACAGTTGTTGGCCACCTGTACTCGTCTCCTATGATGGAGTTCCGAGTTTGTGTCTGCAGCGGTGAGAGAAACACTATTTTTTCAGATTTCCGCTGTGCTGATGGAAATTTAACAGAACGACTCAATTTACCTCGTCAAGAACAATGTCTCCCTCTATCAGATTCAGCCCTGCCTCTGCGGGGACAAAGAGCACAGAGAAAATGGCTTTAAAAGGTAACCGAGCGCAAAGCGGGAGAAACGAGGAAGAAACGGTCTTTTCCGCACGTGCCTTCATTGATGTCAAAAATGTCAAGGTCCAGTCCACCGTCTACATCAAAGTCTGTGAATGACATAAATAAATATGTCAAAGATATTTGAGTTGGACTTTATGTAAGATAAATCCTCAGGTTTCTTAAGAAAATGCTTACCTAATATCTTTGCAGTCGGCTAAGTGACATAAAATGCATAATAGATGTATTAATTAGTAACTGAAATATATTTTACAATGTTCCAAACTGCAGTGTAATAAAAACAAAACAACTTCTTACCAGACAAAGGTTGGTACCACACAGAAGGCAAAGAATGTGAAGAGCCAGAACATCTGATGCTCCCCCTCCAGCCATGTTGCACTCTCTCTCTGTTGGGAAGCAAAACAGATGATAGTTACCGTACACGGGCAGATGCTTAGGAGGCAGAAATTACTAAGGTGTATGTTGATGATAAAGCATGCATGTCCACAAGTCAATCACTGACAGAGCCATAAAGGGCAAAGTTACACAACAACTTTGGTCCTTTCTGCTCTTATGCCAATAAATCTTTACACCTTGGCAAAGTGCCGGAGACCGGCCAACAGAATATAGTCCATTCCAGTACACAAAAGTATTCACACCCACTTGACTTTTTAGCATTTTGTCAAGTGATAACTATAATCGTCATTATATTTTATTTGGATTTTAATTGAACAAAGTAAAGTGATGCATAATTGTGAAATGAAAGCAAAAGGTCACATTTGTTTTTATTTTTGCTTGCATCATAGTGCTTATAGCGTGAGTTCTTTTGCAGCACTTGTTCCTGGATGGGGTTTTTAAAACTATTGAAAAGTGAAATGTGACAATGATATAAAATAATGAAACAATATTAACAGCATATGGAACATAAATAGATAAAATAAATAAAATAAGTCCTTACACTGGCTCCCTGTATCTCAGAGAATAGACTTTAAAATACTACTGTTAGTCTATAAATCCCTGAATGGCTTAGCACCTAAATACACCACAGACCTGTTATCAGTGTATAAACCATCCAGACCACTCAGGTCTTCTGGCTCCAGCCTACTCTGCATTCCTAGAACCAGAACTAAACAAGGAGAAGCAGCATTTAGTTTTTATGCTCCACTTATCCGGAACAAACTCCCAGAGGACTGTAAAAGTGCTGAAACCCTGAGTTCATTATATATCAAGGTTAAAAATCTATTTGTTTTGCGTTGCCTTTAAATGTTAACATGAAAGTTTTAAGTACAACTTGTCTTATACTGTATCAGACCTGCTGCTACTGTTCCAGTGCAATGTGCTTGCCTCTGTGATGTTTTCCCTCTGTCTCTTTAATGCTTTATTTCCTCTGTTTGCTTTTTGTTTTGTTCATGTACAGCACTTTGAATCATCTTATTACTGAAAAGTGCTTTATAAATAAACTTGCCTTGCCTTGCCCTTTCCTCAGCAGGAACGGGGAAGTCGGAGTGGTTAGGAAGAGAAATAGAGCCAAAAAATGGGCAATCCATGAAGAAAACCTGCTTGATTGATTGATGTAGAGGTTCATCTTCCAGCAAAACAACTTCCCTCAATGTAAAGCTAGGACTAGTATGAAAGATTTAATGCGTCAAAATGGCCCAGTCAAAGTCCAGACCTAATTTGAAATGGGAATCTATGTTCAGACTTAAAAAAAAAATCAATACTGTTCAGACTCACACTATCAAGTCCGGCTGACTTAGAGCTGTTGGGCAAAGCTATCCAGCCTCTATGGTGGAGATATAGCAAGCCCAAAAGACTAACAACTCAAAGTGGTGCAAAAGGTGGTTCTACTGGTGTATGGGGATTGAATACAAATACAGAAAAGGTTAAACAAATGTTTATAACAATTATGTATAATTTTCCTTATTTTTCAGAATTTTGCTTTATTTGAGTTGTTCTATCACAAAAAATATGAGGCTGTCCAAAATGATAATGTTTGACTTCCATCATTACAGTTGAAGGCATAAATGGGATGTAAAGAGGTCTGTTATTTCCAGGCTTCAGTCAAACAACTCAAACTTTATTGCAAGCCTGTTTTTACCTGATCTTTTCACACAGCCGGTTCCTGACCCATCCCTCCTCTCCTTTTCTCTGCAACAATTCCAGTCTTGTAGTGCCAGTTTGTGACGTCTTCACTTTTTATGGTTGATACATCACTCCTGCCCTCAAGGTTCATGTTTCAACAGTTTTATTTTTGAAGACTAGAGCTGTGATCCACACCCCAGGAGCTGGAGCTGATGGGTTAGGTGAGCTTTTGCTCTTTTTCTGGAGTTGTCAGGTTTATGCTGGTTGTGCAGCTGTCAGACTCGCTCACCCACGTTTTCTAACTGTTAAGAGCTGCATGTGATATATGTATATTTACATATTTAAGCATACTAGGGGCATTATATGGACCCGAGCAGGGAGATGGAATTACTCTCCATCAACATGACTAATTACTATCACCCTGAAGAACAGCAATAATGCATTCACTTATTTGCTAAACCGTTTCTTGTTCACATCCGAGTAGACAAAAACAAGCTATTCCAGTGTGGATGTATTTAAAGGCTAAAAGTGATTTATCACAGTGTGAAATAGACTAAAAGTACAGAAAACATTCAACTGACCCAATTTAACCGGCATCTGCATACTCAGGACATGATGAATTAGTTTTCAGGAAGATCTGCAATGTTTTGTAAAACCATAATTTTTACACCATCTAAGAATAATCTGTATTTACTTTAGATATTGTAAGTTGCTCTAAAAGCCAGACTTCACCATTTTAAAGGGATTTTATGTGACAGGCCAACACAACGTGGTGCATAATTGTGTTGTGGAAAGCAAAGGAAACCTGGATTTAAAGCTATTTAGAATTGAAAATCCGAAAAGTGTGCTTTGCATTGTTATTGAGCGTCTCTTAAGAAATACTTTGTTAAACAATCTTTTTCTGCAATTGCAGATGGAAGAGTTTTGGACAATCTTTGCACATCTAGAGAGCTTTTGTCCATTTGTTTTTGCAAATTTCAGCAGTTCAGTCAGCTCAGAAGGAGGCCGTCTGTGGAAAACATGTCTTGCCTCAATTTCTCAGTTTGATTTATTCAATTATCCTGTATTTACCTCTTTTTTTGCATTGACTCTGGCGAGATTCCTCGTAACTTCTCTAGAAAGAATCCCCGCATCATCATTCTCCCACCACCATGTTTCACTATGAGGACGGTGTGTTCAGATTAGTACCTTACTGAATATGACTGTAAATGGTTTTGGTCTTCAATATTTAATCCAACTAAAATACATTGGCATATGTGGTGTGAATGTAAACATTAAAGCTTGGGATTCTAAAATCACCCCTGACCTACTTCCCTTCAAAAACACGTGAGCAGCTACACTCAGGGAGGAGACAACTTCACTCTCCCCTGGTTAATCTGGGTCAATGGTAGCGTATTCTGTGTGGGATTGTAAATATTTGGATTGCAAACTGATATTCTTATGTCTGCTAATGCTGCTGAAATACCAGGGTGTGAGGAGGCGGTGGCCTCAGATCAGAGGAGACCAGGCAGGGGAGTAGAGGGGGATAGGCTGCAGCCCACCCAGCGGTGTGATTAATTTGTCTCTGGTCTGTTTTCAATAAAGTGTTGGAACTGGATGAAATAACCATTTCCTTTTATTTAATAAGTAACTGAGGGATCACTTATCATTATTTTCCCACAACAGTGGTTGTAACGCATAGTAACTACATTTATACAGCGCATCTCCAGTCATACTGACCACTCAGTGTTTTCCACTATAACCACATTCACACTAAACAACACATTCATACATGAATATGCAGATTGGTAGGCCACTTGGAGGAAAGTGCCTTGCCCAGGGACACTTTAGCCCTATTTACACTACCCTTGTTAAACCGATCCAGGCCGAGCTCGGTCTGAGCTTGGATCAGTTAACCAAGCCGAACTTGGTTCTGACGACCGTTTACAAATCACGCTAGCACGGTTTCTTGGTTTCCTCGCCTCCTAGTGACGATCTGCGGTACCACTGCTCTCTGGGATTGAAGGAGGAAATCAAGCAAATAAAAATGGCGGCACCCGTAACATTCAGGAAGTTATGTTTGGTTATATTTTGTTGTTTGTGTAGAGTCAGGTGAAGACGGCAACTTTTGGTGAATTTCCTCGACAGAGTTGGCTTTTAGGAAGTGGATAAGACAAACAAACGTCTAATCAGGATTTACAGACGCAGGAAACAATGACAGACGCTGAGGTTCATCACACTGCTAAGCAGAATCATCTCTGGAAACCGTGTGGCACGGTAGGGAAGCTAGTATTTTTATGAATCTCTGAAAGGTCAGCTGGCTGTAAGGAGATGACGCGGTCTGCTCATGCGCTCTTTGTTATCTGAGAACTGGGCTACTGAAAAAACGTGCCGAGCCCACACATGGAACTGGTCTGCATTTAGCGCGGTCCGGTTGTGTCTGGCTCGGTTCAGTTCAGTTGGCGTTCCATTTACACTCGATAATTATCTCAGTTACCAAGCTCGGACCGGTCTTGGCATGGTTAAAAAAGGAGTAGTGTGTAAGCGGGGTATTTGACATGCAATGAGGGAAGCTGGAATCAAGCATACAACTTTCCAATCCCAAGACAACTCCTCTACCCACTGAGCCACTGTCGCTCCAAATGTATTTTTGTGAAAAAAGAAGAATAAAAACACAACAACAACAAAAAAACTTCAAAGGATATAAATATATTCACAAATCAATGTATAAACCACCTGTTTATTAATTTCTCGTGCCCCAACTTGCCTCATGTCACCAGCTCAAATCATAGTAATATAATAGAACAGAATAGAATACAAATAAATAACTTTATTGTTCCACAATGGAGAAATTCAGATGTGACAGTGGCGAAACAGACAGAATACATTAGTGTTACACACTACATTAGGTAAAATGAATAAAAAAGTGAATTTAAAGTTAGGTTCTACATATCTACATTTAACATATCTGTGTGCTATATGTTCTTGTTTAGTAAATGAGAATCCTCTGTAAGTTAAACTCTTTGCCAGCTTCATCTTGGATCAGACTGTGTCCATAAACATTTTTAGGATTTTTTTTTTTTATCAGACTTCCTTTTTGTTTTGATATTTCCACAGTAAATCTAATCCCTTTGCTCCCCTTGTTTCACCTAAAGACCAAGTTTCTTTTTTTTACCAGAACACCAGAACCTTTTGTGACAACTGACTTTTTTTAACCAAACGCCTTTGTGGTTTTCGTGTGTTTCTTTTTGATCGCCATGGTTACCTGCTCTTTCTCTTTCAAACCAGCTGCAGCTATTCAAAAAAATAAAAATAAAAATACTTTGCTGTCATTGCCCCAGCACTGGAATGTCTCTGCAGACAACCAATGTTAAACTGGCACATAGAGACATGTGGCATTATTAGGCTGCTCGGTTTGAAATGTTTTCCAAGGGGTGTGATGTAAGTGTGGCGACGTTCATACACAAATATCCTGTGATTTAACTTGTTTTCCCTTTTTCATCTGTCATAGTTGTTACATTTGTTGACTGTCTGCATCTGTGATAAAATTAGGTTTGCCCTTATGTGTACATGACACATCTACATCATAAAACGGAAAAAAATGTCATAAAGTTATTTATTTCAGTAATATGCTGATATATTCATCACACACACAGAGTAAAACAATTCAACCTTTTTTTTTATTTGTTAGTTTTGATTATTATGATTTACAGTTTATGAAACCTCTTGATTCCAGAAATGTCATTTTGGGCCCACACAATCTTTGGGAAGAAGACTGTCGGTTATTCAGCAGACAGTCAATGATACGCTCTAATAAGAGGGTAAGGAGCAAAAGATCACAGCAAAAGAAGCTGGCTGTTCCTAGAAGGGTGCTTTATTCAAGTGTTGTTGTTTTGTTTTTTTTGTTGGGAAAATTGAATGGAAGGTCCAGAACAACTTATCAAGCAAAGCCCGTGTTGTTCCTCTGCGTAAAAGTGCTTTTAGTTAAAAGCCTTTGCAGCCACAGCAGCTCAGGAGTGGAACTCTGTCCCTCAGAACATCAGAGAACTTACAACATACACTCTTTTCAAAAAGCATCTAAAAAACTGGTCTAATTACACATTAGAACAGTTTTTTAGACACATTAAACATGTCTAATTACACATTAGACATGTCAGCATTAATAAAACAAACCATGCTGCCACTTGTGTCTCTGCTGTGTATATACATAGCATCATTATTTGTATTTTAATGTTTAATTTTATTTTTATTAACCTAAAATCTGTAGTCTAGCGAACATGAACTCTGTATTAGTCAACAAGATTTTATATTGGAATTGTTCACTGTGAAATACTTACTGTTGTGTTTTTAGGTAGACAATTGTAAGATCTGTCCAGGGACAACGGATGAAAAATAGTCTTTTGGCTAATTCTGGTGCATTTGCAGCAATGTTAATTAATGTACACTGTCCCTGTCAAATAAATAAAAAAAAATAGAAAAAATATAATGCACATGGGTAACAACTTACCCATTCCTCATGTTAAGCCAGTTCAGATCTAGAAAAGATAATAGAGGTGTCTTACTGGGTTAAACGTGATTGGACTGTTGCAAAGTGATCCAATGTGCTTGTTTTTGGAGAAAGGTAAGCTTGCATATAATTTAAAAAATCAAGATCCCAGAGTCAAGAGGAACAGTGGAGAGGCACAAAATTTAAGCACCTTGAGGTCCGGTGGGAACCTTTGACAGTTGGTGATGTTTTTGGGGGGATTTGCACCTGCAGGTGTCGAACCATGGTGGTCCCAAGTCCAACGCCGGTTAACCACCTGTCAGGACATTTTGGAGCATTTCTTGCTTCTCTCTGAAGACAAATATTCTTTGAGATACTGATTGAATGCCCCTCCCTGGGCTGCCACCTTACCGTGGTGGAGGGGTTTGAGTGTCCCAATGATCCTAGGAGCTATGCTGTCAGGGGCTTTAAGCCCCTAGTAGGGTCACCCAAGGCAGACAGGTCCTAGGTGAGGGACCAGACAAAGCGCAGCCCAAAACTCCCCTTATGATGAGTACGATTGTTGGACCTCGTGTTCCCTCGCCCGGACGCGGGTCACCGGGGCCCCACTCTGGAGCCAGGCCTGGAGGTGGGGCACGTTGGCGAGCGTCTGGTGGCCGGGCTTTTGCCCATGGAGCCCGGCCGGGCTCAGCCCGAAGAGGTGACATGGGTCCCCCTTCCGATGGGCTCACCACCTGTCGGAGGGGCCAAAGGGGTCGGGTGCATTGTGCAACGGGTAGCAGTAGAGGGCGGGGACCTTGGCGTTCCGATCCTCGGCTGCAGAAGCTGGCTCTTGGGACGTGGAATGTCACCTCTCTGGTGGGGAAGGAGCCTGAGCTTGTGCGCGAGGTTGAGAGGTTCCGACTAGAGATAGTCGGACTCACCTCGACGCACCGCTCTGGCTCCGGAACCAGTCTCCTTGAGAGGGGCTGGGCATTCTTCCACTCTGGAGTTGCCCATGGTGAGAGGCGCCGAGCTGGGGTTGGCATACTTGTTGCCCCCCATCTCGGTGCCTGCACGTTGGGGTTTTCCCCGGTGAACGAGAGGGTGGCCTCCCTCCGCATTCGTGTGGGGGGACGGGTTCTGACTGTTGTTTGCGCTTATGCGCCAAACAGCAGTTCAGATTACCCACCCTTTTTGGAGTCCTTGGAAGGGGTACTGGAGAGTGCCCCTCCTGGGGACTCCCTCGTTTTGCTGGGGGACTTCAACGCTCACGTGGGCAATGACAGTGGGACCTGGAGGGGCGTGGTTGGGAGGAATGGCCCACCTGATCTGAACTCGAGTGGTGTTTTGTTGTTGGACTTCTGTGCTCGTCATGGATTGTCCATCACAAACACCATGTTCAAGCATAAGGGTGTCCATATGTGCTCTTGGCACCAGGACACCCTAGGTCGCAGTTCAATGATCGACTTTGTTGTCGTTTCATCTGATCTGCGGCCGTATGTCTTGGACACTCGGGTGAAGAGAGGGGCGGAGCTCTCCACCGACCACTACCTGGTGGTGAGTTGGCTCCGATGGCGGGGGAGGAAGCCGGTCCGACCGGGCAGGCCCAAACGCACTGTGAGGGTTTGCTGGGAACGTCTGGCAGAGTCCCCTGTGAGGCGGAGCTTTAACTCCCACCTCCGGGAGAACTTTAAACACGTCCCGAGGGAGGCGGGGGACATTGAGTCTGAATGGACCATGTTCCACGCCTCTATTGTTGAGGCGGCTAGTCGGAGCTGCGGTCGCAAGGTTGTCGGTGCATGTCGCGGCGGCAACCCTCGAACCCGCTGGTGGACACCAGCGGTGAGGGAAGCCGTCAAGCTGAAGAAGGAGTCCTACCGGGCTTTTTTGGCCTGTGGGACTCCGGAAGCAGCTGATGTGTACCGGCAGTCGAAGCGGCAGGCGGCTCGGCTGGTCGCCGAGGCAAAAACTCGGGCGTGGGAAGAGTTCGGAGAGGCCATGGAGAAAGACTTCCGTACGGCTTCGAAGCGATTCTGGTCCACTATCCGGCGTCTCAGGAGGGGGAAGCAGTGCAGTACCAACACTGTTTACAGTGGGGGTGGTGTGCTGCTGACCTCGACTCGGGACGTCGTGCGTCGGTGGGCGGAATACTTCGAAGACCTCCTTAATCCCACCAACACGTCTTCCATTGAGGAAGCAGAGCCTGAGGACTCTGGGTCGGGTTCTCCCATCTCTGGGGCTGAGGTTGCCGAGGTTGTTAAAAAGCTCCTCGGTGGCAAGGCCCCGGGGGTGGATGAGATTCGCCCTGAGTACCTTAAGGCTCTGGATGTTGTGGGGCTGTGTTGGTTAACGCGGCTCTGCAACATTGCGTGGACATCGGGGGCAGTTCCCCTGGATTGGCAGACTGGGGTGGTGGTCCCCCTATTTAAAAAGGGGGACCGGAGAGTGTGTTCCAACTACAGGGGAATCACACTCTTAAGCCTCCCTGGTAAGGTCTATTCAGGGGTTCTGGAAAGGAGGGTCCGTCGGATAGTCGAATCTCGGATTCAGGAAGAGCAGTGTGGTTTTCGTCCTGGCCGTGGAACACTGGACCAGCTCTACACCCTCAGCAGGATTCTTGAGGGGGCATGGGAGTTTGCCCAACCAGTCTACATGTGCTTTGTGGATCTGGAGAAGGCATTCGACCGTGTCCCCCGGGGGATCCTGTGGGGGGTACTCCGGGAGTATGGAGTACCGGACCCTTTAATAAGGGCTGTCAGGTCTCTGTACGACCGGTGTCAGAGTCTGGTCCGCATTGCCGGCAGTAAGTCGGACTCGTTTCCGGTGAGAGTTGGACTCTGCCAAGGTTGCCCTTTGTCACCGATTCTGTTCATAACTTTTATGGACAGAATTTCTAGGCGCAGCCAAGGTGTTGAGGGGATCCGTTTTGGTGGCCTTAGGATTGCGTCTCTGCTATTCGCGGATGACGTGGTCCTATTGGCTTCATCAGGGCGTGATCTACAGCTCTCACTGGAGCGGTTCGCAGCCGAGTGCGAAGCGGCCGGGATGAAAATCAGTGCCTCCAAATCCGAGACCATGGTCTTGAACCGGAAAAGGGTAGAGTGCCTTCTCCGGGTTGGGGAGAATGTGCTGCCCCTAGTGGAGGAGTTCAAGTATCTTGGGGTCTTGTTCACGAATGAGGGGAAGATGGAGCGGGAGATCGACAGGCGGATTGGTGCAGCGTCTGCTGTGAAGCGGGCGCTGTACCGATCCGTTGTGGTGAAGAGAGAGCTGAGCCAAAAGGCGAAGCTCTCGATTTACCGGTCGATCTATGTTCCTACCCTCATCTATGGTCACGAGCTTTGGGTCGTGACCGAAAGAACGAGATCCCGGATACAAGCGGCTGAAATGAGTTTTCTCCGTAGTGTGTCTGGGCTCTCCCTTAGAGATAGGGTGAGGAGCTCAGTCATCCGGGGAGGACTCAGAGTAGAGCCGCTGCTCCTCCACGTCGAGAGGAGCCAGTTGAGGTGGCTCGGGCATCTGGTCAGGATGCCTCCTGGACGCCTCCCTGGTGAGGTGTTCCGGGCACGTCCCACCGGGAGGAGGCCCAGGGGAAGACCCAGGACACGCTGGAGGGACTATGTCTCCCGGCTGGCCTGGGAACGCCTTGGGATTCCTTCTGAGGAGCTGGCCCAAGTGGCTGAGGAGAGGGACGTCTGGGCCTCCCTACTGAAGCTGCTGCCCCCGCGACCCGACCCCGGATAAGCGGAAGAAGACGGACGGACGGACTGATTGAATGTTCCAAAAACACTTGGCACCTGCCCACATTGCCAAAAGTACGAATACTTGATTTTTTTTTTAACCCCAGTGTCACTTAGCTTGATTGTAGAGCACACCTTCTGGCTGATCTTCAGGCTGTTTTGGAAGACGGACAACTTGGACACCTCACCAGGTTTTAGAATCATCTGAGCTTAACATCTGGGCCGTTTACACTTGTGGTGTTCTTTTTTTAAAATATGGTCAATCAGACCAGAAAAGCCACAAAACTAAACATATGTTATACTAATTGTACATTGAAGTAGTTGCTTCTTTCTGTAAAGTTGCTAGCATTGTGTCTGTGATTATGGTGGAAATAGGACAAGCAAAGGGGACACAATTACAGAGCTATGCCACAGAGCATACGTTATACGGTTTGGCTTAAGTGATTACCTATTGATATTTCCTCACCCCTGCTTTATATTCCGTAAAAAATGGGTTTATATGATAGATGAAGCCAATGGAGCTGAACTGATGCATCTAGGTCGCAGGTAATGTTTTTTTGGGGAGGCTTACTTTAAGCTACATAATTTCTTTTTTTTTTTTTTTAACCAAAGATTCTAGTAGCAATGTGAACCTTTAGAAATCTTTTTTTTTCTCATTTCACTGCTCTGACGAAGACCTTTACAGAAAGGCCTTGATCATGACTTGAAATTGATTTGAAATAAATATTAAACCTGCAGAAGCCCATGCAACGTTTACGACCCTGAAGCTTTTGGCCAAGCATTTCAAATGCTGCTCTTTTAAATTATCTTATTTTGCTAAATTAGACCTTCAGAAGATGTGAAATGATCCATAAATAATTCATGATTAGTTACAAACTTTTGTGATGTCTAATAGGGGTGGGTGATATGGACTTAACATTTTATCACAATATATTGTGGTACGATTGTGATAACAATAAAAGGGATAAGAAGATACTATTTACAGTTTCTTGGAGTCTTTTTTAGATAACTGTGTGGCTGTCAGTGCTTGTCAATTATAGCACCATAAACACAAGGCTGTACTTGTGTTTATGGTGCTATGGTGTGTTTATGGAACTATTTAATAGTGTAACATATAACATACTAAAAAAAAGATGTTATGTATATGTTTCATCAGGAGAATAATTGCATAAAGAAGTCTGATTTGTATCAGACCAAACTGCACAGTAAGTGTATTTAATTATATTTTTGAATTTATTTATTGATGCTCTCAAGAAACCAACAGTGGAAAAAATAGCAAATTTAACATTCCTGACAATGCCGGATGTTTTTGGGGTTTTCATTTGCCACCAATTGAATTTTTTATCACGGTAACAGATGTTTTGCAGTAACAATAAAACAATACGAAAAAGGCCCAGCCCTAAGTTCTAGTGTTGGACTTTAAACGTATCCTTGGGGGTTTTGTCTTGGAATCACAGCACATGTTACTAAATCTGAGCAAAAACTCAGTCCAGAAATAAAAAGATATTGTTACCTAGTGTTTTGGAACTTTATTACCTTAGAAATAAAACAGAAAGGTTTGAAAGAATGTAGAATCTTTTTCAGACTTGACTGCAATTTAGCACCAGTACATATTTTATTTTAAATTTCTTCTGATGTCTCTATCAGTGTTTGTTCACATCTCAATGGGCAACTTTTAAGAGCTTTCTAATGCTGGCATAGTACAGAACCCAGGCTGACTAAGAAACAACCATAACTGACAAGAAGCTAACAAGGATTTGTCAAACCTGATCAACTTGCTTAAGATTTGATTACTTATCAAATAAATGTGGGATTTTTTTCCACTGCTTTTTTTGTTTTAGTCTGCCCACCAAATGAAATTACAAAGCATCCAACACCTGTTCCAGATTTAAAAAAAATATTTCTTGGAGAGACGACTGTAAGGCTGTGTGGGACAGCTGAGCGGCGAGTCCTTCGTCCATTGAGCTGAGAAAGAGGATGTTAATCATGGCAGTTCTAGGCTTCTTGAGAAGTAATAAAAGACAGAAGTACGTTGTGCCTTATCAGCCTGGTAGCTTTCGCCTCTTTGAATTCCTCCTTTTTTATTTAATTTGAGCTAAAGTGTAAACACTGTCATTATCACAATAACAATATTTTTCACAAAAAATATGGACATTTGTTTTTGTAAAGTTTGTAATTAAAGCTCTGTGATCACCAGGACCTAAATCCTGAGACAGATCAGTTTTGTTTCATTGTTCAGGACCCAAAGTGCAGCAGGAGTGACCCAGAGCCAGAAGGAAGAACAGTTCTTTCAATAAATAACTGAAAACATACAAACATGTAAAATCCAGCGATGGAGAAACAGAAACCAGGAACTTAAATATACCGGGGATCCATCAACAGGATGAAAGTAAGCTGAGAGACAATCTACAGAAAATGAGCCGGGGGAAAGACTAAACCAGGGAACGGGGGAAGGTAAGAAAAACAAATGAACTGTACACAAATCATGAACGACAGAGGATCGTGACAATCAGACGAACATTTTTCAAAATACATATAGTTAAAAATAGTCTTAATTATACATTCTAAATTATTTTATTTATAGTAAATTCAAACACAGAGATTAAAATATGAGAAATGCTATGACATATTATTTGTTTTAGTGTTACATATTCTTCAGGCAATGTAATACCTCATTAGGTACATGAGTATAAGTGACTCTTCTCCGTTGATAAAAGAGACTTTTTACTCCTTCATGTAGTCGGTGTCTGCAGAGCCAACATCTTCAGTCCAGGAGCGTAGTTTGTATGTATCTTTTTTTTCTCATTTTCTCTGTAGAACTTAAAAAGCTATAAATGTGAATTTTGTTGAGTGTGTGTCTATTTTTTATTACTTAATCACAGAAGACAATTATTTTATTCAAAGTATCACACAGCAAATTGCCTTACCATTCTTTGATCTGCTATCTAATCTCATTTGTTTCTGCAGAGCAGCATGCCTACTGACGAAGTGAGCTATCTGTGAGATAAATATTTGAACATATTGGCAGAAGACCTTTTATATGAATATTAGAAGGGAAGCAATTCCAGATATCAGAATAATCTGTCATGGCTTAAATGTTTTAAGCAAGTCGTCTTGCCCGCTTGTGTACATGATATCTGCAACATTGATGAAAAGGAAAAGCTACAGAAAGTGATTCACTGTCCCTCCCTCATAATAGTCGCCGTTCACATCTACAGGGGCAGGTTTATTAGAAAGTAATAATAATTTCAGAAAAATCAAACGCAACATTTAAACAGAGAACCAGTTAACTGGGAGTTATGCTAAGTGAAAAAAAAATATTTGTACACAGATAGGTACAAGATAGGGTTGGATAGAGACCCATGACTCACTGTGGCTACCCCGAAAAGGGAAAAAAAAACAAAGAAGAAGAAGTTCACACAAGCAAGTTACTTCTACATGAACACTGCATTTTAAAAATCCACGTATAAAGTTGATCACAAGAAGTGTTTCCAGTACAGATTGTTCTTCCATGAGTTGTGTTAGCTCAGTATTGCTTTAATTCTGTCCCCAAAGCTCTGTAACAACAAATTACATGCACTGTATTATCATCCCAGTGGGTTGAAAAAACCCCACCATAAAACAAATTGGGTTTCTCCATTGCACAAGATTTCAACAAGTTCCTTTAGCAGCAGAAGTGTTGCATCGTTTTATGGCCAAGCAGTAGCAGGTCTTGTCCAAGAAATCCTCATTATCACCTTGGTGAGCAGTAATGTCAGTCCACCAGTCTGTTGTACTTTGATTAGTGCATTAGCTTTTTAATCAGACGTTCACCACAGGAGCAGGACGTTTCACCGCTGAACAAATGCTTTGTCATCATGCCGCTAATACGTCCAACTGGATTCAGGCGTGCTGCTGTGGAGACGGTTCTGCTGCAGACCCAACTAACGGATCTGCACGGCCCCAGCCTACGCCTCCAAGCACACAGCGGTCCATGATTGTTCATCTGGCCATTTGGACCAGCCAGGCTGCCCCTTAGCCCTTTCTCTGCATGACAACATACATCACATAAGGCTCTATGTTTCTCTATCAAAAACTAATAAGTAAAACATCCATTGTAGCTCACGCAGTGAAAAACAAAAGTATTTTCCCTAGAGTACAAGAGAAGGACGAGAACCTGCAGGCACCAATTCTTGAAAAAAAAATAAAGTCAAGGAAAAAGAGCGGGTTTTATATCATATGGATCGGTTCATTTGTCCTTCCATGTGTTCTTTATTCTAAGTATGGAACGTTTTTGGGCTTAAATAGGTGCCAACAGGTCTCATAAATGATAACTCAATGTCTTAACGAGGCTACCTGTTTAAATACGGGTAATAATACTAATAATCCATACATTTTCTAAAGCGCTTATCCCCTATTGGAGTCGTGACGGGTGCTGGTGCCTATCTCTAGCATTCAATAGGCAAGGTACACCCTGGACAGGTCGCCAGTCTGTCGCAGGGCAACACAGAGACAGACAGGACAAACAACCATTATCACACACACTCACAGAGAATATAGAGACGCCAATTAACCTAACAGTAATGTTTTTGAACTTTGTGATGAAGCCGGAGAACCTGCAGAGAACCCAAGCATGCACTGGGATAACATGCAAACTCCATGCAGAACCCCCAGGGCACGGGTAGGACTTGAACCCGGGACCTTCTTGCTGCAAGGCAGCTGCGCTACTGACTGCGCAACTGTGCATCCATAATAATAATAATAATAATAATAATAATAATAATAATAATAATAATAATAAGAATAATAAGAATAATAAGAATAATAAGAATAATAAGAATAATAATAATTTTTTATTTAAAAAAAATACCTTTTTTGGTTCTGTTTCCAGAAATCTGTATGTAAGACAAGCACAGTGCAGTGAAAAAGTGTTCTCCACCTATCTTGTACCTTACAGATGTCCTGGTGTTCATTTCAGTACAGGTCCGTCAGATGCTTGAAAGTTTGGGAACCAGTATGCCGAGAGATTCTTAGAATTCTGTTGGAAAAATTCTTAAGCTTGATAAATACACTCATATAAGTTTTATACCATAGTGTTTTTATTTTCCATTTTCTGCTGAACAAATACATTTTTTAGTAACTCGGGTGTAAGACTGTGCCGTCATTTTTTAAAAGTCGGTCTGCCTCTTCCACCCCTCATTACCAGCGTCTGGTGGTCCAGCCCGTGAAAGACGCCCCACCAGCAGGTGGGTTTAGTTGGAAATGCCCCTGATGAAACTCTCTTGTACTGCCTCATTGACTGTAGTAGATGCATGATTTCCTGTAAATTCCCGAGTTGAATATTCCTCCTGACTGATTGGGGTAGAAGTCTTTGTTAATTAATGATGAGGCATAATTACTATTCGTCAGTGAGCCCCACAACAAAAGTAATTCAAATAGAAGTTCTGATTAGTTTTTCGCTCCCTTGTCAAAAAAGTTAATGGAAGCTATTTTTATTTCTTTTGTCCCAAGAATATGTGGTAAATATATTGCGATATCTCTTTGCATTTTGTGCCTCATCAGATCCACGAGGAGTTTAACGCATTTCTTATCTTTCTTTCCGTTACACAGGCCCGAGTCTTTAGGGGAAACCAACAACAACAAAACAATAATTATAAAATAAGAACGGATAAGGGAGAAAATTAATAGCATACATAGAGTCAGAACTAACATTAAACAGACAAAACATTAAAAAAAGGTTATCTGAGATTATGAAGTCTGACACATTGAAAAGGATTATCGTTCAAAACTTGGATCAAACAAATGGTAAACGTTCGCTAAAAGAAGGGCACCAACAGCAGAGAACGGAAATATTGCAAAACAGAGAATGGTTATGGGGATTATTTCGTTTTGGTTAAAATAAAGATAAGAATCTAATACCGAGTGTCTACAAATAAATGCAGATATAAAGGGTCTCTTTAATGAGGGGTAAGCTGGGGCTGAAAACGTGTAAACAGACAAAAATTCCCCTCAGTAATGGCACAACTGTACAACTTTACTGAATGAAGCCATGGTTGCCACGACTGTCTCACAAGGCCCACTGGCTCTGCAAGCCTAAAATCAAAACCAGGCTGGTAAAAGATATGTGGTTCTTATGTAAAAAATGTCTAAAGGACTTTGTGACGTGGCAGCTTTGTTTTGCCCCACCTCTGCTGGCTGCCCTCCCTCAGCCAGCCTGATTGAACACGCCTGCTCTCGATCATTCCTCCTGTGTGTATTTAATCAGCCTGTTCCCTTCCTTCAATGCCAGTTTGTCTCTGTTTCTTCCAGCAGGCGTTCCAGCCCTCCCCCCCCCCCCAGCTTTCTAGCCTCTACTGACTTTTGGACTTTTTTTTTTTGTGCTCCGTCTCCATCTCAGCCCAGTGCTTTTTGAAAATCTCTGCCCTCTCGACTGATTCTACGTGTACTGACCCTTGGACTGTCATTAAACCACAGCATTTTGGAAACTGTCTAAGTTGTCATTTGAATCCTGCCTGCCCAGTTACTTGTCACAGACTTTCGCTTCGATGTTTTTACCTCCATTTTTTTTTTAATTCATAGGTACCACATATATTTTTCTAATTGGTGCAGTTTGCAAAATGCGTCATTAACCCTGGTAAAAACCCTTTTGTGCTGCTTACACTGGTGCGCCTTTATTAAATCAGTTGCAGCACCATAATATTTAGGAGCACCAAAACCTTTCACAGCTTATCATAACAATCTTACATTTTTCAAAGTCACAGTTTTGCTATTTTCTGTGCAAAATGAAAGGAATGTAATAATTTCATCACAAATATCAATACAATTCCAGGTTTGTGAAAATGTGTTGAATATATGCAAAACGAATTTCATCAAAAACATATATTATTATGATGACGATGTATAATAATAATAATAATAATAATAATAATAATAATAATAATAATAATAATTATTATTATTATTATTATTATTATTATTATTATTATTATTATTATTATTATTATTATTATTATTATTATTGAGTCAGTGTCAAGCCTCTAAATATTACATATTCTCCAGGAACTAGGGACAAAAGAAACATTTTAGGTCAGCTGCCTTTTCAGGTTTCTCTTTGATAATTTCAAAAGTTGTTCAGAATTTGATCAAGCTTTAGGGGACTGACATGATACAAACATTAAAAGAAGACCTAAACAGCATTTAAAACACTAAATAAATTTTAAGTGGTTGTATCTCAAGCTTAAAAAAACACACGCAATTTGAAAATGAATAATTTTAAGCAATGCAAATTACACAAACCACATCTTACAATTACACAACTTCGTACTAACTCGTTCCCGTATTTAAAACTCTTTGTAAAGGATATTACTACCACAGTAATTAAAGAGCTGTGCTGCAAAGATGGAACATAACCTTAGCACATTTTTGTGAAACCTTAAAGCATCTCTCGTCCATGTTGGCATAATTCAAAGCCTTGATTAATATTTATCTTAATTAATATGTAAGAGGCAGTCAACATTGATGAACATGATCTTGGAAACATGTCTGGTAAGAAGATGATCTCTAAAACATTAAATCATTTAGAAAAAGTGAAAACAACATAGTGGAGGAAATCTAGAGACATCCCGGATCAGTTTTTTAGATTAAAGACCCCTCAGTAAAATGTGATATCCCTTTGTTCTGTGGGTTAAAGAATGAATCGAAATATGAATTACACTTTTTATATCAATTGCAATTGCAATTAACTGTAAATTCTGTTTCAAATTAAACCGCCACACAGTAAGAAAAAAATTTAAAATTGGTCCCCTTATCTGTAGCCATGACTACATAAAGAGCCGGGGGCTTTTTTCCCACCAGTTGAAATCCTCCTTAACGCTCATTCTGTAATCCCACCAGGCCACTTTGATGTCCACGCTGTGTTGTATCTTGTCGTGTACATTAATTTCTCATTTCCTTCGGTGGACATGACTATTAATTTGTTGACAACACCATTACATCTTGAATGGAGCTTTCATCTCAAATTTGTCCTCAATCAGTTCCAGCCTCATATGTCTGTTGGTTGTGTGAGCACGAGGGTGAGTTCAAGAATATTGGGAAGAAGAAAGTGGCACGGGAGGCAATATTTTCACAGCATCATTCCCCTGAATTCAAATTCTACCTGCCTTCAAGGTGTCACGATGTGGATTGTTTCTCGCTCTACATTTTTTGGAACACAAAAAAATTAATTTTGAAGCCGACACCACGTGAGCCTCTGACTCTGTTTCATTGATGCTAGAAACCTTCGTAATAGTTTTGAGTTCTAATTAAAAAAAGTAACTGATGCTTTTGAAAGGCACACTTTTTTTATTGGACAAAAATCAGATGACACAAGGTTTGGAGAAGATTAATTCCAGGTGTCATTGCTAGACTAACAGTAGGCTACATTATCACTTTAAATCACGGGGGAGTTTAGGTTTTAAGCAGCTCATATATTTCTCCAGGCCTACAACTGTGAGGGTAATCTGGACAACCACTAAAGGTAGTAGTTTAGGCCTTGTTTACCTGCAAAGTGATCGTCCATGGAACTTATTTCAGCATAGTGGAGGCAGACGTCCTTAGTGACCCTCAAAGGAGGAGGATGAGCATGTTTAATATATCACAGAGTCAATATACCAACATTTATGCATTTTCATGTGTTCCAAACTGTGTGATAGCATGCCAAAATTAACAAACAGAAATGGGCCAGGAATCTAGTATCTAGTATAGATACCCTTGCATGTGACATATCCACACACGCTAGAGGAATTATCTAGTTTAATTTCAATTCAGTTCAATTCAGTTTATTTTTTTTTTTATTTAATGCCAATTCAAAACACATCATCCCAAGACAAACTACAAAGTCCAATTCCACTGAATCATTCAGACAGAGCGGTTAAAATGATTTCTAACTAAGGAAACCCAGCAGATTGCATCGAGTCCTTGACTTGCAGCATTGACTCCTCATGGTTAAAGCTATAGTTGGTAATCCTGTTCAGAAATCCTCCTTCCATGCTAAAAAGTAGTCAATACATTATGTATCCTGGAAAAGAAGGTTAAAATGTGATCTTTGTGGGGGCAACGGGCCTGTAAAAACTCTGACCAATCACTACCATTCACACAGAAGGGCATGGATTGGTCAGAGATCTGGTCCTGCTCTCACCCCCCTATTTCACTCAAGTTCCAGGGGTATCACCATATCTATTGGTTGTCCCACATGCCAATCATTCTGACACGCTCACGTAGCGCCATTGTGCGTTCATGTTCGTTGTTAGTTTCCGCTTGCTGGCTGTGCATACGCACTTCTAATGTTTATGTATCCAGTTAGCTTAGCGGTTAGCTTCGGTGTCATTGTAGCTCCGCTGCTCTCACCGTCTACTTTGAACATGGCTGACATTCTCAAGAAGCAAACTGCAAACTTATGAGAAGAAAAGGAAGGCCTCAGTTGAAGGAAATAAGACCAAAGTGGATTTGGGAGATCTTTTTTTCATCCAATCCCCCTTAGGAACGTAAGAGCATGTAAGACAGTCTTGTGCATGCACAGTTATTCAAAAAGGGACTAGAGGAAACTTCCATAAAAATCGCA
This sequence comes from Fundulus heteroclitus, assembly GCF_011125445.2. NCBI lineage: Eukaryota > Metazoa > Chordata > Actinopteri > Cyprinodontiformes > Fundulidae > Fundulus > Fundulus heteroclitus. The sequence goes on from NC_046366.1 coordinate 18,618,034, forward strand.
GACTCTACCTTTAAGCATGTAGTGACAGTGGACAGTCGCTTGCACTGGGCCGCTGACTTTGCAGCAATCTCTCATAAGAAGCATGCATTTAACAGAATCCTCAAGCAGAACTAGGCTCTGTGTGAACATCCATCTACCACAACCGATTGGGAGTTTAAGAAGACCCCTAATCAGGGGCACAAAAAAGGACACAGAAAGGAACACAGAAGCACTGATTGAGTAGTACTCTATATGTGGAAAAAAAGAAAAGAGCACCAGCAGTAGTACGGTCGTTCCTTTAGTGGCTTCAACTAGGAGAGAAACACTAATAGGCTGAAAAATTTTAAATCAATTTTCAAATCTTAAGGAGGAATGAGAGCACATACAGTTAGTTGCAGTGAAGGCTCAGCCTAAAGCTATGTCTAGGAGAGAGACAGGGCTAAACACTGAATGACAGAGCCAACTGTATCAGCTATAGAGGGAGAACACAAAGTTGTTGGTTAGTGTGAAGCTACTATGAAGAGAAAAAAACAGTGTCAGAACATAATGTTAAAAGTTGAAATAATAGCAAAATTGGAGAGTAGTAGGAGAATGTAGCAGAGTGAGGAGAAGTGTTCATTATGTCCTCCAGCAGCTTAAGTTCCCATCAGCATATCTACAGAAATAGTATAGGATAACCTAAGCCATTATTAGCTATAAGATATAGGGAAAGTTTTAGGGCTAAGCGCAAAAGTAAACAGTTTAATCAGAATATCATCTTGCAACTCATCAACCACAGTCAAATGGGTTTTGATAAATAAAATACTTATTGTTAGATAATTGCAGGTAGTTTTAATATCTTATCTAATATATAACTTTTTAAGTGTCTGCTAGGAATATTTCTTTCTGGTTACATTTACTTCTCAGATTATGACTGCGAAACGGAAACCTGAATGATTTACAGAAATGACAATAACATTTCTCTCCATTAGATTATATATTTTTGCATGCATAAGTCATTTTTTGCAACTACTCTGGTCAGGATATGAGTAGGTTCACCTGCCTAAGCTAACAAACAAACTTACCAAAATTGCTGTATACATTGGGTAGACCAGCATCTCAGTAGGAATTAGATAGGTTTAACTGGTAAAAGACAATTTAAATAAGTCTGTTAAATGTCAACCACTTTTTAAAATGTACTCACTAAAGTAAATTGGTCAATGTTTTTATATTTTTAAAGACAATTTAACTACTACTAATTCCTTAACTCAAATTAGTTAGATTCTTATTAGTCTGCTTGGACTTTAGACACAGCAGGCAAAGTTTATTCCTCATATTTGCAAATGAAAGTGTAAAACATCTGCATAAGCAATCAACTGTTCATAAACAACAAGAAGGTGGCGCAAATTTAAAATCTGCTCATCCAGAAACGGCTTCCTTAATAAGCTCTGATCAATCAATACAAAATACAGCCCATTATTAGGGATACAGTTTGACGGCTGCAGTCACGAGTGCAAGCAGACAAGTTTGATGGACGGAGAAGATCTGCTTTATTACAACAGACAGCTCTGCTTGGGCCTTCTTTCTTTGTTTCCTAAAGTCATCTTTAGTTTCCCATCTTGAAAATAGGCAAAAAAAAAAAGAAAAAGAAAAAGAAACAAAGAACTATATCAAGCTATAGCATGTTACTGAAACAATACACTTTTAACACATCCAACTTGGAGTCTTTTCCCCAAGATGTGTTTTTAATTAGCAGTGACTACCTGAGGCTTTGGAAGCTCAGCTTTCAATCTGTCAGACAGGTTAGTGTGGAGCTGTTGCTAAACTAGTTAGAACTGATACAAAATGAAATAAGTACTTGTCAAAAAGAGAAACCACAAGTTTTATTGACAGTTCTTAACCTTTACTACATAATACACAACAGATATTACCCGTAGCTACCATTCTATGTTGGACACACACCACGAATAAGAAGCTTTGTTGACGTAACCAACCATTTGTCTCTTGTCAAACTTTGCTCTCAAGACGTCTTCTCCTTCAATGATCTATTAGTATGATCAGAACTGGTGAAAAAAATCCTTTTTGCATTCTGCCCCATCAACATGGACCACTCTACAGCAGGATCGGAAACTATCCTCTTAGTTTCCCTGGGACAATTAAAATTTATTTTGAAGGGAAAAAGAGAAATCTCATGGAACTTGTTCTTCTTTAAGTCATATGTTTTCAACTTATTTAATTGAGTCGAATGTTTTAATCACTTCTATTGTTACCGTGTTTGTAAATTTTTGTTTCTTGTTGTTTTTGTTTTATCAAACGGGTCATTCTTGAAAATGAGAGCTTGTCTCTCAATGAGAATGCGTGCATAAATAATGGTTAAATAAAAATTAAACAAAACAATGCTTATGTTGGATTTGTTCCCGAAATAAAGCAAGAAATGCCATAACCTAATAAAGTATTTAATACACAAAGAAATAGGCATGATTTCCGTTTAAGTCTGAGTTGTTAACAAGTAATACTTTCCACAATTCCATTTAACAGCAGTAGCAAAGATTTGGAGAGGCTTTGCACCAAGGGTTAATTGTAATAGGTTTCCATTCCTTGTACAAAAAGCTCATCCAAAGTTACAGAGGCTGCATGCAATAACTTTGCATTATCAACATACCACCAAATCCACCGCCCATCATAAACTTACAAATAGTTTTAAATATCTATAATTTTTTTGTAAGGTTTATCTGTATAGTTACACAGAGCGAGCATAAAAAAAAATCTTTTTTTTTTAATTGACCAAAATCAGACTGTTTCATGCATACAAGCAAGTTTAAGATACGTTTTATAGCATCAGAACATGAAAGTTGGATTAGAGAGTCGTGTCAAAATGTAAACTATTTCGCAAAATAAATGAGTAAACGCCGTTCACAAAAAAATCTCCTGCTGCTACAGTAATCAACACCTGCCCACATCACAGTGTCCTCTTTCCCCCCCAACACCCACATCCCACTGACGCGGAGGCGCTTACTGTTTACTTGTCACCTTTTCATCACAATTAATTTCGTTGGAGATGGCGTGATGCTTAATGGAGCGGTGCACGCGGACCCCCTGCGGACAGGAACCTGCCCACGTGCACTTCAGCAGTTATTGACGTCATTAATTGCTAGGAGCAGGTCGTTTGTTTTTGGGGCACGTGGATCCTCAGCTCCAGTGAAGCCTTAGACCCGAGACTGATGCGCGCTCTGCCGCGTCCCTGCTGCTGCTGCTGTTCTGCTGCTTCGGGTGGATAGTTGACTCACACTATCAAAAGAAAAAAGACAAATCTTTTTCGGAGTTTGACTAAAGCATCCGTGGACTGTTGGACAAATAACTACTTAAGGTAAGTTTGTTTAAGCTTATAAAGACCAACAATATTCCTATTTATTTGGCGTAAAATAGGGACGCATGGGAATGTTTGAAACTAATGTGCCGCCTTTAAAGTCGGTTTATTTTTCCCATAGGCGCCAGTAACAGTGAAAAAAAAATAAAATATGTTCTCAAAATATGACAAATTCATTTTTTTTCTCTCGATGAAAGCTGAGAACGTGGATAAATGTGTAAGCCTGCTTGTAATTGTACCCAATCTTGTGGTCAAATAACTCGTGTTTATTGATTCCGGGTTGGATTTAGTAGGCTATGTAAATGTGAGGTTACAACTCAGAAGCGCGCCGGAAGGTATGGCTGACAACTACGAGCGCATCAAGTTTTGCGTCTTTGCACTGGGAGGAACATCCCTGTGCTGCTGGTCACAGTTTATCTCATCGTGTCATGTGTTTTCTACCATCAGATGCATGTTTCGCAGTTTAACATGCATCCGTTAATTGTTGCGATTAACGCGGCGTGGCCTCCTTTCTTTTGGCGACACAGAAATCTCAGTGTGTGTGTGTCTTTTTTTTTTTTAATGTTGCCTAAGAATCAAATTAACGTGGAGACTAATGAGATGTTAATAAGCTAATGAACGCCAAGACTAATGTGCAACTGCAATAAAAAATGTTCTTTATGGTCACCCTTGCTTGTATTCTCAAAATAACAGGCATCAGACTGCTCTGTGTGAATTCAGTTTTTGGTAAATTGTTACGAATCGATTTATTAGATTTAATCATGTTTATTGAATTGTTTTTTCAGATTAGGTTAATATTAATTTGACAATCTTTTTTGAATGTTTTTTATTTTTATTTAGTTTTTTCTTTGTTTTAAACAACCCACAATAAGCCTAAATCCTTGGGTCAAAGATTAATCTGTCTCTGTTGGAGGAGTGCTAATTCGACAGTTCTATATATTTAATGGGCGAAGATGTGATTGCTGGGATCCACAACTTGGGTGTTCTTTACAGAAATAATACAATCACATCTCGCCAGTGCCTCTGAAACTGGTATTAACTTGTTGAGGAAAAAGAGACTAGCTAGCATCAACAATCGGCGGTGAGGTTTAATTCACCTTTTATCTGGGAATAAACCAAAAGGAGCTGGGAGCCCTTGCCAAAATACACAAAGGCATAAAGAAGCCTTGGACCAGCCGTCACATCCATGCCCCTTCAATTCCTACCCGAATATTGAAAACCGGAAAACTGTCAAACAGGATGACAGGTAACCTCTAACGCAATGGAATGAGGCAGCAAATGATTGGGATCAAACGAGCAGCCCTGGTTTATTTCAGGCTGGTGGTTGTAGGAAGGAGGAGTTCGTCCCTCTGAGCTTTTATTTCAAGAACAGCCAATCAGCTCTGAAAGAAACAAATTTGGTTACTCATATGTAATTCAGGGACACATAGACATATAGAAAATGATGCATTTAACGTGGTTTTTGAATGTTTACCATCTACCATTCTAAATGAAGTTGCATAATAACAGAGATTAAAAAAAGAAAAACTAAAACTGACACAAGTTGTGATGTCTGGCCTTAATAAAACGAAGCAATCTATTTTTAGATGGGGCTGTTGGCTGACGATGTGGCATTTCACTCCAGCATACCTGTGCCTCTGGATATAACTGTGGCTGTGGTCTACTCTATTTTTGGTGAGTTAAGTCTGCAGATTTTCAAAGCTAATTGTGTCTGTTTTTAAATTATCCTGGTGCAGACCAACAGCTGAGTTAATACTGTTTTAAACGAGCTTTCTGTGAGTTCTACTCAAGTGGGAATGAATCACAGCATGAAAAAAGATCCAACCCAACATGAGACCTTTCAAGTTCACTTTTCCCATTATGGTGTTATGGATTCCTGTCTTGTTTCATTACAATACCATACTGTATGTACTTTTCTTGCCATCTTGTTTTAACTATACAGCTTAAATATACGTATGTGTTTCGCTTGCTTTAATTCGATTCTTGCTCCAGTTTAGAGTCACTGAAGATTCAATGACGCAGGGGTTCATGTAATATTATCTGACACAACACCCTGATAACCAATTCCTTGCATCACACTTACCGTACAAAAAAAAAAAAAAAAAAAAAAACTGCCAAGGTTGACTTTTATCTGAGGTTTTGATCTTGGTGGGGTTTCTGAAAAGATCTTATATTTCTGGTGGCTGCATATGCAGCCTGCATAGCTGAACATGACTGCACCATGCTCTGTGCGGAAGTTTAATACCCCTTGCTGTTGCCTGCGAGATGTAGAGGAGTGCTCTTAAATGTCTTGATCGTTGTATAAAAACAAGCATCGCATTGTAATGCGTCATGTCATAACAGTTTCCTAAGCCGCGCTGTTTCACTCAGTGCACCCATTTTCCCGGGGCTTTTGAATCCAACTATGTAATTCAGTTAATTTTTACACATCGTTCCTAAAGTTAAAACATTCATTACCTAATAGATTTATTAGATAAAAATAGTGTAAGTCTGATGGGGCTTAGAAGATGTATCCTGGGATATGTGGCAGAAAAATTGGACTGGCGACGCCTATGCATTCAGAGACTCATTGCATGTCCTTTGTTATGTACAGAAAGTTTTCCTGAACAACGTTAGTAACTGGAACCACAGCGAGGATGACCACCAACACTGAGAACGATTAAAGTTCTCAAATTATTTGCATATGGATTCCATGACCCAATATTTCCACGTAGAATGTAACCTTGTAATGATGCCCTGTCCGCACTTTGAGAGGAAAGTGTGTACAATGTTGAGGAAACCTCCAGCTACGGATATTTTGGGAAAACATGTGACCCAGCACTGCTTTAGCCATGCTCAGGGTCTCCGTCTTTTATATTTGAATGGTGCTACTGTTGATGTTGATGTATATGTGGGGTAGCCTATATGTATTTCTGTGTTTCGACTGGAATCACAAACAGCTGTAGAAGCTGATTATAATTTTTCATTTTTATAATGGGAGGAAAAAAAATCCCTTTAAAAATATCCAATGTAATTGATCAGGGGACTGAGATGGCTGAGCTTGGACAATGTTGTACATCTGGCTGTGAGATTATTTATTTAATTAATGGCCTTCAGGTGTAGGCCATCGATCAAAACCCGAGATGCTTCAAAACCTAAAACTAAAGCTCAGTAAAACGTATAATTTATAATAGACTGAAATCATGTCATGCTTTAGTTCTTTGAGACTGAATCGGGCAGGCTGTTTGGCCAGAAAACATGGAGGTGTTGTTTTGCTGTTTTGCAGGAGTATGCTCTCTATTTGGAAACGGCACACTGCTGTATGTCTCCTACAAGAAAAAACACCTCCTGAAGCCTGCCGAGTATTTCATCGTCAATCTTGCCGTTAGTGACCTGGGCCTCACCTTGTCACTGTACCCCATGGCCATCACCTCAAGTTTCTACCACAGGTAATGAACTTGTGAACATGTGTTGTAGCATTACCATGAATGATAAAAGAAAACCAAGACAAATTATTTATTTTCTTCGTGACTTCAAAATCAGAGATTCTCTTTAATATTTCATGCTTTTTTTTTTTTTTTTTTAATGCATGATTGATCAACCCTATGAGTGCCAGAAGGTTTACAGATGTGGCGCACCCTTTTCATCGTACTCTTTTCTTTGTCTCTCCTTACCTTCTCCCCTCATTGATCTTTTCTACGGTGTCTGCTTTGCGCTGTCCTCTTTCTCACACCCCCCTGCCCTCCCACGCAGGTGGCTGTATGGGAAAACATTGTGCTCCTTATACGCGTTCTGTGGCATGTTGTTTGGCCTCTGCAGTCTGACCACTCTAACCCTGCTAAGCATGGTGTGCTTTGTCAAAGTATGCTATCCGCTCTATGGTAAGTCAAAGGAAGCTATGTTTGCAATCTAGCCTGATTAACCCGCCCATCACCTGCCTATAAGAGAGGGGGCCAGTAGTTGGGTTTATCGAAGGGAATTAATAGAATAATCCCTCAGTGGAGCACACATTAGCCTTTCTTTGTGACTGTGAAGTGAAGGGACTGCAGTCGATACGAGTCACTTGTGATGCTGGTTGATGCTGTGCAGTGGTTCTTTAATCTGGCCTGAAGAAAGTGTTATCCATTTGACCTCATTAGAAAGTTTCTATATACCGGCAATTCTGCCAATAAGTGTTTGCCCTCTTACTGATGTCTTTTTATTTATTTATCTTTTACTTTTTTTGTCGCACATAAATGTTTCAGATCATCAAACGGATTTTGGCATCAGACGAAGAAACTGAAAAAATACAAAAGGGAGTTTACAAATGATGATTTCATTTATCAAGGGAAAAAAGTAAAAAATTATCATAAATAAAGATTTATGATATTGTCAAACTCTGCAGTTAAACCTGATTGAGGTGCTGTGGCTTTACCTTAACACTAGGCCATGTGTGCTAAAGACATAAAAAAAAAAAAAAAACTTGAATATAGCTTAATGATCTTACAATGATCTTTGTAAGATCATGATGTTTCTTTGGAGATCTTACAAATCTGCAAAGACCAGTGAACCAGAGTGTACCAGAGGGCTTGCCAGTTGCTGCAAGCCCGTCATGACAGTTATCAGTGTCAAACAAAGCACTTCCAGTTATTAGGCTAAAGGGTCATGTAGGTTTTTACTTAGGACCAGGCTGTTGGAAACCATCGTGACAAAACTGCATGTTATATTTACTTTGGTTATTTCTGTCTAATTTGATGATGAATAAAATTCAAAAACCTGTAAAGGGAGGGCAAATATTTCCACAAAACACTGTTGCACTCAGCTACAGGCACAGATATTCTATTAGTTCTAAAATACAAATAAAACCACATAAATAGTTGTCGATTTTTATTGACGTCAATCTAAAAAAGAAAAACAGTAAAAATTTTCTGAATCGCATTTATTTCCTGATTGTGTAATATCTGCTTAGACAGAGTTATTTCTTCCTTTAAGAACAGTATTGCACAATATATTAGTTTATAATTGATTATAATAACTCATTCATTCACCTTTGTTGCCTATTATTGGAGGGTAATGTGGCTCAACACCGCTCACGCAGCTTTACAACAATCAATCCATATAATTGCCTCATGGTCCTTAATCATTCTAGCAGAACGGATAGGCTGTTTGCCTCTCATCAAGTTAAAGAAGGCGGTCTACTTTAAATCCTTATATATAAAACAAAGATGAAAAGAAGCCAAATTGCTTTAGAAAGAGGAGTGAGGGCCAGTTTACCAGGGAACACGGGTGGAAATGATGAGCTCTAAATTTGTGAAGGAGAGTTTCTGAAACCGAGCTTTTGAGGAAAAAGTGTTACGGTAATGATATCCAGTTTGGGATCGGACTTTTTCGAGATACTCAATTTCAGCGACGTCCAAGGATGAAATTTTAACGTGACCATCAAACCGTTGGCAGACTTCTATCGACCGTTGAATTCATTGATCATCTTGTTTGGCCAGGTCGCCCTTGTGAAATAGGTCTTGATTTCAACGGGTCTCTTACCTGGTTAAATAAGGGTTTAAGAAAACATTGTTCTAAAAAGGCGCAGAGGCCACATCTGTCTTGCTACGACTCGCCTGCTGTTTTTTGAAGAATAGATCTAGGTGTAGAAATAACTATTCATGGTTACAGGTGGGAGCAAAAAGGAGGTCCATTTTCACAACACAATACTGCTTCTTACAAAAGGAATATAAATATGTGATTCAGCCAGTGTGTGCACACAATCTAGATATGAATCTTCAAAAAGATCTTCAAGGTCTCCTCCGCTTTTATATTCTGGTGAACCTGGTAATCGATTTTCTGCCGTAATGAACATCCCTGCTTGGTTGCTGTAAAAGCAACCGTTTTTTGAAATCGGGCAAACGTGATGCAGATGGGTAATTGTTTGGAGATTCCATCTTATCCAAAGCGTTATATGCACCGTTTAGTAATTATCGCAGGGAACTGCTTATTTGAGCACAGCCAACTGAAACCACGCACTTCAAAGAGAAAACGAAATTTTAAGCAGCAGCAAAAAAAATTTCATCGTCAAACCATCAATTTCAAAGCAGCGGGAGCAACTGCTTGAAAGTTTAAACGTGCGTTTTGTTCAATCTGTGAAGTACGGTCTTATAACAATTTACCATCCCATTCTGTTCAAATCTAAGAAGAAATGTTATTTGGACTTTATATCTTTCCACACCACTTCTTTTGCATTTGTCCCTCAGTTTCCCAGCCAAAGCGAGGCAATTTTGACCCACACTTAAAAACCCTCCCCTCAAACTAAGAACATATTTACCACTATCAGTAATATAACTTTAACTACAGTGCAATGCAAAAGTAATTATTGAGCACAAACTTCAGTGCACCGCACGTTCAAGGATGGGCGGAGGCTTACCTTCAGCCTCTCTGTGCAAAGCAGGAAGAGACAGATTCAATTCAATTCAATTCAATTCAAATCAATTTTATTTATATAGAACCAATTCATGAAACATGTCATCTCGGGGCACTTTACAAAGTCAAAATCATTCATATTATACAGATTACAAAAACATGAAGCTGTAACAACTGTGTAAGGTGTTTCTATACAGGGTTAGTGTTTGGGGGGCCGAATACGAATTGCTACAAATACATAAAAAAAACGGCAAAATGTGAAAATGTCCCAGGGTTACGGGTGGTTTTGTTGGACACTGAATACTGCAGGTCAGAAAGCCACTGGTGGCAACCCACTGTCACCCAGAGCTGAGTAATTTAAGGAGCAATTTGTTCCATCTGAAGTTATCGATTATGAGTCACCCGTAAGGATCTGCACATGGCACATTTTCAAGTCAGCTCTCTATGAATCTACTTCGCCAGATATATATTCAAGGACATAACAGAGGATGGGATCTAAATTACACCAGCTGAGCAAGTGTTATTGTTTTCTTAGAAAAAGGACAGTTTCTGGCCAGAAAAATATTGGACTATTGTGATTCCTTATGCTGCACAGCCTTGGCTTACATGGGCAGTGACGCACATCTCTTTCTTGAGAGGGAAACAACCCCCCCTCAGTGTGCAAGACTCTGGAAATTGTTCAGCTTGCTAACATTTTTAGACCCTTCACACAGCTGTACAGTTTTCCTTTTTCTTTTTTCTTTTTTTTTCCTGGACCCTTGCTGATCCAGCTTGAGTCAGAGTTCTGGTTGGACCTCAGAGAAATCCCATTTACCGAGCTAAATTTTATACCATGCGAGGCGCGTGGAGCTGATGCCTTCTCTGATCAGCGGTAAGACAGCACGAGCATTCGGAGTTTGCCCTAAAATTTGCATTCTTTTGTTCAAACTTTCACAGCAGTCATTTAAATAATTGACAAATTTGCAAGCGTAGACAGCAGACAGAAACTCTGCATCGTTACTTCTTAAGTGGTCAGCTCATTATTGTCGTTTGCCCGCTCCTGGGAGAAACTAACGCTCTTAATCTAATATTAATACAAATGAGCAACATTGTGGTGTTAGACTCCCAGAAAAAAAAAAACACTGAGAAGTATTTCCCGGCCAAAAGGCTTCTCATTCATACTTAAGTGACTGGGGTCAACCCCTAGCCAAAATACATGAATCCTTTAATGTGGCAAAATAAGCAATTTGGGGAAAGCTCATTAAATACTTGTCTTGTAACAGTTTATTCTAAATCATGACTTTGGGTCCTTGTCTGTTTTGACAGGAAACAGGTTTAAGGCTCTTCACGGCCAGCTGCTCATAGCCTGTGCTTGGGTCTATGCGCTGCTGTTTGCCTGCTCCCCGCTGGCTCACTGGGGAGAGTACGGACCAGAGCCGTATGGCACCGCCTGCTGCATCGACTGGAGCTTGTCCAACAAGCTCGGCACGGCCCGCTCGTACACCGTGGCGCTGTTTGTTTTCTGCTACATCCTCCCGTGCTGCGTAATTGTTGCGTCCTACACGGGCATCCTGGTCACCGTGCAAGCTTCCAGGAAGACCATGGAGCAGCATGCATCGCGGCAGATGAACATGAGCAGCATCCAGACAATTATTATCAAGGTACGGGTAACGGCTAAGAACTTATTAATGAAGCAAAGTCTGGTTGATCCCTAAAGCGTGCATTATCATAAAATACAATGAAACCTAAAGTCTTTCTAGCTATCAATGTTCAACCTAATGAGCAAACAAATAAAAGAACTAATAACAACCTACAAAAAAACATGCATTTTATTGGTTTATTGGTGTTCAATAAACTTTAAGCAATAAAGTTTTCCCGCTGCCTCCATTATGCTTTTCTTTCCTCTTATTGTTTTTTTTTGTTCAAATACAGCATAATTGTTACTGAAAAGTGCTTTATAAAAAAACTTGCCTTGTCTTCATCATCATTACAAACAATACATGTATTTATTGGTCCAAGCGTACAGTCCCCTCCATAATTCCTGGCCCCGCTGGTAAAGATGTGTAAAAAATATATATATATATATATATATATTATAAATAAATTCAGATTTTACAGCAGTATACTCATTACATAAGTAAAACAACTCTAGCCTTTTATTTTAATAATTATATTTGATTAAATGTATTTAATCCGCAAGAAAACAAATCACACAAAATCTCCAGAAAAACACAACTTTTGGCATAGCTGTTATTCACTGTTATTATGCTGTACAGATCAAACATCAAGATGATAAATGGTGCTCATTTACCGTGGAGTTTGAGTGGAGCCACATGCAGTTTAAATTTAGGGGCCATGCTTACCATCCTCTGATCAACCTGATGAATTAAAACATAAATTACAAATATGACTTGCTTACCTTTATTTTATACCTGTTTAAAACAATTTTTTTTTCATTTGAACCCCTCCCCCCGTTCCCGCAGGGGATCAATATGCATGTATTTAATTTGTTATTTTTCGGTGTAAGATTACGCTATTGTGATATAAAGTGATTTTCTTTTAGACTCTTTTACACGTCTTTAGAATCCATGCCAGTAAGTGTGCAGGCACTGTACATGTAACTTTTTTCTTTTTTGACTTTGTGGCACCAGCGGCTTTTAGTCACAATGATTAGACAGGATATGCCAGTCAGAGACGGGCAACACATGCCCCAGATAGCTGCGTTGTGAACTAATAGTCCCCATATATGGAGTGCAAGGGGTGCCTGCTCTTACCAGTAAGCCACGTGCTGCCCCCGTTTTGCACATTTAACATGCAATATGAACTTGTTCCACCTTTGAGAAGTAATACAGAATAACTTTCTTATCTTGGAAATGTCACCTTTTCATAAAGTTGTAGCTCTGTATTCACTTTCTTCTGTGTTTGTTTCGTTTTTTCCCAAAGCTAAGCGTCGCTGTCTGCATTGGTTTCTTTGCCGCGTGGAGTCCGTACGCCGTGGTTTCCATGTGGGCCGCCTTCGGAGAATTCGAAAACATCCCCCCTCTCGCATTCGCGATGCCTGCTATGTTTGCCAAGTCGTCAACCATCTACAACCCGATCATCTACCTAATGCTGAGACCTAATTTCCGCAGAATCGTGGGCAGGGACCTGGGCACACTATTCCAAGCGTGTCTGAAGGGATGCCTCGTCTTCAAGGGCCAAGCGAGGTGCTGCTCAAAGCCAAACATCACGCACGGGCGTCACGCGGCCCACAGACGGACCAACCAGTTCCCCATATCCATCTCTTCCGCTCAGCCACCGGCGGCAATCGCAAAGGATCTCGGGTGCCTGAGGTGCACGGACAGTTTTGAATGCTTCAGACACTACCCACAGATGTGCGGGATTGCTAATCCAGCCTCCAACATGGACTCGTCAAAAGATCGGGAAACTCCGGTTTTGCAAACATTAAGCCCGATGTGTGACAGCGAGCATTCGAAAAAGTCCCTGATGGCCACCGTGAGGACTTCAGATACAAATTATTTCAATATCAGTGTAGAGATGGTTCCGAGGTACACAAAGGAGGCGTGGCCATGATAACGTTTGTAATAAGTGTGACATTATGAAAACGATCCGGAAGTATCCATCCATCCGTCCAGCCATGCTTAAAACTACTTATGGGTGTTCTAGTTTTTTTTTTTTAATATCAGTCAACTAGTCAAGGTGAGAGGGTGGGGTACACTCTTCACAGGTTGCCAGTGCATCGCAGGGTCAAGACAGAGACGGACAAACAAGCAGGCGATTTAACGGCCATTGTGATTCTAAAATAAACCTGATGGCGTTTTTGGACCATGGGAGGAAACCGTAGCACCCAGAGAAAACCGAGCCATGCTCGTTTAGAACATGAACACTAAATATAATTTGAACCCTGGACCTAGTGCCTATCTCTGGCGGAGTACACCTCGGACTGGTCGCCATCCAATCACAGGATAAACAACCGCGCACGCAGACGCTCACACTGAAGAAGAACATAGATTTTCCAATAACACCGCCACGCATACCTTTGGACTGTGGGAGGAAAGCAGAACCCCTGGAGAAAACCCACTCCATACAATTTGAACCCAGGACCATCCAGCACCAGTACTAACAACTGCTCTTCCTTGCAGCGTGCAACTATTTTCTTAGACAATATTCAGGAATTTATACTATACCCTGTGTTTTTTTTAACAACAGGCATGTTCTATTTGTGCACAATTGTTCAGCTAATGTGTTTCATCTTCTTTTGTTTTTTTATTTTTGCTATAGACAGAAATTAGGAAGGGGAAGCTGCTATGAAATGGTCTTGTTTGTCACTTAATCCATTACTGAAATCATATTTTTGTCTCCTTTGAGACTTGTTACTAAAGGGTACGGTTAGGATCAAAATAGTTTTAGGGCAAAATGATTTAGGATGGAAAGGTCCGGGCAAGTCTTCCACAAACTAAATAAAATTCCTATTAAATGTAATTGTGACAGGAAAAAAAGGAAAAATGGATCACTGTAAGATAAATGTAAAAACTACTTTAAATGTTAAAACATTTGCTCTATCATAATGTTAAATATTTAGAGTTATTGAAATTCGTTTTGCTGCAGTGAGGGACAACAATTAACATCTTATTTTCAATAAAACTGAAAAAAAAAGAAAAAAAAACAGTTCTAACATTGAGCAACATGTTTAACCATTGCTTTGAATGTGTGAAATTATTGTAAAATTAATTCAAAGCTTCAGTTTTGCTTTTTTAAAATTACAGAAACACACATTTGTATCTCAAAAATAAGAACCATTTCATTTAAGTATCTTTTAGGCCTGTCTTTTAACTTCACTTATTGACATGAGCCACCTGCAGGTGAATAGCTGATGGTGCATGGTCACTCACAAAATGTACAGAGGACGGTAAAGTTGTGTAATACTAACACAGAGACAGCATTGTGTCTACAGTTACATGGGCTTTGCAATTTATTAAGTGCACAATTGAAATTAATTTCTTACCTGACTGCCAAAAAAGAAACCAAGCCAGTCTAGTAGGATTACCGTTGTAGATGCATCTTCAATAGAAATCTGGCATTTTGTCCCCGATCCATCATGAATTTAAGGATTTCTTTGTCCAGATTAGTTTGCCCACACTAGATAACAGTGTTCTGAACCATAACACACTATTATCAATGCATTAATATCTTTGAAATTATATTTTTTATGAAATGTAAACAGTATTTTTATTTACAATATTAACGTTAAAGACCTGTTTACTAACTGGAAATTATAATTGTCTTAAAGGGGATATTTAGCTGCTAATTCAGGGGAAATGTTGTTGGGTGACAATGGTACCAGGATGGAGTATGAAGACGATCTAAAGAAAACCTGGACTAACTGCAGCTTTCCGGGGTCAACAATATCTTTGCCCCTTCCCCAATTCCTGGGAACTTATTTTAAGTACTGGGTTAATAAGACCTCTGAGAAATGAGACACTCTATAAGGCTTCATCAGTTCATGATATCATGTTTATTAGATTACCAATGTCAGGTAAACTGTTCAGAGAACAATTTTCATCATTTTTAATGCTTGTTAAGGAGGAAAAATGTAAAACCGGATGTAACACAGAACATCAAAGTAGTTTTCTTTTTTCTTTTTCTAATGGTTTTGGTGATGGTGAAATACCACACCTTTGTGTTTCCAAAGTACTCTGAATATTTTTTTTTTCCAAAAGTCTTGCAGATCATCGTGTTTTTGTGTTGTTGTTTTTTCAGGGAAATGTGACACAAGCCTTTGTTCTCTTTGTGGTCTACCTTTGGTTTTTGGACAGTTTTGTCTCTTTCTTATCATTGCATCATGAACTCTGACCTTGACCAAAACAACGGAGGCTTGCAGCGCTACAGATGTTTTTTTTTTTTTGTTGAAACCTCCTGGATTAGCCGTTGATCTGCTGTCATTTTGGTAGTCTCCTGGGAAGGTTCCCCACTGTTCTGTTTTCTCCATTTGTAAGTAATGATTCTCTCCAGTTTGTTACATCCCCAAAGCCTTTGAAATAAGCTTTTAAATCAAAAACCTCGTAAAGTAGGTGCAACATTTCGTAAAAAGAAAAACTGAATGCAAATAGATATTCAGACATACAAAGAACAATATTTATTGTATGGTATCCTTCCAGCAGCACACTGGTGATATGTACGTGCTAAAGATTCTGCAAATACCATAGACATAACCTTATCTTAATCAAGTAAGAGACCAAAAAAAGTCAGTTCAAAGAGAATTCAAGGCAGAAATGAATACATCTCTAAGATAACCAAGTTGTCAGAAAAGGAGGAAAAATAGTCCACCTACAATTATTGCTAAGACACTTTCAGTCACTTGGGAGGAAATCACATTCTCTCGTAGCAGAAAATGAAGAACAAGCCTCAAATTCGCAGAAATAAAGTCTGGGTTGTTTGTGACTGCGTACATGTAATAAAGGAATATTGCACTGTAAGGGTTTTTATACTTTTTTGTGGTTTACGTGCGGTTGTCTACTGTTAATGCTGATTGACCTTACAGATTCTGTAACTGGTGTCATTTTGTTTGTACTGGACGGGAATAAATAGACTCTAAATTTAAGATTGATTGTTCATCAACATTTGGCTATACATGATGGCTTTTTATTATTCAAAACTCCTAAGAATATCAGTTTGACTTAGACCACGCCTGCAAAGTCAGCTACGAATACTGTAATAACATGATAAAAAAACTGTAATTGTCCATGTTTTATCTAAACAGGTCCAGCAGAAATTTTAAAATGGCCTTTTCAGCTACTTTAAGTCACAATCAATGTGATTTTTTTTCTTTTTTCTGAATAACACCTGAGAAAAGCTGCACACTTATCACAAGTGCATATATCAATAATTACTAGAAATCAGGATATCATTTTGAAATTTAAAACCTCAACTATATACTAACCCCTTCAGTTAACATTACAATACCAATATCCTATTTTGACACATTATCCCATCAAACCAAAGGTCAGCTGTCCTCAGAGCCTCAAAAAATAACATAAAAATGAAAACAACTCTGAAACATGGACATTGTTTAACGTAAAGAGAGAAACCTACTGAGAGGAATCGCACAAGTCCAATATTTTCTGGATGACATCTACTTTTATGTTTTTACTAAGAGCTCGGCACAGCCTCCCGATGGTACAGCTTATGGAGCCCTGCTTCATCCTCCAGTGCTCCAGCATCTGGTGCACCATCTCTGGCAGGCCGTCGCGGTAGTAGTCGTGTTCTATGGTTTCTATCTCCACCTCTGTCAGACCCAGGCCCCGCGCGCAGCGTTTCCATTTCATGCCGATGTTTTCCCGCAGCACGTCCAGCTGCGCCTCTGTCACCATGTGGTCGTCTACGTGAAACCGAAGGCAGGAATGAATAAAGGTTCTCACACAGAGACAAAATGCTTGGAGTACAATTGATTAGAGAAATTAATCTGCGGTAAATTTCTCAAACGATTGGCCCACTGGTCCATTAAAGGTAGATAATTCAGGATTTCTGAAGGGAGGTTCTGTTAAAAGGTTATAAGCAGTTTTCTGTCTACAAGTTTTTTTATCCATCGCTTGGTCAACAAAAACGCTATTTTTTCCCCACATTTATCGGATATCATAAAACGTATTTTAAATAAAGATTTGCACTTCAAAGTCTAAAATACAGTATAGTCTACGGAGCCCTCTAGTAAAACTAAAGAAATAAAATTAAGCCCTTATTTTTATGCACAAAAAAACTGAAAAAAAAGTCTTGAGTATTCAAAGATGAAAAATAAAAATAAAATAGGCTTCAGTGCAACTTTAAGAATCTTTTTCTATAAAGAAAGACTTCTAATTTTCAGCTATATATGTATATATATATATATATATATATATATATATATATATATACATTTATTTCGATCTTACCATTATGTACATAATTAAAAACGATTAAACGTGATGAAGAAAAACAAGATTTTGTTGGCTGAACAAGTTCTGCACGCTAACTCGCTCAAAGAGTTAGTAAAACAGACCTAACAGAGTTAAAGGCCTCTCACAATCTTACGATTAACAGCACAGACATAATAAAAAAAATGGACTGACACAACCCTACTACCACAGACTGAAGCCACGGATCAATCCCAACGCAGCAACACAGAGGAGAACTAATAAGTTTTGCTAAAAAATAAAAAATAAATAGTTCTGTTGAAATAAATATTCATGTCAAATACGTCGACCAGTTCCGGCAGGCTTACTGGATCAATATTAAATTAAATTAAACCTCACTTCAGAAATCCTAACCTTTCCATTTTCAATGATCTCGAGGTATTTGTCTGTAACAAAGGGTGACGACACCTCCGCTCAACCTTCAGCCATTGTCAGACTAGCTCCAATCATTTTAATTGTCTCTCCAAACCCCAGACTCGCCATCAAACATCACTTTCTCTCAATCATGAATTTGATCTTAGCCTTTCATGCTGCAGATTAGTTTTCCTGAGCTTTCAAAGAACAGAAAATTGCTGGCTCGATGGCAACATTTTTTTGAGTCGAAAAAGTAATCTATAAATGAGCAGGAAAAAAAGGAAAGGCAGCTTCGGGCTTTGGCTAAGGAGGAGGTATTAAGAGCCGGGGGCCGATTAACAGCTAGGGCATCACTGCCATGCGATGCACTGGGGTTAATGGAGTAAAACATTTATGGCTGGTCCCGTTCTGGCAAACGTATACAGTCTGATGTTAGCAGAACAGGGTTTTACACCTCTGTCACCGGGAAGTTTGAAGCGTTTTCATCGGAGAGCTATTAGGATCTCTAAGACTGCATGTATCAACTACTCTTTCAGCATTTAAATGTTTTTTTCTATTATCTATTGAGACTGCAGGCCTGTGAATGAGACCTAACAGGGGAAAAATTACAACTCATCAAAAATTAACTACCTTACTAGACAAAAAAAAAACGTTACTAATCTTTTAGGGGATAAAAACAGAAGTAAGCAAGAGAAAAAAAAAAAAAGATGATTTACCATATTTCAATATGCCTTCTTGGATTGAAACGGCAGTGGTACCCTCAGCGGGCACAGATACGAAACCAAGAGTTGGCTCACAGGCTCTGATGCTCATTGTGTTGTTGTTTCCGATCTGGATCCCACTGGCGTTGTGAAAGTAGAGAGATCCTGGAACACACACACGGGAAACACAGCGGAGCATAAATAAGGTGTCAGCGAGGAAGCCACTAATGGGAGAGCCGTGACTTTACGCACCCGAGTCATTCAGCGATCCGCTCTTTGAGGTGGTCAGGAGGTGGGCGGCGGTTTGGTTGGGGCTGAAGGTGTCGGGCACAGGGTACGTGGGCCAGGACTGCTGGCGGTCCAGGTGGGAGTGCGGATGTTGCTGGTTGAACTGCGACAGAGAAGACGTGCTGACAGACGTGTGCAAATGCGGCGGATTGGATGAGCAGAAGTTCATGGAGTCGTGGAGCCCTGACGTGAGCGGACAGCAGCCCTCCGTCTGGCTGGCGGGCTGCACCTGCTCCGGTTTTGTCCACGAATGCACCGAGGATTTTTCCTGAGCTGGATGTGTGAGGGCGCTCTCGCTGAAAGGGTTTTGTAAAAAAGGATTCGAGGCGTTTTTATGGAGGCCCTGGGCCGACTCGGGCTGGTTGTTGCAGGCGTAGCTGCCGTGCTTGTGGTAGTGAAACTCCCGGTCCAGTTTCTCCTCCAGCTCGGAGGTGTTCCCCCTCGCGTCTGCCTCAACAGAGTCTGACGCTTGATTGTGAATGTTATGCAGGTCCTCAATGCTGGCTTCAACTGGCATGGATAAGTCTCTGTGTGAAGTCAAAGACGCTGGGCCATCTAAAAGATTCAGAAAGATCAATGAAGACGCTCAAAATGGTAGCGAACTTCAAATGCAGAACAGCATTAAAAAAAAGTAAAAAACTCATCAAATATAGAAAGAAAAGCACAGCTGGTGCTCCAACATTACCCACCTTGGTCGGTGGCTAAATAACCGTCTTGGGTCATTGATAATGATTTTATCTTCTCAACAAGTTCATCTGGACCTTCATATTGTTCCTGGAAAAATATGAGTCCAGCAAGTACAATAATTATTGAAGACATCAGACCATTTTGTGGTAATAGAGTGAATGACATAAAACTAAAAGCAGTTGCTGGTACAAAAAAAAAAAAGACAACAACAAATAAATCTAAAAATGACGTTACTTCTAACGACGAGGGAAGACCGGCTGTGGCGTTCTTATGTAATAAAAACAGGAAGAAAAGCTGCAAACGGGCACAGAAAGATTAGAGGAAGCGCTGAAATCGACCAGACCAGTGTCAGCTGCTTTAGGCCTAACTGCTGCAATATTAAAAGGTACCAAGGTATCGTGCTAGAATTTGCTGGAAAGTCTCTTTGCGACCTTGTGGTGCCAAACACACTGAGAGCGTTGGTTATAGACGATTCCTTGATTTCTGAATGTTCCAGTGAGGACCGGCTGGGCCATAATCAACAAGTGGAAACAGGGTCATATCACCCTAAACCAGCCACGGGCAGATAGATGCGCCTCACTAAATTTCTGACAGAAGAGCAAAAAAAAAACAACAACAAGAAAACCACCAGAAGAGCTGAGGAGAGTGCTTGAGAAATACCTGGAATTTTCTCATACAGTCTTTCCATGAAAACAGTAATGAGCACAATGGCCTCTAGGCACGCTAAACGCGCAAAACTCCACTGCAGAAGAAAAACAAAGCATGTTGAAGCTTGCTGCAGAACATTCGGACAGGCCAATAAAGTAAGGGAACGTATATAGCCTGGTCAGATGAAACTGAAATCAATCTCTTTGAATGCAAATACCCACGGAGAAGCAAAGAAAAACCCAGGAGAAGAAATGGCACCTCACACGCTCCACATAAACTAACTGTGAAGTCTGGAGGTGGAGGCATGACGGTGCGGGGCAGTCTTTCAACATACAGAAATGGCGAAACCTATATGTTTGAGGAAAGGTTGAATGGAGACATTTATCGTTACCTTCTGGATAAGAAACTGAGTCTAAAATAAGGATGGATTCTTATTTTTCAGCAGAACAATGATCCAAGACACGAAAACAAAACCATCCGCTAGCATGGCCCGGTCAATCGCTCAACTGGAATCCAGTTAAACCTCTACGGCACGAAATGAAGACCAGAGCGCATAGGAGAGGCCACCGGAGCCTTTGTGATTTGATGACCGGTTGTTTGGAAGAAAGGGACAAATCTACGCTTCAGAAACGCATGTGGTTCCTGAATTTCTCATTACCGGGTCAAGCTTTTCCACAAAATATTCAATACATCACAGTAAATGTGCTCAATAGTTATCATTCCGCGTTATCCAAACAGAATTTGTTCGGATGTCTTTGTACTGGTAAATAACTCGGGTAGTTACAGACATCCGGTGCTCATTTTGATAACAGTAGCCTCATTGGAAATAAGTTTACTCCTCAAAACGTCGAGGTTACATATGTCCCCTGTTTGCCAAATCATAATACACTCTAAACTAGTTCAGGTTATCCGTTGCTTTGGCTTAAAATCCTTCAATAGCATCATACTCACCCGCAAATGCCATAAATCATGCTCTTCGTGGGGCTCAAGCTTTTCCTTGTAGAAAGGAAGGAAGCTGTCATAGGCCTCTGCAAGGAAGACAGGAGGAACATAAAGTGTTCTTTAATGTCTGCTTAAAGAGTTAGAAAACTGTGCACTTATTAAATTAAAAACATGGGTTGTTATACCAATGGAAGCTGCATGCCTTTGAGGTTACTTTATACATATAAACAGGGGGGAAAAAATCATCAATAGTGGGAAGGTTACGGTAATATTGTGAAAATATTAATATTGTCAAGGTAAAGGTCTGGGGTCTCATTTATAAAACTTTGCACAGAATCCATACTAAAAAAAAATCAGATTTATAAAACTATGCGCACGTAAAGAAGTACGTAATTCTCCTTCATAGATCTGGTACCAAGTTCTGCCTCATGCTCTGCCCTCTATACGCCCAGATTCAACCTTAAATGGTCAATGCTAAGCACCTCGTTACTGTTAATGTGGATTAAATGTGGGTCAGCTGATTGTTGTCCTTATGTATAATTGAGCGTCCCCACCGCAAGCATCAAGAACGCTTGTGATAAAGTCGATCTACGATTAAAGTTTGATATGGAGTGAAACTGAACCTTTCAGGGGAACCTGAAACCTCTCTCTGGCTGCAATTCACCACTTCACCATCTGCGTAACCAATCCCCCCCCCCCCCCCCCCCCCCCCACCATGCTTTCCACGTGCGTATGCGTAGAAAGCATACGCACGTTCCAAGCCCCATTGTGTGTGCACGCAAGCTTTATAAATGAGACCCCAGGTGTGAAATGTTATGACTACGCCTAAAATTTTTCCTAATTTTACTTTACTACTGAACAAACATAAGTCAGCAAAAGAGCTACGCTAGTTTTCCATTTAAAAACTTTTTTATTTTATTTTTTATTTTCATTATTTATGCTCTGCTACCCAAGCCTTTGAATTACAGTGTTAGGCTGCACCAAAAAAAAAAAAAAAAAAGCACACCTTTAAATGTTGGTCTTTGCACAGGATTTTGAGCCCAGCAGGACTTCATAAGATTAATTATCTCCGGAGGCGTGTCTTCTGGGATGTGCTCCATTGAAGGTCGGTCACCATTGCGAACGCACTGGCTAATATGGTCTTCGCTCCTGGCATCTGCAAATGGAGATTTTTTTTTTTTTTTTTTGGTCACTGTTTGAGCCTGAGACCTTCCCTTAGACTTAGATGAACCATCCCAGCTCACTTTCATACGGCTCTTTCTCCATCAGAATGACCCACACCACAATGGCGAAGCTGTACACGTCAGACTTCACAGTCGACGGTGTATGGATGCTCTCCAGGTGCTCTGGGGCCATGTAGCTTAACGTGCCGGCGCCTCTCTCCCTCGCTGTCGTCCCCCTGAAGCTTTTCCTGCGGGACTCCTGTTTCGTGAGCTTGCTCCACGCCTGGCAGGTGGCCAGGCCGAGGTCAGCGATCTAAACAAAGCAGAGGTTGTTGTTGTTATTACAGGAACATAAAATGTAATAAATGCACACTGAACGTTTGATGTATCGCATACCTTGATGTGAAAATCCTTATCCACCAATATATTTTCAGGCTTTATGTCCTTGTGAATGATTTGCCGCTCTGTCAGATACACCATCCCTTCCAAAATCTCCAAGATGATTCTTCCCTTGATGGACATCGGCACCCTGACCTAAGAACACCTACGTGTTAACATCTTGCTCTAACAGTCTGAACGGACCAGTATGAGACATAAGAACACACAGGATTAACGCATTTCCCTATATCGATCTTGGACTGACCTTCTCCAGCATGACCAGCAGGTTGCCTCTGGGGAGAAGCTCTATGACGAGAGAGCAATCTCTGTCTTCCATGATCACACCGAGCAACTTGACCACACGCTTGTGGTCAAGGCCCGCCATGATACTCCCCTCCTCCAGCAGCGACTTTTTACTCTCTCTGGATGGTAAAGGGAAGACATGAGGCCAGGTTCCAGTTAAAAGGCACAGTAAGAACATGCAGGAAGCGCACTGCTGTTTTGCAGAGAAGAGTGGGGCACAGGGGGCAAAACTAGAAAGCCAGGATTTAGCTACTAAACTGACGTTCCGGGGGAGGAAACTATCAATCAGGAAAGCAGGCAAGAGGACTGGTACTCTGCAGGAGCAGCAGAGAGTGACAGCGATCAGGGGGAAGAATCTCTAGACAGGACAACTATCAGTTGGGGCCTCCACAAATCCACCTTTTATGAAAGAGCGGCATAAAAAAGGCGCTCTGCTCAGATGAGACCAAACCCAAGCTTTTTTTTCCGTCTAAATGCAAAACTCTGTGCATTTAGACCAATGCACACAGTCTGAAGACACCAAGCCCACTGTACAATGTGGTGGTGGCAGCATCATGGTGTTGGGATGCTTTTCTTCAGCAGGGACAGGGAAGCTGTTCTGAGCTGATGGAACGACGGATGGATCTGAATACAGGTCGCTGCTGGAAGATGTTAAATGTTTTTAACCTGTTAAAAAGCTACTGGAGAATAGTTTAAGACAGGGGTTTCCAAACTTATTGGCATGTGGGCCGACATCTCAAGTCAAAAGTGCCAAAAACCCCGGATAATAACGATAAAACAATAACTCAAACATTTTTTTAACCTGCTTTTAAAAATATGTCCATTTTAATTAAACAGATTATTCAGATTTTCTGAAGGAAAAGGATTTGAGTTCAAGTCCTCCGACAGCTGTGGTCATATTTACTATAAAATTAGATAGAATGTAAAAAATGTGGTTATTAAAAGACAAACACATTGAGTTGTGCCCAACATTTTAAGCTGTAAGATCTTAACCTGTCTGTATTAATTTTACCCTAATAAAAATTAAAACGCTCCCATCTCCTTCAGCCAAATCTTTCATGTAGACCAAATTTTTTCTTGAAATGCAGTCGGGGGGCCCACACAAAATCAGTCCAGGGGCCATAAATGCACTCTGAACAGGCCTGGTTTAGGTCTAAATCATATATTCACAGATGCTCTCCATTCAATCTGACTCTCGGCGACGAAGAACACAGTTTGTCAGTTTCAACTCGGGATGTCCGAAGCTGGTGAAGACAAACAACTGCAGCTGTGATCGCCGCCATCATTGGTTCTGTAAACCATTGACTCGTGGGGGCTCAAAACAAATCTCTGTGCTGAACTGACATCAAATTAGAGTGAAACAAATGGCGAAACGTCCACTGGCACGGATGTTTTTGCAAGACGCCGTAGAATAAAGAGCTTGCGTTCCCATCCAAGATACTCTGACGTCTTTAATACCACGATCATCAGAGAACTGTGATTAAGAGAATAACTCCTTGACATGTGCAAGTTTATCATTTCACGTTCCCAGCTACTCTTGCTATGTTGCATTTGTGGGCATAGCTTCACATAAAGTCACTCAAAGCCTCCGAAGGAAAATAAATATACCATATAGTGTCTGGCCTAAATAAAACGTGTCAGCGTGCTGGGCTCTTTTTAGGACCATAATCCGTCCAATCCAAACAACTGCAACTGACAGTAAAGACACGAAATGCCACATTGAAATGATAAAAAATTCTTAGAATAAGGGTGTTAAATGTAAGTGTTGCATCTGATCTAAAAAAAAAAAAAAGGATATCAGACAGCCGCATTTTTACATGGACCTACATTTCTTTCTGCGTGAAAGGGAAGTGATCAAAAAAAGAAATCTGTGCCGGTTTGTTCACAGGAAAAAAAAAAAGACAATTTGTGATTATTAGCACTTCTCTATGCGCATCTGAGAAGTACAGCAGTGCACATCATCTACTTCCTAATTTCCTTTCAGATGGGGCTGAGGGATCGGACACCCTTTTTATTTTAAACGGGCTGTGTTCGTGACGCCAGAGGAAGGGGAATACCCAGCCTTGGACGGTGTGTGCGCACAGCAGCGAGCACTCACTCGTTGCGAAGTGGACCCGTGTACACGGTCTTCAGCACCACTTGGCCCAGGGTGGCGTGGTAGCACAGGTAGACCTCGCCAAACCCTCCGTAGTCCAGAGGTTCCTTCTTGATCAGATCTGCGGATCTCATGTGAAGCGAGGTCGGAGGCGCGGTGGCCATCTCCGCTGCCGATAACGAGAAAGCCGTGTGAGTTCAGAAAAAATAAATAAAATAAAAACGTGACTTTTAACACATCGACGGGCTCGTTCGCACGCAGGAATAAGCAGAAGTCGCAAACTACGCGAATGACCCGGTGAATTACTCACCCGTAACCCTCAAAACACTGACAGCCTCACCAGGAAAAAGCTAGCCGCGCCGACAAAGTTTTCGAAACGGCATCAAACTTTTAGCTTCCACTTGCTAAACGTTTTTACCGGAACACGGCATTGATGACAGTGCCTTATTACCCCCCTAATAGTCAAACAGACATGTAATAAATATATCATAAACCGCCTTATAATCCGCGTAAAGTCGCTCTATCTTTGTATTTCCGGACACTTCAACGCTGGGGTTGAGCGAAACTAACGCCGAGGACTACAACCAGGCGTTGCTGGAAGAAGACAGAACAATACACCAGGATGACTAGTAGATTCAGGTGTGTGATGATTTCAGACGACTCGGAGGCGCATACGCTATGTGGCGACTTCAGCTTCCTGTCGTGCTTTTTTTTTTTTGGTGTTCATGCTGAATGTTTTTTGAGCACATCGGAGCTTGGCGTACGTAAACGCGTCCGGCATATTGTGAGTGGCAAGCTCGCCTTGGAAACTGGATCCCCTCCTCCCCCAATAAAATGAATGAAATAAGGATGTAATTGAAGTCATGTTATGTAATTTTCTACTTTATCTACACCATAGTACAAGATCTGATATGGGATCACTATGAGAAAAATAGATGTGTGCATAGAGTCAAATACTACAGAACGCAGATGCTTTTGAAATGCACTAAACATTATTTAAATTACAAATAAAATACATTTATTCCATTTTCAATTATACACTGTTTAGTAGTGAAAACCAAAGACACATTGATTATGCATAAAAATTTGTTTTGTTTAAATTGTATTTTATTTTGGGCTGCACGGTATATTTGCGGTCTGGGGTTCAAATCCCAGCTTGTGGGCTTTCTGCATGAAGTTTCTGTTGTTCTTGTACATGCATGGTTTCTCTCTGAGTACTCAGCTTCCTCTTACTGTCCAAAAACATGACTTATTATTTGGTCCCTCTAATTTGCCCTTAGTTATGAACGCGTGCCTGGTTGTCTGTTCTGTGTCTGTGCCCAGCACTTTAGTTCCCTGTGATCCTGGTAAGATTAGTGGGCACTTGCTGAAACTTCAAAATAAGGTAAGGAGGGAGCCTGAAAAGTCTGTTTCATCTGTATTACTTGTTTTAACTGTAAAGAAACAAAATGGGGAGTTAACATTCTATAAAGGGCAAACTCAGCATCACTGAAGCCCTGCTTATTCCTTATTTTAAATGTAAAGGAACAGATAATGCAGTTACAGCTCTATGAATAACATACTAAGCCATGATATTTGCTTAATATAATGTAAGGAAATGAAAATGGGGTTTTAGGAACTTAATAATTAAGTGAACAAATCATTTGAACAAATAATTTTACTGTGCTGATTCTAGTGATTCAGTTCACTCAAAGGAACCGTAGTGCAAATCACTAGTGGGCATAGACGATGAATGGATGGATGGATTTAAAATAAAATTACTATATTAAATTACCTAATGTTGTGCTTCTAGAACCTTTTAAACTGAACTGGTTTGCAAAGCTTTTTGGTTATGTCTCAACAACAACAACAACAACAATGTCACTCATAATATGACGATGAGATTGTATTTAGTAAGAGAATATTATACCATTTTAGGGTACATACCCTGACTACATATCAGCAGAACAGTATCCAACAAGCTAGATCAGGGATTCTCAACTATTTACAAGAAGTACTACCTCAGTTCCCCACAATACTGACAGACATTTTAAGACAATAGTACAGTAGGATTTACACGTTTTTAGTTCTTGGTATATAAAAAAAAAAAACAGCAGTACAAAAAAGTTACTATCTATTGGAACTACATGATTATTTGAAGGATGTACTTTTATGATTCACTCCCAGTTTTATGTTGGAAAAACAACAGAAATGTCTTGTGAGATTGGAATTCCTAATACTGAATGTGAGAGTTTTTTTCACCAGCCATGATCACAAAATCCAATATTGTTGAGTCATATATAAAACTTGGTGATAGCGTCAATCCAAAATAAACAGGCAAAACAACAAAAACAACTTTGGTGCCACCTAGTGGTAGAATCAATTCGTTTAATATTTTACAGCTCAAATTGTTCAGCAATGCAGGACAGTATCATATTTTATTATTAAGATTTGATAGTAATATCAATGTATTATCATGGCTGTCTTGTCAGTGCTGGAAAGCGTAACCGATATGTGTGTGTGTGTGTGTGGGGGGGGGGGGGGGGGGGGGGAGTACAACAACAAAGGTATTCTATGTATCACAGCACAAATACAATTTTACAGTTGCTCTAATGAAAAAAAAAATACAAGTTCATTGATAAAACAAGCATTTATGTGAAACTAGAGCGGGAAACCACCTGCGTTGTAGCCTCTGGCAGTGTGGGCGAAGTTTGACATGCAGGCCTATATTTTGGGCTGCCTATCTGCGAACGCCCACACTATAAATTCCTCCTTTTTGCACGCTAAAGCCACAACAAAGCCGTATCATATTTACCTGTCTTGTGTTGTGTCAGTTTGGTGGCTTACGTGTTCGTCTGTTACTCTTTTCGTTATTCACGTTTATTGCTGGTAATCTGTAGGCTATTCAGAAACCTTCCCACCCGTCGGGTCGGATAGACGTAACAAGTAACCGAGCTCTGTTACTGACAATTGCATCAGCGAAATGGTAAGCTGGTTGCGTTTATGGAATTTTATACATGCCTCTGAATGTTTGCCGAGTAATTCAGATCAGTGAGATCACAAGGTCGGAGGTATTTTTTTCCCCCTGTAAGGATGCATTAAATTTTAGCAAAGTTTTTGTTGTCGTGATGCATTTCAATAACCCAGGTAGGAAAATAAGAAAGAAAGAAGGTTGAGTAGGTCCTCTGGATGGGTTCGTCTTTGTAGAAATGTTTTTGTCAGCCTAACTGATCTTTACTCTGATTGCTTTTTCTTCCCAGAGGGCTGAGTCATGCTCACAATTGGGCTGGTGGTCCTCTCTTTCACGTGAGCAGCGGGTTTTGATTGTCACCGTTAAACTAGTTGATCCACTATGCGAAGGCAATGCTTATATGGCTGAGTTTACCTTTAACTCAAGTCTCTTGGAGAAGAGATGAAACGATTCAACAAAGAAGAAACCGTCCAGATGTTGGTGAAGATTCTCAGTCATCCAGGTCACGATCAATCCCCAAAAAAAAGGAAGAAAATAAAACAACTGGACTTCTATTCTGAAGCTGAAGATGTTTCGCTTCCCTTCCAGGAAGCTTTCTCAATTCAAAATGTCTGAAGTAGTGTGAGGAGTTCCAAGCTTTATAGACCTGCTGGTGAGGCCTCATTAGAGCTTATTTGCTTGTAAATTCACCTGGAACTGATCGCCGTTCACAACGGACAGTTATTAGGCTGATCATTTGCCCGGCTCCCAGGAGGAATGTTGTGGTCACATGCATGGAGATGTTGGCAGGAATCAAACCTATTGCTGTGTTGTAAGTTTTTGAAACCTGAGCCCTCCTCCTCTGTTTAAAGCTGTTTTTTCTCACTTTACATAAATGGCTTCCTTCACCCCTCTCTCAAACCATCTGTCTTCTCTTTCCAATATATGAACATTATGGTCCTCAAAAGAGCTTCCTTTATCCTTGAGGTGCATGCGGATGGCTGTGTCTTGTCCGGAGGAGGAAGCTCTCCTGTGTCAAGCCAGGCATCTGTGGAGAGGTTGTTTGGTTTCTCCAATATAAAGATCAGAACATTCCTCGCTGCACTGAACTGCATTTCAGGCATCTTAGGCTTGAAGGTTTTGTCCTTAGGATGGACCAACCTAAGAACAAACCCCCCAAGCCTAAGACGAGTGGAGTGGTGTATGCAGTTTGCATCCATCCAGAAGTGCTTCAGTAGTGCACAATAACATTGTTATGATTGTGCTATAGTTGTCAATATAAAGTATTTACATCATACTAATCGTTGCACATGTCCCGATCCAACCATTAATTTTTTACACTGTTCCCAGTATGATGTAAGCCAAACACATTGTGAATTCAATTCTGAAAAATTCTTTAATGGTCTTGCAAAACCATTGCAATAAAAACTAGGGATTGAGTAGTAATAGAGGCACAATACTACGGTGGACCCGATACTGACAGATTTAAAAATCATACAGAGCTAGAGTAGGGACTACTATGATTGACTAATAACCAGATCCCTTCACTCTGCACTTTGGGTTTCTGTCACTTCATATCCACCACAGACACCTCCTGTCATTCAAGCTTTAGTCTAGCCAGTTCACAGCATCCGATCACGAGGAAGTCAAAATAACCAGCGTCTGAATCATACACGTGATGTTAATGTGGGGCAGTGGGTAGCAGCACTTCCTGTTGATGCTTTTACAAATGATAATAATCAGAAAAGTTTAGCCAGGTGCCATTTTTCTGTGTAAAAGCCGCACAGTTGTTGGCTGAGTTTGCGACTGGCTTCTCGTGTCTGTCTGCAGTCAGAGGTTTTTTTTTTCTGCTAACAGAAAAAGAGGTTGCTCCTTCCAGTTAACGGCGTGGTAGAATGCAAAAGCAGGTAAAATATTATTTCAAAGCTGAAAAGAACAAGACGATCAAATAGCATGTGCTCCTCACAGATTTCTTCAGTTTTAGTCTTTTATTTTGTCATACATAATTTACAGGTTAACAAACAGATTTTGATATAAGACAAAGATAGCCTAATCAAACACAAATAAGTTTTCAAATGATTTCCTTTATTAGAAAGGCTACTTAACCCCAACTTTCCCCTATGGAATAAAGTAATTGTTCCTTCAATTGGAAAGCTGGTTTTGCCAACCGTGACAGTAACATCTGTCCTGATTTGTTTGCAAGAATGGTCAGTGAGTCTTTTACACCATTGTGGAGGATTTTTTAAATGTTTTTTTTTTGCAGAACTGTTTTAATTCAGCCCCATTTGAGAGTTTTTGAGCATTCAAAGATTGTTTAGGGTCATGCCACAACATCGCAATCATATTTAAGTCCAGACTTTGACTAGACTAAACTCGAGAACCTTTGTTTGGGTTTTTTGTTTTTACCCCTCTGGAGTAGACATACCTTTAGTTCTTTGGCTCATTGAGCTTCCATTTAATTTTTTTATTGGATTTTTTTTTTAACTTTACAACTCAAAGAACAACACAACATCAGCTCAGAGGAAGACAGAGAGAAAAAAAGGAGTGCATTAACTTAAGCAAATCCTTGAAGTATAATTACTAAGATTCCCAGTTCAGCATACTCCAAATACAGTTCCCAAACTACAAGGAAAAAAATTGTTTTAGAATGTAATATGTTTGTTAACTATTATAATGGCACTAAGTTTTGCAGTATCCCTTTGGCAGCCTTGGGCTCTCTTGCACTAGTCTATCGTGTTAAGATATTTTTCCTTGCAGCAAAAGTTAGTATCTTTCTTTTTTATCATTTGAGGACAATTTTTTTTCTCAGGCAGCCCTAAAAGTAGGGACATTGGATCCATTAATACACATATTTGTTATACTCGAGACAACATAAATTTTGTTTATTTATTAATTAATTTGTTTTACTTTCTGAGGTAGTCTTACTGATGTACTTTGGCTCCTACTGTTGAACCAATGTCAGCCTGGGGTCATAAACTGATGGCCAAACATTCTGCTTTGGGCTATTCTGGTTAAGAGCAGATTACATGGTTCCATCAATGACAGCAAGTCGTCCAGATACTGAAGAAGCAACCTGGATCTAGACGATCTCACTACTTTGTTTAACTGTATTATTGTTCTCCCCCCTGAAATTCTGAAGTTTACACCAAATGTAAGGACAAACATGCCTAGAATGTGCAACTTTTATCTTGACAGTACACAGACCAGCTTTTTCCTAAATCCATTTTTGCCAAGTCTCCTTCTTATTGCTGAATCATTAAACGCTATTCTCAATTGTGTGTGTTAGAGTGGGTTCTTTTGTGACCTCCTGATGAGTCAATGCCATAATTAACATGTTTCTTTTGATTCACATGCAGAAAATGACAAACTGTAAAATGGGTTAACAGAATAAAATAGAAAGAATAAAACAGATTTCCTTACAAGGTAAAGGCGGTGTGTTTTCTGTTTATTAAAGGTGGTATGTCAGAGTGGTTAATCTGAATCTTGTCTGACTTGTCTGTTTCTTGTTGTCTACTGGCTGGACGAGAAGCGTCTTAACTAGGTTTGTGTTACGGAAGGCGGGCTGTCAGAGGAGCAGAGCGGTGACTGATCAGAGAGCGGATTGACAGCTCAAGTCATTACTTTTCACAATAACTTGATTTAGGTAATCGTGATAAAACGTTTTCTATTGTTGCAACCCACATAATCCGCTCTACTGCTGAACCCAAACGTGCTGTTTACCTTACAAATTTAAACCATTTAAAGGGGAAATAAACAGGGTGGGCATGGTCCTGTAGTTAAGATGGTGCTTTTGCAACTGTAAATACAATTTAGTAACAGTGACAGGTAATTAATTACAGCGGTGGATTTGTGCAGAAACTCAATGGCACACAACTGCCTTTAAATCAATGTAAACTTTGGTCATAATTTTTCAAAATATGACCAAAATGAAATGCAAGGGGCTTGTATCCAACTCTTTATGAATTCAGTGTCAAAATGTGTTTTAACTTTGTATTTAGCCGATCAATATTGTACTATAGGGTGTGCAATCACTTTTCTCCAGTCGGCGGAAACATTCAGATCCGTTTCAAACGTGTAAACTCCAATTCCCAGGATTCCGCGCGGGAATCCGCTCGCTCGGGCAGCGGCACTTTAATCGCCTAGAGTCGGGCTGAGGCTGCCTGTACTCTCGCTGAAAGAGGGTTTTGAAGCGATTAAAAGACGCGGTAAACATCATTAACAGGCAGGGACGCGCTGTGCGCTGTTTATCCGTCGTGTTGGTGTTCAGACCCGGAGTTACAGCGATGGGGAACGGCATCAATAAGGTACGTGTTTAGCTGCTGGTTAGACGCAGATGGTTAGTGGCGTTTCCAGTACTAGCTTATCTCTTATCAATATCTAGCGTCATTAGTCAAAACTTTTGGGTCCTAACACCGCGTGTGGCTATATATTTATATATATATATATATATATATATATATATATATATATATATATATATATATATATATATAATTTATTATTATTTTTTTTTTTGGGGGTGTATTTAAAAACCAGATAATAATTGTCACTTTTTCTTCCCGAGGTGTTTGAGGTTTACCCTTTACTGCTCTCTTTCCATAGGTTCTCCCAGATTTGTACTTGGGAAACTTTAAAGGTATGTACAAGCTTTTATATCCCCCTCTTTTTTTATTTGCTTGTGTATTCCACTAGTGTTCTTGTTTTTTGTTTTTTTCCCCCTCCTCCTCAGATGCAAGAGACAGAGAGCAGTTAGCCAGAAACAACATTACACACATCCTGTCTATTCATGACAGTGCAGCACCCATCCTACCGGTGAGATGCTCTCCTCTGACAACATCCTCAGCTGGCTCCACAAAACTCTGATCCTTCGCTTTGTCATGGATCTTCTGGGAGAGTCGGGTAGTAAATGTGGCCGATGGAGACCTCCAGTCAGAGGCAGCTCACAAACCAGTCATTTCAGAAGTGCTCCTGGGCAAACCCTGCTACCAACCGGTGGTTTTTCAGAGTGTCCTGCTCAGTGCCAATCATCATCATCAGCATCATCATCATCATCATCAGCAGCATCAGCAGCAGCCAGCCGCAGCAGTCATGGTGTTGAGCTGAGCTGTCGGCTCGTGTGGGCGTCAGAGTAGGCAGTTGTTCTCGTTGGAGCCAGTACTCGCTGCGCCGTGTCCTTTTGTGGAACACCGAAACCAATCCTGAACTGATTTATGTGCGAGAAGGGAGCATAATATTAGGTTTTTCGCGCTTTCTGAAATGCAGCCACATTTGTTATCGCACCCATGGTGAGGAGGTTTAAAAGGCTCTGGGGGAAAAAAAAACAAAGTAGTCTTTTTGTGGCGTTGGTATAATCGCACGTCGAAAAGTTTAAAAAAACTCAACCTTTAAATTGAGTGTCTATGGGGCTCCAGATATGCCAAAAATGTATGCCAGTTTGTTTACATGCAGAGTGAACATTTGCGTGTGTCTGTTTTAACTGTTAGGAGCGCTTCTGCTGGGTCAGAACTACTTTGGACCCAATTGCTAACCTGACAAAACATTGAACATCGTCAGTTCTGTATGCCATCTTAGTCTTTTTGTGTTGTCCTCCTGTGATGTCTGTTTGACGTGATTCAGTTTTAGCTTATGTAGTGTTTTTTTTTTTTTTTTTTGTACCACGTTCCTCTTGATGTCAGAATCATTTCTTGTCCTCTTGTGCTACAAACTATAAAAAAACATAACATCTGCACAACAACTAGAAAACGCATAGTGTTACTAAGGATCATGTTCCCATTTGCTGTTTGACCCTGTCGTCACACGATTGTCAGGGCTCTTACGTGGCCTTGATGCTTTATTGTTTTGTAAAGCTTGGAAAAATAAGAATGTTGTAATTTTTTTAGATCAGTGTTTTAAAGCAAATTAGTTTTCACTTAACTGGTCAAATCTGACACCCCCGTTCTTATTAGATTTTAATTCTTCTTGTGTTTTTTACGATTTTAAAAACTTACTTCTCTTTTTGCATAATATGTGTTTGTTTTTTTCCCCCCATCAGTTTCACCCATTGAAATTAGGCACAGCAGAAATGAAATAACATATCTTAAGACATCAAGACAACATCAGCAGGGGTGGGGTGACATCACGCGAGGACGGGGTCAAACATCAAATCAGAACGGCACAGGAGAAAACCTCGCATGAGCTCAAAGTGAATCAGCAAATCAGGACAACATAACGAGACCAGGCGCAACGTAGACTAAATTAGAACTGCCGGTACATGTTCTTTCGGGTCAGTAATAATTTACAGGGACGGCGAAGCAGTCCAGAAATAGTTTAGTAACTCCAGAAGCACTGTTGACCGTTTTTCACGTGTTCAGTGGACATGTACAGTGAAGTGCATGACCACAGACAAACATCTTAGGAATATTTAGAAACACATTTACATTAAATTTGCTTAGTGGTTATCAATTCTATTGTGTTAAAAATGAGAAATCATCCTTTCTGCACTTTCTAAGGTAACTAGGACTCTGTGCACAAAATGTAAAATACAGTGAATTATTAGTAATAGGTATTCTTAAGAAAAAGTATTCTTCAAGAAAACAAACAAATCAAATTTGCCGATGTTTTTTTTTTTTTTTTTGTTTGCCCTTTGGCAGTGGCCATATATTTTGGATCATTATCCAGATGAAAGAGCCAATGACGGCCAATGTCCAGTTTTTTTTGGAAGTCAGTGAAATGTTAGTTTAAAATATCCTGATATTTCAAAGACTACCTAATGCCTTGTACTCCAACAAAGGTCCTGTGGCTAATAAACAGGCGGTGGCCCTAAGCATCACAGATCCTCTACCATACATGGCACTTGGCATGAGGTCATTCTCGTCATATTCATCCTTCGCTTTTATCAAAACCAACATTTAGGGATTTATGGTTCGCATGTGGCCAAAGCACACAAGACCAGTTAAAGTCCCAGCAAAGTTTAGCAACTTTCACATAGTTTACATTTATGATGGTAGGACAGAAAAATGCTTATTTGTTTATTTATTGAGCGGGAGGGCATCCCAAACAACCACTTAGCAAATAAATAGCATCTAATGGTTGTTATGGAGACTTGCTGATCCCACAATTTTACTCTTTGCTGAGGTTTGGAGTTTTTTTTTGTTTTTTTTTACTTCCCTTAACATCCTGCTCACTGGATGTTGTGGCAACATTAATGTCCCTAGTGGCTAAATGAATGGGACCATGTCTTATACCCCAAGGAAACAGAATATGCTCGATTAGTAATTAAGTTTATAGAAACTCTGATTAACTGGAACAAGTGAATTATAAATAACAAAATAAAACTAGACAAATTGATTGTTAGGCAGATCAATAATTGTACCACCAGGGATTTATTTCTTTAAATTCAAAACAGTAATTTCTAAACGTGGGATTTCCCCCCCCCCCCCCCCCCCCCTATTGAATAAATGTCTTCGAATGAAAGGTTGAGGTTTTCTAAAATCATTAGTGTGAGACTGTAGCAAACCCATTTTTTCCACGAATGCCAATAAATGTCAGCACTGTGGAAATGTGGCCCCGATTTTGCTTATTTTGCTACGAAATCCCCTTGCAAGGATGTTATTATTTTAAAACCATTAATGGGTCACTTTGGAGGAACATTTGTTCCAAATACTTCAGAGCAGCTGACAAGTAACAACTGTGCTTTGTCCACCAGGAGATGACCTATCTCTGCCTGCCCGCAGCAGACATGCCCACACAGAACCTGTAAGTACCAATCACAGCACGCAACAATAAAAAAGCCGAGGCAAACAGAACGGGTAGGGTATTCATGTGGGGGGGCTGTGCTCTGTGGGTGTCTGAGGTTCAGTTTCTTTAAGTTGATGTGTAAATGATCTGGTTTCACAAGCTCAACGTTTGACTGTGAACTCGTTCTCTCACAGGGACCAGAGTAACACGACTGCATTCAGTTGTTGGTGAGCAACTGTTCCTTTGGCACAAGTACATGTAGAGTTACATGTAAAGGGTTGCACTTTTTTAGTCTTTATTATAGTGGGGGTTGAGGTGCACAATGCACTGCAAATATATAAATGTGCTGCAAACACAAAAAGTACTCCAAACACAAAAAAGAGGCTAACACATAAAACATATGCAATGGAGAAAAGCAAAAGTGCTGCAAAAACAAATGATGCTGACACACAAAACACATGCAAAGGCCAAGTGCTGCATGTAACAAAAACAAATGTAAGTTAAGAAAAGCTAGCTCTGCATAACGGAACGGTGCTCCAGACCACTAGGGGGAGTAGACAACGGTTTGCCATCTATAGACCTCAGACAGCAATGATTGACACATAGGAATGCACACTATTATAAATTAAAGTCTACGGCATGCCAATTCTAAGGATGTACGTATATATGCTGTTCTATAATGTAAAAGAGTAAGTGTTTAAAAAGACACAAAGGAAAACATACCTTTTCTTTCTTATATCCAGGTTTCCTTTGGGCCGCCGGGTCTGGTCCCATATGACTTGGTTGGTGGTCTACTCCCCCTAGTGGTCTGGAGCACTTCTGTTATGCGGAGCTAGTTTGCAGCTTTTCTTAAAGCTATAGTTGGTTATCCTGGTCAGAAACATGTTTTTAAAATGGGTAAAATCGTACATACATCCTGATATTAGTACATACTAGGGCTGGGTATTGATTCAAATTTCAAGAATTGATTCAATTCCGATTCTTAATATTTGGAATTGACTCTTTTTGAAACAATCTGATCTCAAATTGGATTGCGGGTATTAAAAACATTTTATAGCTTTTATCTGAATTTCATGACTGTGTAGTTATGCAACATATTAATACTAGTATCATATTAACTGCAAATAAATAAAGTAATGTTAAGTAATGGCAGCTTTATTAAACCAAAAGCGAAAATAAAGTTGATCACTAACCTGGTGCATTATATATATATATATATATATATATATATATATATATATATATATATATATATATATAAATTCCCCTCCCAGACTGGAGTGTGAAGACTTCTGTGATGTATGTTGTGTCCACTAGGTGGAGCCTGGTGCATTGTTTTGTTTTTGTCCTGCTGAGGTCTCAGAGCAGAAGAAGAACTAATAAACAGACTAACCCAGTAGGCTAAAGTAGGCTGTCTGTGTGCTTTACTGATCAAAAACACTATATTAGAGCTCCCACATATTTGGGCATGCTGTGCGCATACCGTGAGCTGCGTGGACTCTCCGCGGACCTTTTACCTTCATACTCAAGCGTATCCGTTGCCTACATTTCTTGTGACAAATTCCTACAATTCCCACACTTTTTCCCAGACTCTGACTCTGACCAATCACTGCCGTTCGGTCCGAATGGCAGTGATTGGTCAGAGTTTAGGTCTTGCTCTCCTGCATGTTCCTTGTTAGTTTCCGCTTGCTGGCTGCACACTTCTAGTGTTTATGTATCGGGTTAGCTTAGTGGTTAGCCAAATGTCTGAATCAAAATAGAACTTTTCAGTTTGATTAGAAAGTTCTAGTTTCCTGAATCCATCAGCATATCCATCCAATCTGCATTTATCTTGATTTTTAGTTTTTGCCTCACATTTTTGAAAAATGGAAACATGCAAGTAAACGCGAGTTGGAGAGATCAGTTAACCTAACATCCATGTTTTTGGACAGTGGGAGGAAGCCAGAGTACCTGGAGATAACTCACGCATTTATGGAGAGCACCATAAAACTGCGTGCAAAGGACCTCTGGGAATTGAACCCAGAACCTTCTTACTGCAAGACGACAACGCTACCAACTACATCACTTTACAGACATGCAAAATTGGATCATTTTACAATTCATTTCTTTTTTCTCAGTTATTTGAATTTTCTTTTCAAGATGAAAGAGTAACTGGAGCATCTCCCTGAGCTACATTTACTGTTCCCAGATCTTAAAAACATCTTTAAAAAAAACAACAACAGCAGCACACGCCTGCAAACCATTCAAATGTGGAAACGTATAGTTAGCTGTAATGGCAGTTTGCGGGTAGTTTTCACAGTATAACTTGTGATGTTCCCATGATATTTCTTGTGGTGATGACGTATAAGTGTATTGTTTTTTTTTTGTGGTTTTTTTTTTTTAATGCATTTTTTTTTTTTTACCCCTTAGAATTCAGCACTTTAAACTGAGTATAAAGTTCATGCACGAGTGTCGGCGGAAAGGAGAAGGCTGCCTTGTTCACTGGTGAGTGCAAAATCATGATTCGTCCTTCCCTGGAAGCCACAATTAGGGTTCAATCACACCAGCACAAGAACTGATATTTTGCGTACTACTTGAGCGAGCTATGTTTTTGTACTCAAACTCATATACGTTTTTATCATTTTTCTATTTGGTTAATGCTCACAAGTGAAGCCATGTGTAACTGCTGCACTAGCAAGATTAAAAAGAAAAAGGAAGGCCTATTCTTGAACTTCCCAAAAGAGAGTACAGTAACAAGTCTTACCGCATTGTGTTTGTGTGGCGTGATAGCTCACTGATGTGTTCACGGGGTAGAACTATATTTGGTTGGACAGGGTCTTCTCAGAAATCCATTTGGCTATTTATACAGGCCTCTTGAGTCAAAGGCTCCGCGACATAATAATTTGACTTCAAATAAATGCTTGTAAAGGTTAATAATTTAAAGCAGGTTTGGCTTTTAATGTGTGTATTTAATCAGCATTTAGATCTCACTTCCACTGTTTAAGCCAGTAGTTCCTGTGTTTTTTTTTTTACCTCTGTGTCTCACTCTCTACAGTATAATCTGATTGGTACCACATTGGAGAAATGTTCATTTTCATATCTAAGTCTTTAAGTAAAAAAAAAAAAAAAATTGTCAATGTCAGTTGAGGTTAAGCCAAAAAAAATATATCTTGAACTCTGCAACAGTTTCCTTTCCATTTTAGGGTTCTTTCCCAATAGAAAGCTGGCAGAAAGCGAAGCGTTTTCTGTGTTTTGTTATCAGGAGTTATGTGAGCTTACAGTCCTTCACGGTTATACAGATCCAGCGATTACTCACAGCAGTGACCGACTGAATGTGGCATCTGCGTTTCACGCTGTAATCCAGGAGGGTGTTGCGACGTGCAGAAAATAACCGCTGCTAACTGAGACGGCCGTCTCCATGTCGGCTTATAGGCGTTTATCAGCTGCAAACGAGAGTTGATCAGCAGTGCTGAGTCTTGCCTTTAAAACTCCTCGCCAAGTCTGATTTAGTGGGATTCATCTTAATCAAACGGGCTTCTCCAAGCTTGCTATTCAGTCACGTTCCAAAAATAAGCGCGTCTTCCCATGACAACCACGCTGACTCACAGAGAAGCGCTGTTACTCAGAAATGCTTTAGCATTGACAGCATGTAATATTACTTTCATTCTTGTTTTACAGATGAAACTTTGTTTACATTCAGAGGTTTATTATAAAATAAACCCAATTCTTACATTCTTACAGTGGGTTGGAACGATACTCCAACCGCTTGAACTTCATATTTTTAGCTCAGTGTGTTTTATTGGGATTAATTCGACAGACTAACATAAAAGTAGTGCATAAATATGAAGTTAGAGAAAAATGATTACTTACATGGTGTTCCAGATTTTCCCAAATATTTTTTTAAAAGGGTGGTTTGCATTTGTATTTAGCCCTCTTTACTCTGACACCCCTAAATGAAATCTAGTGCAACCAGTTGCCTTCAGAGGTCATTTTATCTATATGTCGAGCCCATCTGTGTGTACTTTGATTTCAGCATAAAACAATCTGTTCTGCAATGGGTTCAGATGTTGTTCTTTTTTTTTTTTTTTTTTTTTTTTAGAGGACATTAATGAACAAACTGCATCGTGAAACTGAAGGAATGAAAGGATTATTTGTGTTTAAAAAAAAAAATCCTTGCAGTTGGAAATACAACTGGAAATACATGTTACAAAAGTTTTAAATGGAGCATTTCATCCATCTACCGTTTTCTGCTATCGGAGATCGGGTCGTGGGGGAACAGGTCCAGGAGGTAGAAACGCAGACATCCCTCTCCTCAGCAACATCCTCCACCTCATTCCTGCCCCTCCTAGCTGTACCCAGGCTAGACAGGCTATATAGTCCGCCCAGCGAGTTCTGGGGATCTGCTAATGGTCAGGAGGACTAACACAACGATACAGACGTTTGACCTGAAGCAGTCAGACAGTTTCTACTTTGTTGAAAGAATCGGTTACAGCAGATGAACTGAGACAGAACTTCCTGCAGGCCATTAAAATAAGTTAAAAAGTCATTAATCATAAATATGTGTTCTGAACATTCACATGTGCATTATCAAAATAATAAACTTGCTTATAAGACACAAGAGTTTGGATGTTGACTGTAATTTGCCCGTGTTGCTTGTTTATGGAAGGGCTTTTTTTCAAATGTATATACTATAATTAACTACTACTTGTGATCATAATGGTGATGTCGATAGTTATGCTTATGGCTTAATTGTTAGTAAAGGAGCATGCTGCCTTAAAAATCTTTTTTGCATATTTTCAACGCATTGTAACAAAATCATGATATTGATAATTGTGACGTATTTGCTCAAAATAATCAAGATGCAAAGTTTCTTATGATTACATGCAGACCGGTCAGGGATAAAGTAATTTAAATAAAAATCATGTTTTGGCCATCCCACAGAATAATTCATCCACCTCAAATGGAAAAAAAAAGAAAAGAAAAAAAGGAATGACACAAATGCTAACCTACTAAGACGTGCCTATCCAGGTACACTCTCAGGCTGGGAAACATGACTATTACTCAGGGAAGTAATCAAGAGGCCTATGGAAACTCTGGAGGAGTTTCAGAGTTGTCATCAACAGATTCTTCCAGCTCAGGTGGGAGGTTCTGTCAGCAGGACGTTTATTAGTTTTCCACTGGACAGATCTGGGCTTTGTGTAAGAGTGGCATGGAGAAAACCAGTGTTGAAAGAAAGCCATTAGGTGTCCAATTGAAGGTTTGCAAGAAACCATGTAGGGAACACAGCAGACACGTGGAAGAAGCTGAGCCGGTTAGATTATGTAAGACAAACATTTTAACTTTTCTGCATACATGCAAAACCCTGGCGGAAGCTGATCTCCCTTAAAGGTGCCATGACGCAACTGTTTAAACCGTTTCATGTTGTCAATTTTGCTGCATATGTAAATTCTGCAAACAAAACAATTTAAAAAAAATAACGTCAGCTTGTTTTGTCAGACCAAATGTAAAAGGGTTGGCTACGGTATAACATGTGGCTCTACCTAGTTGACTTCACTCTGATTGGCTACGCCCATATTTGGAAAACCGATCCAACGCGCCCCCTGCAGGTCCTTTTGGTATTCAGTTTTCACATTCACACTGCCTCATTAGTGTACAACAGATCAAATTATACCCCCAAAACCTCAGAAAAAGAAAATTTGCTGTCATGGCCCCTTTAAAATAACATTGTCATGATTAAACATTGTAGTCTCAGCCTCATGATATCAGGGAGGGGGGATGATTTTACTAACCTGGGAAAGGGAAGCTGGTCAGTGTTGATGGGATGATCGATGGCGCTAAATACATGACGGTTATAAAAGCAAACCCTTTAGTTGCTAAAACAGATTTGAGATGAGGGCATAGCTTTACCACTGGAAAAGGACAGCAAACCTGAAGATACAGGCGGTGCCACGATGGAGTAGCTTAGATCAAAGCCGGTTCATGTGTTAGTCGCCAGTCAAATTCCAGGCCTATACTGTGCTTGGCTAATACTTAAACTTTGCTGTTCAGACCCTCTACTTTGTTCCACCCTAAAGAATTTTCAAAAATATAATTAAAAGCAGGTGTTTGGCTGCATGTCTCAAAAACACGTACAAGACTTCGTCCTACAAAGTATTCAGGGGGACTGAATACAAAAGCACATGCCGCGCTTTTAGTGCGGCATGTGCTTTTTATTTGTGAAAAAAGAAAAAAGGAAAATGACAACCGTGTATAATTTTATGTTTGCTTCACATGTATGCAGTACTTGACACAAGCATGTCAGCGAAGACTTTGATCTATAAGTGCTTCACCTCTTCGCTTTTCAACCAAGTTCCTGTCAAAGTCTCACTTTAAGGTGTCTCACAGTGCTCGCCTCGTATTTCCTCAACCCCCCCCCCCCACCCCCCAACCCGGCCCAAAACAGCTCACCTCTGCTGACATGAAGTTGAAAATGTATTCAGCTCATTTGCTGTTAATATTCAGAAATGCACCTTTCAAAAAAAAAAAAAAAAAAAAAACACATATCAAGCTGAATTGAGCTTAAATACACAAATTTCTAAATGCATCATAAGCAGCATTAGTAGCATTTGAAAGGTTTGAAGTGGTGGAACAGGAATGCAACAGAAATCAACCTGAATTTCAAAAATGTGATTGTCAGAATAAATTTGTGATAAAACCATAATAATGTTACCCCATGTTCTCACAGTGTGAAGAGTT
This sequence comes from Fundulus heteroclitus, assembly GCF_011125445.2. Lineage (NCBI taxonomy): Eukaryota > Metazoa > Chordata > Actinopteri > Cyprinodontiformes > Fundulidae > Fundulus > Fundulus heteroclitus. Next base: position 18,660,571 of record NC_046366.1, read on the forward strand.
TAGAGAAAACTGACTTCTGCTCCACCCAATTTAAACTAGCTAACTCATAGAATGTAATATTTTATAAAAATGCCAGAGTTTGTGAAATATTGGGGGGAAAAGTCATGCAGCTTGCTCTTCCCTCAGTTTGGCAGGAGTGTCTCGCAGCGTCACCCTGGTGGTAGCTTACATCATGACCCTGACGGGCCTGGGCTGGCAGGACGCGCTGGCTGCTGTGAGGGTGGTCCGGCCCTGCGCCAACCCCAATGTGGGCTTCCAGAGGCAGCTGCAGGAGTTTGAGGAGACTCAAGCTGAAGAGGTGGGTTGTGTGAGGAACCGAGTGTTTTGTAAGGACCATAACGCACAGAAAAAGGGGGAAATCATGTTGAATCTTTGAGACTTAGAGGTTGTAGTTTAGAATCCAAATGAAAATTGCAGAAAGGGGTGATTAGCACCATTTGTGCATCAAAGCGTTTTGAATATGAAAAAAGAATCAGATTTTCTTGTACGTTTAATGGAAAATTGGAAGATTCCCACAGAAGATGATCTGTGCATTTCTGTGACTTTTTGTTCACACAAACTATTTTTTTATTTATTTTTTGTCCACCTATTAGTTCAGGGAATGGCTTCGAAAGGAATACAAGGACAACCCCTTCAACGACGAGGCTGATATACACGAACTGCTGGCCAGGGTGCCTAAAGTCAACGATGAGATGGAAAAACATGCATCTTTGGTGGCTGAAGACGTTTGAGCAGAGCTGAGGCTGAGATCATTTGCAGCGCAGCCAAACTGTATGTGACACCCTGGAGAGATTTGCACCTGAGCGGACGTCTAACACGCTCTTTAACGCGCTGTTCGCCGGATCTTTTTTTTACAGTCTGTTATGACGTCGATGCTGGAAAATACATTTCTTACGTGCACTGCACCAATCTTTCTATCATTTATTGATTAAAGTGTTAATGAAAAGATTTTTTTTTTTGTACTTGTAAATATATATTTTTTTCCCACTGTCTCTGTATGCTCTCAAATTTCTAAATAAAAGAAGTGAAGGCGAGCACACGGGTAGAGGTTGTTGGTCTATGGTCTGTCGTGTTGAAGGTGATAAGACACACTCTGTACGCTTTTTGCTACTCTGTTTCCTGGTTCTCTTCCTGTTTGTCTCATGTGCAAGGGAGGTCATGCATGGTGGCACCATAAACACCAAGATCATAGCCTTTTTTTATCAGCCTGGCCTCAGTTGTCTGCATAAGGTCCAGAACAGCAACAAAAATGCAGTTTAACTTTTTAGAATTGTCCAGAATAATACGCTCTATATCATGACATGATGGAACCACCGGGGGGCAGTATTACCAACAGACAAAGCTTACTAACGTGTCTTTGTATTCCTATGTTTATTTTTTAAATACATATTTTTCTTATGTATTTTAATTCGCACTTTATTAACATCAAATGCTTTAAAACTATTTTTTCATAGCGTAGCTTGCAGTGAAAAATAGTTTGGCCTTGATTTGATTTTATTTTATTTTTTTATAATTTTATTTTTTTTAATATGAAATAAAAACGGGGGATATTTTTGTGACTGCATGATTGTTCCATTCCCTCCTGATCTCGGCGCAGGGTGTCACTAAAGGGATTCCCCGAGGTGCGTGGGTTGAGCTGAGTTTTACAGAAATGGAGGCGCGTTTGCTCCCCATCTCCTCTTGAACCTCCGACAGACTCCTCCCTATGAAGAAAAAAAAAAAAAAAGAAACACAAGGCGTGATAACGTTTATAGGACCCAGAGAGCCGCATTACAGATTTCCGCGGTGGACCCTACGTCTCTAAAGGTAAGCTGCAGCGGACCGACTGAATTTTGCCGTCACTTTAGAAAACTTTTACTGCATCAACTCATCTAAAAAAAAAGTTTCTGTCAGGAGAAAGTTTCTGCACCCAGTGACAAAAAAAAAAAAGAAGAAGAAAGTCAACTTTCATTAAGCATCCTCGCTGTTTGTAGTGTAATGTTCAGATTTAGGCACTATTTAAAAGTCTTTTTAGAACTTTCATTTGCTGTGTTTAAACTTTATATATATATATATATATATATATATATATATATATATATATATATATATATATATATAGGTCAGGGATTTACGTCATTATTCACCCATTTGTCTTAAATAACAGAAAATGTGACGAGGAAAGTCACTCATTTCAGCATCCATGCCTGCATCCTTTGGCCCATGTGTGTGCGCACAAGTGTTGAAAAAAGGGTTTGGAGTATAAATAACATGTAATCAAAGTGGTGTACTCTAAAGTGTAGAGAGAAGGTGGTGGGTCAAGTAACCAACTGGCATATAATTCTAAATTAAACTCATTTATGTTGCTCTTGCAGTCCAACATTGCAAACTATTAACTGGGAGGTCACCCATTTAAACTGAATCTTTCGTCTCGACGCCGGCTCCTCTCCTATTTGGCTTCCAAAACCTTTCAGGAAGCATTAAGTTTGTAACTGTGCAGATCTTGATGTGGCCACGTTTCTTGTTCGTATCTCACGTTGACTCATTTGGTTTGCAGAGATGAACCTGGATGAAGACAGTGGTCTGTCGGGCAGTTGCGGCAACGGCAAGCTGAGGCAGTGGCTGATAGAGCAGATTGACAGCAGGAGATACCCTGGCCTGGTTTGGGAAAACGAGGAGAAAACCATCTTTAGGATCCCATGGAAACACGCAGGAAAACAGGACTACAACAGGGAGGAGGATGCGGCCCTCTTTAAGGTTAGGCAGTCCTGTCTATGCGCGTTGCAAAAGCTGTTCTAACGCTGCGCAAGAACAAAAACAGCGAAAATCATAATAAATTGTACAAATTTCTTTTGAGAAAAGGAGCATTTTTGCTTGATTAACATACTCTCAACTTAGTTTGTCCCTACCGAAGAGGAAGTACAAGATAAATCTATTCAGTTCTTGAATTTTGTGATGCTGCTGTTGACAGGCATGGGCGATGTTCAAGGGAAAGTATAAGGAAGGAGTTGACAAACCAGATCCCCCCACATGGAAAACCAGACTACGCTGTGCCCTTAACAAGAGCAACGACTTCGACGAAATAGTGGAAAGAAGCCAACTGGACATCTCGGAGCCGTACAAAGTTTACAGAATCATCCCTGAGGGGACCAAAAAGGGTGAGTGATCAAAAGCTGTCCGTGCAAACCTGCAGTCAAACATGCAGCTCTACAAACATGCACGCGAGAGCGCGGTGAGAGTAAAATGGTTCGTGGTCAGATTTCGAGAGAAAATCGTAAAAGCCTGGCGCGAGCCTGCGATGTTCCTAAAACGTGCAAAATAGCGTTTCATGCTGCACCTCACCCCGTTTATACTCTGCTGGTGATTTTTTCACATACATTTTGCACCACTGCTGATTCTGATGCGGCAGGAAGCACAGGAAGCAAACGCATGAACCAAAAAGGCCGTAGTGCTTTTTTTAGAGGGCTTCGGTTACTAAGCGCAGAGTGCAGAAAACACAACAAGACAACCTCAGCCTTGCATAACTAAGTTTCTACCATCGTACAACAGCCATTGTTCCACATGAGCAGCCTTGGCTGCGTGGACTTTATGTTAATTGTCAACAAGAGCTCGATGCACTCTGTGGTCCGTTGCACTCTTTCTGCAAGACGTCCCCTAAAATAAAAAGAGAAAACTGCACTTGTGCATGAAACATGTTCACGCTGCGGATCCGACTAAGTGCACAGTACATTATTGCAAATCACATACCAGCCCTGATTAGTCTTAACCTGTTGAGTGAAATTATCTTCATACATGTTTATAATATATGAAAGCAAGATATTTGACAAAAGTGCCTATTTATTATTATTATTATTATTTTTTTTTTTGTTACCATATTCAGGTATGAAAATGAGCCGCATGGAGGAGACGCCATCGCACCCAATTGGATACATTCCTCCATATACGTCACTGGGCAACCAGGTCAGTAGATTTTGCAATCCTGAATACAAAACCTTACAAGCAATCAGCCTTTAAAAAACAAAACAAAGCAAAAAAAAACTGTTTTTCTGAGTGACGACCCCTCCGCCACCCTCCCTTAGGTACCCAGCTTCGTGGTTTCTCCAGAAAGAAGGGACTGGAGAGATTATCACCCACCGCCAGAACAGCATTCAATTCATAACGCCAATCCCCACGGGCAACACGCAGACCTGCAGTACGGCCAGTGCCACTACCCGTCGCCCATCAGCCGAGTTTGGCCCGGATCGCACGCAGAAAACGGTAAGTATGGATGCGATTAAAATGAATTCGTTTGCATGTAACGGGACATGAATTGGAGATGACTTATACAGGCAAGGCACATTTATTTGTATACCACATTTCTGTGCAAGGACGACGCAAAGCGCTTACGGGGAACTCATGCAGGTTAACTCCCTGACATCCATGGATGTTGTCCGTTCAAAGTGGAAAGACATGTTTAAAATGCGCTTGTTTATGTCAGTGTGTAAAGGCACTGATTTAGTAACGTCAATTCTACAGTTTATCAATGCAAAATGTCCACATTAGCATCATTGTTTATTCTGTCAGGGGATTTATCTTTAAATGCATAGAGCTGTAGATAGAAAGTAATGAAGGCTAAACCACAAATAAAAAGCAAACTAAGCGCTTCATTGTTTCTATTTTTAATGTAATGCATTCTTATATATTAGCTTGGCCTATTAGTATGCGTAAAAATAAAATTGTATTCATTAAGCATTTATCTTGGCAAGATGTGACATGTTCATTTGGTTATTGTTGTAAGGCGAGGGGTTAAGAACAGGTTTATGAAACTTCGATCGTGTCTGCAAGTGTGTAGTTTCACAATCTTTCCCATTTCCGCATATTCTCATTCGACCCATTAATCGACCTAATTACCTGCTTCATCTTTCAATTTCAGGCTTTCAGCTCTCATTCCACACATACTTTTCAGAGTCTCAGCCGCCAATGTATACGATGGACCACAACAATGCCATATCAGGTGAGATTTGGGAAAACAGTCAGTGCTTGTTTCCATGCATTTGTGCGCTATTTTCACTCTATTTACGTCTTTGTGATAAGAAACTCCTACGTGCAATGTTCAATTCCATGTTTTGAAAGCCAAAATAATCATTATATGAATTGGTATCACAAGACATTTTATTGCATAGATAAAAAAAAAAGGCTTCTTAAGAAGATAAGATAATTGGTGTACATTTTCAGGCGGGCTGCTACAGGTTGAGTTTAGATGAACTACTGTCGTTAGCCTTTTAGTGGATTCATTAAATGCTTGTCTCTCCCTCCTCCTCACAGATTTCAGCCTGCATGTGTCCCTTTACTACAGAGAAACACTGGTGAAAGAAGTCACTGTCACCAGTCCGGGAGGTTGTCGGATCACCTCCACCTCCCCGTCCTCTCCGTCCTCTTCCTCCTCCTCTTCTCCATGCCGGGAGGACAAGTATCACAACGGAGCGGAAGTCGTTCTCTTTCCGTCCCCCTACCCCGAGTCTCAGAGGCAAGGAGCCGAGCTGCTCCCCAACATCCTGGAGAAAGGCGTGCTACTGTGGATGACGGCTGACGGGCTGTACGCCAAGCGCCTGTGTCAGGGACGGGTGTACTGGGAAGGGCCTCTGGCGCCGTATGTGGATAAACCCAACAAGCTGGAGAAGGAGCAGCCGTGCAAGCTGTTTGACACCCACCAGTTTCTTATTGGTGAGCAGAAACGTGCGGCTGTTCACAGCTTGGCATAAACTTGAAGATGACGTACCTCTCAAGCCCCGTGTCAGATCGTTGGGATGATTTTTTTAATTTTTTTTCTCATTCTCTGCCTTTTCAAATGCTGTTATTCTGCTAATATTTTAAGCCCACCACTTCTTCTTTTCTCCTCTGGATGCTGAGTTTCCTCAAATTATTTTCAGTACATACAGCTCACCAGGCTAAGATATGACAATTTCTTGTCTAATAGCTCTTGGGGAGTAATTTAGCTGTGACTATATTATTTTTGTACTGCCCGGTTGTGCCATCTTTGACACTTTTCTAAAAAACGCAGCTGAAGAATTGACAAGTACATAGGGCACGTTTGTGGAAACGTCAAATAGTCTAAATGTAGCCTCTTTGCAGGCATAATACTAGTTCATTCTTTTGAGTTTGTTGCATTTTTTAAAATTTTTTAATTTTGTTCTTAAATGTTTCACAAATCAGTATTAGGTGACTTGACTTAGAATACGCCTAGGAGGATGGGCCTCCATGTACTTAAAAACGTCAGCGCTCCAACTGCAGGATGCTCAAGTGCGAGCCGGCAGAATTGACGAAGACTCCTGGATAAGTGTCCAAACGTCTTCAGAAAAACTGAGAGAAAGTCCCGTTTAAGCCTGTTTGCTGTTACAATGGCCCGGATAACCGAGAATTGGCACAGGTAGCATATGGTGACTTAATACAAATTAAATAAAAGACAAATTCGGGTTTGAAAGGATCAAATACTGAATCTGTGCTGAAATTGAAAATAATAATAACAGGAATGTAAGTAATCCTCCACAAGTGTTGTTCAGGACCGCTCAAGGAACACCAATTAAGTCTGTCTACTGTCTAGCAAATTTAATGTTTGGTTATTCCAGATTTAGTTCAGTACATTTTAAAATCAGTCAGAAGAGTTTAACATTTAATTATGTAATAGATATATACGTTACGTTTCTTCACCTTTTCATTTGCACTTTTAGTAGTTACAGTTTATTATAAAAAAGGATTAGAGACCATCTCCAATTAGATTTGGGGGAAAATATACTTCCCCCCTTTTAAATACAGGTTTCCATCCCTCTAAGTAGTTCAGATACTTTCCTTTTGTGGCAAACTATTTCGAGTCCCGCTGTTCATCGAAAAGCAGCCAAGAATTCTCTAATGCTGCCCCAGCCATTCACAAACCGTGGTATTGGGAATAGCTATGGCCGTGATTGCAATGCTGAAAGAGATCCTTGCAGGTGCTTGAGCCGGGTAAGTCCCTCTCTCAGAGTTGAATTAGCACAAAGACGTTGCTCATCTTCTCAGCAGGGGGCCGAAGTGTGTGGAGTCCCCACCCACATGTGGTCCACACCACACAAGAGACCGTTTTCTGTGCCATTTCGCTCTGAATTTCCATCAAGCTCACTAGTAGTTACCAGAAAAGTCCATGTGACAGAGGACATGTCATACAGTTAAATAGGGGTCCTGAATGTTCTGTAAATGTTCGATGTGACACACTGGGGTGTTTGCGTGGCCAGATGTTAGGTTAACACTTATGTATCTGTCCCCCCCCCCCCCACCCCCCCATCTTAATCTTTCAGATCTACAAGATTTTGCCCATAATAGTCGTCACTTACCACGACACCAGGTGGTACTTTGCTTTGGAGACGAATATCCCGATCCGCAGCGTCCCAGGAAGCTCATCACCGCGCAGGTAAGCGTTTTGTAAAAGCAGAAAAAAATGATAATAGTAAGTGATGAATGAAGCAGAATTTACTATTTCTTTTTAAATAACTTGATGAGTGAATAAAGTTTTTCTGGCCAACTTGGCCTTCTAATTAAGTAATATTTCTTTGGCAAAAGGACCGCTACTGCTAGTTCATTTGCTTCCAAAGCAGGCAACAATTGTAGTGAAAATGAATGACTGAACAGTTGTTTATTAATGCCCCTTCCCTGAGGTTGTTTCTTTTCATTGCTTTAGTACAAATGGAGAAAAAAAAAATGTCAAAAGTCACTCATAAACAAAGAGAGTCTCAAGGTTTTTTACAAAAGCATAACCAAAAATTAGATACTAGATTGGATTACAAGCAGACTATAAATAGACACGTTTCTTTCTAAGCATGTATATGGGTATTTTTAGATAGTTTTGTCCCTTAAAAATGCTGAAGTGAGACTGCTTTATCATGCTCGGCGAAGAGCGAGACTCGTTAAAATCTACTGATAAACTTGATTGAATTCTCCCCCATTGCGAGAAGCACGCTACCTTATGATCTGTGGTGGTTATTAATGATGGGACATTTTCAGAAATAATAGCTGTCACAGATTTAAACATCTTAACAGCGACGAGGACAGACGTAGGTGCCTTAGGAGAGATAGAGTAAAGTGCAACATCTAAAAGGACGTCTTATTTGCTAAAGCTTTGCAACTCTAACCTGCATTTTTATGCAAATCTCAAATAAACAAATGCATAACTACACAAAAAGAAATAAAAAAATGCCACATTAAGTCAATTTGACTATGTGCTTTTAGCTAAACTTTTTTTTTAGATTAATGTAACACATCCTTTGTGTTGTGTTTTTTTTTTTTTTTTTTCTTGTCAGGTGGAGCCGGTGTTTGCCAAGAAGCTGATTTACTATTACCAACAGAACTCTGGGCACTACCTGCGAGCCTACGATCACATGCAGGAGCAAAACACCCCCCCAACAATTGACTATCCTTCCCAGAGACCCATAGAGCACATTCAGGAGTGAAAAGCATGCCAAAGGAGCCAACACGCCACACGAGCAGATAAGCAGGAAGGATATTAATGTGAATGTAAAGCTGTGAATTTCTATCAGGCCTTAAGACTGCAGCAGCTCCGTGTGCTGCAGATGATTGATTTAGACACTGAGGGGTTGAGATGGGGAAGACCCTGCAAACTTTTTACACACTTGCTGTATCAAGGACCGGGGAGTAAGATTCTTTTTTTTTCCTTTTTTTTTTTTCTTTTCAACAAATATTATTGTGACAGCGTGAAGGATGCGGTTTGAGGGTGGGGGTGATGAGCGGAGCGGAGGGCAAACTGAGACAGGAAGTACTAGCACAGGTGCACAGGAAGAATGGCCCCTAGTACAAACACTGATATGTCTGCGAGATAAGCCCGTCTGAATGAATACTTATTATTCACAGGTAACAAGCGTTCTTACTTTCCGTGAACTGGTACCGAGGCCGGTGTCTGATTCTCCACTGTTAAAGCAGCTCATTTACTTTATAATCTACAACACTTGACATGCAAGGTAAAGACAGTAGACAGAGGACACGCTCACAGAAAAAAAGACAACGTGCAACAGTAGGATGTTGAAGCCCCCCAACTTTGTGTTTTTTTTATTTTTTTATATACATCTTGTTTATTTTGGCCTGTTGTTGGAATATTCTGTCTCCTGTGAAATATTGTACAGTTCAACTTCTTCCAGCCTAGTAATAAATATGTTTCAAAACAGCCCGCTCTGAGGTCTATTTTTATTCAAGCCCTTCCGACGTGCGACATGTCAGAGACATGCAGCTACATCTTTCTTTGTGGTACTTGCCCACACAACAGAAGGGGACAAGTGGTTCACAGCAAATTATCAGAGAACAATCTGTGGTTCGAGCTCCGTCTTGGTGGATGTGGGCCACGCTGACTGGAAAATAACACTCATCCCGTAACTCACAGGGAAACGATACCCTGTTGCTCTTGACCTGAAACTTAGTGGCCTCACAAGTGGGAAGGAAAACTACCTAGATGGTCGGCGTGCAGACTGTACACAAGGAGCTGTGGTTCCCATGCATGAGGTCGGTCATTTCGCGCAGGGGTCCTCGGTTAAACTTGTGAGCGGTTTCCACTCACGTAACTTTTATCAGACAAATCTGATATCGGACAAAGATAAACCGAATTAACGCAAAATGCCATTTTCAGGTGAGGATTTCCTTTTATTAAAGAAAAAAACCGGCCACTCAGACCAACCTGATCCTTTGCAAAAAAATAAATAAATAAAGTTCTTACCGAAACAGTACCTGGTTGTGCCACCTTTGGTGCCAGTGATTGCCATAAAGTGTTTGCAGTAACTATTTCATTCCCAAATTTTATTTGTTTATTTTTAAATTCAGCCATATTGTCCATTTTCAGGCGACCAATGTGCTTGAGTTTAAGGTCATGAACTGATGGTCATTTGGGATTTTCAACTAGAAGAGCAGAATTTGTGGTAAAAATGGCAAGTAGTGGAAGATTTAGATAAAAATACATAGTTAAAAGAAAACGATGAAGGAATACGCCATGTTTTAAGTACATGGGTACAAGTTGGAAAAAGGAAGGGATAATAGAGTATGAATTGGTGAAAGTGCAAATATAGGTATAGAGCCAGCTTTAATATTGCAGGGTTAAGTTCGTGTTACTGTTTCTGCACATAAAAGGGAACGTGGTGTCCATCAAGTGTGACTTAAAGAAAGCCTCCTCTCTCTTAGCTCTTACAGACGGCACCGCAAACTTTCTTTTTTGGAGAGAAAACTCCAGTTTATTTGTCTTTTCCTTTGGAGAAACTGAAAGCTGAGGACTGATGCCGTATTACCGCAAATAAAGTTAAGCCTAAAACAGCCAGGCCCATTACAGTGTATTACTGTAAATGCAGCAAAATATGCACTGTAAAAATAGATTTATTCCCATCTATTTCCGTCCAGATAAGACCTGTGTTGGATGCAAAAGCGGACCGCGGCTCGTGCCTTGGGCCACCTCTGATGCAGATGCTCACGGCCTGAATATACTGTAACGCCAAAGCTCTGCCCCAACCGTGTTGCACACGACGCCACAAACAAGGGATGCAAACATTAGGAGAGCAGAATTCCTCTTTCTGCTTATATCTCAAATGTCAAAACGTAAGGTGGAGGAGACTGAAGCATTGTGATGTTTTTTCTTCTGTGGTCCTGAGTTTCGATCTCTGCGCCTACTTCCCTCACACTTAAACCACATCCCTTTCACAAACTTTGACCAAAATCACAGTCTGGAATGCTTTATTTTTTCATCAACTGTAAATCCTTTTTCCTCAAATGTCTTGTCAGGGAGCCCCGAGATTGTCCGATGAGTAAAATTCGGTCTTTAAATAACAGTCAAGAAGTCAAAATGAATCAGTGAGACGAGTCGCTAATGTTGCAGTTAGCACTGCATGTGTGTGTGTGTGTGTGTGTGTGTGTGTGTGTGTGTGCGCGCGCAAGTATGCGTACGTATAGTAAAGGACCAGATGCTTCTGTGTGGGTGGGTACACAGTTGTGGTATTACTGTTATCAGGAATTGACATTTATGGAGTTAGGATAAATCATGTGACTCCCCCACCTACATCATTGGGTGACTCAAAAACAGACACACGCCTATCTCAGATCATATTTTATACTTACAGTAAAGAGCGAATTAAAGTAAATCATAAAAAAAACTTACAATCATCTAAAGGATTCCTAAAGAACATTCAATAAAAAAGGGCTTCAAGTGTATTTTGAGTAAGTTTTTTTATGATACTATCTTTACCTTTGAGCTGTTAACGTTTGCCAACACTGAGAGCGAGACAGAGATATTTGCTTAAAAAGACCCAAAAAGCAAAAAGAAGACACCTTCAAGCATTTGTCATGGTGTTTCCCCCTTTGCAGGAAGCCACATCATTCATAGTTTGGCTTTTAGTTTTTTTTTTTTTTTTTTTCTCTCTGTGCAAGCTGTTGCTTGTTGTACCATAGTTTGTGTACCTTGTCATAAAAAGGGTTTAAAGAGAAAATGAAATCCCCAATATCAAATTTGGTTTCTGAAAAAGAGATTATTCTGGACCATTTTCCACACAATGAGCATGATGAATTTTACTTGTTACTGTTTTCTATGGCGACAACGTACATCACGGTTTTAGCTGAGTAGTGACATTCTGGTAATTGATCTTACTTGCACACGTTCCTATTAAATCTTTGATTAAACACTTTAAGATTTTAGCTAATTTACTAGATTAGCTGACCAGATTTCATCAAGCATCTCAATTGTCCTACGACGGCCTTTCAAACTAGAGCTACGGTGCTCAAACTGTGATAGAAATACCACTGATGATACGTGGGATGCTTTCAGTAGTACTCTACTGAAATCCTGAGAAATGTTGGTTTCGACTATTTACAAAATGAATGCCAGGCAACTTAACCATTGTAAGTTTAACTGGAACAAAAAGCAAACAGCCAAAGAGATGAATAGTTCAAGATTTGATAACCGAAATGTTATCAAAAGAGATATATCTACCATGTGGTATCTGTGATATCTAATAGAAGTTCACTGCAAAAAGGGAACTAAAATTAAGTAAATCTTTCTTGAAATGAGTGTATTTTTTCTTGATTTGAGCAGGTAAATAAGATTATTTGCCAATGAAATAAGATTTTTGCACTTAAAGTAGGAACAATTCATCATCATCATTTTTCAAGTGCGGAATATCTAATTATCTTATTTTAGGGGTAGAACTACTAATCCCATTGGCAAATAGTCTTATTTACCTGCTCAAATCAATGAAAAATAGACTAATTTCTAGAAAATTTGACTTACTTTTAGTTCCCTTTTTGCAGTGTTGTGCTCAGTATTTACTATCAGCAGTTGAAGGTATGAGATGCTGTATATTCACCGGTCCCCTTCGTTGGTACAGCTTGCCTGTACTGGGTTGGACCTACTTTTGGCTTCAGAACTACCTATATTCTTCATAGCATAGATTCAAGCGAGTGCATGAAACGTTCTTCAAAAATGATTTTCCTCCACACTGCCTCTCACCAGACTTGCCTTTCCCTTTTCAACCCTCATCTGTAATCCCAAAAGATTGTTGAAATCTCAGTGAATCGGCAGTTTCTGAAATACTCGGACCAGTCCATCTGGCACCAACAACCTATTCACATTTAAAATCATTTGTATCGTGTTTCTTTCCAAACCTGATGCTCAATTTGAACATCAGCACAATGTCTATAGTTGTTGTCATGTAACTGGCAGATTTGCTATTTACAAAATGTTTGCAAATCAATACAGTCCAGCTGTATATAGTCAAACTACAATATTTGAATCGTCTTAATACTGAAAAGGGCTTAATAAATAAACATGCCTTGACAGTAAAGACTTTTGAACAACGCATATTGTTGAACAAATTAATATTTAGATGTACCCCAGCTGTTTTTACATCGTTCCTTTTCAGATAGTAATCATCTGAACAGCAGATGTCAGGAAAAACAGTATAATTATTGGCTATAAAGTTGGTTGGACACATTTACATAAATGCCAAGATGAATAATCTAAAATCTACTCCTGTACTTAAACAGACATTTTTAAGACATATTTTAAAACCATTAAGTATACACCTACGTAACTCCTAACTTTGATTAGTATATAAATCTTGTGAGTGAAATGTGATTCAAGCACAATAATTTGGTTTATTCTGTGGTTGATGTCAGTTTCTAGTAGGAGCCTATAATAAGGTATATGTTATGTGTGTATATATAAATATATAAATATATATATATATATATATATGACACTGTATTCATGTAACTGTGCTTTGATTTGTAATGCCTCCTTTTATCAAAAGACTGCATATGTTACATGACTATTGTAATTGGGGGTAGGTTCTTATAAGTTCTTGAACTTCTACCTACTCCTTTTGAGCACTACTAAAATGCCTTAACATCTCAATATAAATCTTACTTGTATTTTTGCTCAAAGAAAAAAAAAGAAAAAAAAAAGAATATATATATATATATATATTAACAAATCTAATGTAATGCACATTTAAAAATGCTACAAAGTGCATACACAGAGTGGTGAACTTAATATTGTGACTCATGTTCATTTACAGTCATGACCAATAAGTAGTTTTTCTGGTTGCTGTTCATTTTTGGCCGCTGGGTCAGATGAAGCAGCTATTGTTGTAAGGTCACAGCAGATTATAAATATGGAATTTGAAAATAAAATTTGTTCATTCCAGTCCACCTATGCAACAGTGAGGACCATGAATGTGTGACCAGTGGGGACAAACTCTGTACTCAAGGACAGCTTTCAACACAGTGACTGGAGTATGTTTGCGTCTCAGGCTACCTTTGGCTCACACATGGATATTTACATTTATGCTTCCTCTGCTATGGATTATATTACAACCATCATCACGAAGAAGGAGGTGGGATTCCTGCTCAAGGTCCACAACGCTGTCTTTAGATCTGGAGATTCACAGATCTGAGGCGGTGCATCAAAAAGGCCAAGCATGGCTACAAAGCTGAAGATAGACGGTCACTTCTTTAACTCCGACCCCAGACACACGTGGCAAGGCATCCAGGCCATCACTGATGACAAACCCAGCAACCCCACCCCACAGCCACAGACATCTCCTTCCTCAACAAGCGTAGCAACGTTTATGCTCGCTTTGATGCTGCATGCACTCATTGCTTATTGCTCTGCTGGATGGATGCTTAACTGCATCTCATTACTCCATACCTGTACATGTATAATGCCAGTAAAGTTGAATCTAATCCAATGTAATTGAATCTAACCTATGTTCTTTGTTTCTATTGCCAGACAGAACACAAATGAACTTCACTGAAGATAAAGGGTAAATTAAAACTAAATTAAAAGGGTCAGAAACTTAAAAAAGAAGTGCAGTAATTTAATTTCTAAATGACCCCAGTTCAGAATTATTTTCACTTGCTTTAATTATTCGAATTTGAAAACACATGTCAAAATATTTAAAAGAGTGTTGTTTGCAATTTTTTTTTTAATCTGTGGAAACACAGGGAGTTCTGTTGCAAGAATACACTTTGCTGTGCTCTACTGACATCTGCTGGTTTATGTAAGTTCAGCCCTTATTGTAGAGATGGTAGCTGATACTGGCCAGCAAAGACTTAAGGTTTCACAAACAAAGAATATAAGAAATAACATAATAATAGAGTAATAATGTATATTCTATCTATCTAGCTGTCTGTCTGTCATATATATATGTATGCCTGTATGTGTCAGGCATACCTGAACTGATTCCAGTAACATCAAAGACAACTTAAAGCCATTTGTAAATAGAAATAAAACCTTGATAAATAGGTTGTACCTTGATGACCTATATCAAGGTAATTTCTGACGCTGACCTTGAAAATCCGCCGTCCATCTCTCCTCCACCCATTCCTGAAAGTATGTCCCCATAAACCAATCGCTTATCTTAACAATACAGCCATAAAATGTTGAGAGAAGACAGTTAAAATAAACAATCAAGATAACAAAGTAGGCAACCTCCTGTAAACTGACCTGGAAGCTGTGTCTCTATGATTTACCCACTGTTACCCACATAGTTTATATTTTATTGTTCCCTTAAATTGATTATAAATTATTATACAGAGAGGAATGTTCTGTATGTAGCCAAATGGGAATCACAAGAATTGCTTATAAAAATGTTTTTATCAGTTCAAATAATCAGAGTGAATTGTCCCAGACTTCTCTGTTTATACACGTGCCATCAGACAACAATGCTCCTGACCCAAGACATTACGATGGCAGGAAAGCACCAACGGTCATCGGATAGGGAGAAACAACGCAATGGAAAACACACATAAACAGATAAAACCTGATAAGCAGAACAACATGGTATATTACCTGGCACTGATGCATGGGCCATGTGGTCTGTTTCACTTGGCTGGGAATTGGCATGACCTTTGAAGATAAAGGATGTTGTACAGAAATATCAGTTGACAAAGTAGGAAATTTTTAATTTTATAACATTCTAGATTTTCTTTTAAGATATAGAACAAACAGAAAAGGTCAATATGTTAAAGGTTCCGTAAAGCCAAGTGCATGGTCAAAAGTGGAGTAAGGAAAATGACCAGCAGGGGGCGGTATTGTTAGATATTTGGAAAAATAACCATTATTCTTGCGTTTGTTTGCTGCTGACCCCTTGAGTTGTTGTCGTTACTGGGAATGAAGTGATAAGATGTTCGCATATCCAAAGCAAAGTTGAATTTCGTTGTGATGAGCTCATCATTACTTTAACAAACAGTGTTTATTTAGTCAAGTCGTCTATAAAATCACACCGCACTGTCATGATTCCCTGTAAATTACTTTTTTTTTTCTTTTTTTTTTTTAAAGACGTCTTGTTTTATGAATTCGTTGACACAGATTCAGACAAAC
The DNA here is from genome assembly GCF_011125445.2 of Fundulus heteroclitus. Taxonomy (NCBI): domain Eukaryota; kingdom Metazoa; phylum Chordata; class Actinopteri; order Cyprinodontiformes; family Fundulidae; genus Fundulus; species Fundulus heteroclitus. Next base: position 18,676,418 of record NC_046366.1, read on the forward strand.
AGAAGTGGTCAGAATAGTAGCTCTAGTAGGCTTCTCTGTATGCAAGTGAACTGGGGTTTTCTCAGATTCTGTGTGGTCTGGGTGTGTGGTCTCCAGCAGACAGAAGGGAGGGCAGCAGAGCTCTCTGTGTGTGGATATATATGTGTGTGTGTGTGTTTATTCAAAGTTAGATCCAGTCATTCTGTAGCCATGCATTTGCTAGAGAGATGTACCTTTAGCTACTTAACTAATCACAGGAGAAGCAGTCTGATAGAGCATTTTGAACGATCATGTAAACAACACCCAAGAGACCTGTCAGTTAGAAGACGTGTATATATCCAAGTATTTAAACTGATTTAACTGTTTCACATTTTGTCACATTACAACCACAAACTTCTATTTTGGGGTTTGTCTCTACAGTATGAGTTTTACACAAATATAGCTGACCTCTTTGCTAATTTTAGTTTGCAGAAGAGCTCCAGCTAAGTCAAAGTTAGTATGCTTTTATTTAAACCACTAGTTATTCTAAGCTAGTGGGCTGGGTCCAAAAATTTTATCTTTCACATGTTTTCAGAGGGTCCTGAATCTTTGCCTGTGCAAAAAACACAAGTTAGGAAAATAGATGAATAAATAAATAGATACACAAAAAAATCAACAGCATCTATTTATACTTATTAATAGTAGGTGACAATAGCGTACTGTAATGGAAATTGACAATTGCCATCTTATACCATAAAAGAGGACCTGCACAGTTTGTTTAATATAGTATGTAAAAAACACAGGTATAATTCAGACTATATGGAATATTTCTTCTTTGAATACTTATACATTTTTATTGTATATTGTATGGAAATGCTAACTGAGCCTGTTGAAAATGTCCGATTATTATGTAAACTTAAGGATTAATGCTTGAGTAGGTAATATCTATCTATCTATCTATCTATCTATCTATCTATCTATCTATCTATCTATCTATCTATCTATCTATCTATCTATCTATCTATCTATCTATCTATCTATCTATCTATCTATCTATCTATCTATCTATCTATCTATCTATCTATCTATCTATCTATCTATCTATCTATCTTTCTGTCTGTCTGTCTGTCTGTCTATCTATCTATCTATCTATGTAATTGTTTCTTTATAAAACATGTTTTTTGCGTTTGGACTTCTTTATTTGATGGAAAAAACACCATCAAGTCTGAAATGCAGACGTGTTTTGGTTAAAATTAAAATTCTGCCATTTTATCTGTAAATCGAATATTTCTCTCTATGCATTTCTCTCTTGTCAGTGTTTTTGGTTTATCATTTATTTGTAATGAAATACTGTGATATTCTTTTCTACATTCTCAGTTTCAGGATCTGTTCCTCCATTTTGATCACGGCTCATCATTAAGTTTTTTTTTTTTTGGTGGGTCCCAGAACCTGACCTGTTGAGAATTACCAATCTTAATCATTCCATTATAGCTCTGGCTGTGTATTAGGAGTATTTGTCCTGTTTGCCCTGGCCTTTTGCCATATTCTTCAGGTTTTCTTCCAGGATTGCCCTGTATTTAGCTCTATCCATCCATTTTACCATTACCTGTGTCCAGCTTTTCCTGTCCCTGCTGAAAAAAAAAACTTACAGATCTATGCAGCCATTACTGTAATATTCTGAGTTCTGTTATGGTTTGTTAGTGTTAGTTTTCCTTCTCTTTCCTGTCTTTTGTTATCTGGCTGTTTTGAGTTCTGTCTAGTCTGGTTTCTTGTTTAGATTAGTGTTTACTGTTGTAGTTTATTCTATTATGTCTTCAGAAGTTTCTTAGTTTTTTTTTTATTTTTTTTATTTGTTCTTGTTTTGAGCCTCGGCACTGATGTCTGGTCTAATTACTTACTCTGCACACCTGCCTAACTCCACCCCTGCTGCAATCACCTCTCACCGGTTTCACCTGATTCCACCTCCATATAAACTGCTGAGACCAGACATCAGTGCCAGGTTGTCCTGTTGAGTATGGGTGAGTCTCCTCCTGCAAATTCTGTATGTTGGTTTGCTTTTTGACCCCTTTTTGTCCAGAAACCTGAGCCATTCTGTCCGGTCTGTTCCTGCCTTGTCTGCCCTGCTCGTTTGTTTATTTTTTGTGTCATCTTTTTGTTTTGACAGCCAGTTTGGATTTGTCCCCTGTTCTTTTGATTTTGTGATTAAAAAGCTTCTTTTAAAAGAAACCTCTGCTGGTCTGGCTGAATTCTGGGTCCTTTCACTCTGATCATTACAATTACTATGTTTCACGGTTCTGGTGGTCTGGTCAGGGTAATGTAAATGTGTCAGTTTTCTTCGACGTGTAAGTTTTACGCAGTTTTCCAAAAAGTAAACCTTGTTCTCATCTGACCAGACTCTCTTTTTCCACATGTTCATGGTGTCCTCAACACTCTGGTGTGGGTTTTAGAGGGGCCATTTCACCACAAATAAATATGGTTTTATTGTTAAGTTCATTTTTAAACTGTAATCCTAACTAAAGGTTAGGCCTTTCCCTTTTGGTGTGATAAATTGAACAGGGCTTTGTGAGGTGTTCAAAGCTTGGGATATTGTTTTCTCATCTAATCCTCTTTTACATTTCTCCATGACCCGTCCCTAACCTGTCTGCTGTGTTTCTTGGTCATCCTGATGTTGTTTATAAACCGATATTCTCTAAGAAACATCCCTGGCCGTCACAGAACAGCTGCTAAATTAAATTACACAGCGTTGGACTCTATTTTTCTATAGCTGACAGCTGAAGATGATTGGTTACATCAGACATGTTTAAGGCTATAACAGTAACAATAGCCGAATATAAATTAATGCTGCACCTTTCACATTTTTATTTGATAAAGCATTTTAGAAAAAATTGCATCTTTTTTTCCCCACTTCCCGGTTCTGTGTTTCTTTGTTACATAAAATCCAAATAAAATACATTGACTTTAAAGGTTGAAAACCCACCAAAGGGGAAAATGTTAACGGGGTAATACTTTTAAAAGGCTGATGGAGTTAGTTTAACATTAAAAGTAACAGAGACGTAACATGTTTGACTTCATAATCATTGCAGTGTTGGCTACACATACCAATCAGACTCAACTTTTACATTTTTTCTTCCACATGCATACCAGATGCACAGATATATTAAGCCATGGCAGTGCTTCACGACTTTATACTCCTCTTCCACTCCCATGGCATTCTCATGGGAAGGCTCTGTAATGCAGTCCGGCTGAGAACGCGCCATGAAAACATAAATACAACCTTACCGCATTTCAACCATGTAAATAAACAAGCCCACCCAAATTTTCAATTAGAGCTTGTGTTGTCGGCAGGAAATGGGGTAGACAAGAGGAGACCACACCTTCTTCTCTACGGTCCCAAAAGGAGTCCAGGTCAGAACCCTGCGCTCCGATTATGGCTGGTCCTTACACAGCACACTCTGCTCCTCGTTTGTTATTTACCTTTATCGACTGAACTCAAAAGCCTTACACAAACAAATACTTAGATGCTTCTATACATAAAGATACATTTGATAATTTTTTTTGTGGATGCACAGTAATAAACATTTAATTCACTTCAATCTAAATGGATTTCGTTTTACAGCAGCTCACCTGATCAGTCCATTCATGATCATGAGGTGTTGTGATCTGGCTCAAATTAGGCATTCGCACTGCATTTCACATTGTTCTTGGAGGAACAAGGCACTGGTATTTCGCAGCCAAAGCCCCGACACCACCCGGGAGTTTTGGTCTGCTTACAAAAGACAGACTAAGTTCTCAGATCGATACGGCGGCCAGGCAGAGATTGGGCTTTGGCAGTTAGCCAAATCGAGTAGTAGTGTATCAAAAGCTGATATTAAGTTGCCGACATCATTCCAATGTCCCTTCTAGTCGCTGCTTTCGTTGTGGTCAACAAGCAAACATCAAGGGGCCTATTAGTTGACATAAACACAGCCTGCTGTAATTGCCCTGGAGAGTAAAAGAGCTGTGTCATGAAAGTCACTTTCACTCCGAGATATGCTTGTAAGGGGAGACCACGATGTTTCTTAATGACTGTAATTCAACCGGAAATGACTGAGCTCATTCAGATAACATTTAAGGGAAGCAAGCTGGGGTGATTATTTACCGTGCACATGTAGGATACAGTGCAGCCGAATAACCTTTGGACCTCGTATTGAGCTGTCCTCGGATGACACCAGTGAGATTAACCCAGAAGAGAAAACAGCTTCAGTTGGGGCAAAGGCTTGTCTATTATTTATTGTTCTGTGTTTATGTTTGATTGGTCTCCTGATGCAGTGTTTCTTCCCGTGCCGGCTACCGAACAGCAACACAGGAAACAGGGAGCATAAACACAGGGATAAGCAGATCGTCTCTTGCTTCGACTCACGAGCAGCAGGAGCCTTGTGTAAACACTACGGTGATACGGTATAATGTTCCGGTAAGGCGTCGCCTGAAATGTACGGAACAGTATCGGTCTTTGGAGAACTCACATCTTGCTACTTATCACACTGTTTTCATCTGGATTAGATACTTAGCTTTAGTGTTGTGCTAGTCCTAGGATGTATATGCTCTGTTTGGATATGGCATACAGAGATAGTACCTCCCCCCTGGTTTATTAAAACGTGGCACGTTGGTTTTAACGTCATCTGATTTAATCGTTAGGTGTTTCGGCTGCTCCCTGCACACAGCTCTCTCCTACATTGAGGGCCGTCTGGCGATATGCAAGAACAGTGCAGAGCAGGTTCCTGTTTTATCATCAATGCAATTATAAAAGGTGAAAAACAGAGAAGAAATAAAGGAAGTGCCCAGATTTGAGTAGATATCTGGGACTGGCACAATCGACGATGTTTTCTGACACGATTGTCATTAGTTTTTGCACAGCTGGTAATAATTGTAAAATGGTAGCATTAATAATGGCTTGATAGCTAAAGAGGGTACAAATGATTATTGATTTAGTAGTTGCACTTTTATACCTAGCTTAGTTTTTTTTTTTATTGTTTTACCAGATATATTATCTTTTGTGAGTCATTATTTTATCTTAAAAAGCTATTGTTGTATTCCATTCTATGTATGAGGAAATATCAAGAAATAATAATGGGCTGATAAACCACTTTCACCACAGCCAAATGAGATTGGCTCAAAGAAGCATAACGCTTCCAGGTTGACTTTAGTGCAGAAATCATCGTGCAAAACAACAGTATATACTTTAAACTTCACAAAGTAAGCCTCTAGTTAAATATTTAAGCATTATGAGCGAAGTATGGCATGTATCCCATCAAGCCTTTCTCTCAGGTTCAACACTTTGAGATCAAACCTGCCTAACTGGATGGAGAAACTAGAGAAACTCACTCATGCAACATAATTACAAAGCACCGGCCTGCAGTTGGATTCCTCAAGGCGCAGAAGGGAAAGGGACACTCTGTAAACCTCAAACTAATATTGTCCTTCCATTAAAATGAGATTTAAAGCCTTCTATCCTGTTTTAACATTAAGAGCTCTAAAGACCCACCAGGAGTTGTATTGTTAACACAGTGAAGTTGTTTTAACAACTCCGGTTAGAGCAACACGCTGCAGACCAGTGTATGCATGGAACAACCTGCTGAACATCAATAGGAAAAGCATCAAAGTGTACTTAGCTAGAGAATTTCACCGGGTTGTATAATATTAAAGATTAACGATGATCTGATCTGTCAGTACACTGTGAAAGTAGCTCTTGTGTGGTACGATTGATTTTTTTTTTTTTTTTAAAGTTAGCTGATTCAGTCTTGTCAAAATTCAGGGCAAGACCACTAAAAGTTTTAAAGTAACCAATAATTGATTATGTGACACACGGCTATGTTTACCCTCATACTGTCTAAGTTAATGAAAACTTTTACTGACTTTTACACACTGGTTAGAATTTATTAATGCGTTTGCGAATAAACATGCAAAATAAAAGTAGAGGGAGTGGTACTGTAAGATTTTTTTTTTATTTCTGTCTAAGAGTATGTATAGTCAAAATATTGTCTATAAAATAGCTCCTGACAAAAATACATGAAAAGGTGAGCAGTTAATTAAGTAAGTAATTAAACACATTTATAGAACAGACATACTTCAATATAGGATAGAATTATACTCAGAATCACCATTTTTCTCTTTTTTTCCCCCAGTAGGTGTTTTAATGTTTCACTGTAACACAATAGAAATTCAGTGGGATTTTATAAGCAGCAAAAAAATAAAAAAATAAAAAATGGTTGTTACATAAAACTGAATTATTTGCAAGTGGAAATAATAAGTTCCCAGATCTGTTATTGTGTAATTTCACTTCCTCAATAGAGCAAAAAATCCTGAAACTTAAATATATAAATGTAATAATTGGCCTAAAACAGTGTCACAAACAGTATTGCATGTTTATATGGTGCCCGTGTGTGTGTGTGTGTGTGTGCGTGCGTGCGTGCATGCATGCGTGTGTCTCTGTGTGTGTGTGTGTATCTATCAGAAAGAGAGAGCTTTGACATTTCGGACTGGATTCACACAGACCTTTGATCTCATCATTGTGTGCCAGGCTGGTCTGTTCTGGCACAAACAAAGCATACCTACTCACTGCTATTCCCACCCACTGGGTTTTTCCTCTTTCCCTTCAGATAAACCCTCACACGTGGTCCTGCAAAACCATTGGACCTGTTTCCCAATGCATCTTCGAACAGTCATTCTTCTCAAGTTACTTCCCTTAAATCCGACCCTGCTTGCACGAAAGAAGATTGCTTGGAAATGGCCTTCTTTCTCTTTCTCTCTTTTTTACACACACACACACACACAGGCACCGACACAAACAATGGGCACAACTGCAGAGATTTCATGTTAAATTATATCAGGTGACTTTAAATAAATAACTTCTAACGGATCCATTAAACCTTATCAGTGATTCCCGTACTTGTCACTTACACTGACATTACTGCCAGTAAAGTTAACGAGTCAATGGTTCTATTATATATCAGGGCTTTTATAATCATTTATCACAGCACCTCCTGTAAATGATGACAAATACAGAAGTGGTTGTAATACCAGAAAGCATCATAAAACAGGCGGTTTATTGCCTTTGTTAACCCATTTGAAGCGTTTAAAAACTGCCCAAAGCAAGCCTCACTAAAGTTTATATCTAGCTGTTTATGTCATGTGTTTTACTAAAATGTCCAAACATGATAAACAGTTTAGTCAACTAAACCTGTCTTTTGTTGTTAACGCTTAGCTTTTCTGTTATGTTCATCAGTACTCTATCAGTCTGTTTCAGAAATCATGCTGCAACTAAACAAAATCCACATTAGCTCTGTAAATATGCATACACAGTGTATATCTGTTTCTGCGCACATGTACTCATGCTACAAGTTACACTATATGGGGACTTCATTGCAACCACTTTTAAATTCAGCGCTGCATTTAATCCTAATGGCACAAATTCTATATTTTTTTTAGAAATATTTCCCAAGTATTTTGGTTCATATAGACATGATAGCATTACACATTTGCAGATTTATCAGTTGTCAACCAATGATTCAAATTTCCTTCTCCACAGCATTCCAGAGTTGATGTACTGGGTTACCTGCTGCAGCGTTGATGCTCAAAGGAGCGCCTCCAAAGGTCCTTCATCCCAGTTGCTGTTAGACTCTATAATCTCTGCGGCTGACAACAGGCTCAATAGGCGTTTACAAACATGCTAATGGTTGCATAGGTTCTTCAGCTGATCAAAAATAATTTACACTGTCACTCAGATGCTAATGTCCATCTGCACATACTTTAGCTAGTCTGAGGTGTTTGCTTATACCAGGGGTGTCAAACTCATTTTGGTTTAGGGGCCGCATACAGCTTAATCTGATCTCAAGAGGGCCACATGAGTAAACTCATTGAGATTAAATAGAACTAATAAAAGTGGACTTGTTGATTTTTTATATTAAATGAATTTCACTTTTACACAATATATTATGAATAACCTCAGTGTTTTTAAGAAAAGTATGTGCAATTTCAACAATACTTTTACTCAGTTGAAACATTTACTTGTGCATTATGCATAAGAACTGATCACAGTGATTGTACCATGTTGAAAAACATTTATTCACCTTTTTTGGAACTTAAAAACACTGTCCTGCATGACAAAATATATCAAACAGATAAAAAAATAAGAAATTATTTAAAATCTATTTTCCACATTTGAAGCTCAGTGCTACCATCTGCTGATTAAAACACAGCGCCCCTCGTGGACAATATAGGAACTGCAGATTTTCAATTAAACGAAGCCGGAACCGGCCCGCGGGCCGTATGTTGGGCACCCCTGGCTTATACAATCATACATATTGCATAGATTTTCCTCACACTGTTCTGTAAATCAGCTGCTGTGTTTCCTCTTTTTAACTTGAATATTGCATGTTATCTGAAAAAAAAAAACATTGTGAGAAAACTTTGTGACATAGTGAATTATGTATGTATTTATTGGACCATGAGTCCGGAATAAAATCTATCTATCTATCTATCTATCTATCTATCTATCTATCTATCTATCTATCTATCTATCTATCTATCTATCTATCTATCTATCTATCTATCTATCTATCTATCTATCTATCTATCTATCTATCTATCTATCTATCTATCTATCTATCTATATCTATGCTTGGCTACTGGAAGAAGCCATTAATAGATGGTACACTGTGGTCATGAAGGTATGGCCATGGTTAGCAGCAATACTCAGGTAAGATTTGACGTTAAAACGGTGCTCAACTGTGGCCAAAGTATACCAACAAAATACCTAATGATGCACTGAGAAATGGTATCCTGCATATTTTGGTAGTAACAAGGGGTCATTTAAGCTCCTTTTGTTTTTATACCATGTTGAATCAGTCTGCCCGTTCTCCTCTTACCTCTGACATCTAAAAGGCATTTCCCTCCACATAACTGCCTCTCACTTTTTACACAGTTCTCTGTGAAACCGAGAGGTGGTGGTACAATGATTGTGAAAATATCAGTAGATCTGCTTTTTCTACAGTACTCAGATCTGAAACCAACAACCGTGCAATGTGCAAAGTCGAATTAAATCCCTTTTCCTTTTCCTTGTGTTGCTCAGTTAAACAAAGTATCTTTAACACTTATAGATGATTTAATGCCTTGTGTAGCATTGTTTTCTTTTACTATTTATGTGCAAGCAATTGAACAGGTGTACTGAATAAAGTGGCTGGTATTTATCTTCAGAATTATTATTATCTTTATTATTATTGCTGTTATGGTTGTTACTATTATTATCTCCTCGGACTTTTTATTTCCAAGCTTGGATCAGTGGTAGTTTAGCACCCAAAATAAGTTTTTGCAACGGTACTTTCTCCTTCCATCTATTTTCCACATCTTCTTTTGATCCGAAATGATTTTGATAAATGCAAATTAAAACGTAGAATATAATTTTTGTGATGTGAATTACACACAAAATTTCCATGAGGTGTTTTTGAATAGACAATACTTAAGATGGGACGCTCGGAAACCTGCTTCTCCGTGGGTCTGGGAAAACATTCCTAAATGAGGGAGTTTGGGAATGTGAGTCTTGGGCGGAGCCAGACGCAGGTTTGTTTATGTCCTTAATCCCACATCGCGTGCCAGACAGCAGTCACCCATGTCAACACCGATCCCAAAGCATAGAATTCCCTTGCATGGAGACATTAGTCATTACTGTTTACTATTTGCAACGTCTGTGTCTTTACTTTGTGTCTTGGTCATCAGTCAGCTTATTAAATAAGCTGTAAAATCCCCAGGAGAAAAAAACATTGAGGAATTTCATGGCTGCGTTTATGGATGCATGCCTCGCTGCGTCTCGTTGGATTGTTTGGATTCGGGCCTCACCCCAACTGACAAGCCCCCGCAGAAGAAGCTTTTGTTGTGGAACTGTTTCTCTGTTACTTTAATTTCTATGTCCGGGTGCTAAACAGGTTTCATTTCTTTAACTTTCATTCAGAGTTTATTCCTCTTTAATGTGCATATATAAGATATTATTAAATGATTATTCATTTTTAGTATAGTTATTTCTAAAACATAAGGCTAATTGCTATGTCTCACCAAATATAGCCTTTCATGACACAAGGGTGCAATAAGTGCAGTCAGCCTTTGACACAATCTTTAACGAGAAGATGTTTGCTGCTACAGCTGACATCATCTTATTTTACACTTCAGCCACGAGTGTTGGCCCAAGATGTGTTTTTCTGTTTCAAAAGCAGTTGTGCAACATAATGTATTGTTTCTACACAGTATGCATTAAAGCATCCTGCTAAAATGAAACTGAGAGTTGGGATATGTAATTATAAGTCTCCTGTTGTGCCTTGAAACTGTACTGTATACTCTATAGTGTACAAACTATACACTCTATATGCATTATAGCATAGGTCAAACGATATATCTTTCTCTAATGTTTCAAGAGACACAACTTTTTTTATGTAGTTTATTTGTATTTTAAGTTGTAGCCTTGATAACATGGTAACTACTCTCTAATTTTCTTAGTTTGGATGGTGTTATCTTCATCATATATCATCACACTGTATTTGTCAAAGTATTTTCCATGTTTGCTGGACATGACACAATTAGATAAAATTTAATGAGGCAATAAATATGCACTGTTTTACAATATAGACTTTTCTTTGGCACAGTGAAAGATTTATAACCCTGTTTGACACACTGCGTTCTAATCTTTCATAACCTCAAAAGTCAAGGGCATTCAGATAATGCTGATATTTTTATTTTATTTTTACTACAATGAACCAAAGCAGCAGTTGGTATCCATGTAAATTAAGAAATCATAATTTTTTTCTCTCCACTTTTCATAATGCTGCAAATTAGAGGAAATTGACCCATAAAACTCAATGATGAGCAAATATATATTCTCAATCAAAGTTAAAACAACCAATGCTCATGCAGTTACAAGCACCACTCGGCTGAAATTCACAAACAGTGGATCAACTATGACTAAGGCAACCACAAGTGATACCATCAAAAATGTGGACTATAATAGTCAAATGCATCCATATTTTACTTAACATTTAAATGCTATGAATTTGTTTTTGTTATTACTATTTTAGCAGATTTTTATTAAAGTTACCATGTTCATCTCTCCACTCCTCTAAGTTTATTGCCCCTTTTCTACAAGTACCAACTTATGGGGAGTTGCTTCGGTACATGTCATGTTTTAGGTCTTCCCACTAGTAATGGTTACATAGAACCGTTACCATTTCTAGTGCCTGCTTCTCTGGGGTTACATCCGCAGCAAGTTGACTTGGAGAAGCGTTCCCTGGTGCAGTCTGCACAAGTGCACTTATGTGCATGCTGCATATGTCAGACGAATTTGGAAACATTTAGTTTGCTCAACTTTGCTTAAACTGTCTGTTCAAAATACAGCAATCATGCTAGATCAATCTCCTGCCTCATTGACAAATTAGCGAAGGTCCCGAGTATTTTAAAGTTTTCAAGGACTTCAGGGTTAAAAGTTTTGGAGTACTTCAAATCAGTCTTTGGTCAAAGGAGGATTAGAATGCTGTTTTGCAGAGGCACAATGATTCATGAGTGTCAGATGGTAATCAATGAAGAATCTTTATTGTCATTATGTAGCCATAATGTAATTTTGGTGAGACATCAGCTCAGAATTCACACAGATTCAAACATTCACACACAGACACAAACAAGACACAGTTTTTAAATAGTTGAATGCACCAACAACACTTCCTGAAAATCTAAAATCGTGCAAGTCCTTATCATCTGACGAGATTTAAATGTTTGGGTCAAAAAAGACAGTATACATCGACAATATAGTGCATGGTTGGATCACACAAAACTCTCCCTGAGAGGTTGAGAAATAGTCATTCGCAAAAATTTTAATGTTCAAGTTAATTGGTCTTCAAGTCAAAAAGACAGGAATGTTTACAGGAGGATGTAATATACTGTGCTATTGTATGACTGTATTAGACAAACATTCAAGTGTACAAACAATCATTGGCAAAAATGTAAGTCTTCCAGTTTAAGAACTGTGCAAATTGCATGGATGTCCAAACAAACACCCATTGAGAAGCTAAATGTTTACACATGGACATTAGTATGTGAGAGACAGTGTAAATTAATCTCAATCACACCAAGAACCTGTGGAATCAGCAGCATATTTGTAAACATGTAATAGACTATGAACTGGGCTGGTGGTTCATTTGATTCTCTGCAGTGGGCAATAGCCCTCACAGCTTTGATTATAAAGTAAAGGTTGGCCATAAAGTAAAAGTCACTGAAAGCTTTTTTAAAGAGGCTAATGCACTCTTTAAATAACTTTAAACACATTCCTTTAAAACATTTCCGTCTGACCAAATATCTGAAACATTTATACTAGACTCTTTGCCCATATTTGATCGATTAATGCTGTGTACATAGGTTAATGTCCATATCTCCATGTCCATTACCCAGATGCTATGATGTATAATTGTCAGCTGCAGTTAAACATGCAGCATGTACAGCTACAAGTAATGGGACTGATGTGTTTTTGTTTTTGACTGCATCTTAATACAATTGGATTTACTTGTAGGCTGGCTAGTAAACAATCCTATACAGTTCCAGTGGTTAATGATTGTTAAAAAACAGCTCAAACATATATATATTCCAAGCATTGGCATTGATGGTATAGAAAGTATTATAAACATTTCTTGTCCCATTAAACCTGCTAAAGACAGCATTCATTCAGAGCCTTTTTAAAACTCTGATTGTTTTGTTCTTTTTAAACAACGTCCTTCTCTATTATGTTTGAATGCTGTGTTTACCAAAAGAGGGCCGCGGAAAACTGTTTTTGTAAAGCTGAGTCAATGTGTCATTGTGAGTCACAGGGTGTTTGTGCTTTTCTAAAAAGAGCTCATCACCTCCTACAATCAGGGAGTGTTTACTGGTTTTTCAACCGTAAGCACTCATTAGAAGATTTTTGTTGTTCTGGACTCCACCTTTTCTGTGCTTAACTTATGTTAAATTTATATTAAAGACCTGAGCAACATAAGTTATAAGTGAGCAAAGATATGCAAAGACTTCTCCAGCTGACCTATTTGTAATGGGCGGTAAAAGGAACACATTCCCTTAACCTGAGTAATTTGAACTCAATCTAGTCGTGACTAAAATGCTCTGGCTTAAATCTGAGTTATGAGGAATTTCCGTCGTTCTATTTCCGCTTTCTTTGTTGTAACTTGATAGACTGCTAATTGGTCTTTTGAACGTGTGAGATCGTTTTATTTCTTCGGAGGACACTTGAGCTTTAAATGCTTGTCAAAAACAACAACAAAAAACTTGCTTGCTCTGTACTTACAACTTACAATTTTCCAAACTTAATTGAACCAATTATTGAAAAATATAAAAACATTTGCTCCAACTTGGGAAAAAAAAAAATCTGATATTCAGTTTCTTTTTAAACTCACTGAGACATTATGTTCGTGCCCATTTTCCAGCAAAGGATGTCTTTTTACTGTCTTGTGTTCTGCTCATACTGGCTGTTTGATACTGAATGAAGATCAGATTACAAACGCTTTGTTTCGATCTCCCTCAGAAACTTCACAGGCTGGGAATGATCGAGCTTACTGATGGGAAACGCTTTTGTCGAGACTGACTCTGGCCCTGCATTGTGTTTATGTATGTTGCACTTTTAGAGTTCCCTGGATCATCAAAGGATCTACTAGAAACAGAGTCATCATTTTGTGACCTGTTGTTTCTTACAACTATCTGAGGGGTAATACAGTCCTTTGAAAAATATTCAAACTCCCTTGGACTTCGGAGTATGTTATTGGAGTTTTGTGTAATAAAACAACACAAAGTACTGCTAAATGTAAAGTGGAAGTGAAATGATGAATGGTTTTACAATTTTGGACAGGCAAAATCTAAAAACAATATTTCCCCCCTTTAGTTCAATGCCCCTAAATAAACGCTAAAGCAGTTATTAAGGAATTCAGTGAAGGAGAAGTTTAAAGCAGGGTTAGGGATATAACACAATATCCCAAGCCTCAGACATCTCACAGAGCTCTGTTCGATCCATTAAAACAGAGTAAGACACAACTGCAAACCGACCAAAACATGGCTTTCTACCTAAACTGACACGGCACGCAAGGAGACCATTTTTCAGAGGAAAACTCAGGAAGCCCTTGGAGCTGCAGAGACTCATAGCTCAGATACAAGGATCTGATGACAATTTCAGCCAATATATTGCTGCTGGACAGACCCTACATTCGACCCTCAATTGCTTTGATATGCTGAAGACTTTATGTTCAACAGGGACTGCAAGGTGTCCAGGTCCTATGGCTGCAAATCAAGACTAAATGAGCATCCCTCAATCATCATACTTAAAGCTTGCTGTTGTGCTGTGTTTTGTTTGGATAAACATAGTAGTGTGCATTATTATAAGACATTTTTATTAATCCCATTTGTCCAAAACATATTTTTTGCAATTCTTTCACACACATATTGTGCAGGGCAAAAAAATAAATTAACTAAAATAAAGTGAACTTTTTTGTCATTGTGACACATCTGTCACAGTCTCGGTTAGGTTTTGGGTTTCACTTGTGTTTCTGTTTTCTCCATTTTCCTGTTCTGTATGTTCTTTAAGTTTTTATTCATTTTCGCTTTTTGTCCTGTGTACAGTTGTAGTCAATTCTGTTAGACCTCTGTTGGTTTGATAGTTTCTTTGTGTCTCAGTTCAGCTCAGTTCATGTTGATTAATCTCCCTCAGCATCTCTGCTGTCATTCTGCCTTGGCTGCTCCCCATTTCCTCTGATTAGCTCTTCTGGTTCTTTTGTCATTTTCCACGCCTTCCTCAGCTCACTGGATCTCTTTGTTCTTTAGCTATTTCTGTTTACATGCATGAATTTCCAGTTCAAAAACCTGGGTGGAGTTCAGAAGATTCTGTTATAGAGTTTGAGCCTTGGCCTCATGATTCATGAGCAGACTTGGCTTTTTTTCAAGCACTCATATCAACCCAACTAGTCCTAATCAGGAATGTTTATATAAAGAACTGAATCATTTTTGCTTCATCTGATGTAACTGATTAGTTAGACGAGAAATGATTAACGAAAAGCGGTTGAACCAGGTCTGTCACGCACCTTCACCAACTGGCATGGGCTGTGAGGGGAGGATTGAGCAAAATTTCATTTGAGATATTTTGCTGCAATGATGTCCTTTTGACTTGACTTGAGTTGGTGAAGGGAAGCCACAATCTTACATAGGATGCTGCTATCTCATCAAGTATTAAACAGTAAACATTGAGTACATTGTAACATCAATTGTAAGACTTCCATTAATATGAGGAATTGTTACAAAATGTGGTCTTAGTCTCTTGGAAAACTTTAAGAGAGATGGTAAATTGCTTTTGAGCAAGGATTTAATTTTCTTTACAAGGGAACCACTTAAAGATACAAATCTGGAATTGTGACTGGTGTGAGACAGGCATGCATTTTAAAATAGTTTTAAAGAAACCTATAAATTGCTTGTCTTAAAGATCATTATATACTTAATGTAACTCTTCTACTTGTTGTGATGATGCAACACGGAAAGTGTATTTCCTGATTTATGCAAACTTTTTTATTTATTTATCTGATCCTATGACTTTATAAAATCTAAATCTTCTATAAAAAGATTGAAAACTTTGACCTTGGTTTAAACAAGGTTGTGACGTCAACCCTTTGACATTCAAACATGATTTGTCAAAGATTATAAGACCAATAAAAATGGGCGTGTGAAGGAGCTTACACAAAATAGCAACAGACTATTTCAATGCTGAATAGATTAAAGCTCAGAAATCAGAAAGTAAAGTCTGTGTTACCTATTACCATAGATTTAATAGGTAATTTGTGACATTTCTATTACAGCTGCCCCCAAATGTAACTGATGTTTAGTTTGTAAAAAAAAAAAAAAAAAAAAAAAAAAAAAGAAAATTAAGAATTTCTGTGTAAACCAGGGGTATCCAGTGTGTGGTCCCTTGGCCATTTGCAACCCTCAGAATAATTACCAGAAGACCACAACTACAACTACAAGAATCGTACAAATCCAGCCAACCAGTGCAGGCGATTGATGCAAATTGCGTGTTTTTGTAATTTTTAGGGCAGGACTGCATTAATACCTTGAAATATTCCCAAATAGTCAATGTTAGAACCATCATTTTTGCATTATTTTAATTTCATAGTAGGTAGGACAACATAACTGAAGAACATTTGACTTAAACACAGACTTGGGCACCATTTTATTAAACTTGTTTAATAAAGATGGCAAGGCTTTTTTTCAGAAAGATTGACACATTTACTTCTGTGGCAGAGGAAAAACAGTAATTTTCTAGATTAAAAAAAGTAGGAATTGATTGAATCACATAAATTTGGAATTTATGTGTCTTTCTCTTAACAGGCAAGCCTGTAAGACCCTTCTGTGTTTTAGAACAACATTGGTTTACAGATCCAGTTTCTACGGAAATCAGAATGCATGGTTTATTTTGGTAGAATATTGCATGTTTAGTTTATCGTAAAACAAAATAATCAATTATTTTTAATTCAAAAGAAAGGACATTTTTAGGCCTGTATGTCCTTTCAAGACCTCATATTAAGAAGGAGCCAACAGATCCATTGGCAGGGATGCATATACTCTAGTATGTTCAGGAACAAAGGCTGAGTAACAGCATTGTAAGAGCATGGTAAAGCTATACCACATCTGCCTGTTTCTTATCACAGCTTAATGACATGTTTGAATTTTTATAGCTGCAAGTGCACTTGCACCAGATAGACCTGCAAATAAGACAAGGTTGTGCCTTTGTTTTTGACTTGTTCCATAATGAAGTCTTAGTTTATAATCCAGTTTGATCTGCTAATGGCCCTGGTAGTTAACTAAGGTCTTCCATCCTTCCTTCCGTGGAGGACTGCTGCTGGCTAAGTTAACAATTCACAAAAATGTGGATTTAATTTTCCTTTCTCAAATGTTTCACTTAGATGAATATTACACACACACACACACACACACACACACGAAAACAATGAGCAGGATTATTATATATATATGTGTGTGTAGCTTAATCCTTGTACTTTTACTTGATAATCCTGCTCATTGTTCTCGTTTATCATAAAATGTGAAATTGCTTGGGTATTAATGCTTTTTACAAGGCACTGCATAAATAACCAGTGGTGTACAGACAAAATCTGAGCAAAATAAAAATCAGAATGGTTGTTAGTGGGGATTTACTGTGAAATATGGTCTGATCTTGAGCTAATGAAGCAGTGTGTGGACTACAGCTGAGGTGCTTAGCCCTCAGCTGTAGAAGAAAGTGTTTACCATCAGGATAGTTTGTGTATTTAAATTGATATATATGATACATTTCTACTTTCAGCATGTGTGCAAAAGCACAAAGAGTCAGTAAAGACACCACACTGTGCCCGCACGCTCACGTGTAGTTGGAACACACACACTTATTTACCATGCTGTAAACAGTCTTTGTTCACAGACAGTATGAATAAACTCACAGAAGACGTTAAGTATTAAACTTAGCTGAGGTCTGGTCAAAAGAAAGAATCCAGAACAGGTCTGGAAGGAAGTTGCTGGGAAATAAATGTCAGTCAACTTTGCTTGTCAGGTTGCATTTGGCTCTGCTCCCATAAGAGCTTGGCTGTCTTCCTGTGAGGGTGCTGGTTTTCTCTCTTTACTATCTATTTTAGTATAAACATTCTTCGCCATCACAAAAAATGACACAATCTTACTTCAGACACATACACACAATTTTCTGCATCCAGGGACCACTAGTGAGATGTGTCGTTTACTGAATCTGACAGAAACCGCATTACGTTTTGGTTTACTTTTATTTGCATATTGTCTCCGTCATATCTACCAAAAATCTTGGTTTGTCATTGGACAACAAAAACCAAAAAAAAAAAACAAAAAAAAAAAAAAACAAGGAGAACAATAAAGACTGCTTTTGGGCATAGTATGTGCAGGTTAATATTTTTTAACTATGCTTTTGTGGTGTTTTATAGAAACAAAGCAATTAAACTTGGTAGATAACCCTGGCAACAGCAAAAAACAAGTACATAATACAGCAATCAAACACTAAAAATAAAGTTGAATCATTAAGATTATGATCACCCTGAATACATACAGCCTTAAATCATTTTGACAAGATGACATTTGGCCTCTAAATGACTCCTTTCGGAGTAGGTGTGAATAAGGTGTGTGTTAGGAGATCAGTGTCGGTTTCGTGCAAAGGGAACAATTTACAGGCACTCACCTGAAGGGAGTTCCTCCTCGCGTTGGCACGCAGGGTTTTTTGTTGTCTGCACACTGAGCCATTTTTTTCTGCTGGCTGCTTTTTTTTCTTGTTTGAAAGTTACCCAAACAAGACCTGCAGACTTAGTAACTTTGATATTATCTAAGCATGCTTCATTTGAAGGGAATCCCAGCGCAACGTTTTTTTTTTTGTTGTTTGTTTTGTTTCTTTTTACCTGCTTTTATAAATAGGACTGTAGTGCCTGCAAGCTGCAAAAACAGGTTGAGCACAGTTGGAACAGGTTAAATCCTGTTAACAGCTTTCTGTTTTTTTACCCCCTTTTTCAACAGGTTGCTGTGATTTTGCATTTTAAACACACACGAGGTGTCAAGACCTTTTTGATCAGGCCACATTAAATAATTAGGCACCTCTGAACTCCAGCGTTTTTAACCTAACATTAGTCTCACTGTCGACCTGAAATATTTCATTTGTCTGCATCGCTGAACTTGACAAACTGAGAACCAGATTGAGGAAATGCCTGGATTGTTGATAGTGTCAATCATTTCCTTTAAGATCCCACATACAGACTTCTGAAAGCAGACTAAAATGTTTAGGTACAGGGCGGCAGACCCTGGTACATGCAGCTCTTGTCATCAGTCCATTCAGATTGATGTGGTAAATGTCTGTTTGAAGGTCATACAGGTGTAAGAACACCAAAAAGCAAAAACACATGCACTGGCTTATTTGTCTTGTACAGTACAAAATATTGTGAAGCTACTGTATATTTTGGGTTAATTGTAAACTCACATATCTACCAACAGTCTTTTTCATTCTGTCCTGGACAAAATGAAAAAGTGTGTCGTCCACCTCCTCTGATTTTAGTCCTTAAATGATATCACTTCGTATCAAACGAAAGTAGTAATCTAAAACAGTTCTTCACAAAGGGTCACACCGCAGCCACAAATTTCAACATAGTTGGGGTTTTATGTCGTAGATCAATGCAAAGTGCCACGTAATTGTGAAGTGGACTAATTTTCTTTATATTTTGCAAATGAATGTTGAAGAGCCAGAGCACGCCAGACAAGTCAAGCGTGACGTTTTGGAGAGGTTTAAAGCAGGGATGGGTTATAAAACCCCAGGCATCCTAGGATTTGAACATCTTGCAGAGCGCTGTTTAATTTTGTCATCTGAAAATGGAAAGAGTATTGAAATGATTTGATTTGCTTTGTTGTCCCCCGTGGGCGAAATTACGTTTCAGTGTATTTTGTGTGTTTTTTAGAGAAACATGGGAGACAGGTCACTGAGGCCTTGCCGCCCTTTTCGAGGCGCCGCCTTTTACAGAGTATAGAAAAGGAATACATTGGGAAGGTTGGGGGGGGGGGTGCATTTCACAGACTGTCTCTTAGGGGGGAGAGTAGGAGGATGCAGATAAAAAAAAAACCTCAGCAAAAAAAGCAACATACACATGACATCATAAGCATAACGTACACAGCGGAGGCAGTGGGTCAGAGGAGTGTGTATTTATCGCCATGTTCATGTGTGTTTGCATGTGTGCATGTGCCCCAGTGTAGGTCCATGATTGCCCAGTAGCTCCCCTCCAGCCATAGCTCTACAGTAGATGGTATGAAATCAGCAGTTCAGCAGCGCACTGTTGTAGGTCACAGGTGTCATGAACGGGTATGGCAGAACTAGAACCTGCTAGTCATGACTAGGTGTCTAAACTGACTGAGCAGGCAAGAGCTGCACTGATATGAGAAGCAGCCAAGAAGCCTACGGTAACTGGAGGAGGAGCAGAGATCCACAGCTCAGGTTGGAGAATCTGCTCGCATAACTATCAGTCATCCACTCCACAAACCTGACTTTCATAGCTGAGACGTTAGACGACAAAGAGCTATTATTAGCCTCGTGAGACCATCCTGATCTCTGAGGCGGGTTGAGGTGTGACGCAACGAGAAGCGCGACAGTTCAGTCTAAAGAACATGGCGGCTTCAGCCGATGAAACTAGCGTTAGCGTGGCTATCGAGCAAGTTTTATTGGAATTACAGAGTATTCCTTCACTGAAAGAAGAGCAAAACACTGCTCTGAAGGCTTTTCTCAGAGGGAAATATGTTTTTGCTCTTCTCCCGACTGGTTTCGTGCTGAGCTAACGAGCCTTTACCTGCAGCAGCAAAAGTAGCCTGGCTTGTTGTTGTGTTTTCGTTGTCGCTCTGTTAGTACGTCATATGCTTCGTTGATCTGATTGGTTTATTTGGCCCGTCTATCACCAACATAGGCCAATCAGCTAACCAGTATTTACGCCCCTTCCCAAAATTACTTCAACGGAAGGTTTCCAGATGGATATGCGAAGCAAATCCATCTGGCGGAGTCAGGTTAAGCTATTATGGCCTCCGAGCAAAACAGGATTTAGGGCAGAAAACAAACACAGAACATCACCCTGTCCACACAATCCCAATGGTGGAACAGGGTGGTGGCAGTATCATCATAATGTGGGGATGCCTCTCTTTGAAAGGGACTGGAAAGCTGTTCAGAGTTGATGGGAAGATGTATGGAGATTAATACAGGGAAATCCTGGAAGTAAACCTTTTGGAGTCCGACCTGAGACTTGAGATATGGGTGGAGGCTCACCTCCCGGTGGGACTACAATACTGTTATTTAAAAGACTTTTACTATGCTCAACATCTGAACATGGTGTAACATTTAATACTGTATCCTCATAAGAAGATGGTCTGTGGTTTAAATCAACAAAGAAAGATTTATGTATTAGTGTCTTTAGTAATGCTAGGGTTTTGTAATGTAATGATATGTATCTTACACTATCACTGTCTCACTATGTATATATATATATATATATATATATATATATATATATATATATATATATATATATATATATATATATATATATATATATATATATATTTATATATACGCTTATCCAATAATTAAATTATATGATTTAGTTTTTATACTGCTTTGCTTTAATCATTGTGTTAAGAAAATTCTTAAGCTTCCTTGCTGAACATTTCTATTTTGTGTGAATGTATTATAGTAACTTGGCCTGGTTCTGTGAACACGTGCATTACGTGATCTAAATGACAGAAGATGCCTGAGAAAATTCTGTCTTTTATGTTTCAATGGAGCCACGTTCTAAAGCCTTCTCAGCACAAAAACAGAAAACTAACGATTAAAATTAACGATTACACATAGGCCTACCACCTATGGTCAGAGTTCTTTTTTTTTTTATAAATATCACCCTCCCTGACCAGTGATTACAATTATCTGTAATCACGGGATCATAGAATGCAACAAGACGTCATTTTCAGGAAACAACAAAATAGCATGTGATGATTAAATCTAAGCTCTAATCATATCTTTGTTCATATTTCTTTTTTATCTTTCTGTGTGGGGAACTGTCTGCAAACTGTAAGATCAGGGGAGAAGATGAAATTGGAGAACTGCTTTGTTAGTAAATGTGCAAAAGATCTAAACGGCATCTATATGGACGAAAACGAAAAGTAACATTGCAACCAAAACTGGTATAAGAATTTATAATTATAAATATAAATATTATAGAATATTTACAGAACTATTTAAATCTAAATCATCCTAACCTAGATAGCTAGTTTGTGTGTTGAAGCTGAGGCTTTTCCTTTGCTCCCAAACTGCCTGCCTTACACAGGCTGTGATGTTTAGCTGGCATCCAGTGTGACTGGCAGCGGTTTTAGAGCTCTGTTGCTCGTCAGTAACAGCTTATGAGTATTTGTCTGCACATAGAGAGGCTCAGCCAGGACATCACTGCAAACAGAAACCTTGCGATAACAAACAGAGAAAGACTTGGCCTTTTGATGCTTTCCCTATCATCCCTACGGCTGTTATGATGGCATGCCCTCATCCATGTGGCAAAACGCTTTCTGCCCCCATGTCCCGCTTTAGATGCTTTGGTTTTTTTTTTTTTTTTTGCTGAGTTAACCTCATTTTTCCTTTTCTGTTTAAAAAATGGTGAGTTTGCATGAGTTTATAAAACAAAAAAGTTGAGAAATGTAGGCAAATCTACAAGAAGGCTTGGAAAAAGTTCTGATATCTTCTTTGTAAGTGAGTTCCTGGACTCTGGGCCTCTATGCTTGCAACAGACCCATGTTCCAGGACTCATGTATGCCTGACCTGAATTAACCTCCAATGACCATTTAAAAATGGTACACAGTTAAAAATGTGAAATCTATCATACATTTGTATGCAGTTTTAAAAATACATCCACACCTTTCAGATTTTAATTTATAAAACATTTAGATAGTTGTCCTTCCACTTCAAAAATATGCAATGATTTGTGTTGATCCATCACACAAGATGCCAATAAAATACAATGTCAACTTTATGTCCCTGGATGAATGTTGTAAAATTAGGCGTGCATTCTTTCTTTAACTCTCTGGTGATTGTTTGTAGGGTAAACAGATCGATTGCTGTTATAATCATGATAGAATGACAGATCTTTATCACAGAGCAGTTTGGTACATTTTCTTTTCTACCCTTCGTATTTTAACCTTAAATTAGCTTCCCATCAGTGAGAGATGGAATGTAGCACACGGATTTTGGTTCATCCCCTGAAACTGTTATTGTATCATCAAACTGTACACAGTAATACTTAATCACTCCTAGACACTCAAAGGTTAAGTTGTTTTGAAAAAGGAAGTAGAAGCGCTCCGTCTTTGCATTTTTTTTTTTGCCAAAACATAAATCCAGGTGACCTATATATAATTCTGATCATTGAAGTATTAAACTGTTAACTAAGTTGGTCTTGTACTTTCTTTATCCACAAATTGCATTTCTTTTACAACTGAATCGGCCCGTAACACTTCATTTACAGGCCTTATGCCCCCCCCCCCCACGCTGTTAATAAGTCCAGGAAACAAGCAACTGCCCCACTTCTCATAGCTTGAGATCCTCCGGCTGTTAATGATTCCAGGAACTAATTTAAGGACCAGAAGGGATCGGTTCTTTTAAAGTTGTGGCTTCCAGACTGTGGAATGCGTTGCCTTCATCTTTACGCTGTCTTGACTCTGTTCATTCTTTTAAGAAGCAGTTGAAGACCCACTTGTTCTGATTGGCTTTTAACTAGTTGTATGCTATGATGTTGCATTTATGCTGTTTTATATATAAAAGTACATAATCTCTAATATATAGATGTCAATGAAAACGACATTGTTGGGAGCCATCTGATGACTAATAACACGCGCATGTCTCCACAAGTTAAAGGCTGAAACCTTGTCAGCATATTATTATGACTTGGCAGAAAAAAAAAGAAAAAAAATACTATAATTAGCAACTAAGAGTGCATTTTGAGAAGTATTTCCGGTGTGTTATACAACAACCTAGATAGTATGGAGAAATACTGTGGATTAAGAAGAAATTTGAATTGTACTTTTACACATTAGGTAGAACTAAAACTGTCTTCCAGACCTTGACTTTCAGCAGCTGGGATGTTGTGCGAAACATCTGGGAATTTTAGATTCTCCACAGTTTAGCACTCAAAACCTTTTTATTTGCATTGTAAGCTTTCAGATGGAGTTTTTGACATCTTCACAGGGTTCATTTTGGACAAAGTGGAATTTGCCTCTCTTCTTAGGTCAGTGAGATGCTTAGCCCACGCTTAGCGATGTTTAAATAGTTTGCTGATAACTCCTAAACTCAGTGCTGGCATTAGGGAAAAAATGCCATAGTTGGGTTAACATTTTTACTGTGACACTACTGAATATTTTGTTGTGGCTTGTTCTCCCTGAACTGTTTTTAGCGACAGCTCGCTTCTATACACTTGCAGTCATCTAAGACTGTTTACTCTTCCTCATGCCTTCAAACCGGTGTCTGGAAAAACTTTCCACTGCAAACATCCAGACAGAAGGAACTTACTTGACCTGTTGCTGCGTTTCTCTTAACAAGTTCCAACTAGGCAAGGTAAAGAAAGTTGCCTGAACAACAACACAAAACACAAACATGATGGTGGTAGCCATCAGGTCAAAAACAGACATTGTAGGTTTGATCTTAGCCAAAATTACAAAGTAGTGGAGCTCTTTATTTTACTTGATAATCAAGAAGTCGAAATAATTTATTAACTGATTTATAGGTTACATAGGTCTTACTGGAGCCATTTTCTGCAAGCTGGTGTTGGTGCTGCTGCAATTACTGGAGGTTTTTAGGTTCCTATACAGGGAATTATGTGTTTGCATGTTTTGCACTCATGTTCAGTGTAGGAGGGAGATATTTTAAACAAGAATCCATTGTCCTTTCAAAGAAAGGATCTCAAACCAGGATCAAAATGCTGCGAAGAGGAATCCCTCCTTCAGCTGCCTCGGGCTATTCAGAAAGCGTCAGTCAAGCTGGCCATGTCCGCATATGTGAACTTTTAAAAATGATGGCAGCATTGCAGAACCAATTGAGGTGTAAACTTCACTAGCTATGTTTACATGGACAAAATTTAACAATTGGATTAAAATGTATTCAAATTAAATAATAGGGCATTCCTAAAGTGATGTCAAATTACTGAATTTAGAAGCATGCGTTGCGGCCATCTTGTGGTCATACAAGCAGAGCGGTAACGCTTGAATAGTTTACTTGTTTGAGTCAAATAGTGAACAGATCTGTCCTGATTATCGCCTCAACAGACAATAACATAGCAACAACAAAACATCGCTGCTGCGTTGGTATCTGCTGGAGTGACTAGCGATAGGGTGATCATCGTCATATGAAGACATGTTTTTATTTTTTATTGATTTTCCAAAACCCCAGAGGAGTGCAGAGAAATGTCAGTGTTGGATGCAAGCTTGTAACCGAGAGGACTTTACTGTAGAATCTGATCAAAGACACCTAAACGTAGTCTCTATATTTCCTGGAGCCAACACTTGAACGTCCAGACTTAGCAGTGACTGCAGCATCTGTGCAGGTTGGCTATGTGTATTTGCCTTTTTCTCAGCAGCTTTAAAGCTTCATACAATCCATGAGTGCTTTCATGTGAGCTTCAGTGTTGCATTTAGTCTGCTCATTTTGAGAAACTTTGGACTTGTTTTTCTTTAAAGTCACTTATACCTTTTTCTTGGGGTTGTTTCTGAACGTGCAGTCGTTTTTTTTGGGCTTTGTTTTTTTTTCTTCAGACAGAACGCCCTTTTCTGGTGAACGTGCCACGTAGCGAGAGAGTGGGGCTCAACCCCTCTCCCCTGCAACAGCTATTTTATGAGCAGTAAAAGTCCCAGTGTGCATACATACCAGCTAAATACATGCATTTGTGATGATTAGAAACGGTGTGTGGTGGTTTTGCTGCTGGTCTTTGGCTTGTTTTCATGGATCAAGTTGATTGTTTCTGTCACAGTGATTTTACTGAGTCTGATTACAGCGTAATGATTGACTGTTTTTAAGTCTATTTTCTGCTATGAGCTCTATAATAAATTAAAACATATGTAAAAAGTCCATGAATATTTTTTTCTTAGAATTAGCTGCAACTCTATGCGGATTCCGTTTGATCCGTTGTGAGAGAGGAGAGGACACTCCTACCTTTCTACTGAGACTGCTTTCTTTCTGCTCATTTTGAGCCCTCTACATTCCAACTAACATTTCATCTGTTCTATGCTGGGTTTCTCCTTTGAAGCAGGTTGAAATGAAGCTCCTGGTACGCCGTGATCTTCCAAAATAATTAGTATTGCTGTTGTTTGCAATGTAATTTGCACTGTCTGACCAGCCAGGAAACCGTCTGTCTCGGGAAAAATGTGACGTCTTTTGAGAACTGCACCGTTGGATTGTACCGTTCACATGGGTACATAATTAAGTAATCTGATCATAATGTGCATATGCATGCATCTGGCTTTATTCAGAAAATAACCACTGAATGCGCAGTTATCTAATGCCCCTTTCATTCCGATTGATCTTAATTCGATCATAATATTCCAATAGGTTTGTTTACATGATGCATTTTGATTTCCGATCGGCCCTTTATTCCGATTACTTTTGTCCATGTAAATGTAGCTATTGTGACTTGTCCAATGTATGTTTTTGGGAAGAAATGATGCGCATGACACACCCTAAACAGCGGATCCGGTGTGTTTAAACCGTCCGATCAAATGTTCATACAGTTAAGTCAATAATTATTCATATCTCTGCCAGATTTAGGTTTGAAATTATTTTCATTATTTCAAGATATGTGTCCCTGATCAGCAATGAGATGGGAATCATTCAAATATATTAAGACAATCCAAATGGAAGTTTAGTTTTGAGATTTATGGTTTAATTTACATTTTGGTGAAAAAAAATTGCATTTTAAAGTCAATTTATACATCTTTCAGTAATCAATGGAGACATTGTTATGAGCATTACAGTAATCAAACCGTTATTATAATTTCTTTCCAGCATTTTTCATGTTTACACTGGTATTTTACTTTGCTGGTGATCAAGATTTCAAGATTGTTTTAACCTTAAATTTCCCAGAGGCATGAATAATTTTGGGCTTAATTGTACATACTCAGCTACATTACACCCAGTTAAGTCTTACATAAGTCAACAATGAAAATCTATTGCTTGGGTTCTCTCATGGGAACGGTGGACAGTATACTGTTGAGATGGAAAGCATTTGTGACAAACCAAGGTGGAGGAGTTAGATATTTTGTTTCGTGTCATCCATCCATCCATTTTCTAACACGTCTATCCCTATTGGGGTCGCGAGGGGTGCTGGTGCCTATCTCCAGCTGTCAATAGGTGAGAGGTAAGGAAAATTCCTGGACAGGTCGCCAGTCTATCGCAGGGCTTGTTTCGTGTCAAGAATGGCAATTTAAAGGTGGTAACACAAATTAAATCTGGTGACACTATTGTGGTAATTTGCTCACTGCTGTACGGTTTTCAAATGAACACTCCGATTGTAGTTTCCCACAGCTATTGACATGAATGTCGAATGACACCTAAAACCACAAAAATTAGGACTATTCAACTGTTTCTATTTAGGCTGATACGAACAGAACTTGAATTTACTTGATTCAGCAATCCATATTACTTCACTAATCCTTGCAGGACAATGGGTAACCTGGTGTCCACTTCTAGTTGTCACCATCATGGGTGCAAAATGCCAACAGGACATCTCAGTGCAATACAGACACATGAGACAGGCAAACATACAAACACTGTACCTATATGGGAAATTTGAAACGGCCGGTTAACATAAAGTGTTTGATTATGGGCAAAAGCAGGAAGCTGGAGAACCTAGAGAAAACCCAGCCATGTGAGAGGAGATTATACAAATTCCACACAGAATGGCTCTGGTCTGGGATTTAAACCATGGATTCTTCCAAAAGCAAGGCGATGCTACTTCTCTGTGTGGGCCCAAACTGACTCAGTGGATCACATGCTATGATACCTTCACAGAATGTTGTGAACAGATTGTATATAAAGTAAAAGCCTGAGCAGTCTGTTTCCTTTTCCCAGTTTGAGCGGACTACCGACCTGTCCAGGGTGTACCCTGCCCCTCGCCCAATGACCGCTGGAGTTAGGTACCAGCCACCCAGCGGCCCTGCATGGATAAGCAATTATAGACAATGAATGGACGAATAGATGGATGAACATTCTCAGCATACTGGTAGTTATCATGTTTATACATCAACCCACTGCAGGTAACACCAAAACCGAAGCAGATATTAGGTCTATGATGATATTGAACAAAAACTGTACAAAGTTATAAAATACAAATAAAGTCCACATAACAAGTAGCCCAACTCTGTAGCATCAAGGCACCTTCAGTAAGATTTTTAAAGCAGACAGAGGAGCATTCCTTAATTATAAGCCTGGAGACTGTTGCGTGAGTGCTTACAGGGCTTGTGTTAATTAATTAATAACTATGGGATCCCAAAGCTGTCATAAATATTTAGGCATTGTGTTGAGTATTGACCCAACACAAAATGCTCTAAGATAGAGAGCACCTGTGATATCCTCCCTGCTGTAACATTGGAATTTTTTTTGTTTTGTTTTGTTTTTTATTAAAAACCTTTAAACCTCCTTTAAATCAAGGTTAAAAACCTAGTTGTTTAGAGTTGCCTTTGAATGTTGATGTTGAAGTTTGTAGTCCACCTTGTCTGATATCTTAACCTGCTGCTACCATTCCTCTGCAATTCACTTTCCTCTGTAATGTTTTCTTTTCTTATGTTCTGTTCACATACAGCACTTTTAATTGTGTTGTTACTAAAATGTGCTTTACAATAAACGTGCCTTGCCTTAAAGAGTAACTCATCCCTGTACCAGACCCCTACTCCACCCACATCTAATATTTGAAAAATGTGCAGAAAGGAAGCAATGCCTCGTGGACCAGGGAATGTGCAGGGGATACTAGAAGAAGGTAAATAAATGTTAAATAAACTAACTGAATGCAAAGCTAATTAAGTGCTAACATGAAAATCAATAGGAAGCTCACTATTCCAATACCAACTCACTATGGAAATATGTAGGAGATGGAGTCGTTGTTATTCTCCACAACACCAGAGCTACGGATGTAAATTTTTCTGAGTGATGTCACAATTTCTTTTGAGCCAATACTGATTCCAACTTCAAATGTAATAAACTCCTTAAACATGAGGAGGGAGCTACACAGATGGTTTTAGACACAACAGATTTCAACAAACGTGCGGTAAATTGTCAAAAGTTACAGAGACATGCAGACAGCACTATAAGACACCCATTTTATTAGCAATAAATAAATAAAAAAATAAGCCTATTTGGCGTTATATAATAATAAAACATTTACATAGGTTTTGATATTTCCATCTCTCGCTAATGTCAAACAACTGGGTCAGGTTAAGGGTTAGAATAAATTAAAGTCAGCTGTATTCTTTCCTAACCAGTCTATAACTGATCATAAGTCCATATCTAATACATGAGAGAAAAATCTAAATTACATAAATTAATGAATTCAAGTTTGTAAATATGTGGGCTGTTAACTACAGTGGAGAGGCACCAACATCCAACAATTGAAACACTTAAACTTACATGCAAAACTATGAGTCAAAGCAAATAAAGAGACTGATGCATGGTTAATTCATTAATCTCAGCAACTAAGTTTAACTTTCTTTTTTTTTTTTGCTCACTGATTTAATGAGGGAGCCTGGAAAGTCACAGCTTCTAACTCATGCACAAACTCAAAGATGATTACACTGCTATCCGCTAACCTTCCAACTAAAGTAACAGGGCACACATTTAAATTGGCTCCCTTATTTAAATTTAATAATTTTATCTGATCATTATGTGTGCAAGGCAAGTCTCTGAGCTTCGGGCCTGAACCTAAAACTGTTAGTGTGTCCAAGCGGGCAGATAAAAGCACCATTATCAGGTCTAATAAGTTGTAAGGAACAACTTTTAAACAGATGATTGGTAATCACATTAACTGTTTAAAATGAGCATAAAGGTATAAAGGACCTCTGTACATCTCACTCATCCTTTTGTCCCATAATGTCCTGCTGCTTTGTTACGGACAACAGTTGAACAGGCCTTCTACACAGTGGCTCCTTGCCTTTGGAAATCTGTCCCACTTGGTGCTTTTTAAAAAGAAAAAGTTAAAGACTTTCCTTTAACAAAAAAAAAAAAATAACACTATTGTATGAGTTTTCAGTTTATTTTTATTTTGTACTGTTTATACTGTTATATCCTTTAGTACTTTAAGATAGTTTATAAAATGAAAAATGTTTTACAAAAAAATATTATTATTACTATTGTTATAATATTATTATTATTAGTAGTAGCAGTAATAGTAGTAGTAGTAGTAGTAGTAGTAGTAGTAGTGTTATAAGATGAACTTTATTGTAAAATGTATTAGAGCTAAATGAATAATTTGATCTGTTACTTCAATGAACTGTTGTTGCTCATATAATATTGTATAATCGGGTACTTTGCAGTTGGTTAACATGGAGATAATTTTCTTGCACATGGAAAAACAAACTTTTTTCTATCTTAATTATGGATCAATTTAGTTGATTGGTTCTCTGTTTACTGGCTGCTAAATTTGTTTTGGTTAAAGGGGACATATAATGCTTTTCAGCTCTTCTTTTTCACATTGAAATCATTCAGTTGTGGTCTATATAAAGTGATACCCCAATGTTTTGGTCTGAATTCTTCATTAGTTTAGCCCCCCACGTTCCCCCTTTTTAACCCCCTTTGTGCTGGGTTGCCTCTGATAGCAACTCATTTTCTTGCTGTCTCTTTAAGTCTAAAGGAGGTACTTTGAATCAAATGGACACGTGTTAAGTTTTGTTCTGCATGTATATGAGTGTTATGTACTAAGCTCAGATCATCTGCGTGATGAATTCTTCATTCCAGAATTTTCAGGAGACGATCAGAGCCAGAGTAGGAGACTTCTCCAAAACGTTGATCTGAAATCTCAAAGGGACTTTGTCCGTGACGTGAAGGCCGGTGATGTCATAGCCATTTTACAGTTGGTGCTGTTGAAAGAAAACAATAGCTGCCATAATCGTGCGGCTCAGACAAAAACATTTTTTTTGTACTACAGAGGTTTGTTGAGATCATGAAAGGGGAAGATGCTATCTAATCTTGCGTCTGCACAAGTTATTTAGTTTTTTTTTTCCATGCAATAGTTTCATAATGCAAGTATTAGAAGAAACAAACCTCTAAGTGAAATATGTTGTATTTAATTTCCTTATAGTTACCAAGTTTGTTCATATGGGAATTTTAAGCTAAGCTACATATGTAAGTAGATAAGAAAAAGCTTCCCCAAAAGCTTGGAAAACATTTCTGTTTATGAAAACTAGACTTTTGTGAAAGTGGGGACTTAAAACACAAGTTAATAGCAGAACATGTTTAGAATAATGTAGGATGTTTGAAACATACATTACATTAAAACCTTATATTGTCTTCATTTAGAAACATAGTTTTTAAAAACAACCACAGCTCTCACTCTATACCTATGTTTACACTGCACATTCATACTTAAAATTCCACCTATGACGCCATAACAGACAATTTGAGCTCTCCTTAAGCAAATCACAATGCACACAAGAACACACAGAGGTGCACCCTGTGGCCTCACAAGTTCATACTTGCACTGAAGCAAACAAATACTTGCTGTTTGGGCTTTTGTCATTGTGTGGTTGGCTCAAAGGAATCTCCACTTGACATGCCACCATTGAAAATAGTGACCTTACCACAGCTTCAGGTGTCACGTTTTACACAAACAGATTACTACATGGCCAATCCAAACCTCCACGCCAGTGCAAACATGTGTAGGCAACAGTTTGAAACTACGGTTTGCACAGCCGTCTATGGAAGGAGCTGATGACAAATCAGTGTGTCAGTGGTGTGACTATGATGTCAGCCTGCGTCTGCAGGTGTGTCCAAAGGGCATTGTTTTTCAGGTAACTTTTCAATGTCGGAGCACAACTCAGGACAAAACAGTATTCGTCTTTGCTTTTAAAGAGCAGGACTGACATCTGAACAAAGAGAGTTGATTTAGTTGAAGAAAACTCAGAGGGAGATACAGGACTGTGAGGGTAGCATATTTGAAAAAGAACCGAGACCTAAACATTAGCTTATAGGACCTTCAAGTGGAGTTCAGACTTCAACTGGTTTGTTTGCCACTTTGTTTGTAGCCTTGCATCAAATTGTCTAAAAACCAAAGGCTCGTCATTTAAAAATAACATAAATCACTGCAAGTAATTTGTCATTAGTCATCCTTTTGGCATTGAGCAACAAGAAGCACAGGGCTCAGTGGAGTAACACTGGTTTCTCGTCTGGTTGTGAAAGCTATTACACACAGCTGACAGTCTTGATGTGGCAGATCTCAAGTGCATTGAAATGTCTAAATATTGATGGGACACGCAGCATTTCTGTTGAGCTGTTTAAATGCCACACTCTGGTCTGGTAAATGTCAAACCTAATCCCGCCTTCAACGTTTTCACATTTTGTCCCATTAAAACCTAAAACATAAATGTTTTGTTTTTTTAATCAACATATTGTTTGAAAGCAACACATAAGAAGTGGAGGGAAAATGATACAGGGTTTTCTTTTTTATTTTGTAAAAAAAAAAAAATCCAAAAATTATGGTGTGCCCCTATTATTCTGATAACTGTAAATCCTAAACAAATCACAGTCCCACTAATTTTCTTCAGATGTTATGACATAAACGTGATTCCATAAGATGTCACCTCATTATTAGTAATTAGGCTCAACTTATGATAAGCAAACGCTGCTCTTCCCCCTAAACACACCACCCCCACAAAGATGCATGGTGGTGGCAGCATCAGTTGGTGGGGAAGGTTTTCTTCTGCAGGGACAGGGAAGCTGATCAGATTTGATGGGGAGATGTGTAGATTTAAATCCAGGGCAATCCTGCAGGAAAACTTGGTGGAGGCTGCAAATGACTTGAGACTGGAATACAGGTTCACCTACCCTACAAAACCTAATCATAGAGCCATAACCACAATGGAAATGTTTAGTTTATAGCATTCCCATGTGTTAGAATGGCACTCTAAAAGTCAGACCTAAATCCAATTGTGGATTGCATATTTCAAATTTTTATTACCAAAAAAAAAAAAAAAAAGCAAAAGAGAATATGCATAATTTTCCTTCCTCTTCATAGTTAAATGCTACTTTGTGTTGTCTCATGTAACTCGGTGTTTATACTGCCTCTTGAAATTAACGCTCAGCACCTTTTTTACAGAAGAGAGTTACGCCCCCTGGTTGTTACAGGTAAAATAGCATTAAAGTGGCTGATTGAACACCTTCCGCAGGTAAGGTGCACTGTATACGGTCTCAGGAGATGTTTTCTCTTTGTAATAGTGAGATATAAGATATATTATCAAGCAGTTCTCATTTCTGTTATGTCGTTCGCGGTTGTGTCCGTCAACTTTTACCAAGATCTTTTTAGTTTGTTAACATGCAAATAATTTGGAAATCGCATAGCCCCGCCTTTTTTAGGGCTGGTCCCGAGGTGAATCTGATAAAACAACAGCTCAAACTCAGTAAAGGTGAGATGAGCTCTAGAGCTCCGGCAGGTATGACTGGAAACACACCGAGAGAATCCCCGAGGCACCGCGCGTCTTGACGCACAAAACACTTTTACGCAAAGAAGCTTTTCTGCGTGTTACGCTGGATCTTGCAACTCAGCGCCTCTTGCAGCATGAAGTTGGAGGTGTTGTGTGGAAACCATGATATGAAGCACTTTGAGGCACCCGGTGATGGAGAGGGGAAAGAACAATCTCCTCTCTCTGCAGAGGAGGAGCTGGGGTCCGATGGAGACTGCGTGGCCAACAGCCCTCCACTCGTTACTCCGGGCGGGAACAGCAAATCCAAACCGTACACACGGAGACCCAAGCCCCCGCTTTCCTACATCGCTCTGATCGCCATGGCTATCCGGGATTCTCCCAGCGGACGTCTGACTTTGGCGGAGATAAACGACTACCTGATGAAGAAGTTCCCCTTCTTCAGGGGTAGCTACACCGGCTGGAGGAACTCTGTGCGGCACAACCTGTCTCTGAATGATTGCTTTCTGAAAGTGCTCAGGGACCCGTCCAGGCCCTGGGGGAAAGACAATTACTGGATGCTCAACCCTAACAGCGAGTATACGTTCGCTGACGGCGTGTTCCAGCGCAGGAGAAAGCGCATCAACAAGCAGTTCGGCCGGGAGCAGGGGCTGTCCCAGCGCGCAGAAGAGCCTCAGGTTACCGATAAAGCCAACCCAATCACCAAGACTGAGCCCTGTGCCAAGTTTACAAGCTCGTTTGCTATTGATAGCATCCTCAGCAAGCCTTTCAAAGAAGATTCAACCAGGCAGCCTTTTTACCCTGCGTTCCTCTGGCCATACTCTGAACTTATGACGCATCACTCAAACGCATCCGCTTCTTTCCCGTGCGTTTAGGCAGGCTGCTCTTTGGACTTATAAACGCCTGCTGCTGGAATGCAGTCGTGAACAGAAAACAAAACCGACTCGTCTGTTGTTGTTGTTTTTCTTGTTTGGTGATTGAAAATCACGACTGTGCGTAGATGCTTTAATTTATTATCTTACCGACGGTGGCATTTTTTTTTAGCCATTGCATCTCCACTTTTTTTTCTTTATTTAACGTTTTAGTTTTGTTAATAACCATGAATTGTAAATGTTACTGTATAAAAACGATATACTTTGTTTGACAAAAAGTCTCCGAATGCACTTTGTTTGTTTTTCTCTGTCAAAAACCTTTATAATAAAAAAATAAAAGACAGCAAAATACAAAAAATAAATAAAGAAAACAAAATAAGGAAAAAAAAATCAAAAACAGAACCGAAAATAAAGAGTCTTTTATTATGTTTATTTATTTGTAGGCCCATTCCTCGCAGGTGTCTTGGAAATTGTAAAGGCGCACATTTTGATCGGTTTTATATATATATATATATATATATATATATATATATATATATATATATATATATATATATATATATATATATATTTTATTTTTTATTTTTTTACCACAATAATAATAATAAAAAAATAATTAATTATAATAATAATTATTATTATATATTATTATATAATAATATATAATATTATTATTAATAATTTATTATTATTATTATTATTATTATTATTATTATTATTATTATTATTATTATTATTATTATTCATCCATCCTATGTCTACACCGGCTCATCTTTGCAGGGAGGGGGGGGGGGGGTACTCGTGTCTATCTCCAGCACTCACCCTGGACGTGTCGCCATTATTATTATTGTTGTTTCCACAAAAAAGCAAATGCAGCAATTAGGGCAAAGGACAGATAACTTTGCTTCCAAGTTGCCTACTTTTTTTTTTTTTCTTTTTTACATAGCACTGAGGACAAAAAAACTACATAGTTCCAGGTGTTTGTGGTCCACCTTACAGTACGGTACCTCTCCTGAATTTGTGTTTTGCTTGCCTTTTAAGTGTCACCTGACACAAGGTTATTGATGGAGCCGCCAATGTAAAAAAGCTTTTTAGAGGCGCCTCTGTTTTTTTAAGCGTTTTTTGGACAGAAGGTTTGCTTATTAAGGGATGCGGTCCAGACTCTGAGAGGTAAAACAGCGCACAAGCTCTGTGTGTGGTAGCCCTATGCTGCACACTTTGCTCAAAGGAAAATAAACAAGGACAGAATGGGGTCCCTTTTCTGCCAAAACACTGATCCTGCAGATAGCACACAAACAAAGAAAAAAGGAGCGCTATAATATCTAGCAAATTACATCTTCACTGAAGGCGCTGTGCGATCTTTTGTTATTGTTTTGTTTAAATAGTTATGTCCCATGGCGTCAGACGTGGACAGAGAGTTGTTTTGGAAAGTGAATGGTTGCTGGCTGATTGGTCTTCCTCTAATGCGCCGTGTCCCTCTTCTTGCCTGGATCTTGGCCAGTTGGGGTTAGGGAGTATTTCCCGCTGACCTATTTCAGGAATCTAGAAGGAAACGCAGGGGGCGCATTGGGCGTAAGGACACCACAGTGATTTGAAAACAGATAGGTGGTCGGATCCTGTTTGGCCGAGTAGCTCATGAAGCAAGGGAAGAGAACGATCTTTATTTCTCCTCTCTGTTGGTGAGACGAAGGACGGCGGAGGAAAGCTGGTTGTCACGGTTATGAACCTTGCGGAGCCTCGTTGAGGAGCTTGTTGATCATGTCGTGCCGCATCAGGACATCGGAGTGAGATTCAGAAGCGCAAACATGACTGCTGAGATGCCTCAGCAGCAACAGCTGGACCCCTGTGATTCTTTGCGCTCCTGCGCCCCGCTGCCAGACCTGGAACACGATCGAGGCGCAGTTAAGGAAAAAAGAGGCTACTCGGGATTGAGGCGCCCCGAAAAGCCCCCCTATTCCTATATCGCGCTCATAGTGATGGCAATCCAAAGCTCACCGAGCAAAAGAGTAACTCTGAGCGAGATTTATCAGTTCCTACAGGCCAGATTCCCGTTTTTCAGAGGGACATATCTGGGATGGAAAAATTCCGTCAGACACAACTTGTCTCTAAACGAATGTTTTATCAAACTACCCAAAGGTCTGGGGAGACCTGGCAAGGGTCATTACTGGACCATGGACCCAAGCAGCGAGTTCATGTTCGAGGAGGGCTCCTTTCGTCGCAGACCGAGGGGATTCCGGAGGAAATGCCAAGCCCTGAAACCAGTGCACCGGATGATGAACGGAATCGGGTTTGGCGCGTCCATGCTGACGCAGAACATTGACTTCCAATCTCCTCAAGTCTCATTAACCTACCGTAATAACTACAACATCGATTTAGTGAGTAGTACAGTTCAAAGTGGGTTTGAGGGATTTGGAGTAAGCCACCACGTCCCGCGTCTTTCGTCCACCTCCCTGGCATCCTACATGACGGCATGTGAGGCGGCATCCAGCAAAGATCATTACGCAGACAGCAGCAGCAGTCCCATACAGACCTCACCAGCGATGAGAGGCGCGCTGGACTGTACGTCTGCGCATGCAAACGCCGCTTCGCGCTGGAACGCACCTGGGATGTCCTCACACAGAAAACAGCAGAATCTGGCAACAAGCTGCGCCAACTCCTCTGTGGCATCAAGTTATTCCTGGGAGCAGAGCCATTTGCATCAGAGCAGACGGGATTCGCCAGAGGTGGCAGGTAGAACCCGACCTTCAGAAAACTATTCTATGTGTTGTTTATATTATTTGCGTTGATCTGCCTTTAACACATTTGGGGCATTTAATTTTAAATAAGCATTTCCTAGACTAAAATGTGTTGGAAACGTGAATCGGTTGAATTGAAGAAAATACTTTATTAACCCCAAAGGGAAATTAAATGTTATAACTCAGGGATTTCTCCTACCAGTTGTTGCACATCCTGATGGCTGTATAGGCAGGAAGGAATACGGGTCAGGTTCACTTTAACTGCGGAAAAGCAGCTCTGCAAAAAGAGAAACTATTGCAACCCCACAATCCATTCGTTTCTTCAATCAGCATCTTTATATGCATTACAACCATTCCATTTCAGCGCCTGATGAATTCCTATTCATACACACGGCTATCTGCTTCTTGGGGTAGTTAAGGTGATCATCTAAAACCGACGCCAAGGACTTTTCCCAAGTAAAAGAAAATCAGCATTGTATTCCTTGAAAGGGAATGTTAACTTATTTTCTTGAATTATGTAAGTTGTGAAAACCATTCTTGTTCTTTTTGCACAATTAGCAGAAAGTCCTTACTTTCTGCAAATTGATGTTATAAGTGATAAAACATTTTGGAATTCTGTGAAGATGTTGTTAGAAGTTTACAGAAAAAAATACCGAAACATATGGACTAAAATATATCTAAAAATATTAATTATATTCTTTTTTCAGAGTTGTTTAAGTGTGCAATCAAAAAGTGCACTCTTAAATCCATTATGCAAACAGTCTACTAATGTCTACTGTTGTTTCAGTTTTTATCGCGCACCACAGAGAAAACTCCAAAGCGGGCTGTGATCACCTGCACTGCTTGCGCTCCACTTAATTTGCTACTTTGCTGCATCTTCAAATGTATCTTTCAAAGCTCTGTTTATTATTTGATAAGAAAATATGTACAATGCAGTGTAGATCCACCATAGGCAGCACCCAGAAGGGTCACAAACACTATTAAAAATGATCTCAGCTCACGCCTAACAGTTTTGAGTCTTTAAATTGAGCCAGATCTCTTTCCAAGCCGTCTCTATATAGCTTTTTCCCGCATTGTTATTTATTTTCCATGACTCTTGTCATTTTTACTTTGAATGAAACCACCCTCATTACCCCACCAACAACAACGCAAATTTGTCTCTTGAGTTGTCCATCGTGTAGTAGTGCATCAAGTTAAAAAATACATACTTTAACCATCATTTTGCCTTCTTTTCTGGTCTTCATTCGGAAAAAATACCACATATATATATATATTTGAAGTCAAGTATTTACAAAATATCACTGTGATATTTTTAAGAATGTTTTTTTTTATCCAAAATTAAAGAGATAGTGGATTCTTTGGGATGGATATTACATAACGTAAATTACAAATGAATCTCTTTACAGGTGAAAGAGTACCATCATTATGTAAAGTAATCAGATAATATACGACTACTACTACTACTACTACTATGAAAACTATAATTGACATGCAATGCAGCTCCAGCATCACTGAACTGAACCTGACATTTGTCCTTTTTGCTTCCAGTGGGACTGCCTCGGTATTCCAGCCGCTCAGCTGTTCCAGTGTCGGGAAGGAAGGAATTTGTTTTCAACCTAAATGGAATCTCTTCCCTCCATCCAAGTACCGGAGGGTCCTATTATCCTCATCTTCATCACCACCACAGTGACTGTCAGGACGTAAAGCCATGTGTGATGTGACGACAAAGTTTTTAGTCTATATCTAAGGTCCTTGCTAAAGTTTTGCCTCATGATCCCGTTAGGGATGTTGATTTTTTTTTTTTTTAAAGCATTCTAAGATGTGATTTGGAGACTTGCTGAAGCCCTCACAGCCAATAAAAAAAGATACTCCACACCTGAAAGACACATCCATGTATGCGCCTTAATCACTCACTAAATGTTGTACTCTAGTTGGGTTTCTTTCAGGAATGTCACCTAATAAAGAATTTCCTTTCAAAGATGACTTAATGGCTCGATGACTACACATGCATATATATGTTTTTTTCCCCGTTTGTAATCTTTTCTTTCCGTTCAGGTGTTTGTCCTTATTTAAGAGTTCATAAATCTTTATTTTGTAACCCTACCCCCCCCCCCCCCCCACACACACACACACACACACACGCACACATTTTATAAATTCCCAGCTTTCCTTTGAATCTGCCTCGGTTGACAGTACGGGTCTCCTTGTCCATTCAGCGCTACACAAAGCAGCAAAAAAAGATCAACTCGGTCCCATTGACTTGTCCTGCACTGCCATCTAGTGGTGCCTTGACAGAAAAGCAGGAGTTCAAGACAGCAGACACCGGGAATCAAGAATCTTTTATTGTATGTTGTAAAAGAAAGGCATATGGTTTCCTTACTTTTTTGGAGGTCCACAGTTTTCTATTTTCTAGAAATATGTTTTAATCTGAGCTTATCAACAAGAACGGGACTAATGTTCACACTTTCTTCTGAAACGTTTGTCCCATTGGGCCAAGTTCAAGGAAAGGAAGCGCTCAAGTCTGTATCTAAGTGAAGGATGCTGGATGTTTGCTGTCCTCATTTGTATGGAGTTTAAAAAAAAAAAAGCAGTAAAGAAAACATTGAAAACATTGAGATTTTACCAAAGAATTTGAATCTTAAGAAGATTTTAAATTGTCCTTGACCCCCCCCCCCCCCCCCCACCACCACCACCACCACCACCACCACCACCACCACCACCACCACACACACACACACACAAGAAAACAAAAGGAAACAAAAAATATGAATGAAAAATGAAAAGACAGTCATTTACCTTTGTTGGTGGGCCACTAGATTTGTACAATTAGCCGCAAATGGCTCCTGGTCCACATTTTTGGCATTCCTGCTCTAGACCAGCAGTTCCCAAATTTGGAGACGGGCACCCACTTCGGGTCACGAATATGTAAGCATTAGGCCTTTGTCTTCTATAAATTAACCTAAATAACAAAACAACAAGGATGAAGTTATGTATTATGCAAATGTTGCAAAAATATTACTTGAATATAATTAAAAGCAACATATTGACCAATCTGTTGGCCTTTAAAACAAATCTTTACTAACTTGGTAAAAAAGCTTGTATGCTCTAGCAAAAGTTGGGATCGTGAGCGTCTCACTTTTATACTTTGTAGGTTGGATAATCAAAAGTTTGGGAAGCACTGCTCTAGCTCATCCTGAGTCATGCCCTTTATTTTTTCTGAACTCTTCTCTTCAGTTTATCCACAGGTTTTCAAGGATTTATGTGTGAAAACAGAGATGGTCAGGAAGAGGTTATTAATTTTGTGTCCAATTAACTCTTTACATGTTTATTTGCTCCTCAAATATGGATCCTTGTCCTGATAAAAGACCCAGATGTCATCTATTTCTTAGTTTCAGTTTAAAGGCCATAAGGGTTTAAATAAAATCTTTAATTTCAATGGATTCATGATGTCATGTAAAGCAACCTTCCTAATTCCTTTGGAAGAGAAGCGAGCAATATGCTTCATTTGCCTTTGAATGACTATCAAAAAGTAAATTTACCAAAAGTAAATATCAACAGTAATTAAGTTAGTAATTACAAAGTCTTGGCACCACCTGATTGTCTAGAATTAACAGCCCAACAGCTTTACGTCTCTGTTATTGTTTTATGAATACCTGCTTGGTTACTAAGTAATACTGAAAGGAATGTGGAAAACTAATCAACTATGGAAAAAATGGGGAACAAAAGAACAAAACTGAAATCAATGACGACACAGAGATATATCACAATTTGGTATCAATATTTATGTTTAAGAACAAAGGCTTTTTTCTTTTAGGAATTTGGAATGCGGTCAAATTATCTTTAACACTAATTGAGAACAACAATCGTTATTTGTTCAAGCAACCAAGTTCACAACCCAAGCAGAGGGGAACATAAAACATAATTTTAAGAAATGAATGGTTCGAAAATAATTTGCTGGAGCAGAGAGCAACCTTTTTGGACAATTGATTCTTAATGTTGTGTCAACTAGCCATCAAAAGAAAAAAATTGACTACTTAAAGCCGACATAGACTTAGAATCGGTCCATCGGGCAGCTTGATAATGTCAAATTCTGATTTAGCGGATTCAGCTAACAACAAAGAAAATATTAGCTGTAGTGTTATTTAGCAGATCCTTTAAGTCCCACTTTTACCTTCAAGTAGCATTTATAAAACATCAATGTGTGCATGACTGCTGGCGGTGTGCTACGGGTGATCTCTGCATGAATAGAACGAGCTGCGTGGTAAAGCCAATAGAACTAATGGTGGGTACTGTGTCAGCAATAGCAGCTGAGATAACGGAGACTCAATTTAGCATGTTTATACGGACTATGCAGACATTTTATGACATTTATTGAGAGGACATGAAAAGAAAACACAGATAAATAGCAATGAGCTGACATTACAGGAGTAAAGTATCTCTTTACGTGTGAACAACTTAAAAAAAAAGAAGGTTCTAGCATCAGGCTTAATACCCTTTTCAAAATCAAGAAATTAAGCACTAAGCATCAAGCATTAATTATATTGTTTAAATCCCAAACCAACGTTCTCTGCCGGGACCTGGCCTCTGCCCAGGCTCAAGCAGGCAGCGTGAGGGGCCCTGGGTTTCAGTGCTGCCTTTTTCAGATTTTTCTCACATTCTTTCTGCAGGAGCTTAAGACAGCCTGTCTCAGTCCGCCAGTGCTATTCTCAGCCAGGCTACAGTCACCGTGTACACAAACAGGAGATCGTACTTATTTTGAATCCAGAGTTCCTTCGAAGATCGTTTACTCGGTAAACGATATCAGGAGGTTCACACACATGCCCCCTCATGCAGTCTCTGAAGCGAAAGAGAGCTGCTCCCGTGTGTGGCCCTAGCACATCACAAAATTCTCCACCATACTCATGCCCACTACAGTGGGTAGGAGGTGCTTTTCCACGTGTTTTCCCTGTTTTCCATCAAACCTTTCTGGAGAATTTGTCACTGAGCGTCTTAACTGATCAAAGCACAATTTCCTGTGAAGTCCTTGTAGAGTCCAGCAAATGCAACATGTTTTACATTTGTGATGGTGGGTCAGAAACTGCGTTTGTCTGGTATTACTCTCAAGCAACCTGTTAGGGTTGTAAATAACTTCTAATAGTTGCTGTGGAGACTTGCTGAGTAGTAACTATGCAACACTCTAGCTGTGGTCTTTAAAGATTTTTTTATACCTCCCTTACCATCTTCCACCATGCCCTCTGGTTAAAACAAAATGAACCTCTGTGCTATAACATATTTATACACCAAGAAGCATTATCGTAAGTCATGGATCACTAA
Organism: Fundulus heteroclitus; assembly: GCF_011125445.2. Taxonomy (NCBI): domain Eukaryota; kingdom Metazoa; phylum Chordata; class Actinopteri; order Cyprinodontiformes; family Fundulidae; genus Fundulus; species Fundulus heteroclitus. The sequence continues at coordinate 18,718,551 of NC_046366.1, forward strand.
TTAGAAGTTTCTGAAAACTGATCAACTTGAAAAAGTGAAATGTATTTTTTAAATGCTCCATTTACAGCCATTGAAAGGATACATTATGGGGTTCCAATAACTGTGCAACCGGTGGTTTTGTTTCCCTCAATAAATTTCCTTTTTTTAAACACGGAACTTTTGTCTTACTAAATCATTAGAAATCAAAGGCAGAATATTCAGATTTTTTCACTACAAAAGCTACATTTATTTTAAGGCCTTAACACATACATTGCATTGTATACATGTGTTTGCCCCTTTTGTCCATTATGTCTCTGTCTTCTCCGTCAATCAATGACATACTTCACACTGCAAAGTCACACCGCTGCAGTGGAATGTAGAAGTTATTCTGTTATCATTGTTTAAACATGGTGAAAACAATGTTATTTTCATATTTTCAGCATAAAACCACATTGTCTTCATGTTTATTTATTTTTTATTTTTATTTTTATTTTATTTTTTTTCAGCCTGTTCGTGGAGCTGAGACGTTTACATTTTAGGGACTTTTTCGCTGGGTTAAATTTGGACTTATATTTTAAATGTCCTACCTCCGTTGTAAACTCGAGTGCCAACCTTTTTTAAAGAAACAAATTATTATAAACTTGATTCTCAGTATCCAGTAGATCATGTTTCCCTTCCCGGTGGTGACTGTTTATTTTGACGTCTGAGTGCGGGCATGTAATCCTAAAGTGTACCGGGAGGTGGCAGCACCCTATCAGAAATGTCCTGTCTTTGTCGAGAAGCTATTTTTTATTTATTTATTTTTTCTGCCGAGTAGCTATGTCCACCACGAATACGTGATCTATAAAACTATTTGAGATAATTAATATAACGATTATTTTAAAAAGTGACATGTGACGTTTGTTTGATTGTATGTTTTTTTATTTTTTTTTATTTTATCTGATTCATCCTTATTTATAGTTGATTTATATAAAAAACGTTACATAAACAACCTAATTATGATTAAGATAAGATAAGATAAAGTTAGATTTCATTAATGTCCCTGAATGGGGAAATACGGATGTGACAGGGGCAAACACACACAATTATTAGTGATAAGAAAAGAAAAAAAAAATGAATACAAAAAGGAAAAGTAAACTGTCTAATCTAAAGTTAGCTCTAAAGAAAACACCAAGAGTAGAATATCAGGGTAAATAAATAAATTGACTGAAGGAAAAGTTATTTCATTGTGGAAAAATAACTCCAGCCTATAGATCTAACACACAACAACAGAATATGCAATATTTCTGTTTGTATTTCAATATTAAAAGCAAATTTCTAATGGAAATCCAATTAAACGACGATGTAATTTCTAAAAATCCAAATCATTCTTCTCTTTTTGACCACCAGAGGGAACTGCGTTCCTAATTTTAATGGTAAATCATGAACAACGTGCTCCTTCTTCTAGCTCACTTCACAGTTCCAGGACAGTGAAAGTTATACTGTGAATTCACGATTTTTAAAAACTGTGATCTGTCCTGCATGTTAGTCGCCTTTTCATCACGTTAGGTCATCATCATGAATAATATTTAGGACTATGCAACAGGACTTTTGTTATCATTCATTTTAGTCTTTTGTCTAGACTTGTGCAGCAAAGCCAACATATCAAAATCTGATGCAGGTTTTATAATTGTGGGGAAAAAAAGCGTTTCTGTTTATTTGTTGTGATCTCAGCCAATTGTTTATTGGTTGGATAACTGTAATAAAAATGAAAGTATAAAAAATAATTGCGAAACTAATTGCACAAACTGAAATGAATTCAAAACAAACTCCAAACCGATACGTGTGGTAAAGTTCGCACCCAGAAGGGATTTTCTGTTGGCCCAAGGTTGTCCCTGGAAATTTATATCTGTTAAAAGAAACGTTCCTGATGATGGCGTCTCCTTTTTACTTTTTCTTTTCTTTCTTTTTTTTTTTTTTTTGTGTGAAATAAATTGAAACTCTCTTATGCCTGTCACGGTGCCCCGGTCGTGCATAGTTGAAATTATCAGGAGTTTAGGGGGGGACTGGGTGGGCAGAGCGTCGCATTAGGTAAAAAGGGCCCGTCGTGAATTGTGTAAACAGCCCAGGGCGGTGGAAAAAGTTCATGCCCGGGTCCATGTAAGGAGAAACCAGCGGGGCACTGCAGGCCACGGCACGGACATTTAATTAAGCCGACCTGAGGAGGATTTCAGCGAGGCTGGGACTCACGGTGTTCAGCGCCGACGGTACGGATGTGGAGGCCTCAGGTGTCAGCTTATTGAACTTTTTGTGTTTTGGTCTTTTCATACATATAATTTACTTTGTCCGTTTTAGGCGACAGGACTAAAGCCTCAGTGTCAGTCCATGCGGCAATATTTTATTAATGGATTTTAGGTTTTAAAGATTAAAAACATATGCTTGATTATGTTTGTCTGGTCTGTAGCATGGCGTACCAAAAACAACAAATCAATTATATGTAAAATGTTTTGCATCACGCTGTGCTGGTTTATTTTGTGACTTGCATGTATTTATATTGAATAAATATTGGTGAGTTTCAGACCAAACCATCTTTAATTCTGAACTGAGGGATATATTTTTTTCTAATTGCCCACTCAAAAGCACGTTTCCCTGCTTTGATTTCACGTTTGCTCTTTTATCAACACCCTATCGAAGGTGGATGTATGTTGCTTAACTGGTTTTATTCTTAATGAAATTATTCTGAATCGTTTAATAAAATTTTTAATAATTAATTAAAACGTGGTTATGCTTTCTTTAAACATCGTGAAGTATGTTCAGTGTACAGTGTAAAATAATACCCTAAAATTTGGATTAAAATGCTGCATCCAAAAAGAAAATATGTCAGAATCACCAAAGCGTCACAACGCGTTTCTTCCTTTCAAATAAAAAAAAATAAAAAAACAAAACAAAAAAAACAATAGCTTTGACTGATAGAGGATGCACCGTGCAGGAACATGCATTCATGTTCCGTCTGCGTGTTAGTTGCTCCGTCACGTCTAAGGCTTTTTGGCAGGAGCGCGCTGGGAGTTACTGACACCTCCTGAAAGCCTTTCCTGAGAGCTGCGAGTGTGGCCAGCCAGCAGCGCTCCTCCGCTCGGGTTGTGCACGGCCTGACTTCCCATTGGACGCCCAGCGCGCTCTGGAAAAGGGGGCGAGGCTTGCCCGCCAGCAAAAAAAGGGAGGAAAGAATTTAACTGCGCAAAAAGTCCTGTGTGGTGACGGATGTTTCAAAGTTCAGAACTTTTTCCAAACAGTCCCAAGGATGGGGACGGCTTGACGACCATTCTCTTTTTTATTATTATTGTCGTCCCTTTTTTAAAAAAGTGAACCAGCAAGGAGCTGTGATTTGGGTCATCATCGGAGGGAGAAGTGGAGCTCACCCCTCGCAGATTCTGGATCGAAGCGCAGACATGCAGGCTCGCTACTCCGTCTCCAGCCCCAACTCCCTGGGCGTCGTGCCGTACATCAGCGGCGACCCCAGCTACTACAGGGCTGCTGCCGGCGGGGGCTACACGGGCATGGCAGCGCCCATGAACATGTACTCTCACGCGGCGCACGACCAGTACCCCGCCGGCATGGCGCGCGCGTACGGACCGTACACCCCGCAGCCTCAGCCCAAGGACATGGTGAAGCCCCCCTACAGCTACATCGCGCTCATCACCATGGCCATCCAAAACTCGCCCGACAAGAAGGTGACCCTGAATGGGATTTACCAGTTCATCATGGAGAGGTTCCCGTTCTACCGAGACAACAAGCAGGGCTGGCAGAACAGCATCAGGCACAATCTGTCTCTGAACGAGTGCTTCGTCAAGGTGCCCCGCGACGACAAGAAGCCCGGCAAGGGCAGCTACTGGACCTTAGACCCGGACTCCTACAACATGTTCGAGAACGGCAGCTTCCTGAGGAGGAGGCGGCGGTTCAAGAAGAAGGACGCGCTGAAGGAGAAGGAGGAGCGCCTGCAGAAGGACCTGCCGCCCAGGCAGCAGGGCCGGGAGCAGGAGCAGCCCGTGCAGGGCTCCCAGCCCGTCAGGATCCAGGATATTAAGACTGAGAACGGGGCCGTCACGCCTCCGCAGGCCGACTCGCCCTCCTTGAGCGCGGTGCCCAAAATCGAGAGCCCGGACAGCAGCAGCATGTCCAGCGGGAGCCCCCACAGCATCCCCTCCAGCAGGTCGATCGGTATGGACAGCTCCGAGCACCAGCAGCAGCAGCAGCAGCACCAGCAGCAGCAGCACCACGGCCAGGCCTCTGCGCAGGGCTTCAGCGTGGACAACATCATGACTTCACTCCGGGGGTCTCCACAAGGGGTCACCGAGCATCCCTCCGGCCTGGCCGCCTCCACTAGGACAGCAGGTATAACGCCATCTTTGTCCCTGAACTATTCTCCAAGCCAGACATCTGTATATAGCTCGCCATGTAACCAGAACTCCACTACCTCCAACGCTACCTATCATTGTAACATGAGCCTATACGCCGGGGACAGATCGAGCCACTTGGCACCGAGCACGGTGGACGAAACGTTGCCAGATTACTCGGTCACGACCACCTCGTCCTCCCTGGCCCACGGGAATCTGAACTCGGGGCAGGAGGGGCCCCATGCCCACCAAGGGAGGCTAGCCTCATGGTACCTGAACCAGGCCGGAGACCTGGGTCACCTGGGCGCAACGTACCCGGCGCAGCAGCAGAACTTCCACTCGGTCCGTGAGATGTTCGAATCCCAGAGGATTGGCTTGAATAACTCGCCGGTGAATGGGAATAACAGCTGTCAGATGTCATTCCCACCGAGCCAGTCCATCTATCGCACTTCGGGAGCTTTTGTGTATGACTGCAGCAAATTCTGACCGAAATCAAAAGAGAAGAGAAACGAAAGAAGGAAGGAAATGCTCAGTATTTTTTTGTTTTTTTGTTTAACCACATGTTTGAACTCTGTCGTTAAAACTCGTCCTTTTACCTCTGTTTCCTGCCCCATATGGACTAATGTGAGACAAAAAAAGACAGAAAAGACTTGATCCTGTTTTTTTCCCCCCTAAAGAACAGTGTTACTGCAAATAACACGTAAGTTTCTCCTTTTTTTTTTTTTGCTCTTTTTTTTGCTCTTGTGGCTGTGATAGATGTGTCATTTGTCTTGGACGTGTACAATTGCAAATATACTAATTTATTTCTAAAACTGTCGCCAAATATCATGGACCAAACACCCCAAAAGTGTTTTTGTTTTTTTTATTTGAATTGCCTTAACTGCCCAAAAAGTATGTTCCATTATAGAAGTGCAGAGGGAGAAAGGGAACGTGTATATCGCCGTGCTATTTTAATTAAATGTTGAAAAGTATTCTGAAGGAATTTTTTTTGTTTGTTTGTTTAATAAATTGTCATTTTATGTCATTTAGAGTTGCGCCTCATTTCTTATAGACAATAATTTAGGATAGAAACAGTTTTCATTCAGTCTCGATATATTGTGCGTAACAGCTTTTAATTAAACTGATCTTACCACGTGTAGTTTTAATTTTTTTTTTTAAATACGTGAGTTTATCAAAGTAATAAAACATCCGGATATTTGCTGCAAAATAGGCCTAATTATAAAGTGGTTTACCTTCTTATTTTATGATTTAAAAGAATTATCTTGCTGTGGGGTTTCTAAACAAATTGCACACTTAAGGAGCGCGTTTACGTTTTTGTTTTGGTTGATAAAATAAAAATTTGGATAGTTTCCATCTGTATTCTCGAGATTTATGATAGAATACATGAAATCAAGCTGAGTGAGCAACCATGGAGCATGGAGATGAGCCGTACACACATCACAGATTTGTCTTGGACTGCATTGTATGTTTACTGGCGCATACTGGTGCTTATTTAATATCATACCAAACATGCCAAAGATATTCCCTCTGTCACTTCAGTTTGGATGTTTCAGGAGTCTGACAGGTTGCTGACCTAAAAGAAAAAGAGAAAATGTGACCTGCACGTTATTTGGGTATATTTATCAAGAGCTGATTTCAAATGTTAGTTGTAGGGTTTAACTGGATGTGTTTTTTTTTTATGACGAGAGCTAGTAATCACAACTTTGTATTATATATATATTTATAAAATCCAAATTTGTACTTTTTCCAGATGCGGTTAATAGGGTCATATGCTGTTTTGTTCTCTTGTGTATTGTAGTTATTCAATTTATCATCCGAATGTATATTGAAAAGACGTTACTGTTACCAGGGATTCTTCAATAGGACTTGCGCAAAATTATATGCGCAATGATGCGCATACAGTCGTGTAAATAATAATAATAATAATAATAATAATAATAATAATAATAATAATAATAATAATAATAATAATAATAATAATAATAATAATACATATATTTACATTTTGGGAAAAGATTTGTAAATAAAATTCATGCTTATTTATAGGATGCAGAAAGCCTTTTGTAAGCTGTTTAAATATAATTAAAGAAATAAAAAATTAAACTATTTAGCAGTAATATGCACATTTTGATTCCAAAACTTAGAACCTGTTTTTTTTTAAAGCTCGAACTTTTTGAGGGTGTTTTGTCCAGCTGACCCAGAAAAATAATTCAAGACGCTCCTGTTAGTTTGTAACCTTACACGTCGTATTAGAATAGCTTCCAAATTATAACGCAGTCATTTTAGATCAAAATGCCAGGACTGCAATTAGAAGAGGTGTCCTGACTTAACGTGGAGCCCGTTGATATTTCAGACCGCAGTTTAACGCATGGCCTTCGTCATATTCACATTTGGAGGAATTTAATCTTTATATGATCTAATTGTTCGATGCCATCGCCAAAATCCTCTAATGTGCGCAGCCGCTCCCACTGCAGCTCAGTCAGACTCCATAGAAGTCATAAGATTCCTTCTCGAGTGCTTGGGCCCAATAAACAAACGTCGTGTTAGTCCAAAGATTGATGGCGCTCTCAGAGAACGGACCAGGTCAGGAAGGAATAAAATTCAATCAGAGAGCTGGAATCGTTTTTCATGAGACGGAAAAGGCAGAGAGGGAGACGGAGGTCAATGAGGAGGATGTCGGCCGCCAGAGCTCCATCATCAACAATACAACAGGACGAGGCTCACACAAGGAAGGGGCATGATAGTAGACTTTCATGTGCTGTGATTTTATTTCATTTCATTTCTTACACGAGTGGTTGATTTTTCTTATTCAGATCGTGTGGGGGAAAAAAGAGGCTATTTTGGCACAAGACGTATACAGTTGGCACTCGGCCCTGTTTCTCCCAGTAGGGTCCTGCTGCTCATACTGAGCCACAGCAAAAATAAAGCACAAATTTAATTTCACTTTCATTTCCCCTTTTTTTTTTTCCTCGGAGGTGGTGGTAAGAATGAATTGCCCCCAGCTTGTTGTTTGTGCCCCACCAGGCAGATTTTGGCACAGATACAATTCTTCCTCACACACAGCGAACCAGAAGTGGCTCGAGGGGGCAGAGCGTCATTAAACTGGGGCGCACGTCTTTTTTCTGGGGCTCCCAAACACAGACATGTGAAGGCCACAGTGTGAGTCTGTCTCCAGACTTTATACTCTAGCGTCTTCCTGAAACGTTCCGCTACATTCCTGAAAATGCGCAACTTCCCTCGCGGTGCATGCTTCGGGTCAAATGGCGGAGACAAAAGCCGCCTTTAATAATCCAGAAATGTGATTGTTTATTTGATTTTTGAATTGGTGCGTTTTTTCCCCCTACGTTTACATTTTATTTTTGAGCATCCACCTCATCGAATTCACCACGAAACCCGATTTTAGCGCGCCAATCACGCTTAATAAGAAAATAAAAAAAATCCAAATAATCCAAAAACTATATCATTTTAGTTGGTCTATGTGCAAGTTGGTGCGACCGATCCAACAGACGCCTCGGTTGAAGTTCCAGAAATGCCCAGATGCGATGATAACTTTATTTCATGGACGATTTAAAATCTAGGCTCGCTTTTACCTAGTGACCTCTAAACTAAACCCGTTATCTCGTTGATAACCTATTTCTTGCAGCATATCTCAGATAGTTACGAACAAAGAAGTAAGGTAATAAAAAAACAAAAACAAATAAATAAAAAAAAAGATCATTGGCGTGGAGGTTTTCTTTTCAGGTGCCGAATTACACTAATTTTGAAGGGAAATATTTGGATGATTCATACCTTTCTTTTTTTCCGCGCTTTTTAACCAAAACATTTGGCTACAGCCTGGCGCAGAGAGTTGTATAATTACAGTACAATAAATAAGGAGAGAGCTGATTGGTCATGTGTGCCAACCTGGAACCTGCTCAGACTTCCCTCTATTTCCCCCCCCCCCCCAAGATTTTATATTTTCGTGCATTGCGTTTTGTCTGAAACTGAATTTTTTTGTCAGCAATAACTTTTACTATCGCAACCCCCCCACCCCTAAAAAAATGGAGTTTTACACTAACGTGGTTTCCACGGGCAGACTATGAGGATATAAATGGATTTAAGGCCATCGGTGAGTCCCTGCAGACTGTGTGCACCTGTATGGCTGAGTGACCGCAGCTCAGGATGGAAAATGCCTTGTTTTAGCTCTCGGTTGCTCCAAGCGCCCATCTGTTTCTAATTAGGAGCTCACAGACGCAAATTCTGTCTGCCTCGCTGTACGGCCAGCCGAGGGAAAGGTTGAAGGTCCAACACTTGTCTCTCTGTGGGAAATATAACCACCGCATGCAGCCTCCTATGTTGCAAGTTAATTTTTTTTTTTTACAGCAAACGATAAATTATCTTTTTTTTTAAAGTGAATAATCCAGTCGTTGTTTTTCAATAAATTAGAGAAATAACTAACTAACTTCGTATCAAATGAAACCAACTCCTTCTGGAGGGAGAATGGGGCAGTGTGAATTCAGAGCAGGAGGAAACTGCCGACCTGCGAATAACCCGGTAGGTTGAGAAAAGGAACAGAGTTGCCTTCAAGACCGTCAAACAAAACCTGCTTTTTCAGCCCGGTGGTTTCAGCCTGTGTATGGGGACGTTTCACGCCACGCAGCACCTATACAGGCACACGAATGTTTCAGCGAGGGCTGCAGCAAATGCGTTCATTCATTTATTGTCACGTTTTGTGACGTCCAAATATGAAATGTGTGCTGTCAAATCAAAGCCGCACAATATGGTAGGTTGCTTCGTCTGGAATTTTTTTTAACAATCAGATCAGTACAGCAACCAGTGCCCCTGGTTGAGGATAGTGTGTGTCTTTTACATTAAATTAAATCGATTAAATCAAACAACATAACAAATATTTATAGGATAATTGTGTGCTATCCACTCTCAAAAAAGTGAACCGCGGGGCAGTTTCAGTTTTCCATTTTATGTTAACATCTCATTTCCCATTAACGCATAAAAAAGTTGTTTGTTGGGTTAAAAACAAACAATTATGTATTGTTTACTGGAAGAAAAAAAAAATCTTAATCCAACAAACAACTTTTTATGTGTTAGCGGGAAAGGAAATGTATACAATGGAAAACTGCCCAGGATCACTTTTTTGAGAGTGAACTGTTTAATTTTTTTTTTTTACAGCAGCTTCTGTATTTAACATATATCTTCTATGCGTACAACCAGTTAATGGCATGAATTTCAATGGAACAGGAAATTCAGTTTCAGAGCCGGGTAAAAAGAACAAACTTGAACTCTGCATCACTTCAAAAGGAGTTTGGCCCCTGCTATCTGAGCCACAGTAGCAGTTGTCTGTGTCTTTTGGGGGTCCCATCTCATTTTATAGTGCAAGGCGAGCAGTGGGCCGTGTAAACGTCAACAGCAGGCCACTTATGCTGCTAAACTGCAAGGCCACGACAAAGCAATACATGTGTGTGATTCATCCAGTGAACTGACAAAAAACTTTCAGTCAATAAAACTGGTTTGACAATTTGCATGGACTTTATGCAAATTGATATTTTGTATAAATATACGCTTAAATAGGCTTTAATACAGTGTAAGACATAAGTAAAATTCTAAACAACTTTATTTACTCCACTGAATTTGTAAATGCTTATCATTGTGGGCAGTTTGCTTATCTAGTTTATCTTCCATGTCAAAACAAACAAAAAGGGGTATAGGTTTGTAACCAAGGCATGAAACATATGTATAGCATCAGAGGTTTAAAATCTTTTCAAAAAAGGTGTGAATTAAACCTTTTCCGTAACCACCTCAGAAAAGGTGTGTTGTTCAGTGGCAACAACTGCCCCAGGGTTAAGAAACAGAGACTTGCTGGCAAGTTTCAGTTAAGAATTAGGACTTTTGATAAACCAGCTAATGTCTTTAAATCTATTTTTAACTTTACAATCACAACTAAGATGTGCAGTTCTTTGGCAACGCTGGCCTCAATGTTTAGCTGGCTAGTAAGTTCTACTGTAGCATTGCGCTACCACGAAACTAGCTAAAGCTAGGTATACGTATGAATTATTGTTATAAAAAAAGAAGCTTTATCAACCACATGCCATTTTCAAATTTTTTACCCGAATAAAATATTCATTCACAATATTAGCATATTAGCCATGCTGTTCTCTGCTGGACGCTTCCCACAATGGATGAGAGTAGCTATAACAGCTCACTGAACCATCAACGTGAGCAAAAGTCTTATCAAAATGTGAGATTTGTAATTAAACTGAAAATGTAACCATTATGAAGCATTACTTTAATGATCTAAGATGCTAATAAAATGTTTATGATTTTTACTGTCTAATATTTTGTACCATGTACAATGTGACCCAGAAATGTTGCTTGCTCTTATTGTTGTATAGAAATGGAGCAAAACCACAGGTTTGTAAGCGATCCTAAGGAAAATCCTCACTCAAACCAGGGGGCAGAGACAATCATTAATTTTCCCTGGAATGAAATAGGGAGGGTGGAGTGGAGATGGGCAACCAATTGGAGAACAAACTTGACATTTGATTTTAACAGGGCATGCATGTATATTTGTGTGTATGAGGAGAGCAAATTCAGTCTTAAAACATCCCTACTGCAGATGCTTCTCTGCACAAACCATGAACTGGGCTGCCTCAAGTTTAAGAATAGAGTTTTTAAGGGTGTTACAGAGCTCCTGTTGAAACATTTTGAAGTAGCTTGCATGGGAACTTCTTTGTGGAAAATAAAGACAACAGTAGGCACTTTGGGCTCTGTGTGATTAAGCGATTTTATTGTTTTGTAAATTACTCATGAAAAACAGATACTTGGACTGATCAGCCAAGAGATAAAAAAAAAAAAAAAAAGGGGAACATCTTATCTGTTGATTTTACCCAGAGGTTATCAGGTTATGAAATTATCAGAGCGCTACTAGACCTAATCAGGGAATCAGTAATATCACATTCAGTGGGGAAACACACAGCCCTTTCCTTCATCTTGGCCTTACTGTGTCCTGTTTTTACAGCACTGCTGACAGACTGGCTATGCAATGTTCAGTCAACTAGGGTTCAGACGAGTGTTTCATTTGGTTACGTGCTCCATACTTGAACCATATCACCCAGTATAAAGTATGTCTGCACCTTCATTAAACGCAATTTACTCTGTAATTTTATAAAAACCTAATACAGAAAGAATGATTGGTAATAAAATATATGCTTGTGCAAAAGCACATTTGTTTTTCCATTTTATACTCGGACTCACTACAACCCCCCCTCACCTCCAACCAGCACCTTTCAGTTCATGACGTGGATTACTTTGTTGGAAGAAAGGTGAGTTGAAACACAGGTAAGGGAAAAATAACTTTGACCTGAGCCTCAGCTGGTTCACATTTCCACGGTATCTGAAAGACTTTCGGTTTAGTTAAACCACATGCTTCACCAGGGCCATTATACTGGTGCTTCTTCGCCTGGATATATCTTTTATGCCCCAATAAAATTCGTAATAAAAAAATAAACAATAAATTATTGAATTAAAATACATACACATACACTAAAGACTTATGAACAGTAGTATCCAGTTTGAATGGTTGAAATAGCATGTAAAGTCAATTTTGTTTAAAAATTCACTGTAAAAGTTCAGATTTTTTTGCAAAATACATGTTCAAACTTGAAAGTTGAACAAAACTTCGTTTTTTCCAACTATGATTGTTGATATGGTTTTATGAATACATTATGTTGCACTAATATATATATATATATATATATATATATATATATATATATATATATATATATATATATATATATATATATATATATATTAGTGCAATATTGATTGGATGATGCTTAGGCTAAATGCCGACAAAAACCTGCTGTAACATGAATTTTAAGAAGAAAATGGTGTGCTTATTTTTATATGCTGTGATGTGGCTCTAACTCTGGCAAAATCCCTGCTTCACACCAAAGTGTTCGGATGAAACAACAAAGGTGGAGCGACATGCTCCTAACTACTAGCAGCATTAATCCAGACCTGAAACAGTGTTGGTTCTTAGGAAAAGGCGGAGAAATTAATGTCTGCAAAACATTCTCAACAGATGTAAACGACGCAAATATGCAAAAAAAAAAAAAAAAAAAGAAAAAAAAAAGGAAAAGTATTGTTGTGGAAACCAAGAAAGAGGTTGTTGTCAAAAATCAACTAAGCCCCTCGAGACTTAAAACCGGTCCAGATAAGAAAACCAGTTTATCACGCATATGTTGAATCACACACTAGCTGTGGTTCTGGAAGTGTGCAGGTGTGACGTTGTTTCCGTGACTCGTGGAACAGCCAGATGGCATTTGTGTGGGATGGCGAGCAGCAGCGATTTACAGCAGTGGTTCCTTTCACAGATCAGCACTCATATCTCAGTTCCATCTCCAGGCTCTCTGGTCATATAAACATCCCCAGTCCATGGGCCTCTGATGTTTCTGCCTTTGTGTTTACAGTGAGAAGTCAAGCAAATATGTGAACTTTGGGACAAAGAGATCTGGGATGAACAATTGAAGGAGAAGCTTGCCACTTGAATGAGTTCCAGAGAAACATTATACTTTTCATGATGCAGCATTTGTGATTTTATCAAAAAAGAAAAACACAGAATAGATTTTTTTTTTTTACCATACAAAAAATGCTGACAGACATGAATTCCTAGTGAACATCTATGATCCTCTGTATTAAATATCACCTTGCCAGCAAGGTGATATTTAATGTTTTTCAAACATTCATTAAGGTAAAAGCTTTATAAACACATATTTCACCATTGGATCTACACACTATAGAAGGAGTAGGAAACATGTTCAATTACACTGATTCAGCATTGCCATGGGCTGACCCAGAAAGAAAAAGTCACTCTTCAGCACTCAAGGCCTGCAGAATCTCAAATGAACAGTTTAGGAATGAAAAAAGAGAAAGAAGAGAAAATACACACGTGCGCTCACATTTTTGCCCACTGTTTTGCCAGAAGGGTACATTTTCGTTGCAATAAAGCAAACGAGATGCAGCATTCACTTCTGAAGGAGGCGCTTTGTCTAAAAATATTCCGGGTAAAAAATAATCAGGCACGTTTACAATCAAACCCGAAACCCCGTGCAGTGTGCTGTGACTTTAAACATCAAAGCGTGCTCAGAGCAATTGTCTACCCCTTTGCTCCTTTTAAGCCGCCTTTTTTTTTTGGCTTTCGCAAGAAGAAAAATCCCCCGCACATCAAAGAGGGAGACAGAGAAAGTCATTTAGCCTTATCTTAATTGAGCTGCAATTTTAATAATGATCTTACACATTGGGACTGAGGAGGAGCTGCTGGAGGAGAGGCCAGTATACTCGTGCTCCACTGCTCCACTCAGGCTGTCTAATCTCAGTTCCAGACATGTCATTGGCCGGTGATTTATGATGACCTAATGTTTTGTTTACTTCATGTTCATAACAGGCGAGCGGATTGCATGGGGCATGCAGTATATGGAAAACTTGAAAGCGCCGGGGCAGCTTTGCAGGACTGCAATCCCCCAGCAGTTCACAGAAATAAACAGCTCTGTGCTGCAGCCACCTGGCAAAGCACCTCCTTCAAACTGAGGGCCAGAAGCTTCCAGTCGCTCAGAAATGTCTAAAAGTCCCAGGCTGTGTGCTTTAATTGGTTGGCATGATGCTGTGGGAGGTTGCTCTCTCAAATTATCCTCTTGAAAAACACACGGAGCCAGTGTGTTCATGTATATTGTCAATAACTGACTTGCCTGTGCCATGTGTGAGAACAAATGAACGGGGTCTGACAACTGCTTGACAGTAAGGTCAAGAGTCCAGTAAGCCAGTTCACTTGAGCTGAGCTTCTGTTAGTGGTGGTCTGGCATTTAGCAAAGTAGTTGAAAGGGATTCGAGCAGCACACGCTTCACGGAGGAAGTGTTGTTCCTTCCAGGGAAAATGCACACAATGGAAGCTTTATGTAAGTGACTTATGTGATATGATAATGTGAATGGGTCATAATAATTCATTTTACTCACCAGAGGTATGCTGCCATTACAGAATTTCCTTATGTCTATGTAAACATGTGCTTGTGTTTCTTCCACAAGCCTCATCCTGCATATCTGATCTGGAAAAGGCAACTCAAGTTCCCTTTTTTCTAAAGGAAAAAAAAAAAACAGTGTGTGTTGAGGGGTAGTGCATGCTAACTTACAATACGGCCAGAGAGACAGGGGCCATATCTGAATCTGCTTCAAGGGTAGGCAGAGGTTTCACCTTTCTAATGTGGGCAGTTTCAAAACTGATGGCTTCCTGTGTTTTTATTGCAGCATCCATATCGATGATGGAACTCTATAAATTTAAAGACAAACTTATCTGTACAGCACATTTCAAAACAATAGAGGTTAACTGAAGGGTTTTACAGCCAAAGGACACAAAGCATTGAAGTACAATAAGAAAAGTTGATATCAACTAAAGTGTGAAATACATAAATACAATATCAAAGAATACAATCAAAATATGCTGCGTAAATATTCATGTCTAATTTTCAACCTAAAAAAAAGAAAAAGGAAAAAAAAAAGATCTTTACATTCTGGACTGCCATTACCTTTATGTTTGGATCCTGAGAAACTAACCAGCCAAACTAAAGTTCCTTCAGTGGTGTGTGAATGTTCAGAAGATCAGTTAAATTTGACGAGGCAGGAACACTCTTAAAATCAAACAAAACCATACAGAGAAAGCCAGTTAGCCACAACACTGGATTTATATACACATATATATACATACATATATATATATATATATATATATATATTTATATTTATTACAAAAAGGACATGAAAAGGATACTGTTTAGGCAAGAGCCAGTCAGTCTCATGTTGGCAGCTTTACCTTCAATGTTAAGGAGGCTAAATCTGAGAACTACCTCTTAAGTGTAAACAAAAAAAAAATCAAAAGATTTTCTAGAAAATTGTTAAATCTAACAAGGGAGCTAAATGCAGAAATAATCTAGCCAATACTATCAACAGTGGTAGTTGTGTGGTCACAGATAAGATTATTCTTCACTGTTTTAACGAACACTTTATCTTGTATGATTACTTGTTTGAACATGCAAAATCTGAATGTGGGGAACAGGATTTCTAATCAGCACCTTCCCCCTTTGCCTCTGGCTCTCAGCGTTTTAGCGTTACTCCTCTTTCTGTGTCTGAGGTTTATAGAGCTTTAAAAAATGTCAAAACAACAATATCTGCAGGTCTGGATGAGCTTCATCGATTTTTATCTCAAGGCTGCCACTAATAAAGAAGCCTTAACTTCAATCAGTATCTAACCAGCAACATGGTTCCTGGAATCTGGACGTTGCCTTTTGTTCCTTCCCTACTAAAAAGTGTTGAATGCTGTGTCGTTGATAACTACAGACCAATCTTCAAGTTATACTGTATGTGTCCTGGCAGAAATTGTGGAAAAACCTGTTTGGGAGCCACTCAGATTTTCTTTTTTTTTAGATCTAAATGATGTTTTGTCAGACAATCAGTCTGGTTTTACGAAGCACAAAATGGCAACAGCTTTGATCAAAGTGGTGAAATAAAATCATTGAGTCCTTAGATGATAGGAAATATTGTGCTGCTCTGTTCTTCGATCTGTCAGAAAACGTTTGACACAGTAGATCACAGTATTCTTTTGTAAATAGGCTTATCTAGCCAAGCTGTTTGCTGGCTCAAAAATAATCTGTATAAAAAAAAAAAACTCAGTGTATAAAATTTGGTAAGATCATGCCCCTCATGTCTTCCTTCTACTCAGGCTATTTCATTGGGCTCAGTTCTTGGACCAATTTTAATCAATGTTTATGGTAATGATGTCTCAGAAGACCGATGACAAGCTATGCACCATTTTCTTTGTATATGATGCTATCATTAACTGATTTTCCAATTCTCTTGTGCAAACTTTTAAATCTACTTGATTTGCTTTGAATCAGGTTCAGGTACATCTGACTCAGCTCAAACTATTGTTAAATGAATGAAAAAGTAGCTCATGTTGATTTCAGGAGGTAAATCACTACTTTCTGTTATTCGTACAAATAAAACTACAAATGGGACAGAAATCGAGATGGTTAATGCTTACAATTGTTATCATAGATGATGAGCTTTTTTTCAAGGAGCACATCAACATTCTTGTGTATAAATTAAAATCTAAGATGAGTTTCTTCTGCAGAAAAAAACACCTGCTCCGTTCAACTAGTCTGATGCTGCATTCACACCTAACATGTTTTGAATGTCATGGGCATTTGGTTTACATGAAAAGTCTATGGTTGACTTTGTTTTGAGTGTTAAAGCGGAAAAAAATAACTTTTGCAGCTAGACCAGGGGTTGGCAACCTGCGGCTCCGGAGCCGCATGCGGCTCTTTGATCGCTCTGATGCGGCTCAGGTGTTGAAAATAATTATGTCGCGGAGCCACAGGCAGTCGTCAATGCTGGCTGACCAACACTCCTCCTCACCAGTTGGTGGTGGTAATGCGCACTGAAAAGACCTTGCTCACCGTCAAACTCAAGAAGAAGAAGAAGAACTGGTAGTTCACTGGCTGCAGTGACATAAACACAGCGAGGCGGAGTTGAGGTGGCATTTTTAAATGCTGCTTCTTTTTTTTTTTAGTAAATTCTTCAAATGACAAACACGGTGACCTAAAATAACATGGAGTCATTGATGAGGGTGAAGAGAGCTAAACAGCAGGGTAAGAGTCGTTACTATCTCTGACATTTGTTCATTTTCAAAGTGAGGAAACGAACATTTAGCAGAGTTGATGATTTCCATAAAACAACAGTAGAAGTACAAGCGCAGAGGTGTATTGGTTCTGGTGCGGGTCCATTCTGTTGCAAAAAAGCCCTTATGTGCAGCGTTATTTCATTTAAAATTTCAAAAGGATTTTGTGGCTCCCAGTGTTTTCTTTACTGTCTGAAATGGGTCCAAATGGCTCTTTCAGTGGTAAAGGTTGCCGACCCCTGAGCTAGACGCAGAGCTTCAACCAATCAAAGAGACCCCGTTATGTGATGTAGTGGCAAATTTTCCAATTGGACTGAAGGACCATGAAAAGCCAGGAAGTCGACGATGGAGAACAACCTCATTGTTGCTGTTGTGCCCATCCTATTATCTATGATCAGTGGAGCTATCACTACAGAGACAGTAAAGGACCTTACCTGGAGGAGGATTAGCGAGGAAGTTGGGATCTTGGGTAAGTTAACAAAACTTTCAGCACAGTAGATATTTCCCCACACTTGAGGAAAAGAAGAGGGTAGCTTCTCCCAACGCGTGTCAGACGAGTCTGTCGACACTTTGCTGGCACTCTGGACAAGCGTCCAAGTTGACGCGTTGGACGCCTTTTTGAAACTCAAATCATGTTCAGTCTGATCACAGCATAAGATCACTTAATCTCAGCAACATTCGTTCCTTTTTTAGACTTTGCTGACTTATTGAATATGAATTTACATGAGAACACTCTTAAGGAATTGTATCATTATGCTCTATATGTTTTATTGCTGGTTGTGGATGTCCTGTTCAATGTTGTCATCTGTGCAGCTGTTGGTCAAATACTTTGTGAATAATTGTGTCCTGGAACTATTTACCTGACTAGTTTTATGACTAGGCCCTAGAACCAGAATAGATTGTGTTCCAAGGCTTTTTAAATGTTTGCTTCCAAATCGAAACAGAACTGGGTACGAAGCCGTTAAATAAGCGGCCCCCTCAGCCTGGAATAATTTATGCAAGAGTCCAAACTGACAGACCTAATGACACTTGTTGAGCTAAAATCACTACTTAAAGACCTCGAAGAACAGAGCCTAACTGCAATTTCTTTCAAGTCATTACATTTTTTTTCTTGTTGATTATATTATTTTATGGTTTTAAAACTATGTGAATGTGTGTCCCTGTATGGACCTAATTGTTAACCATTAACAAATATATTAATATATATTTGCTAACGGTGCTGCTGTCTTGCCAGGTCGGATAAATAAAGGTTCATGTGTGTAGCCTGAGGTCACTCTGACTGCTTTACAAATAGCTACTTCTAACAATACCAACATGACATGGTCAAAAATTTCCCCACACTGATTGTGATGCCAGGCCTAGTCTTTGTTGTCATATTTTAATTTGTCAAAACTTTGATATTCTACCATACTTTTACCTAATGCACTGCTCAGTGTGATTAGTGTGTGCCCAAAGGTTGTTAATTAACCTGGAAAACAAGAATGATAATGTGTAGCACACTATTCATATAATCAATCTGGAACTGTTTCCATCGAATCTGTTCAGGGAAAGGACGGACATTCAATTCAGTTAAATTCAGTTAAATTCAGTTAAATTCAACTCAATTCAATTTTATTTATATAGCACCAATTCATGAAGCATGTCATCTCAGCAGTACTTTCCGAGCTGATTGGGCGATGTGGCACCTAGTGCCAACCTACCAAAGTTTGGTTTTAGCCAATCACAGTATCACATGAAAATGTTGTAAGTAGGCACAAACATCCTTGCCATCGAAAAATCCACAGAGCGTTTATAGCTGTTCTTCTTTCAAAGAGGAAATCGTAACATTGCCTGCGAGCTGAATTCTCACGGTATTTGTGCTTTCACAAGCACACGAGAATCCATCTTTTCCCACTGCGTCCACAACTATTCGAGAAGCGACTCAGCACGAGTTGTCTAATCACTTTTGCAGTAATCTGATTTAAAGCGGCACATACAGGCTGTGATGAAAGCAAGCGGTGCCGAACCCACAGCTGAACCAAAATAAACATGACAGAGGAGCATTTTATCTACACGTCTTCTAATGAAAAGTATCAGAGATCTCTACATGTCTTAAACAAATTACGTATTTCACTGCACTTCAGCCAGATGGGAAAATTGCATAAGTGGATGTTTAGAGGGTAAATTTAAATTCAGAATTGTGGAATAGTTAAATCTTGAAGTAAACATGTTTTTGAACTGAGATCTTTCATTCAGTATGCTTCCTGTTTTAATATGAAGGTATAAATTAAACATGTTTTCACATTGTTTTTGACAAATAGTTAGCTAAGGGTGTGTTTGTTTGTATTTGTTTGTATTAAACCTAAAATACTTATTGTGGTTTAAAGCACTAAATGTTGTTGTTCCAAGAATAATAAGCGTTAAAGCCTTTACCTTCTCTTGGTTCAAATCTTACATGACTAATAAGAGTTTTTCAGTGTAGTTAGGGCAGTTCCTCTCCTCTCCAGCTCCTCTTACATGTGGTGTTCCTCAAGGTTCAGCTTTAGGTCCACTTTTTTATCCTGGGCATTTTGTCTTTGGGCTCTAATTTTAGATGACAGTTCTGATAAGTTCTTCACCAAAAAATAAAATGTCATTAAACTCTAAAGGTTCGTTGAACGAGGGTAGCACACTATTATTTGGTGGGGGGAATCTGTAATACCCCACCACAGTAATGCAATTGTCTGTTAAAAGTTTCCCTTTCAGTGCATTGAATTCACATTGTTAAGTTAGTGAGACTGGTGCTAAAATCACAGACACGCCACCTTCCTTTGGACAACCACAGTGAAACATTTTGCAGCCTTTAATAGTAATTTCCTTATCAGACACTGATTTCTTAAGCAGGTTTTCAGAAAGCACAATGACATTCAGGGTCAGATGGCCATACGGGATCTGACTTTGAAATCACTAGGAGCATTAAGACCCATAGGGTCTGGACAAGGACTGGGCTGAAGATTCCCTGGAGGTAGCGATAACAATAAAATAAAGTTTCTTTATTTAGTTTATATTTATTTATTTAGTTTTTTGATATACAAGTTGTTTGTTCCACCACTGATTTTAAATCATGAAGTCATCAACAGGATGCACCCTGCATCCATCCTGGGAGGATGAGTGATTCCTTGACCTGAAGCAACTGATTTATCAAGTCTTCAATGACTAAATGGCAGGTTGAGGAGTTTTTCTTGCTCCAAAAATATTTCAAAACCCCAAACAGAGCTTTCAGTTAAGTTAAGCACAACTTTGCTTCTGTTGTCTCAAAACATGTTGAACTTACTGCTCTTTCTTCGTGTTTGGTGCGTGCCAAGCTTTCCCCTTGTCTAGTTTAATGAGGAACCCGACTGTTATGAAGAGACAGCAAGGTTGAAAGTTCCAAACTACAACAGTTGTCCAGTTTCAGCATCTATTATTGTAATATAAATTATTTGACAAAACACAGATTTTTTAACTTAGAGAAGCAGACAACTGATTTTTAACAAAGCTGCAGTATTTGAAGAAATGCAACACTTTTTACCTGACCTCACATTTTTTGACCTTACAAGCACAAACCAAATTATTGATAGCTCCTACAAGTAGATGTCCAATGTTTTTTTTCATGTCCGATTTCCTTGTTTTGACCCTGTTTCTGTGTCCTGGATTTTCATGCCTCACCTTGCCCTTACTGACCTCTACCAAGCTTCTGATTTCTGGACCAAGACTTTGTTTCTGTGCCCTGACCTAAGAGCCTTGCCTAACGTCTGGATTTGTTTGCTGACTTCTGCCCCAACATGTATGACCCTTGCCTGTCCCATGGATTCCTTTTTGTGGTGTTTTCCGCCAAACTGCCTGACACCGCTGCAGAGAGTAAAGCCTGTTGTGTCCACTGCCAAGCTGCTATCTGCTTGTTCCCGCAGACGTTCCCTGACTTTCACCAACGGTTTCATGTTTGAATAAACCGTTTAAAACCCATTCAATTTCAAAATTTCTTGACAAGTTCATGTATTTTATTGAGAAGTTATGTTGCAGACCAACACTAAGTAGTGTGTAATAGAGAAGTGGAATAAAAATAATAAAACATTCCCAGCATTTTAGTTGTTTATAATGAGACCAATAGACCGTGCCAGCGACTCAGAGGGATGGACATGTCACTTGTGTAAATATTTTCCTTCTCCCAGTCTGACCATCTAGAATTCAATTTGAAAACCCCATCAGATAGGAATTTCCTCCGTGTGCACCAGCAACACAGTGCTGATGGCTGCAACATTCTTATCTTATCAGTAACAGCAATCTGACGTTGCATCATGCCCAGCCAGGGAGAAACAGAACCTTAATGAAACGATACTACAGCTTTGGACTCCTCCACAACATTGTACACTAACAATGAAAGTAATATGCACTATGTAGGATGTTTAACCCTTGTTAAAGATTAACTGTTTGTCCAGCAAATGACAAAAAAATTATCAAAATTGAAATAATATTGATAAAAATGTGTCGTACCCTCAGGTTCTACCCCTTTTTTCTGACTTCTGGCATGGTGGTATATGCTATAAGGCCAGAGAAAAAGTCTATGAGCTCTGTCAAGGTCTGCACAGGAAGTGCAGGCAAATCAGTGGTGCTGTCCATTAACGACAGCCCTGCTGCCGTCAGAGCCTAGAACAATGGCCACGGACTCCCTCTGGGTACTGGGAAAAACCTACTCAGTGCGTAATCTAGCTGGCAGGAAAAGAGAAGATAAAGTTCACAGGAAAATAAAAGAAAGTAATCAGTGAAATTGCCTTTACAGAAGTACATGTGGTCACATCACGTTCAGATATTTCAATTAAACCAGAGCCAGCCCAAGCCTATATGGGGCCCAAAGCAGAATGGGGATAGCAGGCCCATTTACCACCAGACACCCACCAATCTCTACTCACATCTTTTATAAATTGTGCAAGCTTGATTTATCAATGCTTTGTGTGTTCTTAAGTGTTTAGTCAGAAAAATAAATTCATTATATTCACAGCAAGAGGAAAGGTGATCAGTCACTTTGCAAGTCTTACATAGCGCTTTGGATAAACGGTGACAGCTGTAAAATAAACTGTAGAGAAAGGGCTATTTTCATTCATCGCTCCGTCAACTATAAGTCAGCAAGTCATCCTGGTCCTGAAGTTGCAAAGTAGACCAAGACAAACTACCACTGCAATTTGTATTTAGTATGATGTTCCTTTTCTGAAATGGTTCAATCAGTTTTACACAGATGTAATGGGATGCACATATTCTACTTTAGTCTTTTCAGTCCACAACATATTTTTCTAGAAGTCTTGAGGTTTGTCAAAACAGTTTTGTCAAATGTGAGATGGACATTTAAGTTCTATTTGCATGTGTTTTCATCTTGGAACAGTACCATGGATGCCTCATTGTTCAATCTCTGTTTTATTGTTGCAAAATGAGCACTGCCCTTAACTAAATCGTCCTGGATGAGTTGTCCTTTGCCTCTTGGAGTGATTTTGGTGGGTGAGCCACTCTTAGGAAGGTTTTGTGTATTTGTGAATAACACAAGTTCTAGAAACTGCTTTCTAATCCCTTTAAGATGTGGATTACTAATCCCCCCCCCCCCCTTGTCTTGGATCCTTTAGATAAGAGCAAAGATGTTGCTTATAAGATTTTTAGCCTACTTCATTTTATCAGACAGGTTCTACTGGCGCCACGGTCCTCGACCGGGAAATGGTGGGTTGCCCCTCTGGGTTAGGGGTCAGTCTCTGTCTCAAGCACAGGAGTTAAAGTATCTTGGCATCTTGTTCATGAGTGATGGCAGGATGGAACGAGAGATGAACAGATGGATTAGGGCTGCATCTGCAGTTATATGGGCCATCCAGAGGGTGACTGGGCTCAGTCTTAGAGATAGGTGAGGAGCTTTGTTATCCGGGCGTATCTGAAAGTACAGCTGCTGCTTCTCTGCATAGAAAGGAGCCAGTTGAGGTTATTCAGGCATCTGGTCAGGATTCCTCCTGGGCACATTTTTATGGAGATTTACCGGGTACATCCACATGGGAGGAGACCCCGGGGAAGACCCAGTACTTGCTGGAGGGACTATATATCCCCTCTGGCCTAGGAACGTCTTGGGATACTCCAGAAAAAGCTGGAGGATGTTGCTGGGGAGAGGGATGTCTGGGTTTCTCTCCTGGACCTGTTGCCCCCGTGACCCGATTCCAGATAAGCAGAAGATAATGAATGGAGGGATCTAAGGTTCTACTAAAGTGATTCATGAGTGTACAGAAGTGGTTACTTCATGATTTAATAAGGGGGCATAATAATTTTTTTTCAATAAATTAATCTAAATACTTAATAAATGAAATAATAATCTAAAAAAATAAGTTTTTATTTGAACTAGTTAGCTTTGTCTCATATTATGACTTGTTAGATGACATGAATGCTGCTTGTCAAGACTCGATGCAATCTGTTGGCATTCCTTAGATAGGACATTTTTTGACTAATTTGTAAGATTTGATTGTATTTGACTTTGTAAAGTGCCATGAGAGCCATACACATAAAATTGAACTGAATTGAATGAAACATTTTTTGTGACAAATGGGAAGGAAAAAAATCTGTAAATGGTTAATACTTTTTCATGACATTATAACAATCAAGATACTGAAATTGTCCTTTGGTGAGAAGATATATGACTGACAATACCTTACAGTCTTATATACATTAAAATTAATGAAATAATTCTTTAAAATTTATAACACAAAATGTTTTAGCATGTTTCAAAATGTTCTCTTTCTTGAAACCTTTTTTCTGTTGAAGAATTTAGGATCTCTTAATGGCCTCCTGTTGGTCTGGTTTGCTTGTGCCCCAGGCCAGCTCTGATTAAGACAATCAGTCTGCATGTGTATTACAAGTGGTAAAGACACTAGTTCAAATAAATGGTAAAGTACATTATGTACATAATAACTAATGTTTTTCTTTTGCAACCTAAATGACTTTGTAGTTTTTCTGCACAGACTGGAGTAATAATTGTTTACAACATTTTATGTCACTCTCCTCTCCAGTGCAACCAGTCAAATGAACAGATTGCTGTCACCGGTTTCGTTGCACAGCAGGAAACCTAACCCGCAGTCATCCAAATGCAAAGTAAAGGCTAGATTCCCAATGAAAACAAACAAAGCTCCGGGACTTGCTAATGTAATGCTATGACATAAATTATTCCGGAGGAAGCATTCTTGGCTGCTAACATAAATACATTCCAGTCTCACACTGGGAATTAAAAGCAATCAATAAAGTTGTATCCAGTGTAAATAATGCCCTTTGGTGCGGATGTGAGGATGAAAGATCCAATTGCTTCTGTACAGAAATGTGCTCAGGCTTTCCAGGCCTGCAAATGAGGGGGGGTCGTGTGGCTTGGAAAAGACTAGAGTTCCCCAAAATACCTTTTATAGTTGAGGAAATTGTGGAAGCATAAAGCTGTTCGTGCCACACTGAGACACTCAGATATTAGACATGTGTCCTGGACAGGACGCAGTGAATGCACTCTTTGGCCCTCTCTCAATCACAGAAGGGGAAGAAAGTCCTTGACTATGACATCAGCTCAGCAAAAGGGACACCATTTATCACTGACCACTGCAAATGGAGACATTCATAACATCCTGACAGGAAAATCTTGTGGAAAATAATCACTTGGTCTCTGATAACAACTATGCTACTTCTTCTGGCTATAATTTGGAAACAGTTCTGAGTTTGTTCCCTGGATGTGACATATACTCGGTTACAAAACGCTGAATGCACTACTGTATATATCTGTTTTTATTTGTATCTGAATGATACTGAATTAAAAAAAAAAGTACATTCCAAAAGATATTGAAGTATAGTTTGACTAAGCAAAATTCCTGTTCTTTATTAAGTAGAAGTCGCATATCTTCACCTAAAGGTGATCACTGTGATACACTGATAGACTTTTTTTTTCCAGAACCTCCAAATAAGGAGGTACTAAAAAAAAACTCCAAGTTAGTTAGTCTTTTCCTTCCAAGTGAGGCAAAAAGTCTCCAGCCACCATTTGGAAAGGACCAGCTCTCACTTTATATCCTTTTTGTACTAAGGTGAGAGGTGAGCTTTTGTCAAATGTCAGAAGAGCATGGACAGCAGCCAGGCCTGTCTGTGGGTCTTCCTATTTTGACACCATGAAGCACCTGCCCTCATTCAAGCATGGCAGGGAGCATAGAAAGAACAATAGAGAAAGACCCTTTTTCGAACCACTCCTTACTGGTCGATCCAACTCTGACTGCCTGTCACTCAGACCCATTAAAGGTCAGTGTAGCTTACTATACTCAAACTCTCCCAGGAGGACACGTCCTAATGGACCCTGCCAGTTTGACATTTGCTTTTCGCCTCACCACTACCTCTCCTTTTACTATCAGGGGTCATAATGGGGGGATATCCCAGAAGGAAATGCCTGAGGTCTGAAGGAGGTGCCTGTGCTTTGTATCTTCCCCTCGTTGCATTTGGCATTGTCCTGGGTGTTATCTCTCTTATGTAATGGAGTGCTGGGTGCTGATAACAGGATGTCAGAAGAGATCACAATGACTCCCCCTACCTCATGACCTCATAATTGCCCGAATAATACTTTTGGTGACAAAGTTTATTGCTCATTATCCCACACGGTAAGTTTTTGACAAATGCTGAAATTGCAATTACTGATGGTAGCAATTTAAGGATTTTGATTGTCTTAGATGGCTCTTTGTTTTAGAATCTATTTATTAAAAGGCAAGCATTCACCTAAAGAAAGTGTAATTTACAACAACTAAATAGAGCTTCAAGTCAGATCCCGGCCTGAATTTTGGAAGCAGCCTTCTAACACATGAATATTTTTTGACCAAAACATTTCAACATCACCTCTGGCTGCATGTTTAGGATCAATGTCCAACTGGAAGATGAAATTCTGCCTCAGTCTCAAGTTGTTTTCAGTCTCCAGACAGGTTTTTTTTTTTCCAGGATAGATTTTTCATCTATCTTCTAATCTTACTTAAAGGCCAGATTTGTACAGTATAGGGCACAAATAATAGTTATCCTGATTTTGAGACCTGAACCGTGAATCTCTACAGCTCCTCTAAGGTTATCTTGGCTGCTATTCATTTTTACTTTCCTTGCCTTGTCCATCAATCAAGGTTTACTGCTGAATCCTCATATACTTGCAGCTGTGAAACACTCTTTCCATCGGTACCTGATAGACTGAACATTTTTCCGTGAGACCTTCAAAGATTGAGGTCTCATTTTATAACGTAACCTTGCCTTAAACCTCACTGCAACTTTATCCTTGACCTGCCTGCTGTTTTTTCCCTGGTCTTCATGATGCTGTTTGCTGATGATTCAATTTAATTCTGTTTATCTATATAACGGCCATTCACAACACATGTCATCTCAAGGCACTTTACAAAATCAGCTCTATCAAATAATTCGGACAGACTGGTTAAAACATTTTCTATCTGTGGAAACCCGTTCTATTGCATTAACTGATTGTCTTGCAGAATTCATTTCTCCTGGATGAACCTGAAGAGACAGTGGACAGTTGCTTGCATTATGTTGCTGACTTTGCAGCAATCCCTCATACCGAGCACGTATGTAGCAACACTGAGGAGGAAAACTCCCCTTTGACACGAAGAAACCTCCATCAGAACCAGGCTCAGTGTGAACGCAAGCTAAAATCTTCTTACAATTTAAAACATTGGGTACAGCACAATGTATTTCTCTTTTGGTAACCGCAGTTTTTATATTCTTTTTATTTTGGGCTATCTCTGGACGATGACTTTTAGTCATTTCCAGAGCTTGGTGCGCCAAAGCGTTTTTAATGTATTTATTACTTTTTCTCTTGTTTTTTTTATTAATTGATTCCAACATAATTTGCAAACTTGATGAACATCTTTTAATCAGGCAATGGTGCAAAACTCTTGTTTTAGATCTACAATGATTTACATTTCCCTTTCCTACAGATAATCTAACCTCTTTGTATAATTTAGATAATGTAAGCTCATATTTTGTGGAGTCAGGAAAAAAATAATCACAATATCATTTTTTGGTAACTTTATGTTTTTTAATCAAAGGTTTTGTCCCTTGAGTAGTTCTGAATTGACAATTTTTGCCCTTGTGACAAAAAAGTTTGGACACTCCCACCTTTTGTATAAATACAGCTGTTCTGTGAAGGCCTAAGATTAAAGTATTCACAGAAAGACTCAATTTACTAAGGAAGTTATTTTTGACAGCATTTGCTGTTGGGAATATCAAAGTAGAGGGGACTGAACACATATCGATGCCACACGTTCATATTTAAAAATGTAGCAACATTGTGCTCATAACTGCCCATTTATGTTATTTAGATGATCATACATTTATAGGTGCATGTTTGTGTTTTCACTCAAATTAGACATTGCATTCCAAAGCCCCAGCTCTGTGCAGGGAATGATTTCAACTGTCTCTCTTTTTAACTGCATGCCTTCACTCAAGTAAAATGGCAGCAGAAAGTGAGGGGAAATTGAGACACCTGCAGCACTAGAACTAAGTGGAGAGGTTGTCCTATAGATATTTATGCAGCACCTCATTTGTCTCTTATGCTGTGAAGACAGATAGATCACTTTTTTATGCCAATTCCATCATCGGGACCAGGAGATAGAGGGCCTGCTGCCGTAGCGATGCTGACTTTCCCCTATCGCTCAAATATAGGGAGTTACGTCTGACTGCCTGCCCACCTAATCCATCAAAACCAGATATGAAAAGCCTTTATTGTAGCATTCTTTCGGCTGAAATGGGCTGTTACCCTGTGGGCAGCTGATGACATATGTGAAACACATTCAATGAATACTTTCTTCTTACCTTCTTCCACCTAAGATTATCCTATGGTGAAAATGCAATGCTCAATAAAAGTGTGACTTCAGTCCAACAAAAAAAAAAAAATCTAGGACAAACACAAAGGAGACTAAATCATAGTAAATTACTGAATATTCAAAACAAAACAAAAATGTTTTTGTTGTAATTGCTATATACAATTGTGCAATACTGGGTTTATAAAAGAGTGAAGATATAATTTTTTGGGGAGTGGGGTAATAATCGTAAATTGTAGGGGGTTGCACAAATAGGTTTAACAAATTCGAACACTATTTTTAAGGATCTGCAGTCAGTGTGGAGTATTTCTGGTTAGGTTTGGTCAGTCTGTGTTTTGAAGAATCCCTGTTCAACCCAGAATAATTCAGCTTGACCATTCGCAGTGCTCAGGATTTTAAACTAGAACTAATCCATGCTATCTGGATTCCTTAGAAAATAGTGAAACAAGCAATCAATCTAGTGTGAAAAGCTTATATTCTCTTTTCCTCTATATATGTTTTCCTTTTAACAATAGTATGTAATTTTAATTATTTGGAAATCTTTCTATTAATTCAATATTGACACTTCCAATTTTGAAAACACTGTAAATACAGAACATCAGAAAGCTTGTCTTTATTTGTCCTTAACTTGTTTGAGATGTTAAAAGCAACTCAGGGTTTATCTAAAACCTTTGAGCAGAGTTATAAACCATGTTAACGAAGGAGATGAGAGCAAGTCGCCTGCCTCAGCTATGGCGGCTGTCAGCCTTGGCTCGTGGTTTCTTTCTTTGGGTCAGAGGTCACCCAGCTGTGACTCCCCCTCCGCCCCCTCCTCCTGAAATAGCAGATGTGGTTGGACCACCGTGGCGAGAGCCTGACCACATCTGGCTCTGATTACAGCCAGACAATCCAGCTTTATCAGCTCCATCCACTTTGCTGAGCTCTGCTGTGCTCATTCTCACAGAGGTGATGTGTGACACATTCTCAACTCGCCAATACCAGCTTTACAGGGTGATTTATAGGAATTTAAATCACCAAAAGAAGGCTACATGCTGCTGAAGTTACACACAACCATAAGGCAACAGCTAGTTGCCTTATGTGGTCTCTGTCTTATTTGGTGAATCTTTGTATTCTCTTGACCCTCATTTACCCCAAACCTTTTTTTCAAAAGATAAATCCCTAGGATTTCAAACAAAACTATTGACTGATGACTTAATGATGTACCACTGTCTTTGAGGACCCTTGATGAAGTGCCATCGTTTAGTAACCAAGAGTTGTCCTCCAGTCGAGCATGACTGGTTGATCGACAAATCATTACCTTTATAAATCCCCAACTTTATTTGGAAGACTGGTCTTATGTTTGGGGTCAGAAATATGTCACACTTGCAGATGAAATCCCAACATCCATAAACAAGGGAGTTTGAGAACGGATTGTGTTGCTTACAGGGATAACTTGCTGCAGTTTATTTTCCCTGGCGGCCTTTCCCATTATCCACACCCATTTGCCAGTAAAATCTCTACAGCTCATAGCTTCTGTGGTTAGATTGGGATATCTTGAATCACTTCAAACAAACAGCAGACATTGGAGATGGATCTCCAAAAAAAAAAAAAAAAATGAAGGTATGAACTTGAAACTGATGCTCTAATGAAAGCTTGCAAATATCAAGCGAAGCAATTAAGTTTCATGTGTATATTAATGATTTTTAAAAGTGAAACCTGTAACTGCACTGTGCGTCATTCCCTGCATTCGGAGTGTTTCCCGATCCTATCGCCAACCAAGTCAGTTTTTAATGGCAGTTCTAGAAACACATCATGCAGCATTAAATTTATTCAATGCCTCGTGAGGCCTGCTGTCTTCCTCGCGCCCAAGGTTAATGCGAGAAATCATCAGGGTGGTTATCACAAGGTTGTAAACCTTTTGCAACTCATCTATCCTTGCAGCCATCATCACCCACTTTAACCCCACTCAACCCTAACAGAAAGACAGAGATGAGACACTCGTTGCAAGCGAACACATGTCAGAGGTCCCTATGCGGTCCAGACGTAGGGACAGAGATATGTGCTCTAAAACTGTCACCGCCTTCTCCGTGTGCCAGAGCTGTGGGTTGTCTTCCTTGCAGAGGCCCCTTCTATGCAAAATGTCTTATGGATTTGCCGTGAGGCAGACACCCTGTCTACTTTTAAGACTAATCTTAAAACTTTCCTTTTTGACAAAGCTTATAGTTAGAGTGGCTCATGTTACCCTGAGCTACCTCTATAGTTATGCTGCTATAAGCTTAGGCTACTGGAGGACATCAGGGCCTATTTTCTCACTCTACTGATTCCTACTGTTCTCCAGTTTTTGCATTGCATTACATTGAAATGACTTTTGTCATTTCAGCTTTTAACTTTTTGCTCTCTCTCTTTTTTTCTTCATAGTAAGTACACCTGGTCTGGCGTTCTGTTAGCTGTGACATCATCCAGAGAAGACGGCTCACCCGCTACTACCATCTAATGTAGAACAAGTTACTGGATCAATGTGTGCTTCTGTGCTTTTTTGTCTCTCTTGTTGTGTCTCTGCTCTGTCTTCTGTAACCCCAGTCGGTCGAGGCAGATGACCGTTCATACTGAGCCCGGTTCTGCTGAAGGTTTTTCCTTCCCGTTAATGGGTGGTTTTTCTTTCCACTGTCGCTTCATGCTTGCTCAGTATGAGGGATTGCTGCAAAGCCATGGACAATGCAGACGACTCTCCCTGTAGCTCTACGCTTCTCCAGGAGTGAATGCTGCTTGTCGGGACTGAAGCAATCATCTGGTTCCCTTATATAGGAAATTTGTCTGTATAATATGATAGAATTTGACTTTGTAAAGTGCCTTGAGATGACATGTTTCATGAATTGGCGCTATATAAATAAGATTGAATTGAATTGAATTGAATTTCTTCAGAATGAGATTTGGACACATATAGAGAATAAGTTTTGGCATGGTAAAGAAAATATTTGTATACCTTACCATCTTCAGTTTGGTTGAGTTCATTCTTTAATGTTACACCTCTAACTTGGCCACCGAAGCAGTCTCAAGCCCTTTTTTAAGACCTGACCTCTCAGGATGGGATTAATATGCTTTCGTTTCCATGGATGTCATACTAAAGTATATGTAGTAACAGGGGCAGTGAAAGGTAATCCTCTTTGGTCAGCGACAGATACATTTAAGTAAGCTGGCAAAAATTGCTGTCAGTCCACTGGTTTGTAATAATGGCTTCTTATACTTAAGCCCACACCAACATTGTGCTGAACTGCATCTGTTCTGTCTTTGCCACAGGGGAACAGCAGCAGCTTAATTGGGATGTTATTTTTTGCACCTTTAGGTAAGAAGGGCTCCAGTCTAAAGCAATGAGTTACTTCATGCTGGCTGTCTTTCATCCACATGTTTATTTTTCTCCTAGGACATTTCTATTCCGGACCCAGAGGTACACAAGCTCTAAACTAGTCCCATTACACTTCTGTCTCTTAATAACAAAACTTCAACGGACAGCAAAGGACCAACAGTTCCATACTGATCGAGGAGTTAAAAAAGAGGAAGTTATTGGTGTAATGATTGCAGGAGGGTTGGGTCTGCTTTGGTTTTTACTTAGTCTATCTTGATTTTTTTTTTCCAGCTTCCAATCACTTCCTTGTCCTTGTAGCTATGCTGCAAATCTTCTTCTTGGGGCAGAGTTGTTTTAACATGCTACAATCAAGTCCTTTGCAACTCATTCTTGGTAGAATGCTTTTGTTCATCTAAGTCATAAAATAATAAGAAGAAGAATACAGCATTTTCAGACCTCAAGTCTGAGACATCCTAAAGCAAGCAAACAAAAATCAGAATGTTTGTATGTATTTTATACATTCAAACCCTGCAGAAACTAATTTCATGAACAGGTGTTGTACAGTACTTTTGATACAATGAATGAAATCAGATACAACACATCCAAATAATTAATTAGCAACTTTTAGCTGTATGCACACAGTATCCATACATTTGGATACTGGAAGGAGTACAGAATTTTGAAGTCAGATGTTTACAATATGGGACATAGGAGTTAAGTTCTTTTCTTTGGCTTGGAGCCTTATGAATAAAATATTTTTCTAGTGGCAGCAAAGCTGCTTCTTTTTTAAATTACACTACAGATGTGACTCTGTTAATAGCAATCAACTCACAAGCAACAGGTAGGAACTGCTTTGGTGGGTCAGAGGACAACTGAATGCTAATTTAGAGAAGTGTAAATGCAACCCCTCCCCCAACACACACACAAACACACACACACACACACACACACACACACACACACACACACACACACACACACACACACACACACGGAGCAGGAAGATTACCCATTGAGAAAAGAGCTTTGCATTTTATTACCAGAAATGTAATTAGATTATGAGAACTCTTTCAAATCCAGTGAAGCAATTTACATTTAAGTTCTTTCATAATTCTTTGGCTGAACTGGAAAGCAGATGTGTTGAGATCAAATACTGTCACAAAAACAGAAAAAAAAATTATAATTGTTTAACAATAAGTAAACTGTATTAATAAAAAAATATTTTCAATGTTTGGGAAATACTACTTTTGGCTGACGTTTACATTCCCCACTCATCACTAAAGGGAGAGTTGACTTTCTCTGCAACAAAACTAGATGTGTGCATTTCAGTAATTCCTGAAAGAAAAGATACATGAAGGTTGATGTTTTTTCTTTTTCAACTCTAGCTTCACTGCATGATCATCGGCGAGACCTCAACCCCCACAGATTAACCAGACAGTAAAAACCTGAATGTTATTCAGTCACCAAGTGCAGTTTAAAATCTAACTTGCACCAAAAGTCAAATTTGTCAAACACCTTCTATGTCTTGCAAAGTGGACAATCGAATCCGACATGCTGCCAACTGGCTGAGGAGTTAGAAGCATTTTAGGTGTCATTAAAGTCACCCAGTTGGTCAAACCTCCAACATGTGTGTGTGTTTTCTTTTAGGGGGTGGAATGAAGTTCTAGGGGACTGCAGGGAGCTAATTAGAAACTATTCTCTAACTCAGGGCCAAATGGAGCAATTATCTGGCCGAGTGAGTAGATAATTCCCTCCCATTCATCTCCCACTGTCAGCATCCCACAATCACCAACCTGAGCTAAAGATGCTGGACCTTGTTGACACCTAGATTGTGGCTTTTTCTCTCTCCTTCAAGTCCCCACATCTGTCCTTTGTAGGCAACTCCATTAATTGTGAACGACTGAGCTGATAATTTCTCCCATGGATGTTCCATCCCAGAGTCTGCGCCCCTGAAAAGGATTTATGACCGCCACAGCTCGGGTTAAGCCTGAACTACAGCTTTACAAAATGCTGGCAGCAGAGCAGGCATAAAGACAATGATTAATGCCACTCTCCTTAAGTGACTCATACTAGACAAGAAACAAATAAGGTGACTCAAGAAAACAAAAGCTGAGAAACCTAATTTTAATGTGCTTTTGTTGGGTTCATGGCCATTCTTGTTATTGAACTTTGCATTGCATGGTGAAAAAGATTTTTGTTTACTCACAGCTGCAAAGTGAACACATTTTGTTCAAAGTTTGGTGTGTACTGTTTCTTATGATGAGCATCTCCCCTACCGTTACTCGAACAGACAGTGTCCTTTTTTCTGCACTTAAAAGATGTGCTGAAAAAACAGGGTCAAAAGACCTCAGCTTTGCAGATAAATGAGCATCAGTCCCAAGCAACATGTGAGCAGACAGGTAGAGTAGTTATAACGTCCTGTTCTAATTTAAAATTGTGTATGCATGCTAACAATAGTTCCCTATGTGGAGGCAAATTGTTGTACGTTCATTAAAAAAATACTTTTAGGGTACATATGCAACTGGAATAATAAAGAAACTAAATACAATTAATTTCAGCTTCTAGTCTGAATTAATACGTTTCACAAAGGTTGGTTGTACACAATGCTATGCATTTTGGTGGAAACTACTGTATATACACCATGCAAAGCTGCTGTTTGAGTGTTTAGGAACTGTGGGCCCTCAGGCAGCATATATTACTGTTTTATTTTTTGTTATCTTGACTTTTTTGTCATAGGGACTTAAAACACAAACACTTTCTTATTTCTCATATAAATAGTAATACAGTAACAAAACAATGGTTGCCACTTGCCAGCATCTAAGTTATGTGCCTTAAGACTTCACAATGGTGTACAAGTGAGAAATATACAAAACTGAGAGAAAAAGTAAATGTTAACATATCATACTGCACCAAATAGTATTAGCAGTAACATTTGTGCTGCTTTCTGAATGCACCCCTGATTTGTATTGTGCTGTGGATTTGGATGAAGAGTGTATAGTTCTGTGTTTTCCTGCATCGGGTAGGAGTTTGCTACTTTTGAGGCATCATCATCTCATTTAATTTTTCTTTTATACCTTATGATAGCCTTGACATCCAAGGGAGAATGTTCAATGCCCTAAGATTGTCAGTGGTGGACAAAAAAATGTCAGCTGAATGATCAGAAAGTAGGTTGGGCTGCCAGGTCGCCAGTGCATCACAGACATGCTAAACTACAGTTTTGAAAAATGCATCTGAAAAATTTCAAAATGAGTGCATGTTTAAATATAAACAATATACTTTCTAATATAATATTTCACACATGTGTTTCATTTCTCATTATGTCAGGGTAAATAATATTCAGTTTTTTTTTAAAGCAGCATCTCAAGTTCATTTGGATTGCTTTGCACATGGTCATTGTATTTTACATGTATTTGTCTTATATTTCACATGCATATTTGATTCTAAAGAATTAACTCATAGTTCATAGTTACATAAAGCTGTTAACAAAAAGGCATCAGTTTGTGCTAAACTATTAATGAGGTACATTTTTGTTGTACATTTTTTCCTCACACATCCATAAAAGCAAAACAGAGTTTAGTAGGCCACTGTTTCTTTAGGGGAACCAAATGAATAGAGGCCACATCTCTTTCTGCCATTACCAGAGGTCACCGAGGGAGAGAAGGAGGGAAATTTTAGGAATGTCTGGTACTGGTCTGGGCGCCACTGATGAAATATTCAATCACAGAAGATGGAGACAGGCTAGAGGACAATACTGGGCCTCCCCTGTCCTCCCACCTCTAGATGTACTGGCCCCGTCACACCTTAATAATCTGTGCTTTCTTTGCAACCAAAAGTCTGTGTGACAGAGAAATATCTGAAAGCATCTGTCCTCTTTTGCCGTGCCATCCTACAACCTCCTCTCTGAGGTAAGCAGACAGGGGGGAAAGGAAAGGGGCGGAGGCATGCACATGACCTTGGAATTAGTAGAACTCCTGGGACACAGCTTGCTGGGTGGGACTGCAATGGCAGCTGCTGGATTTTTCCCTCCTGAGTCGACAAGATTAATGCATGCACTGGGGGTTTAGGGGAACGCAGGCTGTAAGGAGTTATAGGGGCATACGATTTTGGAGAGAGAAGTGCTTGAGATGTGTCTAAATATTCTAAAAGGACTTGTGAAATGTGAAGTTTAATTTAAGATCAGCAAATTCTACTATCGAAACACAACTTTCAGTGCAGTGTCATTGCCGCGTTTTGTTTCCATTGCTAATGTACAGTTGGAATCCTCAAGTATTGCAAAGACATCAGTATCTAAGAGGGCTGAACGGTTCAGGGTTTCCCAAGTGAGGTTCTGTTAATATCTTACCTCCGGTAGATAATCCTCGCTGTGTTGTTCTTTATTGTAGATCCAGATTTGTTCAACCTGGAGGCTGAGACTAATGAGTAGTTAAAAGAGGGGCCAAGACCAAAAGGTAAATGCACTGAACTTATTTAGCATTTTCCAGTCATACTGACCACTCAAAGCGCTTCACACTATAGCCACATTCACCCAATGGCACTCATTAACACACACACATTCATACACTGATACACGGAGCCAAAGTCGCCCCAAAAGTGGACCAAAGTGGACCTCAATCATTTCAAAAGATCTTGCCAAGTTCATGCCAACAATATTTGATGATCTGCCTGTGTGACAAATGCTTAGAAAGAAACATGTAAAAAAAAAATAACTGTCTCCTGTGAAACTAAAGATTACTTTTGCATTAGTTTATGTGGGAGTGGATGCCTACTAGTTAGAGAGCTGGGCGTCTGCGTCTGTGAGAGGCCCCCAAAGGTCGGGGGTTCGAAACTCAGTCTGTCACTCTGGGTCCCTGAGTATGACCCTTGACCACAGATTGCTCCCCATGGGCCAGTGGGTGTTGGCAGCACACTGCTTCCTAAGGGATGGGTTAAACGCAGAGACAAATTTCCCCTCTGCAGGACCATAAAGGGAAATATTTTCTTTTTTTTATATATGACTGGGAATGGTTAGCATGCAAGTTCCAGTCTCACAGGTAGATAATGAGAGGCGTAGCATGTCATACTTTCATTAAATAATCATTGTGCTCAATGTAAAAACCCACCCAATGCAAACATGATCATGTTTCAAGGCTTAATGAAATGTAAATTCACAGAAATGTCTGCAGTTTTTCAGTACAGAACGTTTTTGAAACTGTACGAGCCTGCTCTGGACTTAACTCTTCTCCAACATGCTCTTAGTTTTTAGCCTTCAGAACCAACCAGTCAGAATTTATACCAAATTAAATCATTTTATAAAATATGTCTAAACAATGCCTATATAGTCCATAGATGTCTAGGCTAAAATTGGGATATATTTTATTCTAAAAGTGAAAGAATAAAATATGTACCTTTCATTCCCTTTCAGCTGTGCAGCTGAAAGGGAAAGAATACCTTGGAGAGTTCACTTTAAAAGCTTAGAGGTGCAGCCACTGTATGAGAGTGTAGTAGGGCTCTGGTGATATCCAGAAGGCGTCTTGTTGTCAGTGCTCAATTTGTACAGCTTGATTTTACAATGACACTTAAGAGTAGAATTTGTGTTGTTTCCACACACCAGTACATTACACATTATATATCAGATATGTCATTTTAAAAGCTAGTCTTTCAATTTTGAGTTCTCTGATAAACCTCAAATTTGAGTTCTGGTTTATGCTTTCTAGCATGTTTGTGTGATTTAGGGAACTTTAAAACCAGACCTGTTCGATCCACTTTAAACACATATATTTATTCCCTCAGATAGTCAATTTTAATTTGGCAGATATGAAAACTCATCTGAACACTGGTGCAAACAAAACAAGCAAACTCTGTTAATTTTGAAAAGAGATGATCTTTACTAACAGTGAGACTGCAGCATATCAAAGGTTGTCCAGCATATCAAATAGGGATAATAAACCAAAAAGAGGAAAGTGACATATCTTATGGTTATGATTTATATATCATACTCATAAGAGGTGTTGTGATCTGTAAACTTTTTAATCCTTCACTCGGTGCCTGGATAAACCATCAGCATGTCGTAGTTTGTCCCTGTCAAACATCTTTTGTCTGTGATGCTACATGTAGCATACATGTCTGTGATGCTACATGCTTTGTATACATGAGCTTGGCTCATGTATACAAAGCAACATACAGGAAAACTAGCTGCCTCACCCGCTTCTTATACTTTGACAGCTTTTTATGATAACATCCTGAATGAGAGACAGTTGTGACTGCATGACATTGTGAGGGTGGGTTTTTGGTCTGCTTTCAAAAGCACATTTGGCCAAGCTAAATGAAGGCTAAACTGTATGCTAATCAAACTGAGTCCACCAGATTATGCTGGTGTGAAAGCATCACTGAAGACATTTTTTTGTACACCCCCCTGCACTGGGTCAACATTTTGTAAGGACATTCTTTACAAAATGTTTGATATCTCTAAGTACAGCCCCCTTGAAAACCAAGCAGTTTAGCTAGGTCCACTTGTAAAAAAACAAGCCGTAGCATTGAATTAAGGTGTATTGGTCAATGGGAACCTTTTAATAGAATCTCACTTGAAAAATCCTGAATTATCCCTTTTAACTATGATTGTAACAGTGACAGTGCAGATAAAAAAAAACACAAAAAACAAAGAAAAAAAGTATTTTACTTTTTTTCTCGTAAGCATTTAGTTTTATGAACTTGAGCTGTTGTGTTTTATTCTCTCTTAAATCCTTTTTTTTTCTAGATTTAATTTTAAATGTTGTGACTGCATAATAATGCAAAAAATATGCTGTTTAACCGAATGCCTCAAAAGACTGATCTGCTCTTACAGCAACAATCTGACTCTGGCACTTACATCCAATCACACATTTGTTCGTTGACAAGATTATTCTAAATCAACTTTGCCAATTTAAGAAAAGTTAAACATATATTTAAAACAACATGCCATAGAATCTGGAGGCCTTGTGTTACTCGATTCTCTCTGTAACACATTTCCCTTGGCCATTTTCTCATAGCTCAACACCCCAGGAGGCAGTAGCACTTCCAATGCAACCTCCAGACCTCAGCTGCTTTGGCAATCAGCGTTGTCTTTTCCTAATTGGTGAAACTGTAGCTGTGTAGACACGTGCGTTTGTTTGTACTCTGGGAGTTTGTGTAGCTTGTGGTGTGTGAACACGTTAAGCATCATGCATTTATCATATTTGTGTGACATAAATCCATTGGCTTCAGGCTAAAAGTGTCACCACCTTAGAAAAAATAAATACTGGGCAATAAAGAGCCACTGACATGTCATCAGCTGTTTGACTTCTGTATGTGTACTCAGGCCACATATATCTATTTAACCAAATGTATTTTGATTAGGTGAACAAATGTAGGAAGATAAATGCTGAAACGATTGGGTCCGTAGCTTGAGATGTATATTTATCTTGGCATCCTGAAGTACTTTACAAGACTGATCCTGCAGGAGTTTTCATGTCTAAACAATATTTGGGATTATGTAAAACCTTTAAGGATTATAGAAGGGAACAATTAGTCAGCAAAGTTGCTGGCTATATAAACTGCAGCACTGGCTGTACTCAACAAAGCATTTCATCTGGTATTAATTGAGATATTTCATTTAACTTTCTCTTTTCTCAAATCTATGTTTGTCTGTTTTTCTGACAGTTGTTGAAACAAGTACGCTACTCCAGATTCAGTTCCCATCTGCTGTAGTCCCTTCAGTGATTTACTTTTTTTTTGCTTTACTTTACATGTTCTACCTTGATTTAAAATTCCAACTGACCTCATGATGTATTGTGGAGTGGAGGCATTAATGAAAGCTTAAAGGGACGTTCTGTTCCAGGCTCTCATGTTGGGAGCGCTTGCAAAGGTGCCCAAGTGGACCAAATCCTAGCTTTGTTTCTCCATATGAACTCATTTCCTTGAGGTGGTTCTCGGGTTCATGGTAATGTAACTTGAGGAGAACACGGACTGAGAGCCTACAGGGGATGAAAGCATCCAAAAGCCTGAGAATTAACCCCTTGGGTCAACTGCATTTACCCACCTCTATTTATAGTTAAACTTTAATTTTTACTGGGTGAAAAAAAAGAAGAACAGGATTACAAGGGTCACAGAAAGAGATTTGCAGATAATTAAATCAATTGTATAGAGGGACACAATTTTTTATTCTTTAGTTCTCGATATTTTGTCCCACTATTGGCAACTGAAATCGATTATAGACACAGTTTGCAATCAGGTGTTGGTTGTGTCTGATTAAGATGACCCTGAGATACTGAACATCTAAACCAAAACTGCAAACATACTTTTGTTTGTTTTGTTTAGCCTATTACACAATTTTCTGGTTTTAAGCAAAATTTCATAGTGCTTTTTATATTCCTCCTACCTGTGTGTGCTTCTCTCCTCGGTTCCACCAAAAATATTAACAAACCAATTCCTAGTAATACAAACTCATTTTCAAATATTTAGTGTTCTGTTGCATTTCTTTTTTTTTTACTAAGAATGGTTTTCAATACATTTTTTTGCTCTTCTTTTAAAATGTGGACCATATGGTGTTTTACAAAGATAAAAGATTCAAAAATGTATATTGAGTGTTTTCACAGATGTTTAGCTTTACTTTCAGAGAATTTTAACTAATAAATACTACATAATTTGTCACAGAAACGGCTTGAAACAACAGTGCCATTAATACCTGGCACTAACATGCAAACTGGGTGATACAAAGGTGTACGGACGACTCTATATTCTGCCGTAAATGCACTCAAAACACATTGTGGAAAATCTTCTCCACAGCATAGGTGACCTCTTTGCCTTAGTATGGCGGTGTGAATGTAAACCTTTCACCGCAACGATAATAGACCACCCACTGATATGACGTGACTCCAGTAAAGTCGTTACCTGGATGGCACAGTTGACCAGTGCAATGGTAACCTATTGTGAAGTGTTCAAACTCCTATCTGGAATGCTGTTAGTGTAAAAAATGTCTTTAGAATTTGGAATCAGTTAAAAAAGGCAGATAGATCTACAGTACAGCAGCACAGCTGGTAAAATGTGTTGCCATCCAACATGAAGGTTCTAGGTTCAAATCCCAGGCTGGGGTCTTTATGTAAGGAGTTTGCACGTTCTCCCTGTGCATGTATGAGTTCTCTCTCTGTACTCCAGCTTCCTCTCACATTCCAAAAAACATGACTGTTAATTGGTCTCTCTAAATTGCCCTTAGGTGTGAGTGTGTGCATACATGGTTGTTTGTCCTGTGTGTTTCTAAAGGCCCGTTTACACTACACTTTTTTAACCGAGCTGAGTCGAGACCAGTCCGAGCTTGGATCAGTTAACCAAGCCAAGACGACCATTTACACACCACACTATCCGGGTTCCTTGGTTGCTCCTCGCCTCCTAGTGGCGATCTGCGGTACTGCCGCTCTCTGGGATTGAAGGCAGGACCGAGCAAATCAAAATGGCGGCACCCGTAACATTCAGGATGTTATGGTTAGAAAGAGTCGGCTTTTGGGACGTGGATAAGACAAACGAACGTCTAATAAGGATTTACAGACGCAGGAAACAACAACAGACGCTGAGGTTCATCACACTGCCAAGCAGAATCATCTCTGGAAACCGTGTGGCACGGTAAGGAAGCTAGTATTTTTATGAATGTCTGAAATTTGTCTGAATGGAGTGTGAATCGGGATGCGCAGCCAGACACGCCGGAAAACCCGCGGACAGTCAGCTGACTGTAAGGGGATGACGTGGTCTGCTCATGCGCTCTTTATCAGATAACCGGGCCAGAAAAATAAAACAGGCCGAGACCTACTCAGAAACTGGTCTGCA
This sequence comes from Fundulus heteroclitus, assembly GCF_011125445.2. NCBI lineage: Eukaryota > Metazoa > Chordata > Actinopteri > Cyprinodontiformes > Fundulidae > Fundulus > Fundulus heteroclitus. Next base: position 18,759,597 of record NC_046366.1, read on the forward strand.
GTTAGCGGGGTCCGGTTCAGTCTGCTGACCGTTTACACACAAGAGTTATCTCGGTTACCGAGCTCGGACTGGTCTCGGCTTGGTTAAAAAAGTGTAGTGTAAACGGGCCTTATGGCTACGTTCACACTGTAGGCCTTGATATTCAATTCCAATGTTTTTGTGAAATCTGATTTTTTTGCGTGTCCATTCACATTTCCAAATACATGCGACTTGTATGTGATCTCCTGTGTGAACTGAATTCATACAACTTAAGTGTCCCGCATGCGCAGTAGAGGACGCGATGACGTCACACGTAGCAAGCGTACTCAGTCTTTATGGAAGTAAACATGGATCGTAATGCTGCAGCGTATCTTGCGTTCTTTAAGTTCTTCTCCAGCCGGAGCCAGCACATTACCGACAGTCTTTTTGAGAAGATCGAAAAGAAAGAGCCAAATATTTGGCAATGCCGTTTTGTGGGTCAGTAACATCCATACAGAGAAACGTGTGGGTGCGGAGTCGAAGCCAGGAATGGTGGGATAGAGATGTGAGCGGCTTTACTGATACGGACTTCATTCACAATTTTCGAATGACAAAGGCAACCTTTATGTGCGCCTGAACGGATCTCTTTAGCGCTCTCACGTAAAGACACACAACTTCGGCGGGCCATAGCATTGAGTAAACGCGTTGCCGTGGGGCTGTATTGGCTTGCAACTGGTGCTTGTTACCGTATCAATGATAAGTATCAGTGACGTACAGGTCGGATAAATGCGACCTGGCCGTACAGACACAGGTCGCATTTGAAAAGATCAGATACGTATCGGATTCAGGACCCCATATCCAAGTAGCCTAGGTCGCATTTGAAAAAAATCCGATCTGTGTTGTTCAGACTGTCATGAAAAGATCAGATCCAGGTCGCATATGGGCAAAAAAAATCTGAATTGGGTCACTTCAGGCTGCAGTGTGAATGTAGCCTATGTTTCCCTTTGATGGTACACCTTGGACCTATCAAGACTTTGTCCAATGACTGCCAGGGATAGGCACCAGTGACCCTACATGGATAAGTGATTATAGACATGAATAGATGGATGGCGTTTACTGAATGGGCTGCAGTCACCACATTATTAAATGACTCATGCAAAGCACATCTCATTGTGCGTACACAGCACTATACGCATGAACTAAAAATGGTTTGCTTTTTTAAAACCTGAGCTCTGTAAAGTTCCGAAACAAATATTCTCCCCCTTTTCTCTGATAGTTATAAAGGTAAGATAATAGAAAGTTTGTTGCTGTATGTTTACCTGTTAATAATAATTGAAGTCATTTTAATGTTGAATACATGTATGGAGTTACAGAAATACCAGCAGATCTATTGATTGCTAAGTTCACAATCCATGTGGCTTTGTGTTTATTTGTGTGTCAAGGCAACTGTGATCCACTCACTCATGGCAGATGTGAAGTACAGTTCTTAGGGATGTTCACGTAAATCGGGATCAGCCCCAACGCATGGCAAATCCAGGTCCGAACATGGCCAGTGATCCCCCAACTACCACGGCACTCCACTAAGGCAAAATATATTTGCACATCTAGTCTTCATATTGTGTTGTTTTGATGATCAAGAAAAAACACTGGTGTTTTTCTTAAAGCCTCAGTGTGTAAGAGTTACAAATTTGCATACCATCCAGTGGTGCACTAAAAAATTTACAAACGACCTCACCGTTAAACGTGTAATAACTACTACGGAAGCAGCAGAGTATCATAAATGTGTCAATGTCAACAAGTATGTCCTCCATATATTTGGTACCAAGCTACTGCTAATAGTTACGGTCATAATATGAAATGGTTTTTGGCACTGTTGCCAAGTCTGCTTATTATAAGCAACTTTTCTTGTTTTTTCTAAAGTCGCTTGTATATTCCATGAGTCGCAGGTTAAGGTTTCTTGGGCTTGTTTCTGAACGTTAAGTCGATTATCTTTTTTGGCAGTTTGGCAGAATGTGTATTTATGAAAGCTATACTTTATTTTTGCTAAGTAAAAGCAAAATGCGTTACACACTGTCCTTTTAATCCCCAACAAGCATATATGATTCAATATACAACCAGTTGTGGTACAACACTGGGATTTGTGGCAAAAATAATCATCTTTCTTTTCTCAAACCAAACAATTATGGAGAAATTATGTGATCTAAATGTTGAAATAAAAACTTTTTATCTCAGCTAAATGTAAAGGCCAAGGTTGTGTTTGACAAAACCAACATTATATGTCGTAATGGATGAGTTAGTTATGTTTTATCCAATCAGGACATTTTTTTGTATAATCTTTTTAAATATACCTCTGAGAACAAATATAGACTTCTCCATCTTCCATCTAGAGATGGGGAATATTGTAAGTTCAATTAGAAAGGAAAATAAACAGAAAAAAAAAACTTTATTCAAGGAAAAGGTAAAAACAGGGGAATAGATACAGGAGAGTATTTTTCATACATCAAGAAAACATCTAAATCAACAAATTCAAAACAATTATTGCAATTGTTGACCTCTCTTGTTTGTTGCAGTTTCTTTGTGATCAGATAAAGTAGGTTTAAGTCAAGGTTTAGAGCTCTTATCTTGTCAGATTAGACAAGGTGACAAGATGGATGACAGACTGTTTGAGCTTGGTAATGACCAACTGGTAATTGTTTCATGAGTTTGGTCACTTCTTTGTGCTACCCCGCTATTTTCCACCGACACCTTTAACAGCATTTTGCAATTGCCCCCCTAGAGCAATGCTAACCTTTGCCCACAGCACAAAGGGAGCCTGTGTGAGGTGTTAAACCGACCCCACATCCCCGCTCTCCCACTCCCACTCAGCCAGGCTCTCTCCCCCAGTGAGGCTGATGTGCTCCATTTGCCAAATGATAGACAGAGGCAAAAGTTCACACACCTTTCCTGTTCACATGGCTGGAACTCTAGCTTGACCCCGTATCCCATGTGTCATTGCTGGCTGCTGGCCCTCCTCCCTAACCACAATTTGTTCCTTCATTTGAGGCTAGCAACACCTCAAATGTTCTTGGAATGACTGCTCTCAAGTATGCTTGAGCTATGGGTTGAAGGGTTGTTTATACATACATATACATATCTATATACAGTACTGTGTAAAGATTTCAGGAAAGTATGAAAAATGCCATGAACAAAGAATGGTTTCACAATTATGATAAATAATTGGTCATTTTTTTTTATCAATTTACAAAAGAAAAATCTAAATCATCATTATTTGGTGTAACTCATTACATTCAAACCAGCATCAATTGTTAGATACACTTGAAAAAAATCAGAGATTCTGTAGGTTTGTAGTCAGGTGTATGATCAACCAGTTATACCAAACAGGTGCTGATGCTCATCAAGGTTAGGTGTCGGTTGAAACAAAGTCATTAAGTGAAACAGAAACAGCTGTGTAGGAGGTTTCATACTGGATGAGGAACAGCCAAACTCTAAAACCGAGGTGAGGTTGTGGAAGACAGTTTCATGTCACAGGTCATACAGCGTGGCAAGACTGAGCACAGCAACAAGAGACAGGCTAGTTATACTGGTTCAGCAAGGAACCAGAAGCTCTTTTGAAGAAGCACTAAGAAACGGGCAATGATGAGGATTGCCGATAAAAAAAAAAAAAAAAAACATAATCAATCACTGAGCCGCATCTAAAACTTTATTATATAATTACTCTTCTTGTTTAATCACACTTGCATTTATATAGATTGAAAAATGACAATATCTATAACAAAGCAAGAAAAATAATGTTTTTTCCTAAAGTTAAGGTGAACTCTGACTCTTCTAGTCCAAAGGTCAGTACTGGTAGCCTTTCGAATGACACAACACCAATGAAGTGGCTCTCAGTTTCAAAAAGGTTGGTGACCCCTGTCTTAGTCCATAGCAGAATGCACTTTGTTTGCTGAAGGGCTGGAGAGTGGTAAAATAGGGAGTATCTTCAGGACACAGTGCAGCGTGGTGGAGGTTTCCTGGCTGGTTTGGGGCTGCATTTCTGCAAATCAAGTCAGAGATTTGGCCGGGACTAATTGTGCCCTCCATGCTGAGAAATACAGGTAGATACTCATCTTTCATTCAGTACCATCGGGGAGGCGTATGATTGGCCCCAAATTCATTCTACAGCAGGACGATCCCAAACATGTAGCCAAGTTAATTAAATAAATATCTTCTGCGTAGAGAAAAACAAGTCCTGGCAGTGATGGCATGGAACCCACAGAGCCCTGATCTCAGAATTTACGAGCGTGTCTTGGATTACACGAAGAGTCAAAAGGATTTGAGGAAGTCTTCATCCGCAGAAGATCTGTGGTTTGCTCTCCAAGATGTCTGTAACAAACCTACCATATGAGTTTGTTTAAAAACTGTGTGCAAGTGTACCTAGCAGCATTGATTCAGTCTTGAAGGCACAAACTTTTGATTTGATTTAGATCTCTCTTCTGTTCATTCGCTGTCTTCTTTTTATTGACGAGAATTAAGTATTTACACTTCCAATGTTGAAAGCACCCTCAGTTATATATAGTCCCTCATTGTTCTTCCTTTTTTCTCAAAGTTTAGAAACTGTGCTTACCTTGTCCCAAGGTTCAAATAATTATCATCCGTAATGCATATCAAAAAGTAAACATTACCATATTAAATGAGTAAACAAATGGCTGAGCCAGCATGGTATCTTCTTTTCCCACCATTCAGCTGTCTGTGAAAATAATTAGCTAGTGACAGAGCACAATTTGGCATCTCATGCACCCCACCTCTTCCCAAGCAGCAGTACCCACCCCCTGACCACACGTTACCATTACCACCCACCACCCCCACCCTTAGTTATCACACTTTACTTGAAGCCCAGAGGAATTCATTTTCTAATTTTCCTTGACTGAGAAAACAATACACGTGCCTTAACAATGTTGACATCTCTAATGCCTTAAAAAGGAGTAGTAATGGACCTTTGATTGGTAGTAAGTGCTTACACACACACACACACACACACACACACACACACACACACACACACACACACACACACACACACACACAAACTCCTTCTATGTACTGAAAAGTACAGAGAAACTATTCTAGAAAAAAAACAAGTGACTCAAAAGAATGCATATGATAAAAATGCAATTTAAGAATAACCCCTCACTAAAATATGTGGTTTTGGAAATACTAATAAAAAACAATAAGAAAAACAATCTGGGATTCTCTGTGAAGACGTGATAAAATTTCAAATCCCTAAATCAATAACAATTTTTTTAATTTGCAAAGATTTAAAATGCCAAAAAAGACCTGATAACTTTATAAAGATTGTGAAATACTGCTCATATTCGTGGTTAAGCACTACTTAGTGTATAACACATTGAAAATTTATATGTAACTTATTTTTGCAGAAATAAAACAGGATCGACACACAGAAGTGATGAAAGTCACTGATTTAATTTTCTTAACATTGAGAATAAAAGCCTCTGTACACAAACTGTATTATCTTTGCAGTTCTATCTTTAAAAATTGTTTTAACCTCTAAAATGTTTTGACACTCTAAAATGTTTTGACACTCCTGCATGTTAAGTAAAAAAAAAAAAAAAGAAAACAACTACCCACTGGATTACATTTCATGGGTTGTAATCCAGTTACATATCTTTAAAGCATTTAAAGTCCTAAACATTTGAAAGTAGATTCCAATTAAAGCACAGTAGTTCTTAATCTACATACAACAACATCCATACATCTGTCAATCCTCTTTAACTTCTTAATCATCTAGTAGCAGTTATTGAGCAAAAGGTTGGATAATCCCTCGATGGGTTACCAGCCCAACAATTGGACAACACAGAGAATATAGGCTTACGTGATCGCTCACATGTAAAGATGATTAAAAGTCTCCAGCTAGCCTAAAATCCAAGTCTCTGGACTGTGGAAGGATGGTGGAATTTCCAGAGAAAGCTATCAGCGTTGCCCCACAGACTGGTTTCCTCTGTCTTTGCTTTTTCAATGGTTTAGTCATTAGAGTTTAACTGCACTCCCATTACTGCATTTGTCAAAACCATATTTCAAGGACACTTTGTCACTCTCAAATTCTATAAGTCTATCCACAGTTAGTTACAGTATAACTGGTAATGACCTATCCATCTTGTTTTACTACCACTCTTGGGGAGTTGTACATTAAACTCCATTATTTTGTTCAGCGTCTGCTAATGTTAGCATGGTTTTCTTCACAGAGGCTTACATCAAAGACTGTGGTTTTAGTTTGGAAGATCTGTACCTGTTTCAGTTGCTTTAGTTTATATTTTCTATATCTTTCATATGCTTCAAATACTCTGTCCCTGTGTCCACATCTCTCTTACTTACCAAAAAAAAAAAAACAAAGAAGGAAGAAAAAATGGCTGCCTCATTCACAGTTTGTCACTTGCTCATTGTGGTGCCACCACAAAATGAAGCAGGAAAGTAGAAAACCAAAAGTTATGAGATTCGATCATAGCTCATTACCGAATTAACAAATCATTTGTATTGCAACCATTATGCCAATGCGTACATAAGTAGGGGTGTGCTGTTTCCTACAAATAGCACTGTTTGAATTAAGTTAACATCATTTTTTACCAGCACAGGACACATTTTCTACTGTAAATAGATAGCTAATACATAAATATCTACCACATGTGCACAGTTTAAGACCTGCAACATCAAAGGAAGTGCAATTTACCCCCAGGGGTTTCATTTTATCACTGGAAAGCCAGTGTGTGTATATGATGTGACACTGACAATCAAATGCAACACAGCCAATTACATACTTTCAGCTTTCAACGCTTCAGCTTCAAGCCGACAAACCTTTAATATGTCAATTTTCTCCCAATTACATTTTAATGATCGCTTCACCCCAATAAAGTGTGTCCTGGTGGTCATTAAAGCAAATCTGTTGGAGATTTTGGAACTCAATGATTACTGCATTAACATGTTTATTTACTTTTTGACAAATTAGATTTTGCTTTTTTTTTGTTCCGTTTAACTTAATATTAATTATTATATAGCCAAAAGCATATCTTATATGCTTTTGGCTATATAAGATAGTATTTTTTGCTAGATGCATAATCAAAAGGGGTAAAAATGAATAAACCAAAACCAGTAAATAAAGCCTTAAATGTATCCATCTTATTTTACACAGTAGATCATCACAGAATATCTCATATGGATACAGTTACGTACTGTATATAAACAGAAAAACTCAAAACCAGTTACGGAAAAGGATTCCACTCCTTAAGGTTACATTGAAGAGGTCAGACAAGTCCCGGTCTGAGAGCACTCATTAACCAGTTTGTCTCCCTTGAACACCTCTCTCTGTTATAGAAGCTAATTTTTAGCTATACTAACAGAAGCATCTGCTTCCTCTGCTCAGTGATTACATTTTAGTGTTTTTTGTGAAAATTCAGGGTAATGAGTGGAACAGATAAAAAGTATATTCTGCATTCATGGTGGTGGTGTTGGTGTGTGTGTGTGTGTGTGTGTGTGTGTGTGTGTGTGTTTTCTGGGGGGGGGGGGGGGTATTAGTCATGTGGCCATTTTAAGCAGGGGATATTTTAAATATTTCCTGCCCATTGGCAGAAATGCAATATGGCTATCATACAAGTAACATACACTCCAGTATAATATAAAAAAATCAAACTTTATTACCTTAACACAATGTATTTATCATTACACATGTTTCAGATCTATCATCTCACTGTCAACTTTTTGAATCGATAGTATTCTTTTGTCTTTTTGCAGCAGTAAAAATAGTTTCTTCCTTGGAAGTGATATCTGACTGTTTTTTTTTTTTTTGTTGCAGTCTGCATTTTAGCCACTAGATTTCAGTAAATCTTACACACTGGTACTTTATGGACTAGTATTTTTTTATATATATATCTGTGCAACCATGTCAGAAACCATTTGCACGTTTTCTTGCCTAGTGATATGAGAATGTGTCTGAGCAAGATATGACAAATCCCTTGAGCCCATGGTTCCCTAACCTCTTTGTGTACATAGTCATTTACTGTATGTTACCATAAAATCATCTGTTTCTAGCCAACCAGTTGTTGAGTGAATTATGCCTGGCCTGGCAGCCAAAAAGAAACAGGGAAGGCAGTCTAATCTCGGAGTGGACTAGTTCTAGGTTGCTGGCCCACACGCATAAAATTACCTCTTCAATCATTCTTTGGGTTCTTATTCCGGGCAGCAAGTTGGGCGTCTACAGTTTCCCAGGCTCCTCCTAAGAAATGACACATTCTTTGACCAGATGCTTTGGTCAGCTTGTATAGAGCTGTGATTATTAGCGGGGCTTTCTTTTTTTTTCTTCAAAACAGAGCGTAAAGCTATTTTTAGCCATCACTTTCAGTTTGTGTATCCCTTTAGCCCTTGTGCACAACCAACAACCAATGCCAGGAATTCATGGGTCCTTGGAGGGCAAAACAACCCGGTGGCACTGTGTCATTACAGGCAATGCAACATTTACTTAATTTATCTTCTTACAATCCAGAGATGAAAGTCAAATAAGGATATCAGGGATTGAGAATGCTGTAAAGTTGTTCTGGAGCTTTTTAAAGATATTTAACAGCCCTCTTGTTCTTTGTTGGTTGGCAGAAATTGTGAGTGGCATTCCCAGCTATACTTCCCATACATTCCTAAATGAGTGGAGGGGGATCCATGGTGGGGGCTGTGAAGAAAAAGATGCAAAGGACAAAGATGGGAGTAGAATGAGGGCTGTCGTAGATGTCAAAATAATGTCTGCTCGCCCGACCAGTCTGGAATCTACTGTTGGTGCGTCTTCACCCTGTACTGGGAAATGGTTTGGAAACCAAAACAAGATTTTAATGTGATCTTTTTTTCACTTTTAACAGACTCTCTGGTCAACGTGTCAGTTCACAGCTGCTTGTCACAAAAAACAAATGATCTTGCAAACCCGTTAGCTAGGAATTTGAAGCTGTATTGCATGCAGTAATCCACTTCTTTCCCTGATCAACTGATCAAACCCACCGGAGAATTAGATTTAAATATTTTTGTACTATGAGCTGTTTGTACAGTAGGGTGAGTAGGATGAAGTGCTATACTCTGACATTTGCAAAATAAATGTAACTATATAATGGTTTTGATACTGAAACACCTAAAAGAAATAAAACCTCATACCTACATAATTCACACAAAATATGATATGGTTTATATGGATAGAGCTAATCAAAGCAAACATTGAATTATTTCATCAATTGCAAAAAACAACAAAAAACCCCAAACAAAAACAAATGAATGAAAGAAAAACCCACAAATGAAACAGAAAAGCAACAGCTTAACAAATAGCCAGTGCAGAAAAAAAACAGATTACATGTATAATTGTAAAATGCTACAATGAATAATGACTGTCACAATAATAATTCTGTGTGATGCCACTTTCCAGAAGGAAATAAGATTTTGGTTTTATATATGTCCATTATTTTAATTTTCAGATGATTGAAAATAATGGAAAATCCTCCTCCAAAATTGCAGAAATGTGGCAGTTTCTGAGCTGTTCTTTATCTATATCCCTCATAATAGCTGGCAAATAATGTTAAGCTGTCATTACTTTGAGAAAATAAACAGAATTTGAAAGCTTATTAACTAAATTATGAATGTGAAACTTATCTGTGTGTAAAGTTTGCTGTCTAGTTCACAAAGACCCACCAAAACAAGATCCTGACCTCAAATTTTGCAACAAAGTAAATAATAACATTTTTGCTGATGCAGTTTTTCCCACATTTAAATGATTCATCATGGATGTACTCAGAAGAAATTTAACCAATATTTATTTATAATTATTCAAATAAGAACCAGAGCACAAAGATTCCGAGAGGCCATAAGCGACTTGCAGCCTCCTGAATGCATGTGGAGAGAAGCACGAAATAAATCAACCCACTTAATCAGTTTCAAATCAGTTTATTTATATAACGGCAATTTAAAACACATGTCATCTTAAGGCACTTTATAGAGCCATTCACTCAAATCACACTACACTGCTAACTTTCCAAAAAGAGTCCAGGAATGTAACATAAGGTGATGTTCTTAGGAGAAGGTGCTTTACATTGTTTTTAGGATTTTTGTATATACAAGTGAAATATTAAAATAGTGCATCAAAAATCTAAACTATTTGTTTGTAGGTCACGGTATAATATCCAAAGTGAAGCAGCTTTCCAAAAGGAAACAAGAATTTGGGCCACTTTAGCTTACTAACTCTACAGTACAAACAGCTCTCAGTACTTGAATAATTTAAATTTAAGTCTCTGGTGGGTTTGATCAGTCTGTCAGGGAAAGAAACGCATATAGCCACAACACATCTTCTAGTTTTTAGGTCATTAACTATGCAGTGGTAATTCAGTAGGATGTTATTCCTACAGCTTTGAAGCATGCCTCACAACATTATCAGGTCATTGGATCTGCTGTAATAGATTGCCATATTCAGATTGTGAGGCAAAGATAATCTGAGACCTGACTGAAAGACAGACACATTTCTCACGCCTGCTGAACTTGATAGTTTTGGATGCACCAGCATGCTTTCACTGCTATTTGCTTTGTGAACAGGAATAGATTCTGGTTGAAGAAGAAAAACGATAACAGATGAGCTAAGACTGTCTTGGCCATGTGCCTGGGTGTACACCTTGAATGCAAAAACAAATAAACAAAACAATGTTCATCTTTGGAAATGCAAGATGGGATTAATACAGTGTTCCTCTGTGTTTCCTTTTAGGACCCTTGGCTAATCTACTGTGGTTGGAGAAGTTTACACTTGCCAGATAAAAGTTTTGTGACCTCTGATAATACCTCACAACCAAAGACATGAAATAACAAACAAAACATAATAAGACAAAAACGTATCTCATAGATCTACCTCATTAAAAAAATAAATAATTTTCTTCCATTTGGCCAAGTGCTCTGTTTTAGTCTTGTTGTTTTTCCTACTTCCTTGTATGCTGCAGCCATCTCGTGTCTAAAACGCCACCTGTTGACAGTAATATGCAACTGTTGGCATGTTTTGAACCTGGAGGCTTGTTTTAATAAGTTTAAACCTCACTCTAACCTTAATTCGAGTAGCCAAAAGTTAAGAAATGTTCTACCTTTAGTTTTTAGATGCAAAAAACTCACATATTGTCACTTTAGAAGCCCACGCCTTCTCAAGTACCACGTTAGCTGATCAAGCATCTACAACAAAGTTGATGAATAATTGAACCTGTTGATGTATAATGTGACTCGTGTCCTACATTCATGAAAGTTCGTGGCTGCCAACATATTCAGCTGTATGCACATAGTGCTTCTAAACAGTTTAGGAAAGGCACAGATTATGCAAATTGCTTTTGCATGTGTATATAAGTGATAAACCTGACATTGTTAGAAAAACGGCTCACTGCCAAACAGCTTGTAAGAACTTCTCTAGCTCCTCATACTTCTGCAGGCGCCAGCGACCAGTGAGCTGGAAATGACTGATCAAAATGAAGGCAAGAAAAGAAGGGGAGTGGGTCTATTTTGGGAATTAACTGAGATTTTTTTTTTCAATAAAAGCATTGAAATGGGAGTACAAAGGTCATTGTGTTTATATGTCACTGAAAATGCTAAGAATGCAGAACGCCTGAAAAAGAATAAGAATAAGAAATGCATTTTGAAATATGTGCCCCTGTCCTTTTGTGCTATGCATAGGGAGTCAAATCGAAAGAACATGCAAAGTTGTGTCAGTCTTTTTCTCTCTTTGTCTTCTTGCTTAGCAAGCCTTTTCCCTCAACTCTCCATCTCTCTGGGGGAAGAAGGTCTCAGAGTTTCTCAGGAATGCTGACTTCTATGTGCTTTGGTCCCTTGGGGGACGTTGGTAGGGGTCTTGACCCCTCTCCTCCTGTATCCCTGGAGCCTATCAGCTAACTAAGTTAGCATGAGATAACTCTCTCCTCCTGGCCCCATATTGCAGCCTCCTGCCCTTCCCTCCCTTTTCACTTCCTTCACCCAGGGCTATTACAAGGCAGGAGCTTCATTAGAAGCAGTAGAACATCCATTGCACTGCTGTCTAATCCTGTCCTGAGGCAAAAATGGATTCTAGTCGCTGTCCTCCTTATTTCTAATTCTGTGTCCGGACTGAAATAATCTCTTTTGCAAATCAGTTTGTCAGCAGCAGTGCCTTCCTATAGATAAACGAGAATGGAAGGATCTATTTCATGCAACACCAGCAACATTTGACTATAGTATATACAGTATATAAAGTGTTAGAAAATACTTGCATTGCTGCTCTGTACTAAAAATATATCACAACTCTTCGTCTCCAATTGTCCAGAGAATTGTGTGAAGCATGTCAGCACACTTGAAATTCAATTCAATTCAATTTTATTTATATAGCATCGATTCATAGCACACGTCATCTCAAGGCACTTTGCAAAGTCAAATTCAATCAAATCATACAGACAGATTGGTCAAAAAGTTTCCTATCTAAGGAAACCAAGCAGATTGAATCAAGTCTTGACATGCAGCATTCATTCCTCCTGAAAGAGCGTAGAGCCACAGTGGACAGTCGTCTGCATTGTTGATGGCTTTGCAGCAATCCCTCATACTGAGCATGCATGAAGTGACAGTGGAGCGGAAAACTCCCCTTTAACAGGGAGGAAAAACCTCCACCAGAACCAGGGTCAGTTTGAATGACTATCTGCCTTGACCAACTGGGGGTTAGAGAAGACAGAGCAGAGACACAAAAAAACAAAAAAACAAATAACAGGTCAGGTGAAAAAAAATATTCATACCCCTGACAGCTTCGGATTCAAAATTGCTTTTATTTAACTAAGAAGTTTGTTTCTGATAGGGAATGAGACATGCATCTCTTAAAAGATGCTAAAACAAGGTTTTAAAAAATCTGTTTTGAAGTAAAAGGTTCTAGTTCTATTTAGATTTGATAAAAAAAATGTGGCATGTCAAAAATCAGTTTCATAAGAAGATAAGAACAATAATCAAAATATTTTTCGGTAAAATTGTTGTCGAGCGGCTGGTCACTATTCACAGGGCTGATCAACCTGGATAATGACAAACTCTGTGACAACCTGATTTCCTGGTTCATCCCTACATGACACCTTTACAGGTAAGTCATACATTGTGTGTTTGGTCTTTATTAGGAATGAACGCAAGAAGCAAATTTGTTTCCGCCTCTCCCAGGATGCTAAAATGCATCCTGGGAGATCAAACGTGAACTGAAAGTAGATGCAGTTGTGATCACATATGGTAAGGAATGAGGAAGTATCCAGAGCCAATAAGTCAGACAATATTTAGAGAAGGGCTAGGAAGCATGTTCAATCTTTGTTTATCTGTAGGAACACAAATCCACGCAGGGCCATACAGAAGGATCACCAGCTGACTTTTTACCACCATGATATACTGTTGCTCTGTTTGTCTCTGAGATAAAATTTTATTTATCATAAAGTGTTACCAGTATATGGAACAGTTGTCTGATATTTTAAAAACAGCAAATAAAGCAATATACTAAAAATAATGTTTTAAATCTTTGTTAGTTACACCTAGCCAGTGGAGATGTCATGGGAAAGTTGAGTCTTTTTTTGTTTTGGTTGTTGTTGGACTTAGTATTCAGCCATTTCACAAGACATCTGAGCTTTCCAGCAGTATATACTTGGACACAATGACAGTGTAGATGGTGAGAATGTGCAGAAACAATCATTATTAGGTTAAGTCTAATTTTCTGGCAGCTGAGTGGTCATTCTCCCGACTCCTAACCCTGTTAACATAAATACCAAACTATTTGGTAACTAGCACATATCTTTTACCACTAATAATAACATTTTTTCCTGAAATATTAATGATACACATACCTGCAGTTGTCTTGTCTTTCAAACCAAAGCAGGACGCTTAAGCAGAAAACAGCCACTGGCCCCTAGAGCTGAACAATTGACCCATGACGTGCCCTTTCCATGTCATGCAGACAATTTTTATTAGGACCATGACTTGAAGACGATTGTGATCTGCCTCTTGTTTGTTGTGTATTTTCTCAAGCCTGCCTTATATCCCTGTGAGGTCAGCCACCCCACAATTTTCTCCCACACACTGGTTAGTACTGCCTGGCTCTAGCTCTGGTCCACCTCATGTTCTGCTCACCAGTTCACATTGCCTGGGGTGCTGCTTGAACTTAGGGACACACTTTGTCCCTCAGCGGGAGAACTTGGAACCAGGAGGAAATGGACTCTTTCCCAAGGTTTGGACAGGCACTACTGGAATAAACATGAGTACTGACTTAAAAAAAAAAAGAAAAGCATATTAGGAGAAATGAGAGGAGAGGAGGACAAATGCTGTGTAGAAATGTATCACTGTCAAGGAGCTGCTGTACAATGTGTCAGTGTGGTCTCTGATTTGTTCAACAGAACACTTGGTCAATTAGAAAGACAAAGCTAAAATGTATAAGTTTAACTTTTTGGTGTCTATGAACTTTTAACCCAAAAATCTGGATTTGGTTACATACTGTATGTTTTTTTTTTCGTAGGGAAAGGGGTGTTCATGCTCAATATGAAACCACAAAATAATGGCTATTTTTTCATTATTTATGATTTCCATTCAGGAACCTGAAAACAAAGAAACGGATAAGTGTGCACCCTGTTAAAACCTAACCGCAGAACTCCCCCCTCCCCTGAACCCCCCCACACCCCCCTTCCTTCTCCTAAGCCATTTATTGCTCGTCTCTTAAATGAACTGGGTGCCTGCAGACAATATTACTCATAACTCCAGTTGCTGCCAAGTCTTAGTATGAGGGTCATTAGAGAGCTTAGAGTCGACCATTCATATTTGTTCTGGATTGCCATTCTCAATTTTAAATATCCCCTTGATTTTCTTTAATTTTTATGAAATACTACAGCAGCGATTTTCTGAAAGTTCTCTGCATTTTTGGTGTACGGTCCAACATCACCAGGCATCATTCAGCACCTTACATGATATATAGCCACCTTAAATTTTATTGCTAGCATAACCTACTTTTCAAACTTTAGAAAGAGTTAAAGGGGTGATTTCTGCAAAGTTGAAGCTTGGCCAATCTTTAAAATGAACCCATCAAATCCTGTAAAAACACGAAAGGAGAGTGCATCTGTTGCCATGTTTAGAGAGAAAAGTTTTAATGAGCTATTTTCTGATCAACCTGTGCTCGATCATGGGATCAAACATTTTTTTTTATCCTAGGCATGGAATGGTTGCTGGTGTTGAGGTATTTTAAAACCTCCTGGATTTTCTGTAAAAATCCTCTTAAGTAGATGACAGACAAAATCGTGGGAGAGACCCGTTTTCCAACTCTAACATTGTTGCATGGATTCCTTTCTTAACATTATATTTTGAAAATGCTTGTATTCTAATTTTGATTACATATGAAATATTGAGATGGAATTTTAAATAAAAATAAATTCCATGCAAAATTTAAACGTGAATCAATAGCGTATTTTGTCTTTAGCATGGTAGAACTTGATGTGTCACGCCTAAATGATCCTCTTCATGCCGTGGGACTTTCAGGCTTCCGAAATTTACCTTTCTTTGCTGTCAAAATTAAAACCCAAAACATATTTCTTAACAGAAAAAAAGAGGGTGAAGCTAAATTAGAAAAATGTACTTAATAAAAGAGATGTACTCTAAGCATGTCTCCTTATAAACGGAGTTTCTGAATATCTTCATTCTGATACTTTTTTTTAAGACAGAATTTTTCAGTTACTTAAAACTCTTTTCTGTGTGGAAAGACAAAGCACTTGGGATAAAAATGTCCTCTAGGACAGAAATCCTGTTCATGTGGATGAGAGCTTAAGAACAGAAGGCTATGAGTTTTCACTCTAATCACTTAACCAGGTGATTGCACTCAGCCACCCCCATTTTGAATCTTATTGCTGCTTATACTAATCAAAAGCTTAAGCCTGAAATGTTCCTTCTCTGAAGCATAAACGCGTTTTAGAGAACAACAGTTTAGGGACGTTTCCCTTTTCAGTATTTAGAATGCTACTAACTGACCTGACCTGTGCAAACGGGCTTTTCTGTGTTTATGAAAGTAGGCTCCGCGAGTCTGCTTTATCCTCAAGGCTCATCCAAGTGACTTGAGTTACACTCGACCCCTGTGGCTTTATAGTCACACGGCTAAATGCAAAAGTAGCTATGTGGACGAGTGCTTGTTAAGATTAATGGGCTGCTGATTGAGATAAATGATTTTTCAAAACACAGAAGGGATGTAAACTAATACTAAATACATTTAAGGGAGCAGGAATTGAACAAAGGAAGGTATGAAGTACCAGTTAGACCAAAAATGTTTAGACACAGTCAGAGCACATTTGCACTTAGATGTTTGAAGGCTTACAAAAAAAGAAACATGAATGCTGACATATGCATATTTGTATGTGTGGCTGTAAGTTCTAACCTTAAATAATCCACAATAATGGCTTTATGTTTCTTCAGCTTGTTGATGTAAATATATCTCATTTACTTTTAATAAAACTAGTGAATTTAGTTTGCTGTCCAAAAGCAACAGGCATTGCTCTCTTGATAATCTTGTTAATGTATAGGTTGTTACCTACCACACTGGAAACATATTAATTAACAGAAGCAATAAGAGGATTTCTTACTATAATTGAGTGCAGAGGGTGTTTTTAGATGTGAAATGCTTTCTTTATTTGGCACAATATCTGCTGTTGTGGGCTTCTGTTAATGTATGTGATATGTCTAGAATTTCTAGTAGTGCTGGTCAAAACACCTTCCTTTATTAAAGTTCAATTTTGTGGTTGATTAAATAGTTCAAGCTTAATAGAATCGAAGAACACAATTTTTAAAGGGGAAGTATTGTGTAAAATCCACTTTTTAAGCCCTTAAATGTAGTCTGTCCAGGTACTATGTAAATATTGTTCTTTTCTGTTTAGGTCATGTTTTTCAAGCTGTTCAGTTCTCTCTATTCTCTATTACGTTTTCTGAACAATTACGTTACAATATTTACACATGAACTTATGGCTTACCAGTTTCCATCACCCATTAATTTTTTTTTTTGCCACAATTTTGTAGTCCAAGCTCAAGGATGCTGAAGTTACAAGTGGATAAGTACAAAATGTTTAGTTATTGGGTGCATTACCCACACAATTCATTACACTGTCCCCTAGCATGCTGCAAAAATGGCCGATTGGGGTAAAGTGGAACACTTTGCGACCTGAAGAGGGGCGGAGTGTGAAGTACGTCCTTTGAAAGCAATAGCTGCCGAGCCCACCGCTGAACCAAAATAAACATGACAGTGCAGGAGGACACATGCGTAGCTGCGGCTATCACATCTGTTTTTATCAGAATCCACAATTTCTTTTTTGAAAGAAGAACAGCAAGTAGAGCTTGACCAGCATAACTTTTTGTGGTTTCCCATGGTGCCTGCTGCATATTCCTTTGATGCCGTGATTGGCTAAAACCAACCTTAGGTAGGCGGGCACTAGATATCACTTTGTCCAATCAGCTCGGAAAGCCTCAGCGGATTCGATAGGAGCAGACCCAGATTGATAATGTACAGAACAGAGCGTGGTACACATTATCAATCTGGCTTGCCAGGTTACAAAAGAGGTGTTGTGGGGCAACAGTAACAAGGGATTCAGACCCAAGCATTGCATTTACACTTTATACAGAGCACAACTGAATGATTTAAATATGAAAAGGAAGGATTAAAAAAAACAAGATATGTCTTCTTGAATAATGATAGATTTGCAAAAGCAGCGCTTTAGCGAAAAGGGATTCTTCTCAAAGAAAAGCAAAGGCTTAAACCACCATAAATAAAACCTCATGGTAATCACACATGGAAGGCGAATACAGTATTTCCTCTCTACTCAACATCTATGGGCAGCCGTGTTAAGTGCGACTAAGGTTTCAGCTACACACGCCTGTCACTCAGGGATTTTGGCTTTAATTACTAACCCAGGCTTGCTCCATAAGGCACAGAGTGTTCTCACATGGTGGTAGTGGTTCTCTTGAGAGAACCTCTGGTAAAGTGAATTATAAGAAAGAAACAGCGCTCTTGGTTCTGCACAAAGTGAGAAGAATGTAAACAGCGAGACATTCTCGATGGATATTTAGGCAGCTATTTTTATTCATTCTCCTTTGTTTTTTATTTGATTGCACACATATCACAGCAACACATCATTTTGAACCGTTTAAACTTGTGTCCAAGACAGACAGGGCCAAAAGGAAAATCCAGTCATCTAAAACATACCACTCTGGGTTTGGCATGTAAAGACTGTTGTGTCTGGGACTTCAGCCACATCCTCAAATGTGCGCTATTTATCGTCATTACACCCTTACTAGAGAGACACAAGCAATGACTGGCTTCAATCTAAATAAAGTTAAAAAAAAAGAGAGGAATTGACCTTGATTAGGACTAATGTCTGGCAGGAAAAGGAGCAGTAGCAGTTACTGAGGCAGATTTTTGCCTGGGTGGGATACTGCTGATGGAGGCTTAAGTAGGGAAGGCAAAGCAAGGCAGGCATACTGATGTTTAGGGCCTTTGATGTAAACAAGATGAATATCTTGTGTGTTTATGCTCAAATGTGGTGCCCAATTGAAAGAAGATTGACTTACAAATTGAAAAATGAAGGTCAGGTGCAGAGTCTGGTAGTAATATTCACCTCTACCAGTGGAAACTCCATACTCAGATGCTTACAGTACACACACACACACACACACACACACACACACACACACACACACACACACACACACACACACACACACACACACACACACACACACGCCTAGCATCACAGAAACTCTTTGTTTTCTCATATTCTATTCAAAAGGCCATCTTGGTCCGTCAGAAGTCCACAAACTCAGATGGCACTTCCCCTATTGCATTCAGAAACGATCATATGTGCGTGCCCACATTCTCGCTATCCGATATATATATTTTTTTTGAATTGCATAAAGTTGTAAGACTAAAGGGCATGAGATGAGAGTAACTCATGACTCTAGCTGCACTGCTGCTACCCTCTGTGTTAAGAGAATAGGAACATCTTGTTTTCATTATTTAAGGGTCAGATGAGAGGAAGTTAAAGGAGGAGGGGGGGGATGAATCACTGCATTTCTGAATGTTTTATCTGATTGTGTGTACATGTGGGCAAATGTACAGTGAGTGTGTACTGTTTGTTATTATAAATAGACATAAGTTACTAGTGTGAAGAGATAATTCACTATGTAATTTTAAAAAAGCATAAAAACCTCAGTTAACAAATACCATCCTTTAGGCAGGACCATCTGTCACTGGAGTGTTCTGGATGGCTATAATTTGAAACAGGGAGGGTTGTTTCTCTTGTGACAGGCTTCTGTGTTGAGTGTTTGCACATCATTTTGCACGATCCATGTGGTAATGGTGTCAGTAAGGATGATCCGTCAAATCAAACTACAGAAGTACCAAAGTTTTGATATATAAAAAGGCAATTTCTTGACATATAACTTTTTATCCACATAACTGACCCTCCAACACACTTTATTATCTGCATAATTAGTCATCTTAAATTTGCAAGATGAAGAAATAGCAAATAAATCAAAAAGAGAGAGAACAAAAATGTAGCAGAATACAGTATTATTACAAATAATTTCTTCAATCTACAATCCATTGTCAAAGCAGAGATAGGTCTTAACATCCAGAAGCCATTGAACATTTTGAAGAATTGACTCAGTATATTTATGCGATGCTTTGGGGTTCTCGCGCCAATATATTTACCCCATTGTACAAAACTTTCATAGTAGCAAAGCTAAAGACACACACAAAACTTTGTTTCTAATACTTACTGAGGACCTTGCCTATACTTCCATTTATTTTCAACCCTTTCTATAGCCTAACCCCGACCCCAACCCTCTCCATTTTTGTTGTACCTCTTTTCAGTAGTTTTGCAATTGACTAGGGTCAGTGTCATTATTGGTAGCATGAGGCGAAACCTGGACAGTACAGAGTTGGCATAGGCACT
This sequence comes from Fundulus heteroclitus, assembly GCF_011125445.2. Taxonomy (NCBI): domain Eukaryota; kingdom Metazoa; phylum Chordata; class Actinopteri; order Cyprinodontiformes; family Fundulidae; genus Fundulus; species Fundulus heteroclitus. The sequence continues at coordinate 18,779,543 of NC_046366.1, forward strand.
GTTGGAGGTTCTTAACCCACCAGGATCAGAATCTGCCCATTTGTGCAAGAAGGACAGGATAAGTACTGCCAGAGCTCTACAAAGTGACCTCCAGCAGGTCACTGGTAGAACTGTCTCTGATAAAACTGTTAGAAACAGATGTCGTGAGGATGGCAGAAGGGCCACATCCTCTAGTAGTCCCTGTGCTCACTGCCCAGAACCATGGAGCTTGACAGGTATTTTTTGCCAGTGAACACTGGAATTGGCAGGTTTGGCTCTGTCCTTTTCACAGGTGAGAGCAAGTTCACTCTGAGCTCATGTGACAGACATGAAAGGGTTTCATATCTGTCACATGACGTTAGGTGAGCACGTCACTATGATTGGCATGTGGGACAACCAGTAGATAAGATGATCCTCCTGGAACTCAAAGCCAAAAAAAGATCATCCACTACCATACTTGACAGTTGGTGTCCAAATTCTGTTCCATTAAACGATTTCTAATGTCTTAATTAATTCTTCTGTTTTAACTTTCTTAAATCCTCTTTGTTAATCCATCCATTTGTCTTATACATAGACAGAAACACTGTATGTGCAATGATAGAACTTCCGTTCAAAGGGTGATACCAAAGACACAACACATAAATTACTTCCAGTACAAAAATAAAACTATGATGGAGGACAAAAAGAACATTTCTTTGGAAATGTGATTTGCTGTTATCCGCATTTGGAAGATGGATTCATTTAGAAACCATCAGGGCACCAATGTTTTGTTGATATAGCAATGGATGCACAATGGAATACAATTGAATGTGAATTTGGGGGACTGAATGATGTTGTCAGCAATGATATTGAGGAGGAAAAAGATAGGACCAAGCTCAAAGCCCTGGGGAACACGACGGGACAGAGGTACCAGGGAAGAGGTGGGGTTTTATACGTGACCAAACTGTTGTGTGTCAGAGATAGATGGTGATGTTGGGGGACGATTCCAGGCACGACTCAAGGCTTGGTGCGTTTGATGCGGCGATAAGCTGCAGTGAGTTTGAAGAGGGTAAGGCTGCTGACGATCTAGAGGGAGGTGATTTTAAAATTAAAATCTAAGACTTTACAGTTACTAATTTACCACTAATTAAATGTACTAATGATTAGTTGAATCAGAACAGTTTCATATGTGAATGTGATGAGTCTCTCCGAAAATATTATTTTAATAAGACCAATGGCAGCTGAAGGATTCAATTGATGATCAAGATGGTGATTAAGATGGTGACAGAACAGATACATTAAATAGAATATTTGCACTTCTATTCTCTTTAGATCACTACAAGTTAGTTCTGAAGAAAAAATAATGAGATCAGCTATTGAGCAGTAAATGTGTCTATCAGAAAGGCTTGAAAAAAGTAAGATCCTATTGAAACCTGACAACTACCACATCCCACATATGGTGGCCTGCTGTTTCCAACAACAAAAGAATTCAGTCTTTCCTCTCCATCCTATGGGTTTGGCTTCACCGCTACACATGTTTGTTTATAAAATGTACTATCTATTCATACAGCAGGAGTTGAGACAAAAGAAAAACTGCAGCCTTCCTGAAAAATGTTTTGCTCATGTCCTTATCTCATGTGCACCATCCTTTGTCACCATCACAATATTGATTCCACTGTGCCATCATAATTCTTTATTGTGCCACCTGAAGCCAATTCCTTTGAGTGTCTTTTTCACTTAGCTGAGTGTTTGAGACTTTATTTCTGAAATTTAGATAAAGAACAGCGTCTCCGAGTTCATGATATGTATTCAAACTTTAAAAAAGCTTTACGGATAGGTGAATAAAAAAATCAAGAGAACAAACCTTTTGGCAGTTGCATTTAAAAAGAAGTTTGAAACTGAAATAATTTGCAATAGCCATAATGTGATTACAGCTAACTTGTCCCAGTTGCCAAATGCAACACAGTTGGTGCTTGTCCTCTGTGTTTGCTTTGATCACAGCAGTAGGCACATGTCATTGAAGTGTGGGAAACAGGTGGTTGTGGCTGAGGGAGCCCTCCCTGTTTGATATCCTTCATAAGAAAAAGACGGCAAGAACTGGGTGGGTCTACAAACACTGCAAGCAAAAGTTGAAACTCTACAAAGTGCTGTGCAACCTCCCCTGTGCTATAGCTGATAAGGAATGGTAATACTGTAATATTTTCATAGTGGAAGCTTAAATCTTTTAAATAACGGCAAATTTAAATGTATCAATATATATATGCCGTAGGCCGTTTAAAGCAGAGCTACATCGATGATACATTCTTTTTGTACTCAGAAGTAGCATTTTCAGAATTCTCAGTCTAAAAGCGACAATAATGCTATCTGAAGTAAGAGTTAATTTCCCAAGTTCAGTATTAGTGATGTGACAAATGATCCGAATCTCGTGAATGGCTCTGGAAAATAGGACTCGAGTCTCAGTGAGAGAGCTGTTCTTTGTTTTAACTACCTTACTTGGTTACAATGCTCTGCATGCACTGCAGCTCGCTATTTTTTGTTTCAGTTTAATTTGATTTTAAATAACATCATATGTATTCCTTGGACAACTAAAAACTAAAACAAAAGGGGGGGGGGGGGTGAACATTCAGAGCACCTGCCCATTGCTCACTGTTTGTTTTTGATACGTGCGTGCAACCTGGCTGGGGTGCTGATGCAGGATGCAAGCAATGGGAGAGAGGAGGATGATGGTTGCAGTATCCTCCAAATAGCGTTAAATTGCTGTTAATGCACACACAACTTGTAGTAGAGAACCACACGGGTATTTCATATTTACATTTTAAGATTTTATGCCTCATTTTATGAAAATATATATGAAAGATTTTATTGCTTCAACATACACTGGTTCTATTTTGCAGTTTTGACATGAAGAAAATGATCTTACCGGTACTTAATTCAGCCTAGGAGCTTGGTTTGAGGAGGCCTTCAATCCAATCGCATGACAGATGCAAATGGAACCATGATTTTAACATGAGTACTGTATTTGCAATTAAAACTATGTATGTACGTATTTAATAACAGAAGTAAAACAATTTTCAAATTGTACAAGTTTACTAAACAAGTATGGATGAGACAGTAGTTATATTTTATGAAATATGTATTGAATTAAATTTCTGTTCAAACACCACACAGACCTTTTACACAATGACGGTTTGAAATGCTCACATGTCATGTCAAGATGATTCTGTGCTTCCTTTAGGTCTCTCGACTATGGAAATGACTGTTAAGATAACTGTTTAACATCTTTAAAACTGCTAGAGAGAATCTGGCATCTAATACCAGACATGTAGTCAAAAGTGTTTGTCAGGATGTTTCACAGCATCAAGAATTATTTAACCAAGTCGTAAACAACTGTTTAGAATCTTTAATATAAACTCATGCTTGTATTTCCTCCGGGGAGAGACCAAAAGAACGTTCTGATGGGTTGTGTGAATTGTGTATCATGGTATAGGCAAATAAACGGTTTCTCAGATGAGCTGGGCCAAATATGAAGCCTGTTTCTTGAAGTTTTGATAATAGATTTTAAGAAAAACATGCCCCTGATTCTGTCTCTTCCTCCTGCCACAAATGGTGCCGAAACCCAGGAAAAGTTTTTGACGATCCGAGAAGCAAGAGGCAGAGTGTTAATTTACACATAACTTAGTTGCTGTGGGTGGCAAATCATGATCAGGGGATTTCAGCATCGAGTTTGCCTGTCCATGTGTTGATTCTCTCTGAATACTCCAGCTTTTTCCCACAATCCAAAAACATGCAAACATGGTTAAGTTGTCTCTGAAATATCCCTTTGATAGTGTGCATGCATGTGTGCATAGGTCTAGGCCCAGTAAAAAGGATCTTATGCAGCTAAAATGAACATTTCACACCCTCCACAGCAAAATGTATGTATACACATGCAGGGCCCAGGCTTAGGGGAGAAGTGTATTAACCTCCCAGTTGGACAAAAGCTGGGGTTTGAGACGCATGAATAAGTAGTGATTTTTTTAGACTGGGATTCAGATGCAAACAGAAGCCTTGGCATCATATTTATCAAAGAGGGAAGATGAAAAACCGTAAGAAGTGGCTCATGGGGTATCTAACCAAATTATACATTTGTGTCACAGACTAATATCAGAATTTCAGGACCATGATGTGATCCACAGATTATTATTGATTTTATTTATTTATTTTGGTATTTGGTTCCTTTTGACTTCACTAGTTCAGATAAAGAACCAACTGTTCTTGGCTATGATATGAAATGACACACTATGTTTTGTGCTGCACTCTGTCAAGAAAATTCCCTTGCACACATCCTGTCTTGTTGCTGACTACTTGATTACAAATACTGATATTTCCTTTAGACAAAAAGGCTGAAACTGATGGTGGGTTTGCAGAGACCTCCCATATGGACTGCAGATTCTTTGAAAAGGTTCATCTATTTCAGTAACTTTACATATTATGTAGATTAAGAACCATATAAAGATTAATTACTGTATTTTTCGTACTATCAGTCGCTCCGGAATATAAGTCACATAAGTCACATCAGTCAAAAATGCGTCATAAAGAGGAAAAAAACATATATACCTAAATCGCACCGGACTATTGGTTGCGTTTATTTAGAAATATATTTCACACAATCCAAAACTAAAAACTGATATTTAATCTGGTAAGACAATTTATTCAATTACACAACTGCATACACAATCTACTATATAATATGAAATATACCTAAGAGGTTGAATAGGGTAAATCAGCACAACAAGCCAGCAACTCCAACATGGAAAGTTACTGTCAGTGCATTTCACCGTATCAACCCGTTACGCTGACGGTTGTCAAAATTACACTGAAATTAGACCGTGAATGTAGCTGTGCTACGTGCTAAACTAACAGTACACCATGGATGTTTCAGAGAAACATCAAACTCACATGCATCAGCGAAGTTGTAAAACGTCCGGACATCAGATCAGTAAGCTAGCGCCAGCTGTTATTAGATTCATGGACAGTCCAATGACGGGGTTCTGTCTGTACTGGTCTGGGCCCTTCGAGATGCACCATCTTTCACGCCGCTGCGTGAATGCATACTGAAACAGTGAAACAACATACAAACATTTGTTCTGTCTTTGTTGTCTATAAGTTAATGTTTCAATTAATTTTTAAGTGGTACAACAGCAGCATATAGTTTTCATAAGCCTAGAGAGCCCTCTTGCAGCTATAGATGGTGATATTTACTTGTTGGTTCATGTTGGTCAGTATGATTTACCATTTAAAATTGATATATAAGTCACATCTGACTATAAGTCGCAGGATCGGCCAAACTATGAAAAAAGTCTGACTTATAGTCCGAAAAATACTGTATACACATATTTTTTAAAGCCCTTATTTTTGTTAATTCTGATGCTTTCTCACTCATAGCTAATGAAAATGAATCATTTATGATTATGATACTACATTAGACTAAAAGAAAACCGTTTGTGCTAAGTATTAAAAGTGCATGATGGTTTACCTTTATACAGATATAGGCTTTTATATGCCAATATACCACAGAGACATGGAGAAGCCATTGAATTGCCTGATCTTCACCCAAATGATATTGGGACCGTAAAAATAAATCATTACTTATGATATGTTATTCAGCTCTGACAGTGTCTCACCTCCAAATTATTATGTAAGTTTTTATCACCAAAGTCACACCCGTTTAGAATAGGAGGCCTGACACCTTTTGACTTGCCTGGTAATATGTCATGTGAGCAAAACAAGTAAAGGGAACTGCATGCCTATTATGTTCAGCCAAGTATTTCAATTTAATCAGATCATGGTTTAACTGACTTTGCAAACAGGTGTTTGGGCACATTACTGAGGACATTAACACGTTGATACAATTAATTGGATTGTAGTTAATATTTTTATGGTATTTATATCTCACTTTTCACATTTTCACAGTCATTATAATATATTATCACAAAAGAAAACATGCAAAAAAGTTCTCCATGACTTCGCTTGTTAAACTATGACTCAATTCTAAAGAATATCAACTCTCCTTCTTGCAGATCGAAATAAATCTCACTGAGATAGCCACCAATGTTATGGCACAATCGACTTCTTGTAGATGTGAAAGTTGTGCCTCTCTTGCTGTCAGACTAAACTGTGTGAAGTTTAAAGCATGCAGACCAGATGTGATCCTAGGTGTCTGCCCTCTCAGGCTAATCAGATTGATTAGGGGCAGTAATCTGGTGCTTTGGCAATAGACTATATTCTCTGTGAGGCTGAGCAGTTAGAACTCACAAGATGGCTGGAGGTTACACAGTCCAGAACAGTTTACACTAGCCTGCCCGTCGAGTGCACTGACATGAGAATGGTTTGGTGGAGCTGGGTTATGACTACGGCATTGTGCGCCTGTTTTAAATCAAAACCACAGACTCAAAAAGATCCAGTCGCATGGGTGCACTTGGCTTTCACAGACTAGTTTTCAGCATATTTTTATCCTGTGTTTTGATGTAATATTGTACCTTTTCAGCTTGACTTCCTTCCATCGGATGAAACTGCCCAAAAACCTAAAATCAAAGCAGTCAGTATATAAGAGTGGAGCCGAGCTTATAAACAGGCGCAGCAACAGGAGGTCCTATTCAGCTCCGGTCTGAATTTCTGAGTTTGAATCCAACCCATTGAAATGATTTCAGGAGGGATGTGGGAATTGAGATACTTGTGCTGACAAGCTCGCCCAATGATCAGAAAAGGAAATGCTGCTCTCAATGACCTTACTGTTACCCTGACAAATGCTGCATAAGTCCCCCCTATTTCTGATACCGGTCTGAGGCTTAAACTTCCAATTCAGGAACTAGCCTTCCTCTCATTTCCTGTCTGTGCAACAGCCGTCTCCTGTTCAAATTATGCCTCCCCAGGTCCCATACATATAGTCACTTTTGCATTGCTTTCTCCTCTCTTTGTGTAAAGAGTTTTGTTTGCGTGAATAGAAAATAGATTAATTAGGTCAGTATTAAGTTCCCTTCATGAGTAAGAGTTTAGGGGAAAACTCTTTTTATGTCTGTAAAATATAGATTTAAAATCATTTTCATTCAACCAAGAAGTTCTCTCTGACAAAAATGCCATGACAAAAAAACGATTTATACCTCCTAAATAACTAATGGAAAATGTTTATTGGCATTACAGCAATTAAGCGCTTCTTATCATTAAAGACATGTTGCCACTTGCGTTTTAATGATTTATCTTTGGTGATGAGCTCCAGGTCTTTGAGTTCAGAAGGTCTCCTTATCACGGTAATCCTTAGCTGCTTTCACACTTAAGCTCCTTTGAAATTCAACCTGGAACTTCAATTGTAAACTTAGATCTGCAAAGGTTAGGCATGAGCTTTGGCTTGAGTTCAACAAGCTCTTGCACTGGAAGGAAAAATGCAGCATTTATTTCTCTGTAAATGATCAAAAGTTTGCCCCTGATGGGGCAAAAAGTTGAGAGCATGAGCTGCATTTAATTTGTCATGTAAAGAAATACATAATTGCTCAGTAAAACTCTCTTTTTTGTTTTGGAAAGCTAAGGCTCCCAGTCAGAAATTAGTCTCCCAAAGACATTCTTTTGTGTTTAGCTTGGTAATTAATTACATAATTTTCTGTGACCTAAGAGTTGTAAATTAGAAATATGACCATGTAATCCTCAAGCTTTGCCCTTACTAGAAAATTATCCTGGAAGCAGGTTTAAGCCACTTCCAAAAAACATGTAATTCTTGAGGCCAAATATGCTTCTGTTTAGTGTGTTATCCGAGTTTTCATGCTACTGCTAATCTAGCCGCTAACCTAACCGGATACGTAAACACTAAAAGTGTGCATGCCCAGCCAGCAAGCGGAAACTATGAAGGAATGAGCACGGACATCAGCCTTACGTGAGCGCGTCAGAATGATAGGCATGTGGGACATGTAGGATAAGTCAATATCCCCAGAACTTGAGGGACAGAGGGGAATGAAATTAGAAACAAAACTCTAACCAATCCATGCCCTTTGGATCGAGGGGCATGGATTGGTTAAAGTTTTTACAGATCTGCAGCTCCCACAGCAAACGTTTTTTTTAACCTCCTTTTTGTGAATACATAATGTATTTACTACTTTCAGGATGGAAAGACCATTCTACCCAGTATTACAAAAAGTATCTCTGAACAGGATTACCAACTATAGCTTTTAGTTAACTTGCTTTCTACCTGACTCCCATTCCTACTGAATAAGAAATTGTCATTTTAACTTTAGGTTCGATCATAACTTGATTCATACGTCCTGATCCTCACCTCGGTCTGACCTGCTGCTGCTAGCCTTCCCCCTAAGAGCATATATAAATGTTATTACCATAGGCTTTTGCACAGCCATTGTCATCATCCAGGACAGAATATACCCAGGGGATAGACAACACTACCATAAAAATGAGAACCATGTAAAAATATTCAACCACGTAGGAAAAAAAAAAATGCAATTTTGGGTGAGCGTGAAAAGAAAGTGATGAAAACCCAACAAACTCACTACTTCCACACTTTAAACCACTGCTTCTCAATTGTCCCACAGTCTCACTGCAGACATACTAAAACCCCACAGAGATGGACTTTGTTACTTTAACAAGCCGAGGCACTGCTTTTTATGAACATTTCAGGCTTTCTGGCTGAATTCTAGTTTGGCAATTAAAATGAAAATTCATTGTGGTAGTTTACATCTCATTGTGCTGCTGTGGACTTATGAAAAGTCATGTGTCCATGTTTCTGCACAACATTCGCATATTTGCACATTTTGCATCATTGCATCTCCATCTAGCATTACAAATGCTGCTGAACTCTTAGTTTCTAAATGCATTCTTGCACAAATGCCCTTTGCACAATCAATTCTGCACATACAAATGGTTTTAAAAATACTCACTTGTACACTGTGACTTCTACTGCATTGTTTACACTTCAATTGTTTACTTTTAAATCACTGCTGCACCTTATACTGTAATTTAATTTTACTGCAATTTAAAAGCTGTATGCAACGAAATTTCTTTCTGTACGCACTCTGTGCATATAAAATGACAAATAAAGTTGTCTAAGTCTAAGTTCTGCTAACCTGAAAGTCAATAAATGTGAGAAGTTATATTTATCTTCCTTTTTGCAATGGCTGTATTCAGTGTCTTCCACATGTTATGGTGCTACACCTCTGCAGGAATCCCACACATGTACATATTCTGCTGGATAACAAGTGTTTTAGGCTCAAGACTACAGAGCTTCTTCTTCAGACCAACTAAACCATGTACAATTATCATATTTTGAAGAACTAACAATGTTTGTGTCTGAATGTCATGATATTTTGTTTAATAGGTATATTCACAGCAGATTTATGTGCGCATGTGTATACATACAAGTGACTACTTCTACGTGTCTTTCTGGCTCAATGCAAGTGAATATGGAGCTTAAGATGAATGATGATGATGTGGGAATCTTGTTTAAGTGAACCGTCAAAATTAACCAAAATCGAGTCAGACAAAACACACAAAAACAGACAATGTTCCCTTCATAATAATTGCGAAGGACCCACCCAGCCAATGATTGTTCATCGTGTAAGCTTAAGCCACCCACTCACTCTGGGTTATTCAGTGGTTGGAAACACAATATAGTCATCCATTTCCTGTGATACTAGCTTAACGCTTTGAGTTTGGGGGGCACTGTCTGAACTTGAGTTTAAGGTATTTATCATAGACATTGTGTGACATTTATTTTTATTCATATCATTTATTTATTTTTGTAGTGCAACAGAACACCTCTCATACTTTCATGGAGCTTCTCGACCACTTAGAGGCTCTCGTCTCAAAACTTTGAGCTTACAGCAATTTAAAGTCAAGTAACATTACTTTGCTCCATAAGGTTAACCTGTAAGTTCCAAGAAAGTTCTAGCAAAGTATCTCTTGTGAGTTCATCGATATACTTGGGTTCTGGAACCGATATAAAAGTTTTATAAAAGTTTGAGTCGATATCGATATCCATTTTTAATATTGCTCTTATGCCTGATAACCGATATTTACCAATGTGTGTGTGTGATTCTTTGTGTGCTTCAGTTTCTTAAATAATACTATGCATATCGGCCATAACCAGTCATCTAAACTGATTATGGCCAATTATGTATGGTACCTCTCACTTTAAGCCACCTCTCCCCTTCTGACACAGCGACTTTAAAATCACCCATTTACCCAAACTTCACCTTCATTTATAGCTTTATGGAACTAACTTACACCGTCCTAATTGCAGAGAACATAATAATTTTGTCAATAACCTTTTTAAAACTGTTTCCCTGTCCTAAGTGGTTTATCTGCATGTGGGTCAAGAGATTTTCTTCAATCATGACATTAGTATGTTCAGTTAATGTTCCTAAGAAAAAGTGTTTTAACTCAACACAATGTTCTTAATCATTTAAAGCTTGAGAATATGTCCACATACCAAGAGTGAAAAACTAGCCACGTGAGCTGTTCTGTGTAGAGTTTTTATAGTTTGTCAGCTCCTCCATAAGTTTTCTTTGAGGACGCCTCCTCACACAACCCGTGTGACCATTGTGCGGGCCTGGTGACCCATGCATGATCCGTTCCTGCCTCACACTCAGTGCATGCAATCATACGATCTGAAAAAACGGGCATACAACAGAGGGGAGACAGACTGTTACTAAGCAAAATAGGACATTTTCTGAGCTCTTCAGCTTTGAAACAAAGTCTCCGGAAACAAGATGTACAAAATTGTTGGTGCAAAAGTAGTTTTTTTTTTTTTGTAATTTCTTACCTATTCATTCGTTTTTTTCTATTATTCCATCTAGTTTATAGTCTTTTTTTTTTTTTTAGAAGATTTAATGTTATTTTAATCCGTCGTCTTTAAAGTTGTGCATCAAGGCTTTTCTCCCCGTTTTGTTCCACAGTGCTTTAAATCATTTTGTGTGTGAATGGTTGCACACAAATAAGCTTGTCATGGCGATAAATAAATAAATAAATACATTTTTTTAAATCATTCAAAATTTCCTGTTTCCTCATAAATAGCAATTTTATGTAAAAACCAGCTTCTCAGAAAAGGGAAGGCATTTATTTGTATTGGACATTTCAGTAACACGACAGTTCAAAGTGCTGCACATGAACAGAACATGAGAAAAGAAGACATTACAGATGAAAGTACATTGCAGCAGAATAGTAGCAGAAGGTCAAGATATAAGACAAGTTGGACTGCAAACTTCAACATGAAAAAAGAAAACTTAAAATAAATAGGTTTTGACCTTCATGTAAAGGAACTCAATGTTTCAGAACATTTACAAATAGATATAGATGTATGCATTGGCATAAGCCAATACTATATAGTGTAATAATGTAATGTGATGCAATGTAAATAATTTTCTATTATGGGTGGGAGATGATTTGAACTGAGTTGTAGCTAAGTTTATCAATCTCCTTTCATAATATACATTGAATGCAAAATGTGTTACAGAAATAAGTCAGTGAATAGCTTGCCAGCGAATATTAGTATATCACTTATAATATTTGTTTTTCACTAGCACAAAATTTTATATTTTACATCACTGTCGTTTCATCATTTTGCTGTGAAAATACCTGCAAGACAGCACTGAACCTATTTATTGTGATAAAACGTGAATGTTTCAATTTGAATGTAAAATGAAGCTTGGTTTTTAACATTCCATAATATTACCCACTCTTTAAAGCAGTCAGGATGCAATATTCTGTAACAGTGTTCAAATGATACCACAGTAGGGAGCCTGCTCTTTATACTGTTGTCTTACCAAACCCTGTCATATCATTATATTGTTTCGCTGCAACACACATGTACAAAGCCTTATAGATGGGGAACGCCGGTCTTCATACCACAGAGAGCCTGCAGACTGACATGGTGGCCAATAAAATCAAAAGTACAACATCTCCTATTGAGTTTCATGGTCACATTTGACATCAATCACTGGTGTCCGGGGTCAACGTTGCGATTCTATCCACAGGACTCCCCAGATCACTCCCTCACACTCCTCAGCAAAACAGGCCTCTACATCACTTCTTCCCTGGGAGGGCACTTACTGGACATGAGGCTGTTATTTCCAGGAGTTGAACAAACCCCACAGAGGTCTCCTTAACACTGTTCTTCAGTCTATGAGCAGGGAAAGGACAAAACCTGAAAGTGAGCCTTTTTTTTCTCAAGACGGGGGAAAATTGTGTTGACTTTGGAGTCTCTTTTGTTTCCCTTCATCCCAGGAGTGAGGGGTCCAGTGATTTTTATAGGCCATGCGGCTGACATTTTGATTTCAGCAGCGTTCTTTTGACTTTGATGTCAACTCCTGTGATTTTCTTTGCAAGAGACATTTTGAGATGTCAGGGTGGTATGTGCAATATTTACTGTAATTACCTCATGTACTTCACTCTCTGTCCTGGGAGACCACTTCAGAGTGAAAGATTAAAGCAGAAATGATCAATCATTGTAATTCTACTTACATGCATTCTATAATGTTTTCACACCCCAACTTGTCTTCCACTCCCTTCCTTGATCTTGTACTCCTGTGATTTTTTTCAAGCACAAGTCAGAATCCTCTCTCCTCTGTAAGAAACATTAGGCTTCTTTGCTTTCTAGCTTTGTTAATGTGCCAAACAATGAACATGGGAAATACCCGCAATGCATCATGTGCTTACAGCTGGACAAAATCTGTCTGCAAATCAAGAAAATTGCACAAGTTTTTACAATGGAAATGAAATTTGCGAGTCAGATGGAGAAATGTGCAATTGTATACACAATTAAACTACTTTAATCCTTCTATATATATATATATTTTTTAAATAGAAGCAGCTATAGGTACACATTTTAGCGTAAGAATAATTCAGAATTCACACACCATGCTCAGGTGCCAAAAATCTGTGCCATGCTTTTGTTTTTCTCCTCTTGCACATGTGAAAGACCATGTGGAAGCAATTTTTCTTTGTTAATATGAGCATTATTTTAATTGTCGTAATTATAGGTTAAACTGTTCGACCACTCGCAAGGTGCTCAGCAGCCTTTGACAAATGGACAACTTGACTTCTTCTCTGCTGTCCAGTTCACCTCTCTGTACTTTTCCAAGAGCTACACCCAGAGTCAAATTTAGAACAGGGTCTCAAAACAAAACCATGGAGTCTCTACTCATGACTGGCTCAAATAAAACCTTCATGCGCTTGTTAATTAACATCCATTTGAAAAAGACCATGAACGTCTAAGCTGGCAGTTTGTCTTAAAAATAAATGAATAAGTTTAAGCAATATTGTTGTTAGGCAGATAATTTTTTGTGCCACCTAAAAAGTGGAGACTTTCAAATATCCAAGTATTGTTTTGAAAAATGATCCTTGAGGAACAATTCATGGATTCTGGAGACAGTCGCTTGAAACGTGTATTTGCTACAAAAGGAAACTCCAATTCCTTTTTTCATTGGATTACATGTATGGAATGGTCTATACCTTTTTGGGAAATGCAAACTTTGTTGTAGTTGGTTCCTATAAGCTAAAATTGATCACTCTTTGGTTTAGGTGATTTTCAAAAGAACTGCCAAAGTCTTATAGAACTTGTAATGTAACAAAGCAGGATGATGGGTAAAAAAATTAAAAAGAGAATTTTTTTTTTTTTTTTTTTTGAAAGTTCAGTTGTTGCTGACAAATATGTGGTTTCAATTTACAGTAAATTGCCAAACAAGTGGAAGCTTTAGGCTGAATTTTAATTAACCCCACACCTGAACCTACTCCTTCCCCAATCTTGGGCACTTAATCCAGGTAGTGGTTAAAATATCCCCCCTGAGGAATGGGACACTTCTTTAAGAAGCTGAAACATGATCAATTCTAGCTGGTTTCCACTAAATAAACAAGAGTGACTTAGTATGAGCTTATGTGTACCACGGTAGATATCCAAAGACATTATTGTGCTTGTTCAGAAAAAATATTTTCTTATGGATAAACCTTACATACACGATTGCACTCTCACAAATACCTATAGGTGCTTGGATTCAGGTCCTTACAGGTTATCAGATTATTCTCCGAATAATAAAAATAATAATGTATTTATATCATGTAAAAAAAATTCCAAGTGAGTAATATTTTATCTTTTCTCATTTTTACTGTGATTAACACAATTAACAGCAACACCAAATGCAATACATCAGAAAACTCTTAAGGGTAATGTAACTTCGGGTAGACCTAGGAGGCAAAAAGTTGAATGGTTTTATCCTCCTTCACCCACACACAGCCCACAAAAAGAAACTCCTTCCTGCAAAAGACGATCCTTCTAAGGTGAAACGTGATAAAATTGTCATTTTACTTTGTTTGTCCAAGCTACCAGAGAACTGCTCAAAGTGGGAAGTAGATTCCTTATCTTTTTGAGCTGACCCCAGAGGCTCATAAAGCCCTTTCAAGCAGGATTTTCAGGAAAATAGTTTACGTAAACTGTATTAGGGTTTTTAGTGAGAAAGTGAAAGTGGTAATTGTCCACATTCCAACATTTGCAATACATAAACTATGGGGACCATCAGCCATGAACGACCCAGCTGCTAGCAATTTGTGTAGCAGATAATAATCAGGCTACATGCAAAGCAGGGTTCCGGTGTCAGGCATTAAGACTGTGGTCCACGCTGTAAGGGATTTTAGACATTTATAGGGACGGTTGGTTTAGTTTAAATAACCTTGGACTCGACGAAAAAGTAGACCTCCTCTGGCCACATTAACAATCTCACTTGCAGAGCAATCCAAATCATTCATCAAAATGAACCAAGGCGTGGATCTACTCAAATTGTAGTCTACACAAAGAACACATGTGGATATTCAAGAAAACTCCCATGTCACATTTTACTTCTATTGCAATTTTCAAAGGCAAAGAAGTGAACATTAATCATAGCTTGCACTGAGGACTACTTTTTTGTCAGCTCCAATTTAACACGCATTATGTTGGATTAATTACGAAACTGAAGTGTTTACGGGCAGAATGCAATTAATCAGAGACAGACACATGACAGACTGGAGTGTAAACAAAATAATAACACCAACACATCTAAGGTTAAGTTCTCCATAGCAGCTATGGCAAAAATCTGAATGTATTTGCCACAGCATGACACAAACAGCAACTGTAGTGACCTTCCTTGTGATTTATGTGCCTGTTCGCCATCTTTCAGGGTCCTTCTCAGCACATGATCACCTCTTGAACAGCTGGGCGTCAGTTCGACCCCTTAGGCTGTATTATGTGTCCTGTTCCTGCATGAAGGATCTGGTGTCGTTTGCATCAAGATGGAACCCAAGGCACATCTTTTTTGCAGCAAGTCTGTCGTGAAGCCAGCAAGTCTGTAGTAATCTCATTTAGATTTGAGAGAGCCACAGAAATGTCCAATACATAGCACAACATAAGGTTGATAAAGTATATGCAGTTAGAATTACTTTAAACTGGTTCTACACTTAGTGTCCCTATATTTTGAATATTCTAAGTAAAGATGACCAAAGTCTTTAGTATATAAATTGAATAACAATTTTATTGAGGCCATGATAAATTGTGTCTTTATCACTGAGAGAGGCCGCCAAGCAGTCGGCAGCTGATAACA
The DNA here is from genome assembly GCF_011125445.2 of Fundulus heteroclitus. NCBI lineage: Eukaryota > Metazoa > Chordata > Actinopteri > Cyprinodontiformes > Fundulidae > Fundulus > Fundulus heteroclitus. The sequence continues at coordinate 18,795,103 of NC_046366.1, forward strand.
TAGGGATTCTATCAAATCCGCACAGAGCAGCTACTGATTTGGACATTTCCCACTGGTGCAGTGATGTCCCAACAGGTGCTGCCCCAGTTGGAGAGATCAGGTGGTCAGTGTCCTCAGATTCCGTCTTCCTTGGAATGTCCCACATGCAGAGGAAGACAGGCCTCTTTTGGCTTCCTGAAGTGCTGGTAGGTGAGTGGGAGGTGGTATATGTAGCTGAAAGGGGTTTCTCAGGGTGCAACACACATCCGCAAAGGTACATGATCAAGGCAAAACAATTATACACACAATCAAAACAAGATTTATTTTGTTTCTCTGAGTGCATAGTGTGAATTTGAGTCTCATCTGACCAGAACACCACTTTCCATATATTTGGTGACAAACTGCGAATGTGAGTTTTTAATGGCTCTTTCAATATTGCCTTTAGTTTGTTAAATTCTCCGACAAGAACAGTGGTATTTATACTAAAATCAAATTACACAAATGCTTACTTTGCATATTATTTAGAGGCTTTTGAAGGCCATTAGCTGAAAATAATTTTATTTATGGGTATCAGAGAAAAGGGGCTGAACCCCAACTTACACAACACTTTGCTGCTTTGAGGGAAAAAGTTGAGACCCACGTATTATTTTATTTTCACATCAATGATGTGTGCAACTTTAACCATCCCAATAAAATTCAATGAAGTTTGCTCTATGAAAGCGACAAAATGTAGAAAGGCTTGAGGGTTAATATCTTTGCAAGGAACTAGAGCATGTTTGCAATGCTCTCAATACACTAGTTCTGGTGCTGAACAGCTGTGCTGGATGCAAAATGCAACCAGAAGAGAATATGTTGAGTTTAAAGAAGATATTAGTAAACGTTCTTGATGCAGCTAAGCTTATTTTCCTCCTTGGTAGTTATTAGAATCGAAACCTTCATCAAAAGACTCCTTAAATTGCATCCATTTTTACCATACTTGAACCGAAAATTTAACAAAGCTATATAGGAACGGTCAATTCTCCCCATCAGTGAGACTGAGCGCAATGCCAGTGATGATACCGAAGCGATCCATGTACATGAGCTTGCTGACTGGGTAAATGGAGGTCACATTTGCTTTGTGTCCCCCAGGGAGTCCTTCAAGGCAAGACGAGAGCAGTGCCTGCATTTGAGGTGCCGCTCATGGGCGCCACACAGATGAGCTCATGAAACGCTATGCTGTCCGCCTAACCGGGGGTGGGGCGTGGAGGGTGATAGGAGAGGGCACACTCGCCATCAATCACCTAGGGCAGAGCCGGGACCTGCTGCTCCTGGATGAGTCCGACAGACTGATGGAACATGGGCCAAGGCCACATTAAAGGCATTGGGTGTCACCCCTCAGCATGAGAAGTTGGGGAAGGAGTCATCGGAGGAAGGCTGAGAGGATAACAACCAAGAGGTGTTGTGCCACGTAACCAGAGAGGTGTAGCTGAGCATGGAGACAAAATGAGGAGTCAAGACTGGGGCAAGGGAGGGACAGATCAGAGAAAACGCAGGGCTATGAAACTTGAAGAGGTCAGGAAGAGACTTTGCCAGAGCCCCAAGCGAATTTCTGAAAGTTCAGTCTGTGAACTTGTCATGAACTTGCATCACTTAAAATAAATTTACTCTATTCCTTACATGTGTCCATGCTTACACGTAGCCAGGAATTAAACCGGAGGACTGACTGCCAGGTTGCCATTGTGGCTCTTGTGTTCTGGGCAGCAGTGCGATCCCCTTTGTGCTGGCAGCAGCTACATACTCTGGGTGAAAGGCTGCCGGCACACGGCCTCACACTCAGGGCAGCTGGTGTTGACAGACAGGCTGCAGAAACACTAGGTACCAGTCAAAGTCCATCAGCAGGAAATTCATTCGAACTTATACAATCCTCATCTTACTGAACTGTTACCATGGTCGAGTTCTGAAAACTTTTCACTTAGAAACAGACAAAAAAAAAACTGCCTTCCATGCATATAAGTAATCAAATGTTTGCCCCTGGTGGTAAATTTGTGGGGTGAAAATGCTCTGACTGTGTTGCTCTAAACTCCCTTATGGGATATCTTAAGCCATACAACGACACACAAAAATACTAGATAGATAGAAAGAACAAAGGGTCTGAAATATGGCACGACATTCATATGCGCAATTAAACATTTATTGATTTGTCTATCTGTAATTTGGTGTGCATGTCCAAAAATGTTTTAAATACCAGAATATGATGTGGCCTTCTTATATAATAACACTCCTCATAAAGAGAAACGGAAAGCCTTCAAACTAAAGTTTATTTAACTGCAACTGTATGTCCCAATAAAGCAAGAAAAGGCTGCAGTTCTTTGACAGTGAACATTAGAGATGTCACCTCCCTTACCATGCTCCTCACTGTGCACTTGAGTCCTTATACAGCCTTATATACAGCCCAGGGTATTTTTAAGTTCCAACTATTTCCACCACTTCCTGATTGATGGAGATCGTCACACTTGTTTTCTTGTCTTTCTTGTTTTGAATATGTCATGTGATTTATGTACCAAGTAAGCAGGGAGTCACTGAATATAATTGAAAGTTTGAAAGAAAGTAAAACAGTGGAGAAAAGAAATATTTCTGACACGTTTATTTCAAGAATTTGTTGGTGGTTCACTAATCCTGAGACCTGGTATTTTAATCAAAACAATTGCTGGGATTTCTTTTAAAACCCTAAATAGATTTGGTTAGCTAAAATTAGCAAAAATTATCAGTGCAAGATTATAGTACTGCAATAATGTATCGAGGTCTCTCCACTGGCCATTGCTTTTTTTTTTTAAATCTATGAATTGGGGGTAAATCTAGCGTCTATATTTTTATGTAAATGTATCCAAAACTTTTGAAAGCAAGGATAGCTACATTTCTGCATCAGTCACTTCCATACTTCTTCAATTGTTACCTATTGTGTGCCTTTTTAGCTAACTCCCAGACCAGTGTGTTACCTTTTAATAAGCGTCAGCAAGCAGAGTGGGAGGGGAAGAGAAAAGAAAGGCTACTGTATTGGTTTCTAACAAGAGCCAGCTGTTGATAGGCATGGGGGCTGTGTGCTGGCAACATGTTACTGGGAAGATTTGTGCTAAAGAGAAGCCGGGAGACGGATCATAAATCTAACTTGTTGGGTAGAGTTGGTTTGGTGAGATCAGAAACATGTCATAGTTTCTTCAGCGTTTACCCAGACCAATATTAATCTGCATTGCTACAAATGTATACATTTATGGGCACGTTTTTCCTTAATCTCAAGGCTCTTTTTTTGTAAGTCTGATAGAAAATATAACATCAACACAATTTAGCTTATTGTTATCTTGTGTGTCTGAAATTTCTACAGATGGAAAGACTAAAACCTTCAGAATGAACCTGCTCTGCTTTTGAAATATACCTGCTATGTAAGCACTTGATGTTCTGATTCAACAAGTTACTGGATTTGCATCATAAAATAACAGGTCAGGATCACGGCCGCTGTAATAATCCTGGAAGGTTGGGTGGTATTTTACAGCGCTAAAGCTGCTCCGGAGGAATTTGTCTGTGTCCTCTGCTTAAATAATTATACCAGAAGGAGTCTGAAATAAAGCATGTGGGACCCCATTTCCTTCTTTTTTTCCCCCCTCAACGCCACATGCAAACATGTGATGCTGTGTGTAAGTATGAAAAAGAAGTAAAAAAAGAAACATTTCTGTCTTAGCAATCACTGTAAGCACTACATCATGTTTATTAACAGTACTAAATCAATGTTTTGCGAAGGTGGTGGGGGGGGGGATGCAATTCTCCTGAGGAGACTGCAGACCAACTTTCCTGGGGTGAGGACCCCATTGCACATTTAGAATAAGAGAAATGGCATTTTTAAAGCAGGTTCTTGGATTCTTTCCTGCCAACTTTTGATTTTTATCTTTTTCTATCACATAACGATTTTTAATGAATTACCTACAAGGCTTGAAATGATCATAGCCTTTCTTTTGTTTTTGTCTGCCATCCTGTCGTGGATAATGAACAACCAGTTTGCGTGTGTAAGGTTGAAGCCAGTACAGCAAATTTAGGACCAAAGACGTACACTCAGACAATAATAATCCATTGGCCAAAACTGTGCAGCTCAGGGACTTTTTACATGCATACTATCTTTTGCTCCTCTGTCACAAAACTCTAGGGATTTTGTGTGGGCTTTAGCTCGTGGTATATTTACACATTTAGCTTTTACTGCTGCTTTTGCTCCCACAGCCACATTTGGCTTGGTTTGGCATTGTTGCTGTGTGGATATGCACTCTCTCAGGTAAAAACTGCAGATAAGGTCCTAAAACATACTGTAGTCCACAACTATCATCTTACAATAAACGACCGTTCATCCACAATTGAACAGACAATGAAGGGTGGCTTGAGGTCTAAACAAATCTGAATTTGCAAATGATGTCAGTGATGTTGTCCAATGTTTCATTGCACTAAAAATACTTTATAAATATATGGACATGTTTTATTCATAGTTCTTTGATCTGTACACGGTCACTTGCCCGCTGACGTTTTTTTAAGTCGAGTTGGTCCAGTCTAAAACCTTTTACTCACTAGTTTTCCTCCAGCAAAAGCCTCATAAAATCATTTTGTAAATAAATGACCAAGTTTTCTTTCGCTGCACTCTCTCCTGTCTTGTCATTGTTATCTCTTCCTTTTGTGTTGTACGTTTGAGTGACATTCAAGCCTGCACATCTAAGCTTCCAGGGGTGTGACTTTAAGTGGCAGTTGTCATGAATTAACGTGATTGGATAAAGAATGACATAAAAATGGTTGATTGGCTACAGGCAGAGAAGGTTGTGCCCTGATGACAACGGTTAGTAAGTTAATAATAAAATGAATAATACATTTTCTTTTCGTGTTCGTTACACCCTTATGACAGACAACACCTTTGCTGTTTAGGGGGTTGTAACAATTATCTAGCATGGCTGCATGAAATGTAAAGTGTAAAAAGAGTTTCTTGCTGGCTGGTTTTTATAAATGCTAATACATGCTATACCTTATTGACAGATTTTAACTATGCACTGAATCTGATTGTTTTCATTCTGTTTTTTTAAGAAGTCGGAGAACCTTGTGATCTGGTTGTCTTTTTGGAAAGCCTGTTTAAAGATGAGACGGTACTTTGTTCATATGATCAGCCTTGGGCTGTCGAACTTCTTCACCTTTTGGTAAAGCTCAGGATTGATGTGAGACTCATGAGATTTTTTATTTAGAAGTAAGTCAGATTGTCAAACATTAAATTACTTTTTGTTGCTCTTAACTATGGACTTCCATATGGTTCTATTATAACCCTTGTTGTATTGGCACTTCTGAGGGTTGCTTAAGCTCTTTGTTTGCCTTTTAGCAGGAAGATTAAGTCTTGCATTATTAATGGACAACCTCTGTCTTAATGAGATCTGTAATGTTTTTTAACAAGGATGAAATTTGTAAACTTGCTGTATCCAAATAAAAGTTTCTAGAACTCGTTTAAAAAACTAAATGCCTTCAATATCACACTCACAGGTCAACTAATTAAGAGTTCCAATCTTGAAGAGGGGACCACTATGAATCTGACATGTTCATTGACTAATCTGAAGCATGCAGTAGCATTTACGCGGGATGAGGAGGGGCATGAAAGGTGCTAGGGAGCCTGGGTGAGGTAAGGGGCAGCTTGTAAGGCCTCGAGGCCGATGGATGCTGTGTACTCCTCACCCGGGCAAGGGTTCATTCCGATCATCTGGGCCAATCTGTTCCAGACGTGGTAAATGACACATTATTGGATCCAGACCTGACAAGGGCTTTGTGTATATTACATTACCAGACACCAGGCTCACTTAAGCTTCATTACCTTCATCCCTCCTCCCCACCAAGAAAGAGAAAAGGGAGAGTGAGTGAGGGGAAGAGAAAGGGCAACTTAGATCTTACCCCAAGCTATGCACAGAGGGTGCGTTTTCCCCCTCGGGTCAAGCTTATATTCTGCACTCGGCAGCAAATCACACAGCTCTCTCTCTCTCTCTCTCTCTCTCTCTCTCTCGCTCTCGCCTCTTATTCTTCATGCTTTTTGTGCAGCAGAGTCATCTAGTACAACAACACTGAAGTCCAGCCTGGAACACCCAAGATGATCCTGCCCACAGGGATTTTTAGCAGAATATTAGAAACACACCAAGGAGGTCGCCCTACCCTCCTTTTCTTCCCACACTGATTGGAACAAACAGAATGTGCCGATCTGAGTGCCACAAACTAATATGGAAGATGTTTTAAGCAGGGAAAGCTTTTGTGTGAGTTAAAACATTCTGTTTAAATTATCTGGAGGACAAGCCCCTGGTGTTTGCCCTAAAATTAAAGTTTCGCTCCCAAAGCCGTATCAAAGCCGTCAAGACTGTGCACATCATCTCGGCAATATGGGGAACTGGAGAGAGGTTTCTTGAGACTTAGAAGCCTTCAGGTGGGATAAGAGTCATAAGCATCTGGTGGATTGGTCTAAACCTTTAATTGGGACTGTACTCATACATGATGACCCATACCATAGATTTCTGATGGATAGCAATTGCTCAAGTTGCCATTATATGCTAACATGTGCATATCAGCAGGAAGGTGGGCCAATACAGCTTTATACACAACACTACTCAGGTATACGTTCCATGTTACTATCTGCAGATTTATATTCATCTTTGGCATTTAAACATTTGGCTATAATACATACTTACAACCCCAGTGAGGCAAACCTCTTCTACCATTCCTTCTCATTGACATGAAGCGTGGCCCAAAATGATTTATAGCCTATAGTTTAGCTCCCTGTAGAAACACATGAGCAACCAGATCCTCTTGCTTTTTGCTCGCAGACACCCTAATCGCTCAGCAAACAGATCTATTTTCTGTCCAACAAGAATTCAAATGACATCGCCATCTCTCAGTTGCATCACCTGCTAAAGTACAAGGACGAACTGCGGCGGAAGAAAAGCCGGTCTAAAGATAAGCGGCTCCAGGAATGATAACTCACAGGGGTCAGTGAAGATATATGTGCCACAAGGATTACGGTTACAGTAAGAAGCCCACAGCTGTAGCTTCTTCAGTAGCCAGAACGAGGTCGAAAAACCACATTTCGCACAGTTGGCTGTGTGCAAGATAATATAACAGCTGCACAGTGAAGAACCATACAGAGGATGATGGTTTTATTACTTCTGTGTGTACTTGCAGCACTTTTCTTCATAACACATTTCAAGAGCTAAATGTGTATTTAGACAAAAAAAAAAAAACAATGAAGGGATGAAATGTGAGAAAGCTGCAAGAACCCAGTTCGATCCCCGCAGACTGCCACCATGGGTCCCTGAGCAAGACCCTTAGCCTCAGATTGCTCCCCTGGCGCCACTCAGTGTGGCAGCCCACTCCTCCCTAAGAGATGGGTTAAACGCAGAGACAAGTTTCCCCTGTCTGGGACTATGAAGGGAAATATTTATTTATTTATTTTTATTTAAAAGAAAAGTGAGTATTGCGGTTCTTTATTCAGTTCTTGCCTATCAGTATAATACCGCAAGCTTCATGTAGAATTTGCATTGATAGCATGTAATAATCTATGAACAGTATACTGAACCAACTCTACATAGGACATCAACATAATTTTCCTTTCAAGCTTATATTTATAAATGCATTCACAGTGACTTTACATTGTGTTGCTGGATTGTCTTTATTTATGTATGCATGACCGTGAAGCTAAAAAAAGGACCTCTATAATTTCACTATAGAATGTATAATGACATAGCTTTTTATTCTATTTTTTTTTCTGGAGCATGATTTTCAGAACCCAAAAATATTCTTGTAGCATATTTATTGACATCGACTGTGTCATTCGTCAGTTTTTGCATGACTTCACCTATTTCTGTTTTTGTCCTTTTCTCATTCATCGCTCTGCTTTTGTGTTTGTTTAAACTTTGTTAATTATAGCCCAGCGGTTGCAAGGGTCGTTTAAATGCCAAGAAGAGCTAACACAGTATGCATTTTGTTTTACATTTTTGAAGAAACAAGATGCCCATAAAAAGTTATCTTTGTTTAACTCAATAATATAATGTATTAAAGTTTTAATAATAAATGTGTGTGTGTGTATATATATATATATATATATATATATATATATATATATATATATATATATACACATACATACATACATACATACATACATACATATATATATATATATATATATATATATATATATATATATATATATATATATATATATATATATATATATATATATATATGTTATGAGTATAATAGTTGCAAGTACAAAGTCTTGTTCCACCCTTAACACGCTTTCCCGTGTCTGGCATTATATGTGTGTTTGCGTGCATGTGTGAGGTTAGATGGTCATGGAAGGCAGCTCGAGCAACTCTGTTCCAGCTCATTAGCTGTGATTAATCGGTATGTGAGCTTTCCCATGGTCCCCTTCGCCTGCTGGAGACAGAGCTCACCTTGGAGGGCACAGGGAGCCCTCGTCGCTACACTGCCACTGTTAACACACTGCCACATGTAAGAAGGACTTGTATATATTTAACCTCTCTGGGAATATGAGAATACATCCTTAGCCTTCAGATAGTTTTTTTTCTTATTCATAAAAAAGCTAATTGTAATAAAAAAATCTGAATAAAGCCACAGCTTTCAGAAAATTGTTCTTTGCTGTGAACTTTAAAATCAACAATGAAAAATTAAAAACCTATGTAAATAAATAGTAAAAAAAGGGAAATATAAAATATAGTAAAGAAACAAAAAAGAAATACAGAATGGAACAAAGCTATTCATAATGTACAACAGATATGTTAATTTTAAAAAAAGGCAGGCCAGTATTTATTTATTTTTAAGTAAGCAGTTGTTAATAATAATAATAATAATTATTATTATTATTATCCGTCCGTCCGTCTTCTTCCGCTTATCCGGGGTTGGGTCGCGGGGGTAGCAGCTTCAGTAGGGAGATCTATTATTATAATAATAATAATAATAATAATAATAATAATAATAATAATAATAATAATAATAATAATAATAATTATTATTATTATTATTATTATTATTATTATTAGTAGTAGTAGTAGTAGTAGTAGTAGTAGTAGTAGTAGTAGTATTAGTATTATATTATAATAATGTATTATATTATAATAATATATGATATTATCATTTTATTATTATTATTATTATTAGTAGTAGTAGTATTATATTATAATAATGTATTATATTATAATAATATATGATATTATCATTTTATTATTATTATTATTATTATTATTATTATTATTATGTTTTTTTTTTCATATTAACATAAAACAATTACATTAGACAGCTCTGTGAAGTGAATGTAACTAGATTAGCTTTCTACCTGGGAAAAATTGGTTCCAAACATCTGACCTGTTTCTGTAAGAAAAAGAAACAGGTTTGCTCACATGCAAATATACAACGGTGTAGGTCTCTTCAATTAAGACATAATAAATTTGTTAAAGCCTTTGTTTTTTTCCACTTATCAAGGAAATGTGCTCTCTAATCCAGTGATATAAGAACCATCTGTGTAAATTTATCCCCACAGAGGATGGAAGCTCTTTGGCTGCAGCAGTGCATCGAATCTGCTGTGAACAGTGGTGAGAGGATTGTGGTGAACCCTCCGATTGGCCTACAACATTCAAAATAGAGGATCTCTCTTATCATCATTCTTCGTCTAGTATTCCTCCCAAAAGTAAATAAGTCTTGTTTCTGTTGGGTCTCCTGTTGCCCACACACGCTCTCGCTGACATAACAGGGTTATTCTCATATGTGGACACGGAGGGAGTTAGAGGCTTGATCCCGACTGTTCACTGTTAGCTGTCCGTCATGCACACAATTACAGAAGCTATTTTATTACACGTGCAAAAACAATGGTTTCAGTTGTGTCACACTGGTGTTAAAATTCATGGGTGTGGACAAACATTAAATGTGTTGATATATCCAAAAAAGGGGAAATGTATCCATGTGAAATTTAAATCAGAATGTTTTATATTGGGAAAGTCTCTTACCATAATTTAAATCTGAACTTTTAACCCAAATAAGGCACTAAATGTAACTGGAGGTTACTACTGGACCCATAGTGAGCCCAACCTGAACCTTGTTTCACTTTTGTTTAAGCCCTGTGTTCCAAGATAATTCAGACACAAATATGCTTAAAGCTGCAGAGGTTTCTTAATTTCCTGTACGGGCCACACACCACCACACAGATTACACATCACACTGAGTGCACACAGTGCAGAGTCTGTGACTCAGTCCGCTCCACTGTTGTACCATAAAAATAGATTTCGGTGAGGGACTTTGTCTCCCACCTATAAAAAGTTAACTAATGAAATCATAACTTGATCCTTCACAGTAAGAATCTTCCTGGTGTACACATATTTTTATTCTTACCCAGAGGGAAAACCAAAAGCCATGCTTTTGCATATATAAACAAAACTTATATGAAAATGAATACACTTATATTAGGTGGCAGTCAGAATCCAGGATATGTCTTTATTTACATTCGTTCTCCAGTGCATCTCAGTCAAGAGAACTTGATGAGTGATCTTCCTGTCATACTTGAGCATTAAAGCGGGGAGACATGCCAGAGCTGCTTTCTTTATTTCTATTTCCATATCCGAGGACGTTTTTTTTTCTCTCCTTTTTTTCATATATGGCTAACGTGGCTTTCTGTCAAGGGGCGCCACAAGGCAAAAAAACTATCAGTCATTTAAATGAAAGTGTTTTACTCTTATTTTTTTTTGCACATCCAGTTGATAAGAATGAATCCTCCACTTGTGGTGTGCACAGTGTAAGTAAATATTGTAAGTAAGTGTAAGTAAATAATCTGATATCTGAAGAGAACGTTTTGGTTCTGTAAAAGTGTTTAAAGATCTATGAATGTTTTTTCTGTAAAAACACAAAAATTACATTTCCATTGTCTTCATTTTCAACATCCATCTCAGTCCAGAAATAATATATATATATATATATATATATATATATATATATATATATATATATATATATATATATATATTTTATTTTTTTTCTTCTTTTTTTTTTGTAAAAGGATCTTTATCTGATGTATGTGGATTATTTAGGTTGAGAGGGTTGCCAGAAGGAGGGACTCACTGAGGGCACCACTCAGGAGCCACCCCTGTCCTCATCTAAGATTTTCCTGGTAGTTGCGATCTGTGAAACTTTTCAATGTAGGGAAATTACCTATTAACGTAATGTCGGAAAACAGCCCTGGTCAGCTGGCAGAAGACCTACCCTTCTTTTAAAAGGAGCCGCAGGGCTCGGAAACGTAGAGCAGCAGGAGACAGCCTAAGTACCTGATCCAAACCAGCAGAATCACCTACAGTCAAACAGAACGCTCATTGTCTGTGGCATACACCTCTTAGCCCGGCTCTTTGTCGCCCCCATGTAACTCAACTCAATATCCTTAACCATAGCCAGTTTAGCACTAATAAATAATTTCCTTAAATGTTAAACTTACACACTATATCAATCCTTGTCTAAACAGAGCGTTCTTAATTTAAAAACTCAGTATTTCTCTAACTCACATGCATTGGAAAGGGACACAATGACACATCTTCATGCACTGTAGGAAATGCATAGGGTCAGGCACCAGTGACTGTTGAATTATTCAGAAGTGGAAACACATGATTGATGTGGCTTGATTCATTTCCACACCTTTAAAAGCCCCCATTTTACCCCACAACCAACCAGGCTGAGTGGTCTCTGTAGTTCAAAGCCTGGCATGGCTCTGGGCTTCCCAGTCAGGCTTCTCTGGGACAAGAGTGTCTTTATTCTGCATCGGAGGCACTGGTGCTGGTGGGGATTCCACACCTGTGTTTGCTTCTTTCCCCGTAATTGGGAGCTGCGTACTATTTTGAGCCTCGAGCACAAAGTGGCTCACTCATGAGGTACTCAGGGTGAAGAATTTTGGCTCCCAGTTTGTTGTGGGTGGAAAATCTGAAGGCCTCAGGATTAGCCCCGCAGGGTGCACATACACCCGGGACCATATGTTGCTCACAGTCAGAGAGATTGAACGGCATGTTCAGCTGAAATTTACTTAAATTGTAGTTTCCCCATTTTAATAAAGCATTTTGTTGAAATGTAGGAAATCTGATCAAATTGAGGCATGTTGACTGAAATATCTCTTTAGTTTTCCTGTTGATGTGGATGTTGGTATAAGAAGATACTTTAAAAATATGGAAAGTTAGTTGACATTAATACAGTGCCTTGTAGGGGTTTTAACACCCCTTAAACTTTTTCACATTTTCTCACACAACTACACACTTTGGTGTTTTATGCAATTTTTATTTGATTGTCTAAGATAAAATAGTGTATAACAGTGATATCAAAGTAGATGTCATGGTTCAAACTTTTTGAATTGTTTGGAAAATTGTGATGTGAATTTACATCAAGCCACATCAAGAGATGGAGGGAAATAATGGGGGGATAATTGGGCACAGGTGAACAGAGTGAAACAATCAGCTGCAGGAACGGAGGGGTAATGAACTGGCAGGAGCAGAGGAAGAACAGAATCTAAATGGAGAATGAGGTAATTGGTCAGGTAATCTTACCTACACTCAGAAGGAACAGAACTACAGAAATAATAGAGGTCATAAGCTAACTAAAACTATCATAACCAGAATACACTAATAACAGAACAGAACTAAGCCAAAGAAAGAAAGGAAAGAATGAAATAAGGATCTTACAGGATTTACTAATGTTACAAAACATAGATAACTAAACAGGAACAATCTAACAAATACCTGAATATATAATCAACATAAATGTAGAACAGAAAATTAAACAAATGATAACATAAGAATCAAGGGATGAACAGGATTGGGGTGTGACAGGCAGGCTGCAAGATCCCAGGGGAGCTATAAATAATCACACCCCTGGGAATCCTGACACTGTTTCACTCTCATTTGACCATAGCACCTTCTTCCACATGTATTACTTTGTCTCCTATGGCTTATGGCAAACTGGAAATTGGCCATGTTAAAGCTTTGAATCAAAAATGACTTTCCCTTTTTCTAAAGGCCAAAGTAATTGATGTCCTGTCAACAGATTCTCCCACCCATGAGCGCTTTGGCTGTGTCTCTAATCAATGGTTTCTTTGCCAGGGTTGTCAGTTCAGGTTAACAGCTATGTTTTAGTAGGTTTAATAAAGCAATTCAATATGAAACAGAAAGCCATCGTCTTCCTTGGTTGCCCAAAATGTCCTTCTGCTGATTTTAGTATTCCTCTTGTATTAGAAACATTGATTTTGATATATTTATGAGATATATTGAGAGTAAAACAGTTTATTTTAATGTTTTGTTTTTTTTACATTAATATACATTAACGGGTGATTGTTGTTGTTCTCTTTTTGGATTATGGATGTTTTTTATTGACATTTTTACAACAGCATGCAACCTTTCATTAGAAGGACAACCGAGGTATTTGACCATAAAGGTTAAAGTTACAAAGCTTAAAAGTAGTAATTGCAAACAATCTATTATTCATTGGACTACACGGTGTAAGTGACACATTTAAATGCTTATTTCTTTTATTATCAAAAGGTCATCTACTTGGGTACTTGGGTGGGATTTTCTGAATAGAGTTTGTCAATCTAATAAATCAAAGGAGTGCCAAAGTTTAATGAATATCATAATATGAATGGGAAAAAGAAAATAAAACCCACATTTTACTTATTGTGAGTCAATGTGCTTTGACATTTAATTGTTGGGTCAACCCGAGTGCAAGGAAAACACTCTTTGGCTTCTGATGGGAGAGTGTATTCACTTTTTCCCATAATTTTCCAGAACAGTTTAACTCCCTGTCAATCGTAATCTGGTCATCATAATAAGGACAAACTGTTTTATTTTTTTATGTTTTCACGTAACAGGTAAAAGTGTTTCATTTTAAAACCTACTTTTAAGGAATGACAATTACATATTTACACTTATATTTTATTTATTCGTAACAATTTTCGTAAAGGATTTAAAAAGCAAAAATACTCCTCTGTTGTCAAGCAAACTCTCCCCCCGTTTACCATCAAAACAAAGTCCTGTTACTAACCAAGACACTCCAATTTTTAAACCGGTCAAGCTGGCTGGGTAATTTATTACCAAGAGACATGAATTTTTACAAATCATTCAGCTCTGCAAACTCGGCTGTGGCAAAGTTCAACAATTAGACTCCTATGTAAAGAAGTTCTCCTCCGCATCGAAGGGCGCTGGATTTATGTGCACTCTCAAGCTAGGGGGCAGGTTCAAAACCCCTGCTTAGGGGAGCTGGGTCTTGACACATGAGGGATTTTCACAAATTTGGTGGAACACACACATTTTGAAGTAAATCTGACCGGAGAACTCTGGTCTGAGTGAGGGGGTGGGGTTGGGATGGGGGAGTGGTCAGTGGGGGCAGTGAGCTGCAAAGTGGAGGGGAATAATCAACTTAGGTTAGGGGTCAGATGTTCTCAAGATATCTTTATCAGTTTAAAAAAAGTGCTAAAAAGCACAGAAAAGAAACATATTTTAATTATATTCTAATTGGAAACTGAGAAACTTGTTATATATAAATCCTCGTGATGTGTAAAAACGTCCTTAAAAGTTCAAACCCCAGATGTAGCACAGACATGTTAAATTTTGACTTTCAGTCAGCAAGCCTAAACCCTCTGTCAATATTTAGCTTTCTTCTAATGGGGTGATTTTATGCTACTGTCTTAATGTGATGGCCAAGCTGCCTGCTTTGTGTTCTGACACCTGAGAAGATCTCTGTGTCAGAAAGGAAGTAGGACTGCAAAAAATTGGCATATGCATTTATTTCAGTCCCACTTCAGCATGAATGCACTTCTGACATCAATGCAGAATTTGCTTAAACATCTGTAAAACACGTATAAAAAAGTTCCGGTCAAATAGCCTGATTGTTCTAAATTATTGCGCTGGTTCAAATGGCGTGACAGTTGAAATTGTGCTTTTTAGGTTCTGTGGCCAGAGCTGGTTACCTTGGCAACGCGTCACAATGAGAGATATTAAATTGTTCTCTCAATAGCTTCTTATGATAAACGTACGCTTAGGGGGGTTAATTCTCAGGCAACACTCAATACGCTCAACCAATTACAGCACTCAATATTGTTTACGTTGTTCACATTAAAAAACTGTCTGGCTCCTACACTGTATAAGAACTACAAAAAACAGAATGTGACCAAAAAGCTTTTGCATAATGACACAAGTGAAATTGCAGGCAAGTGATACACAGTTCCACTCACAGTCAGCACCTGAAAAATTTATTTTCCACTCATTAAAATTATGATTAGCTTTAATTGGTCTTAAATGCTTCTAAATCCTGACGTTTGACATTTAAACTGCTCCACCACTTTTGAGCCTTTCGTTTTCATTCTTATTCAGCACCAGTTATATTTATGTGCACTGTTGAGTGTAGCGCTGTTGTGCAGGTGTGCACACTAAATATCGCTCCCGACCCCATAATAATTAAAAACAAAAGCCCTGAGAGAGCATGCACTTGGAATGAGCTGCATTGGTGGCAAAAACACCAATTTCAGCTCAAAATTCTAACAAAACCACAAAACGAATTGGAAAAAATGCCTTTCAGTTTAAAGAAAATAGACAGAGTAACTAATCTATTCAAAACACATTGGTTCAAAGAAACTACAGTCCCTCTTACATCTCTCAAATTTAAGTAAAAACACTCAGCCGTCTCTTGGAGGAGTTGCATTTTATTAACAACATAAAACATATATGCATGTAATTTAAAATGGCTGAGACGGTTTGAAAAAAATGCAGAGGAGGGTCGAGGGTGTGTTGGACAAAGGTTGCTGAGTAGAGAACTGAAAGGGACGATTACAGTAAGGGAACGGTGGGTGTAAAGGAGGAGGATATGCAGATGATTCACTGTGGTGAATCAAATTGAGGAAAAAGAGTGCCATATAACACCTAGCAAAAAGGATCATGTAAACATACAATGAAATATTCCTAATAGTCTACATCGTCATTTTTGAAGGGTCTTAACTGCACACACACAGAGACTCTCAGCGATCACATCTTGCTAAGCATCGTAAACTCATGACTTCAGAATAACGTCACTTGTCTTAGACTCGCTCCTTTAGCCTAGGCAGGACGTACGTTTTTGGGACACTCGTTTAGGTCTTATTATTAATCAATGGAAAAACCATGATAGAACATCAGCCTTCATTTAGTTGTCAGAGGTGAAAACAAAATAGATGAAAAATGAAGTGCTGGGACTTGCCTGACCTTGCACATGATTGCTGTTTAAATAGCTGAGGTTGAAACGGGGTGTTTTGCAACCTGGCAACTGCCCAAGACGCAATTTGTCCCCGAGTGTATGACAGCATGGAGCATGGCACGTCAAATACCACTTTCCTGGGAAATCTCAGATCCCACATGGTATAGAATCATGGGTAAGAAAATACAGAGTTCATCAGAAAATTACACTAGATGGGTTGTGATTAATCACGCTTACTGGCTCTCTAAATGGCATTGTGTTTATTTATATGATTTTTAACATGTTTGACTTTTATTTCTTTAACTTTGTTTTCCTTTATCTGGAAGAAATTCACCACAGGACCTCTCCATGTAGAGCTGTCATTTGATATCTGTCTCTGAGGAATAACTACAAGATTATTCTATTCTAATCGAATCTATTATAAATCTCATTCATCTGAAGAACAACCTGACCTATGTTCAGGAGTTTATCCAAAGGATTTTATCATCTACTTTTTCTAATAAGGTATATGCTATGCATATTTCTCTGAAAAATAATGTTGTGCATGTAAGATTTACCCAGATCGGAATA
This sequence comes from Fundulus heteroclitus, assembly GCF_011125445.2. Taxonomy (NCBI): domain Eukaryota; kingdom Metazoa; phylum Chordata; class Actinopteri; order Cyprinodontiformes; family Fundulidae; genus Fundulus; species Fundulus heteroclitus. The sequence continues at coordinate 18,811,933 of NC_046366.1, forward strand.
CTCTAAGTATTGTAAAACAAATTAGCTAGACAACAAAATAAGAAGCAAACATGCAACACCTATACTGCAAAAGGTTTTTAGCTATTTCAGAACACACATTTATTGTTTTTTTAAATTTTGTTTTAGAATATAACAGTATACTTAAATAAATAAGCGTAGAATTTTTACTCTGGTCTTGAAATCTCCCTTTTGTTTTACATATCAGAACAGGATTTCTCTATCTCCATATTCTCTACATGAAAAATAAACAAAACAAACATTTGATTTTTACATTTATAGCAATTGTCTGTACGTGCACAGTAACTAAAGTCAAATTCCTTGATTGCGCACAAAATTATGGCCAAATAAAGAAGATTTTGATTCTGATTTAAAAAAAATTAAAAAAGAATCAACTGAGTGTTGGGCAAAAAAGTAAATTAAATGCAAACAGTGCCAACCCAAATCACTGATGCTCTAGTATACATAACATGTGAAAATTTCCATTTCACAACATTTTCTTTTTATTTAGCATAAAGTTTGAAAGTACTAGAAGTTTTTTTACACAGTTACCAGCAATGCCAATGATGGTGAAGGGTCCTACAGATATATACATTTAAAAAAAAAAACATGTAAAATAGAGTTTGACATTTAGGATTTTGGTATATCTATTTATACTTTCACATAATTAGCGTTGAAGTACCAACAACATATACAGATGGCATATTTAAACACACACACACATACACACACATGCACGCACAGATATGTATATATATATATATACATATATATATATATATATATATATATATATATATATATATATATATATATATATATATATATATATATGTGTGTGTGTGTGTGTGTGTGTGTATACATACTCAAACTTTCTTTATATGTGTGCAAAAAAAAAAAGTAAACGTGAGTATTACCTTATTAGCTTTTGGGCAAAATTAGATGCATAAATCTATGCAAGGTGATTCATTTTTTCATCACATTAGACTAAACCTTTCTGTTTTAATTTTGTAAGAGAACAAGTTTGTTGGCATCTATTTCACCTAGCATAGCCAAGTCCTGGAAGGACAAACTCATCCACACACGTTTCTGAAAAACAGGGATCCTCAGGAAAGCACGCTGTATTTTGTTATTGTGTTAGTTTAGAGGTTTTATCCAGAGGTGCACCTCGGCAACATCTGTTTGTGAAGGATGGGCTTTAGAGTCTGAGCAGGGATCACTCATAATGGAATCCAATCCCATGCTGTCTCTGTGAGAACGCTGGAACTAATCGATCAGTGGGGAGTATCTGTGAAAGAGATGTTCAGAGGAGTAGCGTCAACTGCGCTGGAGCCAGAGGGGCTACTGTCTCATGCCCCAGTTCTGGCATTACACAGCAGATTTACCACTTAATATGCCAATCAAGCAGCCCCTTGACACAAAATCTGTAGCGTGGTCAAACGGTAGAGCCAGCACATTTTTTCCCTTGACTTCTCATTCTGCTTATCAAGGAGCTATTGCCTCTCCTTTATTTATTTAATCCTACGTCCATCCCTCTCTCTGTGCTTCGGTCAGTTATGCGTTTTCAGTCAGTTTCTGCGTTAAGTCCTTCCCCTCTGAACTCAATCCCCAGTCTGGCCCTCTGCTTGAGCCCCTCAGCTGCTGGTCTGCTCTCACACTAACCCTCTTGTTTATATCGGGGATGCAATTAAGTCGAAGCCAAGTAGAGGAGTCCCAGAGAGAGAGGCAAGAGTGCAAGCTTGTGAGTCAAGTTTCAGCTTCTCTCCTCTCATACACTCCTCCCACCCTCTCCCTATTTCACTCATTTTCTCTTTCTGCCGTTCCCTTTCTGTTGCGCTCACTTTGAACAGGCATAGAAGCCATTCTTCTTCTGCTTGAAAACAAAAGTAAAGTGTTTTTAATTAACATCCAGCGTAGCCTGTTCTTGGTAGATTTATGTCATAAAACTGAAAATGGCTCTCATGGGAAGAAACATGCGGCTGGAGATAACCTGATATGCAGTCGAAAGCTGCTAAAACAAGACATTACTTCATTGGTATGTGTTACCATGACAAATTTCAATAGCGAGTTTGTGCATCCAAAGTTTTAGCCGCGTTGCGCTCACATTTCCCTGAAAAATCACTCATTTGAATACATGCTGCTTTCTACAATTTATTCTTTTTTTCCCATAGTATGTCTTCTAAGTCCAGATTCTCTACATGTGTGGTCCGTCGGCCCAGGGGACTCATCCCAGAATCTCAGACACACGTGTGCAGGCAGAAGCAGTAGTGCAATGCAGAGTAGATAAACAGTGCTTTTGCTGGCCACTGGGCACGCTCCACACTTTAACAATGCTAAAGTAACTCTTTGCCGAATAACAAAGTCCTGTGCAAAAGTACACCACCCCTTTATTTATGCTTTACTTTCAAGACAAAAGTCTTTCCTGTTTCCTTTTAATGTGGTGTTGACCGGTGTTCAAATGGACAAAGAAAACAGTACCACTGCTCTTATATTTAAGCGCTGGGTACATTACAATATGTTCAGACTTATGATGGGTCACATCTATCCAGTGTCATCAGTAAGAGATTAAAGAGATGCAGTGCAGCTTATAAAATCAACTCAATTCCAGTCATCACTTTTTTGGAAGAAATAGGAAAAATAAGTTGTTTTAAGTTTAAGTAAAAATACATAATCCAGGGTATGTTTTCTAATTACACTACATTGAGCAAGACGTGTTGCAGCAAAAGAGGGAGCGAACATTTAGAGCACAGCAACTGTTTAGGTTGGTCAGAATTTAAGTCCTTCACTCAGTTTATGAGTGTTTAATGTAAATGGACAGAATTTGTAAGCTTTCTAGTAGGGCTCGAAGGTATTTTAAAATGATTTATTATTCCATGAAATAGAACTCATATTATCGATATTGATAATGATTAAAAAAAATCATTATTTTAAGTGCAGCTCTGTCTATTTTATGCTGTTGCTTAATGACATATTTTTAGACAAAGAACACTGAATTCAACACTTTGTTCAACCGACGTTGCACCAAAACTGCAAGTTTTAAAAAAAGAAAATAGAACGGCTGCTCCAAGAACTCTTTAAAGGGGGTGGAGCTTGGTGACGGAGCATTCCTGAGTCTGCGTTTGTGATTGGTTGGGAGGATGTAATGACTTTAATATTAACCTACATGATAGGTTAGAATGCAAAATCTGTATATTAAGGTTTAAGAATATTGCACATTAACTATCAGGAACGTTCATTGGACAGTTTCATATTTAAATAGGACTGACTTTCGGAACTCAGTGTGAGTCCCAGCAGACTTGAAAAACTTTTGTTTTGCATACTTTAATCTCTTCTAAAAAAAGAAATACTTTACACCTTGTTTGCTGTGTTATTACCTGTTCCCATTGTTTATTTATTGCTTGTTGTTTATTGTGTGTACCCTGAGCTGGAGTATGTCCCAGAAAATATTTCACCCAGTAGCATGTGGTGACAATAAAAGATTCTTGATACTTGAAAGGAAGGAAAACTGTTCTTCTGTTGAACTTTTATTGAACCTTTCTTTTTTCATATCAAACTACACATCTATCGATCAATATATATTATTTTGTTATTGTCCTGCTATACTTTCTACTCATACTGATCCGTCAAAGCGTTTTGCACTAGACCCATATCCACCCAATCGCACACACATTCATTTGATTTGTGTTACTGCTGTGCTGGTCTGTTACACAAGTTGAGAAGATGCCAGCAGGTTGTGATGTTTACTGGTGTTGAACATGCAGGGAATCAATAAAATGAAAAGCTTCAACCAGATATATAAATTAATTAGTACTATTTAAACTAGAAAAAATTGCATTTCCTGCGAAAATGCACTGTGAATGCAGATAGCTGAATGATTAAGCAAAAGATGCAGAAGATCTTTGAGGAAGAGAAAAAATAGCTGAAAAGCATTGAAGAAGTTGAAAAAGTTGAAGAAGTTGAAAAAGTTGAAGAATTTGAACATGAAAGAACAATAGCTGAATTATTAGAAGAAGAAAAAACTGAGGGAAAGGCACCAAACATTTCCTAACTCATTCTAAACACTGAATCGTTTAACAAAGCATATGTAGAATTTCAAACTTGAATATACTGTTGCCATATGTGGGCCTGCATTTCTAGGGAGTATAAGGGGTTTCGCCCCCATTGAAAAGCATTGGATGTTTGACACCTCCTAACTTGGAGATGCTTTACGTGACGAGGCCCAAACTTATTGTGGAACATTCTGTATAAAGGAGGTACAGACTCTGTAAAGCAGAAGTTTGTCCGAGCTTCCTAGAGCTACTTCCAATTAGCAACATGCTAACCATTAGCCGCTAACATGGTTGTGCTCAGGATCACCGGGTGATTGTACTCTGTCAGTTTTGTCCAAATCCTGTACTGGGAAGTGCCTCAAATAGGGGTGCCAATACTTAATGTCACCAAACGTGACCAAAGTTCATGGGACAGATTGGCCTCCTGTAGCAACTCAGCCTCACCACATCTGGGCCCAGAACTCAATATTTGACCAAAATTGTCAGTAGCGCCATTTCCCACAGGTGGGTGGTGCTGTATTGGCCAATTGGGTCGTGTCTGGGCATCATGCCAGGTCCTGTTGGAAGCAAAGGCCCAATAGGAAAGCATGTCAAATCCAAAATGGGATAGAAAAATGACACATAGCTGAAAGTCACTTGAAAATTTTAAAATGTCAAGAGGAAGTGACTGTGCGAATTTCAGATTCCTACATTAATCACAGCAACTGCGGTGAGCGTCGAAAGTTGCCATTGTATCTCAATTGATCCTCTCCCTCTGGCCCTCAGAGTTCCGTCGTCATGGAAACTCACTGACACACCTGCAGCGGCCAGTCTGCCAAAGTGCAGAGACTTTGCTCACAATAAGTCCCATTGGATTATAATGGAGAACTTTGCCCCGAACAACGCTTCATATCTCCTGATCCCTAAATGGTAGAGACGTAATTTTTTCTGCGTTTAGTTCGTAACGGATAGGGGAAGAAGAAAAGCTATCGGTTTTTGCTGGAAAAAGTTTAATAAAAGCGTACAAAATTATGATCTAAAGGGTTTTTTTTAATGAATTTCAAAAATCCTCTATAAACGGTCCCAAACAAATCGCTCTAGCTGAAAAAGTATAAGAGATATCAAAATAATTCCTTCACTGTGAGTATCAGCAGGCTTTTGAGGACTATGTTGCTCATTTTTATGTTTGTACAAAAATCGGTGTAGGCACAGCGACGATGTAAAAAAGTGGATCATGTGGAAAAATGCAGCTCTAAAGCATTTTCAGGATTTTGCACATTCGCTACTCCCGAACAAATTGTTCCTGTGGAAAAACCGTAACAGTTATCCACAAAATTCCTTTTTTGTGAGTGCCAGAAGGGTTGGGACATTCATATGTGAAAGTCTCATGCCTGTACATCAAACGGTTTAGGAGTAGCGACGATGCGAAAACGTGTGATGTTTTGGATTTTCAGACGTCATTTTTCAAAACCGCTCCATAGGAAATGAATGGGGGAGGTTTCGGGTTTGTGTCGCTCTGAGGTGATTTGCGAAAAATCTATAAATGCTACACCAATGAGGGTTACATTTCCTGATTCCAGACAAAAATTCCTACGTTTTGATGTATAATTTATGTGGATAGGTTGAAAATTGAGCGAGTGAGAAGAAGTTGTTCGGAGAAGAAGAATTTGTTGAATTTCTAGAGTGCGCACTCTATAACTGCCTCCTTGACGACCATAGCAACGCATGTTATTTGCTAAATTTCTTGAAAAGCCAAAATTATTTTAAGGAGGTACTATATGAAAATGGTAAAAGATATGAAAAAGCTGAAATAGACCATAATAGCTGAAAGATATCACTACATTTTAAAAGTTGAATGGCGTTTCTAGCTGAAAGTAGGCTGAAGCAGTAAGCTGTCAAGAAGCAGCTGAAATGAGCAGAATTTTAGTGAATTACATTCATTTCCTATGGGAGAAAAAAAGCTGAAAATTTGCAGAAAAAGCTGAATAGTTTAAAAAGTTGAAGAGTTAAAAGTACAAAAAGACATAGCCATCCATTCCAGAAGAAGCTGAATAGTTTAAAAGTTGAATGGTTGAAATGGGAGAAAAATTGTAGGAGGAGAAGCGAAGCAAAGTTTAAACAGTAAAAACGCATTTGGAAGAATAAACAGGAATAATAATAATAAAGAATAAAGAGAAACAGGATCTCAAGAACTGTGAATGCCTACTGCATTCACAGTAATTATGAAGATTATTGTAACCCGCATCAGCATTTGCTTTGCACTCAGTATCGTCGCCTTAGACAATGACGGAGTGGACCTGTTTGGTTCAGCTGACCTAAAAATAAATATAGGTGCAAACAGCTCATGCTCACCAATATGTTGATGTATGTGACGCTTGAGGTTGAACCCCTTGCAGCTGAAACACACACTTTGTCTGATTCCTTCCCATTCCTTTTCGAACAATTTATTATGGTTTATGTATTCATTGTGTTGTGTTGTATTTACACATCTTATATTGTTTTGTTGTTCGAATAAACTGAACTGAACTGAACTGAACTGAACTGAACTGATCTTTGTCATACTGCACTAGATATGAGTTAAATTCCTAAGGGAAAAGGTCAGTCATACTAGATGAAAAGGCTCAGAACCAAACCCTGAATACAAAATGTATTTACTAAGCCAAGACACCACATTGAAACTAACTTCTTAGTTTAAATCCCAGTTGTTTACTGCTTTTGCACAGTCAAAAGCAAATTTCTGTGCCTCTTCTGAAATCATTGACAAATGTTGACTGAGCAGAAATATAAAATATAGTTAATTATTTCTACAAAATATTTCAAAATCATTTTGTTTCTTTACAATTCTTGATTTGAACTCCGTGTTTCTATCATAACTGTACAATTGTTGAAACGGAATTGCATTGTGGCTATTTATTGTTTAATTTCTCAAAATTAGTGACAAAGCACCTTTAATCCTGCCTCGGGAAATTCCAGACCGGCAGTGCAAGTGTGCCTCACTTTCACGGGGGAGATGCAAACGAAACTCCAGGGATGTGTGCAGCGTTGACGGACAGGGGAATAAACAGAGGGATTGTCCCTGACCTCCCAACACTAGTCTAGAGGAAGACGAATAGCCCCCCAATGGGCCCTGAGCAGATAAAATACACCCTACCGTCTTCAACACCAGGTGTGACAGCCATCAGGGGTGGCCTATCAGCAGGAGGCACGGGGCAGGGGAGGTAAGGGTGAGGGGGCACATTAGGAACATATCAGCAATTACTCTCTGGGTTTATTTTTCTTCCTGGTTTAACACCTGGATACCGAGTTACATTCATCCCGGGTGTTGATTGCATCTGAATGTCTAAGCGAGAACCCTACATTAAGTCATTTGTTGGTTATCTGATAAACCACTGAAACACATTCATGTCAAAGTGACTATTAAAAGGAGACAACACTTGTTGATTTGCCTGTAAATTCCATGATCTTTGTATTTGAGGTTTAAGTGTTTATCTTCCATCCTTGCAGTCAATAGACCGCGAGTGGCAAATCAACCTCCAATAAGTAAAAGTTCACCTCTTTTTCCAGGGCCATTAGGCACCAAGCTATATCATACCTGACACAAGAAAATAGCCTAAATCTGTTTAAGCTATGATCTCATTCTGCACAAGACCCAGATCCTGGCACTGGCCTCTGCATGCAGAAGATAAGAGAAGGGGTGACTGCCATTCATATGCGCTGAACTTTAAACGACAAAGGTGTTACGGCTGCAGACATCCCACACCCGAGACAAATAGATTAGCTCTGCTGTTGGTCTAGATGATGAGCCGGGCAAAGCTTTCGCAAGAACTCACGTTAGCCCTGTTGGAAAATAACTCTGCAGCCATTTAAACCTAAGTCTATATTGCGAGGTTTGTTTTTCTGTGGAGAAAGCTTTTGTTAATTGCCTAGCGCCTTTTCAAGCATCAGGCTCTGTTGTAAAGAAGGGGAGGGGTTGGGGCTGCGTGCAAGAAGAGCTCGCGCAAAAAGAGGAAGCCCAGACCTCTAATTTCCTGAGTGAGCATTTGCTGTAGAACGGGAAGGCTAGACCGCTCTGCGGCTATCAGGAATCAGCCCAATAGTCCCCAAAGCCACCCCTGCCCTTGTGATACCCTCTCTAACCCCCGCCTCCCTTCCCTTCCTCTCAACTTAGGCCCCAGGGCCGCTGTGGGTTAACCTTGCTCAGCCATGACCAGAAAACAGAGTGATATCTTACTCATCTAATCCCCCTTTCAGTCATCATGCAATAAGGTATGCCTTGCAACCCTTGACCTTGTGAGCCAAAACAAACCCACCCTCCAGCAACACCACCCTGTAAACTCCCACCAGAGGAAAGATTTCTATAAAAAAAAAAAAAAAGCTGAAACGACAGTTTCAATGCCGAGCCGTTACCAAAGCCAAGGTGGAATTTAAAGCTCTAGCAAAAACTTTCTTCATTGCAACCAAATGTTTGTATGTTAGTCCGTTTTCAAGACAATAAACATTCTGAAACTTCACTGTGTCCCTTGCATGCAGGAATCGTGGGGAAGCTTTGTTGTAATGATTGTAATAGCATATTACTTGATTGCGAACACATTTGAATTTCTTCAAAAGATTCTTGTAAGAAAAGTCATCATATAAAATTATGCTGGTGAGTTAATGCTGCCCATGCAATTGAAACTGCAATGCAATTAATAACAGTACAAAAACAAATATTGATAAAACAGAAAACCTCTGGCCTGATCTAATGACAGACTTAGACAACTTTATTGTCATTTTGTATGCACAAAGTGCGTACAGAACGAGCACGTCTAATGTCTTTAGGTTCTATGATCTGCAGACTGGATAAATGCATGCTTGAGTAGAGAAAGTGATATAGGACCTTTTACTTTGTGCCTATCTTAAGCTCTGCTTCTGCTCAGACAATTGGTGAGACTTTCCTGCAGTGGGGACACTGCAACGATAAACCCGTGGGTTAAACGCAATATACTGAAATTACAAGACATGCTGAGACTTTTGCTGGCCGTCTGCATGAGAGGTGTGCCGTGAGATATGCACACACGTTCTCTTAAGTTGCCTTGTGTGAGCACTTCTTGAGCACACTTCCAGTGTATTTGCTGGTGTTATGTGTGCAGAGAAAGAGCCTAAAGCTGCTTTAAAAGGGTTCAGGGCTCCCTTGCTCCAGCACATCTGGGCTTTATATCAGGCCTTTAATTAATCCTGAGTGAAGGCCAGGCAGTGACAGGCTGACTGGGCAGGCTCCAGCCCAGGACAGGGTCTGATTTATTACAACTGAGCTCCGACCAGCATTGATTTATTTCAGACTGAGGAAAGGGGAGAGTCCAGGGGGTGTGTTCAAGGGGAGAGGGGGAGTGGACACAGGGAAGAAGGCAAGAGGAGTTGGGTTCAAGAATGAATGAGAAAGTTCAGCAACACGCTGGCAGGACAAGACTAAAGACAGGGGATGTGGTTTTGCGATGATAAATTATTTTGAAGGCCGCTTTTGTGTATGGTGAGAGCTTTATTACTTTGAGTTCTTGGTAAGCAGTTGAGGACAGAACAGCAGAGAGAGTGTGAAGGCGGGATGATGAATGCGATAGAACTAGTGGGAGAGATTATGAACGCTGAAAACTTCTCTCCATCAGCTGGATTATGTTCCTTCCCAAGCCTGCGATGTCAGTCGGAGTGACTCCTCTTGCCTTATCTCCCCACATCAGGGGACCGTAAATCCTCCTCTGCTCATTTGACTTAATCACGACAGTTATCTGAACTCAGAATAACACAGGGAAGCAAACTCCTTCTCCTCCTCATTTCCCACAAGACCGCTTTTCAGAACAGAAGGAGTGCTAAAGGATGTTGTTTCTATTATTTCACACATGCATCACAAGGCCTTAAAGGGAAACGATGTTGTCGAATGAAGCTGTGATGTGTTTGTCTCTGTGCTTGAGTGCAAATAAAGTTAAATTATCCTTTAACTTTTATTTTTTTTATGTTATTTACTTGCTTTGTGGGTAATATAGCTGTATCTCCCTGTACCTATTTTAATTGTCTCCTGATGAAGGATTAAGGGGGTTGGGAGCATCAGCAAGACTGTACTTTATATCTTTATTTAGGAATATTCATTTGGATGAATACAAAAGTTTTACAGTTTGTATTAGTTTGTAAATGTATTGTTTAATTTGCCCCCTATTTGATGTAAATATTGTTGTATTGTTTTCCATCTTCATTTGTAGCAGCTGTTTCGTCCCTGATAAATAAAGTTTTTTTTTGTTTGTTTGTTTGTTTTACCAATTTAGATCCAGTTGTATTTAAGCCAGCTGTCATCCACTGTTCATGGTTATATAAAATGTTTTTGTTCTGGTGCAACACTGTTGGGTTGAAGATAAAATAAAACGTGTGAGAGCATGTGTAATAATTTCCCTCTGGGATTATTAAAGTATATCTGATTCTGATACCCTTACACGTGGTCTTACATGCTTTCCTCTTGACATTTTAATTTGCATGTCTTTGCAGTGTGCTGATGACTAGCTTTGAATCCAGAAGCTCAGCATTTTAAGCACTATATGTCAATTCCTAAACTTCCTGGAGGAAGGACTACATATTGTTCCATGGCTGCAACACCTATCCATTTCTTCATTTCAGCATTTGTATTTTACCATCTTTTACGCACGCATTCGTAAGTATTAGTTCTTGGTTTATATATAACCAGCTAAAGAGCATTTATCACATTGGACATCCTAAAGTCAGTGTCCTTATTTTTACCAAGTATTCCAACGCCAAGCCATCTAGTGGCTAGGATTTGGGCCATTTAAGGTTTGCATGTTTTATTATTTTTCTTATTATTTTTTTATTTACTTATTGAATGACTAGAATCAAGTAAAGGCATAACGATTAATATATATATATATATATATATATATATATATATATATATATATATATATATATATATATATATATATATATTTAAAATAAGAAGGCTTTATGCCTGATGTCATGCTGGGCTCAAGATCAAGATGATCAGGCAGCTGACGTCAAAATAAATAAATCTATACGGTCAGCCATTGAAAGTCACATGCAGCCTTTGGCATTTAGATTCAACTTATTCTCAAAAAAAATTAAAGATTCTTTATCCAGAGCTGGAGAGTGGTGGAATTGGTCGCCCTGTTGCCTTGAAGAAAGGAGACCCTGGGTGCAAATCTTAGCCTGGGGTCTTTCTGCATGGAGAATGCATATTTGTACCATGCACCTATGTGTTCCCTTCTTGTATTTCTGCTATTGGACCATACAGAGACTGTATGCCAATATCGCCAATATTGTTCAGTTTCTGTAGCAGCACAACAAGCTCATAACTAGTTAGGAATACAACCTCGAGTGATGGAATCTGAGTAAGTATGAGGGAAAGAATTAAGTACAACCCAACCATTTAATCACCTTTCTGATTTATACCATATAAATGTTGCTTATTTGCCAGCAGGGTTTGTGTTTATTCTCAATCTTTATGCCAGCATTTTTCAGTCATCAGAGTGGAAACTGAGCAATGACTTCAGGCTGTCTGTGAGGTCGAGACTGGGGCGCCTGTGTAATACAGACTCATATCTCCCTTCCTATCCCCCTCCCTCATATAGGGCAAGAGACAGCCACTTTCAGTGCACCCATGGGGAAAGGGGAATTCACCCTGTCACCCCTTTTGGAACATATTTTTAACCGAGACTTCTTTTCATAGTCTTGGAGTCTCCAATATTGCATGGAATGTCCTTTTTATAAATAAAGGAACAGGGGTCTCTTTTTATAAGGTTAATCTTTCCACAGATATTCTTGTTTGGAGTCTGGCGCTTTGTGATATCTAAATGAGAGCACCATCAATGCTGGCGGCAAACTAAGGCTTAAGAGATCCTTAGGGACAGTTTAAAGGAGCCATTTCATAAACACTCAATAAAACAAGCTTTTGACACCCCAACTGTGTTTGTACAAATGCAGTGAAAACAACTGCTCTCTAATTTGACTTTCAAAATCTACTTTTTTAATAAAGTTACACTATTAAACTGTGATATTGCAATCATAGGCAAAATCACAGTTTGGCAGAGTTTAAACACATATAATGACACTGATATAACTTGTTAGGAGTTCTGTACCTGCTCATGTCTGGATGCTTACAACTAAAGGGTTTATATTGTGTTAGTGTTGTTTGGGAACTTCCTGGAGACGATTTTCTTTTTCCCACATACTCAGCGTCACTTAAGAATAAGCCTTTGCCAATAAAGATTTCCAAAGTCTGAAAGGATTCTGAAGTTTTCAGAAATAAGTGACATGCATATGGTACAAAATTTTGTAATTTCAAAGTACTACACTCAAGCAAACTTACTGACATTCTTCTTTGTCTTAAACTTTTTCTAGTCTAGTTGACAATTCAACGCGGTTTCAATTAATTGATTGCTGACCAAAACCTACAGAAAATGTACTACTCCTGCTTAGCTCTTTGTTTAACACACTAGACTCTGTCTCTCACATTATATACACAATTACAAAAGTTGCAACAGGTTTATATTCTAAGTAGAAAGCCCAAGTATAAGCAAAAATAATTACTGTATGTATAAACTATGAAAGTTTTCTCAGCAGTACACATGAAAAAGTGGGTGATGATTGTTAATATATGCAGCTGCACATCTCACTCGAAGTGCAGCTAACCACAGTAAACCAACAATAGGTATAGGAAGCCAAGCTTTGTCAAAAAACAAACACCCTCTTCAAATTCTAGTGTTTTGGCCATTTTACACATATATTAGTATTTGCCCCCGTTATGGCTTTCTTACACTTTTTCTTACACTGTGCGATTTTAGCAATCTTATAAGACTGTTCCATGAAACACTGTGTGACATGGATTTAATAATACTTGGTACGACATTAAGCTTGATGTGTCCACATCCACGCTGTCGGAGGTGGCTTTAAACGTTTCCACTGTGGGAGCTGATTTCAAATGTTGTCGGTTTCGCAGCCCCTTCATGTGGATGGTACCCTCTATCTAACTGAAAACTTTGTTGGACGGAGCCAAATCCTGTCTTTGTTTGAACAAGTCCAAATCACAAAGTTAATGACTTTAGACAGATAAAATCATAAAAGACTTTACACACCAATGACTTGTGACTTCATTTCAACTTGACCCTTTTGATTGATATTGTAACCAAACAGAAAGTGTGTTAGAAAGGAAAAGCTCCAAATCCATCTGGTGTGCGACCCCTACCATATGCCAATGTTTCCTACTCTTGTTATTACAAGGAGCACATAGCATCTACCGTGGTGTTTACTTGCTTTTTGTTTATATCTGCATCCTACGATGACAGCAAAAGGCTCTAGCAGTGGTAGAGAGGTCATGTCATCCAGCACTATGAAAGAGATGTGCAGATAGAGCAGATAGAGCTGCCTGCGACATCACCCACATAATGGGTAGGTTTCAATGCAGCAACACTCTTATGTTTAGCCACTTTTAACAAGATTTTAAATTCAGAATGAAGAAAGTGTCTTAGACTGATTCCTTAACTGATTTATACTCAATGTTAGTTTAACCAAATATTTTTTTGTACTTGTTAATCACTGATCTTGGTTCTAATGTATACATGCTACATTTCTGTGCTTTGAGCCTGAACCACAAACAAAGCACCGCATGATAGCACTCTCTCTTAAGAGTTACTCAACGTTGTGAAAGCAGTTTTGTACTGTTGCAGTGGGCCAACACCCACTAACACACACACATACGCATGTACAGTATGTATATATATATATATATATATATATATATATATATATATATATATATATATATATATATATATATATATATATATATAATCTGTTCATGGATTTATTTCTATTAAGGCATAGTGTGTTGATTAAAGAGATTGTTCTGCTTACTGAATGCTGCCAGGTTAGGCTGAAATAGGAATGTGGGCCAGCTCGGTTTGGATAGCATTTTTGAAAACTTTAGCTTACTTTAGCAATTTAAAACAGCTCAAACTGAAAGTGCTTGTTTTAGTGGAACAAAACACTATTTTAGTGTATAATAACCAGACCTCCCAACTTCTATGGAAAGTTCAGCGTGACATTATGTTTAGTTTTCGGAGCGTAGAGGGGTGGGTGGGGTGGTGAGTTGGTAGGAGCCCTGCTTTGCTGTCCCATGAGGAGGGGGGGACAAGACATGGAAGTAGAGATGTTTTACTTTTGTTAAGAAGTGAAAGACGAGTGTTGACACTTTATTGTTCAGTTAGTGGGTTAAAACAGAAAAAAAACACACAACCGTTCTCCTGTTATTGTTTCAACATACCGAGATTGTCTAATATGAGGAGAACAAGTAAACGGCTCTGTGGATGTTTCCATATTTCTGACGGAAATACAATTTGCTCTGATTGTCATTTATCTCCAGAAATTCAGTCTGCTGCAACAAGTCCACCTTCCTGAATCCATTTCAGCTGTCTGCTTTATTCTTCTAAAACATATTTTGTTTCTAGATAGACCCACATGAATGGATCAAATGAAACAGACCCCAAATGTACAAATAATCACTGAATCATTTTAAGACCGAAATTATTTATAACTCTGATCGCTCTTTCTGCTGCTCTATTAACACTAACTGCAGCAGGAATAATTACTGATGGCCACAAGCTGTGAAAGAAGCCAAAACAGCTCTGCAGAAGGCAGACTGAGCTCTGAATGCACAGTGCAGCCCATATTGTTATGTTTTTTGCGTGAGGAATGCCATGTGTGGCGTGTGTGCGTGTGCAGTCAGGGAAATGCGTGTGTCACACGGTCATTGCGTGACAGTTGAATGAACCTGATGGAACCTGGCAGTCTGAATATGGTGTTTTGTTTACATCTACACTTGAAAACAGATATTTATATACATTGTATAAACAGACAACTAACCCCTAAATCAGATCAAAACTTAAATGACACAAAATAAATAATAAAAAAAAAAAAAACATCCACAGAACGTCTAGAGTGGAGCAGAATTAAAGTGTAAATTTTACTGAAAAATAAATGTATTAATAATTATTTTATATATTTTGACGTGTCCAAAATATATAAATATCTACTTCCGGATATGATGCCAACGTCAACATGAAAGGATTCTGCACCAACAGGAATCGAAGGTTGAAGTCACGTGAGATGGAGCTCAGTTGTTTCCAGATAGTAGTAGCTGCATGATAGCATAGATAAATGGCTTCTTCTCTGCGTTACATATCTCAGATTTAAGCGGACCAAAAAAGAAGCAAAGCAAGGGTGAACATCGAACAAGCTTTTGAGCGTTGGTGCCGACTTAAGGAAGCAAAGGGATTTAGAAACCATGCAGAGGTTTCCTCATTCCTTCCGGACAGGTAGCTTAAATGTCTGCTAATGCTAACCATTATGCTAAGGCTGATGCTACGTGTTCTGCAGCAATATTCAAATATCTCATTTTAAAATGTTGAAATCAAAAAAATCTTGATTTATTTATCATTTATTATTATTATTGGGACATCAGAGTTCACAAAACGAATAATGCATGGTCTTTCGACAATTTCAAGTAAATAATATAACAATTTATGAAAAATATATTTTTAAAGCATGTGTCATGTGGTGCCCCCCCATGCTTGGTGCCCCTGGGCACTGGCCCACTGGCCCTTATGGATAATCCGGCCCTGGATGGATGAAACTAAAGTTTAGGTGTTTAGCATGTTGAGCTTTGTTTTTGAAAGAAAAAGGGAAAGGTTGCAAGCTATCCTAGCTGTGAAGTGGCGAAGGTAGTATTTTTATGTTATGTGAGGTAATTAGCTGCAGGAGGGACTAGTCCATTTCATGAAAAAAAGAGCGCAACATTATGTTGAAATATTGATGGAATATCTCAAGACCCTGAATGCAGCACAACAATCTGATGATTCAGTCAGATTGTTGTGCTGAGAAACACAAACTAAAATGTTCAGATTAGTCCACGTCGTTGCTGTTGGGGGAAAAAAACAACAACAACCCTGTATCTCCAAAAATTTGATTTTTAGGGAAATGGAAAAGGGACTTTCTTTGAAATGTAAATTAAAACTGCTTGGTCAAAGTCAAATGATGTTTTAGTTTATTTTAAGCTTTATTATGTTTAGCTTGTTTTTCAGTGGATACTTTTCAATGACACCACGAACAGATTTGAATGGTGAACTACAAAGTTGATTTCCCCAAGGAAGATGAACAAAAACGTTTTTGTCCAACTGCAACAATGTTCAACATTGCCTATAAAACATTGTTTTTTTTATTCAGTTCCTCTGTTGCTGCTATATATTTCAGATGACATTAATAAATCCCCAACAGGGCAGTTTTTTGATTTGGCCCATATTCCTGCAGCAGAAGCAACAGGTTAAAAAAAGTGGCTTAAGACACTCACCTGGTTCTTGGAAAAGGTTCTTGCACAGAAAATGTACCTTTACTAAACCTGTGTGCATGTTGTCAAAATGTTTGTCTTAGTTTTCAACCAGAACAAAAGTAATAGGAAAATAGATAGGAAATAACATTATATGCATCAGTGTTTGAAGAACTTTATAGAACTTAATGTTTGTAGAACATCTATTTTTGGACTACACTGTCATCATAATCATCACTTCTATTTTCAACATAATTTAGGTTGTCTGCCCCATTGTAATTAGCTAACTCGTGGTATCTGGTATTTGTTAGGTAACAGACTACACAAATACATCGTCCGCTCCCTCCATCTTTCAGCAGCTCATATTTCTGTTGAGGTCATTTTTACATGCCTGAGTGTAAATCACATTTTAAAAAGCATGTATACCTTGTTATACGACAGAACCTCCAATCCAGCAAAGTGCACTGGAGAATATTCAGGCCTCATTTATGGTGTAAACATGTCTTTACTTATTCAGATTAACTCCATGGATCAGATTACACTTTCTTTTCTAGCGTCCAACGGGGTAGTTAAGGAAACCAACCCCAGCATCCCAAAGCAACTAGTGGCCCTACAATATTTTCTCCTAATTAGATGTGTTTAAACTCATTACATTCTATTTCTTTCTGTGCTCATGTTACAGCAGTTAAGTGTTTTCTTGAGTATTTACAGTGAAGTGTGTTTGGCCCACTTGCTTGAGGTCTAGTGAAGCCCAAGGCCATAAGCAGCGAGACCTGTCCATCAGTGGCAATTATTGGAGGGAGACCACCGGTGAACCAGGGCCATTTGGCGGGCCTAATAACTACATAAATGGGAGAACTGAAACACAGGAAGTACAGCGAGACAGGTCAGTGCTGAGAAAAGTGCTTTCCAGAAGGGGAGGCCCCTAGGAAAAAAACAATGGCAAGCCTTATTTAAGTCCAAGGCACTTATGGCTGGCATCCTGATGACAACAGGTCGCTGACAGTGTTTGCGAAGAAACAAACTTTTCATTGGAAAAAAAGAAAAAAAATGATTATAAGAAAAATGACAGCCTATGCTACCAAATAAAAAACAGCCATGTGACTTTATAAGTTTCACTTACTCATGACCAAAGTCTTTGATTGCAACCAAAAACATCTGACAGTAAGGATTCGAGACCCCACGTATTTAACTACACCTCCACATGGGAGGATTTTGCTTTACAGCCCAGAATTTATTGGACGACAGCATAAATGTAGCTCAGGTTTCACCAATGAGTCTTTCACTGTCTTTCGCCATTTTGAGTGACTACAATGTGCATCGATTAAAGTGAGATTGTGTCCTAGGGTCTATGAATTTAGAGGAAAAGAGAGAGAGATTTGACAAGTTCAGCCTAAAAAGCTGAGAAATGCAAATTTATTTATATGCTACTATCTATACACGATGTAATTTAAGGTGGTTTACAGTGAAACAAAGCAACAAAGGTAAACAACTTTACATTAAAGAAGCCATCCCTGAAATTGTTTTTGTCTGGTTAGGAAAATGCTTTTTACAAAATGTATTAGGAGTTAAAACATAATTTGATAATAACGATTGACTAACTGACTGCGCAACCAGGCAAGTCCAGGCTTTGTTTCGTAAGAATAAGCAGCAAACTGGCAACAACCCAGGACAACTTTTCTCTGCCAATGGCACAAATAGCTGTGGAGCTTTTGCTAAGCAGCAGCTCCTCCAGCGCATGCACAACAGGCTATGTAAACAGAACAGCGCGGCTACTGAAGCACCAGGGCAGGTAGCAATACCTCCTCTGCCTGTCACTGCATACACAGCTAAATAGCCTAAATAGGTAAGAAAAAAATATTTTGTGAGGGAGATGAGTGGAAGACTGCATTCAACTCTTAAACAAGACATTATGAATACCTGGTCATGCCTTTTAGATGAACCAATGCTTCTGCCATCTTCCAAGCATTTGGTTAAGTATGTTTTCTGTGACATTATAGGACAGTTCGTCTATGCCTGCTTGGATGACATTTTGCTCTTCTTTAAAGATATCAGAACCCATCAACAACATGTTCACTCAGTACTCCTTCGTCTCCTTCAAAACAACCTGTCCATCAAAGATAAAAAAGTGCGAGTTTCATCAGTCCTCCACTTCATTCTTAGGTTTTGTGATTTCTCCCAACAGAATTACCATAGACGCTGCAAAGGAATCACTGGTTCAAGACCGGCTCACTCCACCCAATCAATAGCAGATTCAGAGGTTTCTTGGTTTTGCCAATTTCTACCATCAATTGCAGTCAGATTGCCACCCTACTCCATACACTCACATCCATCAAATCCAGGTTTTCCTGGTCAGAGATCAGTCATTTAAATGTCTCAAGAGTCTGTTTATGTCAGCCCCTGTTCTCAACTCTCCTGATCCCTCTCAACAGTTTATTGTGGAGGTCGATGCATCCAACATTGGGGTGGAAGCAGTCAAAGAAGTGAGAACAATAAGGTTCACCCATGCACCTTCTTTTCTAAGTCTTAGACTCGCTCTGGAGGAATGGCATCATTGGGTGGAGCTGGCTAAGGAACCTTTCATTGTATGGACTGATCATAAAAATTTTGAGTACCTCAGTACAGCCAGAAGGTTGAACCTTTGACATTTCCCTACTGGTACCTTTGTCTGCCTCTGACTGTCTGTATATGACCCTGAACTGTTTCTTGATATCCTCCCCTGCATCTAGCCGAACAAGGGAACTGACATCTGCCAGCAGAATTATCTGCAGTTCACTCCTGGAACCACTCATTGGATTATGTGCCACACCCCGGATCCAAACAAGGTTAATGGCTTTTTACATTACTGATCTCACTGTGGAAACAACTAACTAGTCCTTCTCCTTTACAGAAGTTCCAGCACCTGTACCAGAAGTTTCCCTCACTGGCTACACCTTTTGTTTTAATAAAAGTCTTAAAATGTTAACTCAGTGTCTGTTGAAATGTCAGGTCCAAATCAAGAACTTTTACGAGAAATTATTAAATCCATCAGGCAGCTGCAGCTCATTAAAATCAATATTACCAGACTCCTGACCGATACCAGGAAGTGGGATTATATCATATCTTGTCTTCATCAGTGTTCATCATTGACGGTAAAACATTTATTCAGGCAATACTTTGGATGGTAGTAGGATGACTTTATAAAATTCAGGTCTAGATCTATTCAAGCACCTAACTTTCTGGCATTATTCACACATTTTAGACTCATTAAATATAGTTAGAGGCTGACCTCTGATTATGACTTATTATAACTTATTGACAGTAAGGAACTTTGGTGGTCTGTGGTAAGAGAAACTGGTTTGATCTCTTTCATAATTGCCAAATGGCACAAATTAGTCCTGGACCTCAAAAGCCGGAAAGATCTGAAGGAACTTTGTAGAGTACCAGACTCTCCAATTCACCTATTCAAAGTCTAGGGAATAAAATGTTTTATTATATTTAGGTACAGAAATGTAATTGTTTACATTGTCCAAAAACTCGAAAGCCAAGAAGATCTAACATGCTCAGTCTACCCCAGGCTATAACTGCTCGTATTTTGCTTGTACATTTACCGGTTTAGTTCTGTTGATACCCACCTGAACCCTACTGCAAGCCAGTAAAGTCATTAATGGCTCTGACATCAAGCTTGTGTGATGTCTGAAATAACTCCTAATGTTGTTAAATGGAGCAGAGGCAGGCACAGATTTACAGTTCAACATTGAAAAGGCCTTGAAAAATGAGACTTTATACTACTGTTTTTCAGTAACTGAGCAGTGTAATTGCACAGAAGGGAAAAGGCAGCAATACGATACCCTGAACCACTAAGGGACACAGCTGAACAAAGCTGTATTCATCTGCAACATGACAGCATACTCTACATTTACTGATTGTAAATATCAAATAATAGGGAGGAATTTCCATCACAGAAGACAATAAAAGTTCTGCATTTTGAATAATCCTTTTTTTTTTTTTTTTTTGGTACTTGATCACTAAGAAACAGCTCAGATTTGAGGGTAATGCTTAAGCTGTTTTTCATATCTGGGGAGCTCATTGGCTTGATGTCAAAATACTGAGGAAAAATAAAATGAAATGATGCTTGTCCAGACAAAAATCTCAGTCTACAGCCAGAACACTGACCACCATAATCATCCAAAATGAAAATGCTACTTTATTTACCATGAAACCTATGAGACAGACATGCAGCAGAGCAATATTGGAGAGTTTTGCTGTTTTGATTTTATATTATTTATATTATTTCTGTTAACTACAGAACCACTGTGTGTTATTGTAATGTTTAGATCAAGAATCACTGAGAAAGGTCATGATAGATAGCTTGTTTTATGATACACTGTGCAGACAGAGCTAACTATGTGTGAATTTCATATTTCAAACATAAAGCAGATATAAGTTCACCTGCGAGTGGCAGTCTAAGTCATTAGACATGAATGGTTGAATGATTGATTGTAGTGTAAAGCGTATTGGGGTCATTGGACATGATAAAGCACAATACAAGTGCAAGCCATTTACCATTTAAAGAATCCTCTTTGTAAAAAAAAACAAAAAAAAACAATCTTCTGATAAACAGAAACTACATTGTATTTGCATAGCATTTGATAAACATAAAATACAACAAAAACAATTTTTTTTGTTTGAAAGTTTCTGGAATCGCTGGGCTTTATCATGTTACTTTTACCTGAAACACATAATCTTAACTTATTCCTAAATGTCAATCTGACTGCACATACAGCAACAAAAACACCACAGTAAGCACACATCTAACTCTGCTGGAAGTTTCTGCACAGGTGACATGTTTGTTAAGTTGCTAGGCTAAAACAGAATAAAAACATGAAAGGTTAGCTTACTTAAATTTTTTAACATGACTCTTTATATATGTATGGAAACTAAATAATAGAAATGAAAAATTAGACCTCTAAGTCTTGAAATTTGATACAGAACAAATCATTGCTTTCATTCTGTGTAGTTCTTTTATTAATCTTGTGGGTCTCTGACTGTGGAACACGTTTAAACTTTGCTAAAACTGAGTGCAACAGTAACATTCCTGACAGCGCGACACACAGATGCCTCAGAAATATTTTCTGTGTCACCTACGTAATTGAAAAGCTGCAGTTGGCATAAAACGAAGTGCAGCACAAATAAATTGCTCAGAACTGAGAGCATCCCTTCAGTGTGCAGGACTGAGAATATTGAACCAATATGAATTGAAAAATAATAAGACAAATGATAAGACATCTAGGTGCTTGTGCATCTATGTTTCAAAACATGTATCCACACTAAGGATGTAAATTGTAATGCATTTAGAACTATACTACTCCCATTGTAAAATGTTTTACAGAAAGTATAATAAAAGAAAGAGGAGGTGATGTGAATAGAACAGAATGAAGTTACCAGAAAGAGCTTGTACAATGAAACCTCTTGGGTAAATGTTTATTATGAAGAAAAGATAGAATAGAATTAATAGAAATAGATATAATACAATTCGACTGCAAGCAATATTTATTGACCTACAAAGTACAATAGTATCATTCTTTGTGACATGTCTTATAAAAAATAATTTATTTGTTGAATATGAGTGTATTTTTTTGCTTCCAGCCCAACACTAGTATCTGAAACAAAAGTGGGTGTTTTTGGCCCTGCTGAATTCTGGGAATTTTTATGTTGTTGTCTGAGGGTCTCAGCAGTTCTGAACTCCCTCTTGGCAGGACTTCATAAGAGGACTCATGCAGCTCAAATATTTCGACTTCCAATGATCTAGAAAAACACATCCCCACTGGGTGGTTAGAAGTGGGCGTGTATAGTGTATGAGTGTGCTTGTGAAAGACGTGGGTGTGTGTTAGTGTTTATGAGCTGTTCGGTGTAAGACTTTATTTTTCTATAACTTGTGATGTCTATGAGAGGCTGAGAACCTGCCAATTCCAGCATTTGCTATAAAGAATTTATCTCTAACGCAATGATTATTTTCCTGATTAAATGAACCCAAACAATGTGTTACTCTGCAGATTAAAATGAAAATATCTCTCTCACAGAGTTAAATGTTAGCCAAAAGATTAAGACTCCTTTGCAGACATACAAAAACACTTCCTGAGGCTTTCTGAGATGAGTTGAAAAGCCTCGTCAAGAGCAGACATTTTAATTTTCGTAGCACATATTCTAAAATGTTTTAATTTTATACTTATGCTTATGGCGAAAGGAAATCTAATTTATTTTAAATTAAACTGCATAGCGTACAAAGTTCCAAAAATTGTTTTTCATTTAGCTGAAGGCTAATTTGGTCCTGTCCACATGAAGATGAACAGACTACATCTTCATAAACAATTAAGAAAGAATTTACGTCTATATGAGAGGACGCAGCACAGCTGGAAATGCTGTAGTTGGTATTGGTGGCGCTGTGACACTGCCACAGAAACATGCAAAAACATCAAGTACGTGCAGAAAAACCATGTGACATAAACACAGCAACATGGCAAGGGATCAGACACAAACTATATGTGGGTTGACACGGGAAACGGCATGTATAGGGCGGCTTGAAAGGGTGACATAAAAACTGCACTGCAATGTGGGATATCTGGGCACCTGGGCATCTGTTTGTTAACAGCCTTCATCCACAACAGTGTCTTTATTTTCTGTTTTTTGTTTTCAAAAAGTCCAAAGCATTGTGCAAACGTGCTGTGCCATTAACTGTCCCACTGATTCATGCAATTGCTCCAGGAAAAAGAACAATGCGTAGAGATTTTTCAGTTTTCCAACTTGGGATCAAAGCCAAGGAGCTCAGACCTATGCGCTGAGAAAGAAATGCCAAATGGACTCAGGATAGCTGCTGAGATGACCAAACCTCACTTTCAACGACATATCCAGATATGTGTATGTTATCAGCGCATTTTCAGACTGGTAAGTTTAAATCAAAGCTTGTTATGCTGTTTTACACTGTGCTTTCAGCAGGCTGCTAGATCTTGCCTAGCCTGCTAAGGGTAGCAAACAAAGTAGAAAGAAGACCCTCTATTTCTTCCATGCATAGGGGATTAATTTAGATATTACCTCATAAATATCACATGCCCTTTTGAGCCCCATTAACAGCCATCAAAAAACAAAAATAATTTTCTGTCAATCTTTGTCTTTGTTGCAGACATCTGGAAGGTTTGGGCCAAAATTGACTGGCATGTGAAACTATGTAAAACATTATACACATTAACAAAAACTTGAGTTTGATATGAAGAAAAGTAACACCAGAGCATGGTTCTGCCACCACCATATTTTCCACTGAGCACAGTATTCCCTGTATCATGTTCTATTGTGATGTCTGGAAGTCTGGTTCCAATTGTGCACTGTATTCTAATGATTGCATGTTTTCCTGTTACTATTGTTTCCTTGTTTCTCTGTTGTATTTGTTTTGAATTTTTTAGTCAGTTTCCCATTTGGTGTTTGCTGTTTTAGGTCAGTACACATTTGCGGTTTCTGTTCTTGTGTTTGTTAGTTCTGTTTAGCCATTTTCTCCCATTTCCCCAGCTTAACTTCAGTTTGTTGACATCTCCCACGGCTGCGGCCAGTCACCAATCAACCACATGCTTCCTATTTACTAATCACCACCCCAGCACACATATATCTCTCTTCAGTCACCTATTTGTCAGGTACCCATTGTGTCCATTGCATGCGTGTATTCCTTTCATGCAGGTTTTTTTTTAACATTTAAAAAAAAAACTCTGTGGCTCATATTTGCTCCTGAATTTTTTATTTTTTATTTTTATTTTTTTTATTTATCCTTATTTAACCAGGTAATACCCATTGAGATTAAAAATCTCTTTTGCAAGGGAGACCTGGCCAAGATAGGCATCAAAATTACATCACATCATTACATACGTACAAAGACACACACATGAAAGCCAAATATGCACTTACAATGAAATCCCAATTAAAACATTGACATGTGAGTAAGTCACATTTCTAATTTATAATTCTTTAAAAAACCACCGTCTTATTAATTTTTATCATTTTTACCTAAACAAAAACATTTTTATTGAAATGAAATATGTAACAATGAACAAAATCGAACTCACACCTTCTTCTTTATGTAAATAACCAGGCTAATCAGAATCATAGGATCAGACAGCAGAAATGTTGTTGCTGTTGTTTCTTATTACTGAAATTTAACTTTAACCATAAATATATTTTGGATTTATATGTATTTTCTTGAAGCTTCTCTGCATCATTTTGGTATGCTATGTTCAGATCGGTGTTTCCTAGCATCCAAGCTAATCAGAGCTACACACATCTCAAGTAGCCCCCTGAAGCAGGGTACTATTTACCTGCAGTTAATTTATTTATTTCCAATCAGTCATTTTCATTCTCTGTTCTTCTACACCACTATTGAAAACCAACTGCAACTGTGAAAACAATGTTGATTTACCTGTCTGCATTACAGTTTCTATAGCAACCAGATGTGTGCAAAAATACAGGGGAAAAGACGTGAAGGAGCTCAGAAAGTCCTTTCATTAAGTCTAAGGTGTGATTGAATGTGCCAACCTCACGCTGACCACCTCCCATGAGTAAAGCTGGTAAACAAGCTCTGTGCATAGCAGAAGATTAGGTAATTTCCTGCTCAAGTGGCCTATGAAGACTGACGAGTGTGTGGTAAGGTACCTCCACAGCATTTTTGGAGACAGTGATGTCATAACTGTTACCTCAGCTCTACAGGCTGAGTGCTGTAAAGCCCCGGTGTGGACAAGTGCAGGTGACCGTTAGCATCGGCGGTGGGCCCAGGTGGGCAGTAATAATATCCTGACTTTTCACAAATACTTTCCCTCAAGACTTGTGTTAGTCAGATTGAGTCAATTATGTGCTCGGGGTTACTGCTGTGCTGTATGTCTTCCCGTCATTAAAGTGTCATATTGATTTTGTCAGTGTCCAGCCCTGGATTACTGCAGCTTTATGAATGAGTGAGGTGATATTTACAAGGTATGAATGTAGGTGAAATTTTACTCACATTTTAAATCTAAAAACATAAATCTTTCCATTTCTTTCTCAGAGTCAGTTGTGTGTCCTCCAAAAAGCATTTTATGAGGTTGAGCAAATGTCTTCTTTTGACATGCCCACTTTTTACGTTCTGTCCGGGGCATCTGGCGGGGATTCATAGATTGACAAAAATGTCCAATTTTCAGTATTTTTCATGTGAACAATAGGCATTTACATAAACAAACTGATGCGATGTATGGAATATGACAGCCTTTCTTTCATGTCACATCATCCTTGAGCTGCTTCCTTGTGGGTGATTCTTCTCCACTCACTGACGGTACCTCTGCTGTTGTTTCCATAAGTGTAGCTGTACAGATGAACCACAAAAGAAATTTCCCTCATGCAATTTCTGTTAGGAAAAATGTGTGGCGCGCTGCACCGTGCAAAACAGACACAAGGTGCATCACATGGACAAAGAAAAAGTTAAAAATGATGTGAGGAGTTGACTGAGATTGTTGTTGCACCAGGAAAAGGGTACATCACAAGTGGACCAAATATTTTGAGAAGGGCAGAAGGATAACATGTTACTCAGAATTAGTGATGATTAGATGGTTTGCCGCCCTGCGACAGACTGGCGACCTGTCCAGGGTGTACCCCGCCTCTCGCCCAGTGAACGCTGGAGATAGGCACCAGCACCCCCCGCGACCCCATGAGGGAGAAGCGGTTTGGAAAATGGATGGATGGATAGATGGTTTGCCTTTGTGCTTACCTCACACAATGCAAATTACAAGGTGTTGTTTTTTTCACTAAAGCAGAACCAGTGGACCAAGGAGAGAAACCAGCTCTCTGCAAAGCCACTGAAGCTCGGAGACTATGTTTGTGTGATATAATTTCAAAAGCACTTTTGACCGGTTTTCCAAATATGGTAGTAGCTGCATTTTATTACCATACCCAACCCTTTTACTGAGGAGGGACATTTGCCCTGACAAAACAACAAGCTGGTGTTTTTTTTTTTTTTTTTAATGAAATTGTTTGGATAATTTACATATGCAGCAATATCAACTATAAGAAATTGTTCAAACAGTGATATCATGGCACCTTTAAGCAAACAGAATGTCATAAAAGTGTTTCACAACTAGACCTAGTGTCCTGTTTTTTGCAAGTCAAACTATGGTCACCCTAAGTTTAATAATGCATCTGTTACTATTTTTTTTGCATGTGTAAAAACAAGTATAATCATTTTACAAGTCTGACAATACAAGACATATCAACAAACGTTGAATTAAACATCCTAAACCATACATTCCCAGATCACTACAACTACATCTGTCAAACAGAGTTTTCAAACTCTTCCCTATGGAGAAAGCAGAGGAAAAGAAGCTTTCTAACTGAAAATACTGGGTTAGTGTTTAGATTATGGTTATGCTTTGGTGAGAACAAAGGCCATCATTTATTAATTTGGATGACCAATGCAACATTTGCATCTGGATTGCTAATAAAAAAAAAAAAACTTAATAACATGACATGCTTCCTTACTTTTTAAACAAGCTATGTCAACATTTATTCTTTTTTTTCAAACAAAGTTTTATATCATTGTTAATAGTGGCCTGAGTGGTTCCAAAGTGTAACTCCTACAATATCTATAAAAATATTTAACCATGACTGACAATAACTGACATAAATTAACTATCTCATATTTTATAACTATTCACATCTCTCCTTCTGTTTTGTAATCATTTAATACATTTGATTAATAAGTTAAAATATGCATTCAATTCTGATTGAAATGTGTGCAAACAACTCAAAAAACAAAAAAAAAATCAGCTTGTAATCTCTTGTAAAGCAAATTTTGTACTTGAAATGTTTGAAAATTACTAGATAGCAAATCATATGTGCAACTTACAAAATGTATGTCACTTTCTTATCTGCATCGCCATACAGCCAAAACTGCAACAAATATGACCCAATAGTAGTGCAGAGGTGGAATTAGAAAAAGAGTGCTTGCACAGGAGTAACTTATTTCCTAATCCTTCACTGAGTTAGGTCATCAGACTGGCCTGATACAGCCTTGTCTGTTATTGCCATCATTTACAATGGCACCACTCAGCCTGAAGGGTGCAAAGTACTTCTAATAAACAGTTTAAGGTTTCTTCTGCTCACTGCTTGCCAGCTGCTTCATAGAGCAGTATCTGACTAAGGCCTTGTGGATTTGTAGCTGGGTATTTATAAAAACAAATATCTCCCCCACATCGTTTTTAAAAGTAACAGTGTACCCAAAGGATCGTTTTTAGAAAAGTTTTCATCCATACAAACCCGTATAAAATTCACCACTGAGCGTTGTTTTAAACATGCTAGAGGCATAGGGGCAGTGTACTGCATACCTAAAACCTAAGTCAGCCAGTCAGAATCTTTCAAAATAAAGGCAATGTTGAACAGCATTGTATGTGTGTAAAACACACCTTCAAGCGCTTTTTATCCTTTGCACCTTAACGTGTTGGAGCAGCTGGACTTGTAAAAACAAACAAATAAAAGGCCTCTGAACTACATGTAATGTTTCTAATGTTCCATATACGCTTTTACTTTGAAGTCTCGAAACTGAGGCGAAGACAGGAAATGCCCCTTGGTGCCAATCAGACATTTATTGTAAACAGTCAACACAAATGTAGAAATCAGCACCTCTCTAACAGCATTATTTTTTTACTCCACTGTATGGCCAAGCATATAACAATGGCCATACATGTGACATCACCGCCGTGTGAAAAATTTCCTCTTGTCACATACACATACAGGCTCAAAAACAAAGTTTTAAGAATAATTTTTTTTTAGGGATGTAAATTTTGTTTACCTGTGGTTGAAAGGCATAACCGCATAAAACAATGTATCTGTTTTCCCAGATATCCGATGACGTGTCTACTAGGCCTAAATGGTAGTGCTTAACATTTTCTAGAGCAACATCTATATGTAGGTAGTAGTTGTGTTTTAAAGCAGTTATGCATTAAAAGATAAGAAGAATGCATGTAGTTTAGATATATTGTGATTGCCATAATGGCATTTTAATCCAGTCATACTTTTTTTGCATAACACCTGTTATTGAGCAAGGAGATAACATTCCACAACATTCCATTACCTATACTCTGCAACAAAGAAATAAAAGTATGTCAAATTTTATTTGATTTGAGCAGGTAAATAAGACTATTTGCCAATACAATAAGATTTTTGTACTCAGAATAAGAACATTTCATATCCATCATCTCATTGCAAGAGCAGGAAATCTAATTATCTTATTTTAGGGGTAAAAATACTCATTGGCAAATAGTCCTATTTAGCTGCGCAAATCAAGTAAAAAATATACTAATTTCTTTTTGCAGTGAAAAAGATAGGTAACCAAAAAGATGTAAACACCATAATAATTTTCTATGGCTAACATGATGAGTGAGAAGAACCAGGCTCTTGTTAGACTGTCCCCGATCTTCTCCTCCCACTAATGACCAAAAAGAGATACCACAGCAGGGAGGTTGTTATTTTAATAGTTCATCAGCAGATTCTTATCGTGCCTATTCTCTCGGTCTTAGCTCCAGTTGAGTGTAACAAATGCCCAAAACTCCCTAAAATTGTCCATTTGTCACCAGTGGGGCCAGGTCAGATTTATTTAGTAGCTTAGATGCATATTAAGAAAGTGAGAGTTTGAACCCTTTGAACCCCAGCAGGCGTTTCAAACTTTGTGTTGAATGTGCGCCTATTACCCATCAACCTTTGATGGTCTGAGAGTGATTAATCATTGTCTTCTCAACTAAGTAATTGCTGTAATGCCAACAATGGCTTTCCACATATTATGAAATAAAAAAAAGTCTCCATATGCATTTTTCTTCATTACAATGTAAATAAAAACAGATTATTTTTCAACTTGCTCCTTTTACATTGTTTTATCACCTTTTGAGATATGTCTCATTTTGTATTGTAAACACACATCTTAGTTGAATGAAAATAACTTGCAATCTAGATTAATGAATATGTTGGTAGGAATAGATTGTGTCCTTAGTAGATAAATAAAAATGAAGTCTACTGCCTTCTTACTGGAGTTTGAACCTAAAGATTTTGTTGTCTTGTAATATTTTCAAGTTCATTGTTAGGAACTTTGGCAAAAAGCGGTCACAATTTTTATTTAAATCTTATTGGGAGCTTTACTAGAGAAAAAAAAAGGTATACAGTACCTTGGGCACATGCCACAGCAAAATTGGTCTGGCAAAACCCTCAAAAAATACCAGTATTGTTTAGCAAAGATGACGTTGCAACAACTGTTTGTTTTCATCAAGAATGCGTCTGCATTTTGGATCCATGTAGAAGAATCTGCTAAGTTTATTACATTTTCAAAGACACTGATATGTCTCAATAAGAACAAAAAACCATGTCTAAATGCTGGCTCAAGATTTATAAAATATCTATATTTCCTTTGAGAGTTTCTAATTAACAAATCAAGTTTAATCACAGTTGCATCAAATAACTATATTTAAAACAATTACCAACTTTTTTCTCTAACTAAATTTTGGTTATGTTTTGCATGGCTAGATGATGGAAATTAGGAGAATTTGTCACGAATCGGAGCAGAGGACCCAGAATTCAACTAGACCAGCAGAGGTTCGGTAAAATAATATTTATTAACAAAATCCAAAAACCAAAAAGGGCAGAGAAACAAACAGTCCAGTTGGGCAGGCAAGGCAGGAACAGACAGAAACAGGGTGGCTCAGATCTCTGGGGAACAAGGGGTCAAAAATCCAAAAGCAAACCAATAAACAAACTTGCAGGAGGAGACTCACCCATACTCAAACAGACGACCTGGCACTGATGTCTGGTCTCAACAGTTTATATGGAGGTGGAAGCAGGTGAAACCGGTGAGAAGTGATTGCAGCAGGGGTGGAGTTAGGCAGGTGTGCAGAATAAGTAATTAGACCAGACATCAGTGCTGAGGCTCAAAACAAGAACAGATCAGACAAATATAAATAGCTGACAAGACAAGTGGACAGAAACAAACTACACACACACGATCTAATAAAGAACAACAACCCTGAAGTACAAACCTAAAACAGAAAATAAAGCTAAGACTAAAACTGATGACAAAACAGGATAAACTAACAGTAAACAAGAACCTAGACAAGACAAAACTCAAAGCAACCAGAGAACCTAAAGCAGCAGAGTAAAATGACTCAAAAATAAAACCCGAACAGAAACCAGAATATTACAGAGCCCCCCCCTCAAGGGCGGATTCTAGACGCCCTCCAACGTCTACGGGAGTCCAAAGAAAACAAGAACCTAAGTCAAATCGGGTGGGTGGAGGGGGCTAAAGGCTGGAGGGCTAGAGTCTGAAGAAGAAAATAATATCTAACACAAGTGCAAAAACACAAAACAACCCTCTAAGGGCGAATCGAAACTGAAACTGAGTCCTAAAGTGGCCGGATGTCTGGCAGACATCCCGGACGACGGCCCCGGCGGGTCAGGATGTCCGGCGGGCGTCCCGGACGACGGCCCCGGCGGGTCAGGATGTCCGGCGGGCGTCCCGGACGACGGCCCCGGCGGGTCAGGATGTCCGGCGGGCGTCCCGGACAACGGCCCCGGCGGGTCAGGATGTCCGGCGGGCGTCCCGGACAACGGCCCCGGCGGGTCAGGATGTCCGGCGGGCGTCCCGGACGAAGGCGGCGGAGCAGGACTTTCGGAGGCCTTCGGCGGAGCAGAGCCCTCGGAGGCCTTCGCCTGGAGAGGGAGAAAACAGACCCTGGCGCCGGACTAAAGGCTACAGGAGGCGCCAAATTACAGGCTGAGGGGGGCGCCTGGCTACAGGCGACTAAGGAGAGAGCCTGGCTACAGGCGACTAAAGGGGGCGCCTGGCTAATGGCTACGGGCGGCGGCGCCTGGCTAATGGCTACGGGCGGCGGCGCCTGGCTAATGGCTACGGGCGGCGGCGCCTGGCTAATGGCTACGGGCGGCGGCGCCTGGCTAATGGCTACGGGCGGCGGCGCCTGGCTAATGGCTACGGGCGGCGGCGCCTGGCTAATGGCTACGGGCGGCGGCGCCTGGCTAATGGCTACGGGCGGCGGCGCCTGGCTAATGGCTACGGGCGGCGGCGCCTGGCTAATGGCTACGGGCGGCGGCGCCTGGCTAATGGCTACGGGCGGCGGCGCCTGGCTAATGGCTACGGGCGGCGGCGCCTGGCTAATGGCTACGGGCGGCGGCGCCTGGCTAATGGCTACGGGCGGCGGGGCCTGGCTACAGGCTACGGGCAGGGCCTGGCTACAGGCAGGAGTGCTTTAGAGCTGCGGGGAGCTGGCACTGGAGACAGTGCCTTAAAGCTACGGGGAGCTGGCACTGGAGACAGTGCCTTAAAGCTACGGGGAGCTGGCACTGGAGACAGTGCCTTAAAGCTACGGGGAGCTGGCACTGGAGACAGTGCCTTAAAGCTACGGGGAGCTGGCACTGGAGACAGTGCCTTAAAGCTACGGGGAGCTGGCACTGGAGACAGTGCCTTAAAGCTACGGGGAGCTGGCACTGGAGACAGTGCCTTAAAGCTACGGGGAGCTGGCACTGGAGACAGTGCCTTAAAGCTACGGGGAGCTGGCACTGGAGACAGTGCCTTAAAGCTACGGGGAGCTGGCACTGGAGACAGTGCCTTAAAGCTACGAGGAGCTGGCACTGGAGACGGTGCGCTAAAGCTACGGGGAGCAGGCACCGGAGGCTGAGTCTTTGAGTTGCTGGGAGCCGGCACTGGAGGCTGTGCTTTAAAGCTGCGGTGAGCCGGCACTGGAGGCTGTGCTTTAAAGCTGCGGTGAGCCGGCACTGGAGGCTGTGCTTTAAAGCTGCGGTGAGCCGGCACTGGAGGCTGTGCTTTAAAGCTGCGGTGAGCCGGCACTGGAGGCTGTGCTTTAAAGCTGCGGTGAGCCGGCACTGGAGCTGAAATCGAGGGCGAGTCTTCCAGGACCCCTTCTTGGGGCTTGGGTGGAAGCTGTTCCTCCTGGACCCCCCTCATCGCCCGCTGGCGGCGGACCCCCCTGGGTCTCCTCGTCGCCCGCTGGCGGCGGACCCCCCTGGGTCTCCCCTGGAGACTTGGGGAGAGGCGGACCCTCCAGGGCCCCCTCTGGAGACTTGGGGAGAGGCGGACCCTCCAGGGCCCCCTCTGGAGACTTGGGGAGAGGCGGACCCTCCAGGGCCCCCTCTGGAGACTTGGGGAGAGGCGGACCCTCCAGGGCCCCCTCTGGAGACTTGGGGAGAGGCGGACCCTCCAGGGCCCCCTCTGGAGACTTGGGGAGAGGCGGACCCTCCAGGGCCCCCTCTGGAGACTTGGGGAGAGGCGGACCCTCGGAATCTCCCTCCTCGTCGCCGAGCGGAGGCGGACCCTCCTGGGTCTTCACGTCGCCCGCTGGCGGCAACCCCTCAGGGACAGGAGCCGATGCGTCAGCCAGAGTAACCGCTCGCCGGCGTTTGCGGCGGAGGGGCGGCTGCGGCAGAGTGCTCCTCCCTTGGGTGTGGCGTCTGGGACCAACACCAGGGGGACAAAACGCCAGCCTGGAACCCTCAAATGAGGCCCACTGCAAATTAGCTCTGTAGGGGACAGAGCTCCAGGGCCGCAGCAGGCTCATCATAGAAGAAAAAAAAAAAAGTCAGGGAAAAAAAACAACAAAAAAGTGAACGTGCTGGTCTGGCGATGGGTCCTGTGTGGGCCAGGTCGTTCTGTCACGAATCGGAGCAGAGGACCCAGAATTCAACTAGACCAGCAGAGGTTCGGTAAAATAATATTTATTAACAAAATCCAAAAACCAAAAAGGGCAGAGAAACAAACAGTCCAGTTGGGCAGGCAAGGCAGGAACAGACAGAAACAGGGTGGCTCAGATCTCTGGGGAACAAGGGGTCAAAAATCCAAAAGCAAACCAATAAACAAACTTGCAGGAGGAGACTCACCCATACTCAAACAGACGACCTGGCACTGATGTCTGGTCTCAACAGTTTATATGGAGGTGGAAGCAGGTGAAACCGGTGAGAAGTGATTGCAGCAGGGGTGGAGTTAGGCAGGTGTGCAGAATAAGTAATTAGACCAGACATCAGTGCTGAGGCTCAAAACAAGAACAGATCAGACAAATATAAATAGCTGACAAGACAAGTGGACAGAAACAAACTACACACACACGATCTAATAAAGAACAACAACCCTGAAGTACAAACCTAAAACAGAAAATAAAGCTAAGACTAAAACTGATGACAAAACAGGATAAACTAACAGTAAACAAGAACCTAGACAAGACAAAACTCAAAGCAACCAGAGAACCTAAAGCAGCAGAGTAAAATGACTCAAAAATAAAACCCGAACAGAAACCAGAATATTACAGAATTTTGTGAACATATGTCACATCTTTGAAGCATGTGTGCTGCCTTTTGCTGTGCTTCTGTAATGACTAGCACACATGTATTCAGATCGAGTGTATGGAGTTTAATGTTCTGGTATTTCAAGATGAGAGGCATAACTTTTGGATTGATGTCTCCTTTGTGATGTCCTTTTATTTTAGATTTTAAAATAAAGGGTCAACTGACTAACCTGACCCTAAAAAAATAATCCAGTGCGCTCCTATTGGAGTGCGCTCAGTGCGCGTCTATTGTTGTCTTACGTTGCATTCAGTAGTCTACCGCTGTACAGCCTAAGGAGGATGTCTACTGCCAGCTTTGTATGGGAGCATTTTAAAAAGGTTGAAAATGAAAACGCAAAGTGCATGTTGTGTGTCCCGGATTGTCAGGTGTTCTGGGGGGTTGACAAGTGGATTGCGCAGACATTTAGAATCTCAGCAAAGGAAAGTTCCTGAAGAAAGCCCATCAACAAAACGTCTGTGGTAAATTACAGGAAACCTTTTATTCCACAAGGAGAAGGTTTATTTCCAGACACGAACACCGTACAGCTCCACAACAGGCTCTTTTTCTCTTTCGGCTCTCTTCCTACTACCGCTCACTCTTCTTCTACGGTCAATAACATTCTCAAATGGTAACAGCGCTTCCTAGTGGTCATGTATGTATTACACTACATTTTTCACAGTTACTACAACGTCTGAAAACGCTAGATGGCTACTTTAGCAAAGTTAGCAAGTCGCTAGGTGAAATACTAGCTGAGATGGCAGCTTTTGATGGATTTACATTTAATTGTATGGCAAAATGCGACTATCTCAGATCAGCACTTAAGAGAGATGGACATATTCTTCCCAAGAATCCCTCTGAAATCTCCCAACAGTTTAGAGGTTTTGCCAATGAACAAAAAAACAAACTGGTCATATGCGTTTTTCTTTGATGCATTTTTCCCGGGATTCCCGGGAAATGCGTCGTCTTTTCCCGAGATTTGATACATCTAATTTTTGGGAAAAATATTAAACCCTAGCACGAACCATATTAGGAGGCCTTTAGTCCTCGACGCGGTCGGCCCGTGATTGACTCCGACACGCGGCACTTTTTTTTTTTCCTGCGTCACTCTCATCAGCGTCACGGGTTGGCTTCGGTGTGAGTGGTTGAAATTGCACGTCGATAAAGATGACAGACAAGTGGCTTATCCAATCATATGCAAGGATTTTTGATAAGGCCCAGCCTTCTGAAACGCCCTTCCTATGGATCTGTCCCAGGTGGATGAGTGGAGCTAGGCAGAGCGAAATTCATCTGGCTAGGGTCAGGTTATCAACTGACTGTTTGGGAATTAAATTTCAAAGCAATGAGAGTCCCTTAGTGGTCTGATAATTAGTAAGTGAATTAAACAAAGTACAGAAAGCCATTGGTTTCTTTTCTTTCTTGTTTTTTTCTTTTTAAGCAGCCGGGATGACACGGTGAGAAATACTGCAGATCAGTGTCTGCAGTATTTGAGTCGCAGTTGCAATGTTTTTGTAGCAGTGCTGTACAATTATTAGACATGTCCAAAAAATCTGTGGCATCCCAGATTACCCGGTAATCAGATTGTGTATACGACAGTGTTAAACAAGCAGTAAGGCGATGCCAGTCCTCTTCTTCTGGGTCTCGAGACTATTCTCGGTCTCAAGATTGGTCATAACATTGTGCATCTACCATTTGCAGATTGTGTTGCTACTATATTTGTTTTTTTTATCATGTCACTACACCACATTCATTCTGCAGTTTTGTGTTATCCTTTAATCTCATGCTCATTTACAGCTTGATGACTACATCCTGAGGAGGCTTAGAGGCACAGTAAGTTCGTCATTCCCCCACCAACCCGTGTTGACACCTTTCAGTTGATCGTGGTGCTCAGCAAACGTGTGGTTTGTGAATTAAAAGTGTGAACTTAATGGGGTTTGTGATTTTACAATATTATGTGCAACTTAACAAAAGACATTGTGTGGATTTGAGGAAATTCAAAGTTCAAACCCAATTCTTATTTATTTCATCATAACCATGAAGAATGAAGGTAAACGTCTGACCACAGCTATCCATAAAAAGTTGGAGGGTTGACACAGAAATAAGAAATATGCTTGGCTACATTACAAAGTGGTAGATCCACTACAATTCATTTTAAGTATTAGATAAGCAAGGACTATGCTATCATTACTTTCTGAGAGCAAATTAGTGGTGACATAACTAATAAAAACTGCAGCAATATGTAAAACTCGTTTGTTTTGTTGGACTGTGTCCAATTGGGCTGCGATCATGAAACAAGCTGTCAGCAACTAAAACACCTTCGGCAGCCTTGTATAAATCAGTTCTCAAATGCTGCCTCTCTTTGAGATGAATCACTACAAAAACTGCTCCTTGTGAATCATGAGCTGTTTGGTGACGTTTAAATGCCCCAGGCATGCGAGCATGTTAACGATTCACAATTCAAATGGTAGATAATTCATATACTGCCCACTGCCATGGGGAGGCTGGGTTCTGCAAGAACTGTAGCTACTGAGTCAAATAAAGTACATGGAGATTTCATTTATAAAAAAAATAATAGAAAGATCCATTACTGTCCCACAGATTGGAAATTCAAGATAAAACCTTATTGACTCCCTTCATGGTTTCAAATTCTGATTTCTATATGTGAGCCAATGTGCTGTGTTTTCATTTTGATTTTGGATTCCTATAGAGAATTTTTCCGTTATCCTGAAGGTAAAAGTGTAAACAGTTTATGTGCAGGATGTGTGGGATCTGCAGAGAGCTAACATCTCTACAGAACTAATTGTTGTAGTTTGGACCTGTCCTGTTTCATGGATGAGCCAAAGCATGCAGTGATGGACAAACGCAAGACAAACTGAACGATAGCAGTGTGGAAGTTGATCAGTAGCTTCTGAGGAAGGTTGTACTTCTTGAGTTGCTTAGGAAATACAGTTCCTGCTAGGCCTTCTTCTGAACAGTTAAATTGAGGACCAACTCAGGTCAATAGAAAGGGGGTTTCTAGCACCCAGAAGATATCCATAACAGACACAGTGTTGTTGAGGATGGTGAGGAGAGGAGGTGTGGGGGGTCTTCTCCGGAAGTCCACCACCATCTTCACTGTTTTGAGCAGGTTAGGCTCCTATTGGTGACTGTCCTTGTGGATCAGCCAATCCACTTCCTGTAAATGTAGGCTTGTCACCATCCTGGACCTGGTCAGTGACAGTGGTGTCATCTGCAAACTTCAGGAGTTTCATGGATAATTTAACCAAGGTGCAACTGGTTATGTACTGTGGGGAAATAACACACCCCTGGGCGGCGTCGGTGCAGATAGTTCTTGTGCATTAGAAGACGCTCCCAAGTATCACCTTATGTCTGAGTTGACACATACAGCTACAGTCTTCAGTAAATGCACTTTTTGAATCATGAATCATTTACAGTCTCTCAGATGTTAATGTCCATTTACACAGGCTTTAGCTCCTCTAGGGGTGTTGCTTGTAGGCTACAGTCATGCATATGTGTTTCTCACATTGCTGTGTAAATCGACTGCTGTATTTTCTCAGTTTACCTTGAATATTGCATTTCCTTCTGAATATGCGGCATCATCGATAATTGTGCAATGCTTTATTTTTATTTTTGCCTTTCAGAACTTGAGTTTAGATTAGCTTGGTATTCATTACTAATCTATTGTGTGACTGTCTGTGTTTCTGCTCCTCTGTGGGACTATAAAGGCATTTCTTATCTTTATCTTTTCATCTTAGTCCTGCTAACAGTGTTTATACCGGGTACACTTTGCTCAAGTGCTAGGGGAACATAACAGTGTTTACTCTCTGTTTTAATGATTCACTGCTGTCCATATAATGCCATATTTTAATGCTTTTTGTTAACCAGGACAAAACCAATACAAAAGAGCTATGATCCTAATTGGATCACTGTGTCATAACTCCTTCACAACACAGACTCAATCTATGTATACCCGAGAACAGTAGGCAAAGCAACTACACTCAAGATGGAGACACAGGGAGCCTCTGAAGCGCTACTGCAGCTTTTCTCATATCTTAAGTCTGTAACAACCTGGTGTGTTTTTTTATACACCTAAACTTGCATATTTAAGATGTTCAACAGGGATAACATCTATCTCTGTACTCTTATTTATAGACAGTTTTAATTGCTTGGCAAACCTCAGTGGTTTTGATAGCTTCAATAAGATCAACAATGTCAACCTGGAAAGTTTCATTATGTACACAGTTAAATAATAATAGTGCCGTTTCAAAAGTTCAGCTATCATATTTGTCCCAGAGATGCCATCCATTGTGCAAGGAAGGGAGTGCTTGCTTTTCTTAATGCTTTTCACCTCTTTAGAAAAGACTTTTGCATTTCTATCTAGCAATTTTTTAGCCATGGATTCAGCTTTCATGGTTTGGTCCTTTTTTAATAAAACAAAGTGCATATTTGTATTTAGTATTTGCATTCTTTTTATGTTTGAACTTTGGTCCCTGTCCAGGTTTGCCTGCTAGAGCCCAAGAGGGCATAATATTAAGACACACATGTAGTCCAACGAGGCCTAATTTTAATGTCAGGAGTATTAAAAAGGTAAAAATGTAGATAGTGAATCTTCCACTTGCTCCGTTGTTCAGTGGCATATGATGGCAGCTCATCTCGTGTGCTTACTTTTTGTAAAATTAACTCACAGACAAATAACACAAATACATAACACAGGGTCTAAAATATGCGTTTGACGTTGATTGATATTTAACACTACAAAACCACAAATAAATGCCAAAGTCATTTATATCTAGCCATTACTTTAACCAGCTTATCCCCTGATCTTCCACCGCTCTGCCCTTACAGGAATGCTTAGATTTGACTGATAAAAGAGGAGGTAAGTTGAGCATGCCAAGGAGGAGAACCTAAACTGCTCTGGGTAATAAGCAAAGCTGTAAAATCATGTCAAAATAATATTGCCTTCTCGTTCTTCTTCTCTCCCCTCCCTTCACTTTTTATGGGTCTGTAACTACATTTGTTACTCGTTTGATGGACTGGGGGAGCTGTCCGGGCCCTGGAGAACAAGATATTATTCTTCGTTCACCCCCTCGTCCCTCAGTCCTCCCAAAATAACGGCTTCCAGCCTACTGTTTAAAGTCTCTCACCAGAGGCAGCCAGGGGGAGGAGAGGAGCAGAAAGAGGCCGAAAGATGTCTCCACAGCGCTCCTCTGAGGAGATCAAAGTGGACCATTCCTTCAACCCCATGGCACCATAATGGTTTCGTGGAGTCAGAGTGAGAGCCCTCGCTGCTCAAGATGTTGTAACATGGATGATTAGTGACAGTGTAATACTTTGAACATTCTCTTTACAAAGGGAGAACCCAGCTGAGCGCGAAGCTTTAAACTTTCTCTGGGGGGGGGCTAGAGAAAAATAAGGGAGTTTCTTGGCCTTCAGAGAGCATTTAGGACTGAGATGCAAAAATACATCATGTTAATTTTTTTTCCCCCCGTTTTTATATGTGTCATGGGAATAAAAAACAACAAATAGAGTGTGGGAGGCAGCCAGGATGCCTTTCATATTTCCCTTATTAGAAAAGGAAAGTGCGGTGCATGGTTTTTTTAGAGACTCGCTGACAAATATGTTCAGGGAAGGGAAGTTTGTTGAAATACTGGGATTTTTAGATCTAAATAAAGTAATTTCACGTAAAAGACTGTCTCTGATAGTGACCTGGGTAGTTGATTCAGTTACAGATACCCTTTATTGTTTTGAGTACTATTCTTTGATGAGTAGAGAAATAAAAAAACATGTAGCTCCAATGAAAGTGCTGATACTTGATGATTGTACTGTGAAAAAAATATCTATCTATCTATCTATCTATCTATCTATCTATCTATCTATCTATCTATCTATCTATCTATCTATCTATCTATCTATCTATCAGTCACTAGAACTATGTAGGCTTCAGAAACTCAGATTTTTTTATCCTGATTTTTTCCTGAATTTTAATGCTAAGAAAAAGCACATAGACATACTTACATACTGAAGAATATTTCTGGAATGTTAAATTAGATCAATTACGTAAGTTCCTTCATGTGTTAGTCCAAGAGGGCCTGCTTTATGACTTGGTGCAAATTCCCAAGCTGTGAGTAAGAGAACATTCTCTTTTAATGATTATTCTCTGATAACCACAGAAGTCGACGGCTGAAATATTACAAAGCAACAGTGACATAATATCTGTGTCCAACCTCAGTTATGTTTGCTCTTTTCAGAGGTGATTATTTGCACAGTAAAAATGCTGGTTTATTTTCAAAGCTCAGCTGGAAAGTAAGTAAAAATTATTTATAAAGCGCCTTTCACAGGCACAATGCCACAACGCGCTATACAAGGAATCCACGATAAGATAAATCAGGAACTCCGATATGAACAGCCTCATGTGATCTGTTCCACTATTTGGGCGGCGATGCTTTTTACCAAAACTCCACAACTTGGCTAATTCTGTTGGACCCTACAGTCGGTAGGGTAGCTGTGATCAAATATGGCTATTTGGTTGAATTAAAAAAACAAGCCAGAAAAAAAGCCACATAATTCTTCACAAACCGCCATTTTTGACTAAAGTGTGATCTGATTAGCTTAGATTATTTTTGTCGATGCAGCTTTGCGGCAAGGAGGTTCTGGGTTTGAATCCCGGTCTGGGATCAGACTTATAAAAGACAGGTAACACCGGCTATGCTTTTGATGAAGAAAGATTTAGGGATTTCAACTGAAAAAATCTTTCATATAGTGTTTTAGGGTTACCCAAATAATAGTGATATAATAACCCGTTTAATGGGTTGTGAATTGCAACCTAATTTTTTGTAACTTTAGCTTTAAACAATGGTCAGTTTAACACAATCTTCGAATAGTTATCGTAACCCGGTGCGCTGGGTCAAACTAATAACCTAACCGTGCTTAGGTAAAACTATCCTGGGTTGGCTCGGTCCAAATTTGACCCTGCATTGGGTTACAAATTGAGTTATTTCTAACCTAATAGTTTGTAGTGTGTATTCCCTTATTACCTGCTTCATTCAAGGATGATCCATGAAAGGAAAGGTACAATGTTACACAGATAATTTTTGCTTTCTTCACAAATAGTAGTGCGGCGTTAAAAGTAATTGTTCTAGACAGAAAGTTTAAAGAGGTCAAGTTTTCTCAAAACAAACTTTTCTGCTCTTTTCTTCTCTCACTCAGGCCTTCTGGTTCCAGTTCTATTATGAAAGCACAAATTTATTTTCATGCAAGCTAATATAGCTCATAATGTGTTTATAGATAACAATGTATGAGACAGACGTCTATGTGAACCTTATATCTGCAGAAGGTACAGAGAAATAAAAATGATGCAAAACTGCAAACCCTGTGTCCTGGTTTTTGTTTTTAAATTGTCTTTTTATTAGATTGAGCTGTAAAAGTGGATGAGATATTGTATTCTATTCTGACAAAAATATTCATTTAGGTTTGGTGACAATATGGTTACATCCTATGTTTGTGTATGAAGAATGTTCATCAAGTACGACCTAATTCTCAGTAATACACAATCTGATCATTTTTCCTCTATCAAAATCTCAATAATGCTTAGTTTGGTTGCTGCAAGTCATGTGATCCATTTTTTGTAAGTGCTGGGTGTATTTCACCTGGCTGCCTTTTAGGAGGAAAAGAAAGCATTCACCTGGCCTTAGGCTGTCTTGACAGACTGAACGATTGAACCTTATCTGTTATCATCTGTTGTTACCTCACAGGTGAAGGTGTTTTCATGCTCGCAAAGCACAATGTCGGATGTTGTAGTCTCACCATGGGACCCGGTGTAAACATGTGTGATGCTGCTTGAGGCTCTGCTTAAAACATCTGCAGCCACTGAAAGCAATTCCTCCTTTTGAAGTTCACACTTTTCATTTAGTCTATAAATATTCTAAATACTCCGCTCAGAAATAAACAGGTTTAAAATAAAACAGAAAATCGGCCTTTTATGGCTCAGAATAAACTTGTCTTTCCGTGTGTCTTTC
This sequence comes from Fundulus heteroclitus, assembly GCF_011125445.2. NCBI lineage: Eukaryota > Metazoa > Chordata > Actinopteri > Cyprinodontiformes > Fundulidae > Fundulus > Fundulus heteroclitus. The sequence goes on from NC_046366.1 coordinate 18,853,707, forward strand.
ATGTCAGAGGAAGTGCAAAACAATCATATTGTTGCATTGTTACATTTCCTTTTGTCGCTTTGAAAGCCTCACATTGATCTTTATGAGGGCACAGACACTCTATTTTGGCCCCCTGTAGATTCTATTTAAACAATATTTAAAAATAGACGCTGTCTAGTGTACCATTTTATGATTTCACCATATTTAGAGGCATACATAGCACAGAAAGAAACAGCATAAAAGACAAATTAAGAATGCCACATCAAGGTAAACATTCAGTATACGATATTTGAGTCTTTGACTTCAAATAAAGTCAAATCCAAACAAAAACAGTAAAACGTTTGCAGAGTTAAGACAAATTAAAGCTAGTCGCTGATGACCTCACAAACAATGCTGTGTAACAAAGTTGACAGCGTGGCTCCTGTTCATGTTTCCTTTTGACTTAACTCCAAACATGCTGTTCTGCCCACTTTCGCTGACCGGCTGCATTATATTATTTAGACAAAATCAACTCGTCTAAATCATGAATGTTCTACCGATAATATTAAAATCTAGAACTTGAGGGGAAACTTCTAGATGTATCACTGATCCAATGCCTCTGAATCAAATAACTGAATTACACACCCAGCAGTGACATAGTACAGATTCCAGTTAATGACCTAATTATTTGATAGCAGTATAATGAAACAGATAAAAGCTGCAGGACACCTGCCCTCGAGGACGGAACTTTGAAAACCCTGTTATGTGGTTTTATTGCTGTGTTTATATGAAGATCCATTAATAGCCATTTCGGATTGTTACATAGAAATTAAATAACAGAATGTGATGGTGAAACATGTTATTTCCTTTGATATGAAAACTTCCAAAATTGATAATAAGCATCAATACTTGAAGTTTATGTCAAAACTCCTATTGTAAAACCGTTTTTAGCAAGCTTTGTGTGTGTTAAAATGCCTTGGATTTGTTGAGAAGTGATTAGCAGACGATTTGCTTTGGTTACAAAGGAAAATATATTTAATAAAATTTCCCCTCTGTGAAATTCTCAGTCATCAGAGAGAGCCAAATTATTTGTAATTAATAAATCTCATTTTTGCTTTAGCTAATTAACCGTATGATGGCGTGTAAGACTCCTGCTACCTAAAAGTAGTCTTCTGATTAGCTGCCACCCCAACATCAGTGTTCATTTTGAATTTTAACAATTCAATGAAAAAATAACCAAACGTTATTCAAACAGTTTTGATGTTTTTTTTAAAGCTCTTAAAAATCTACCGGAGAGTTATAAGTATTTTTATAAAAATAAAAACCTCAGAATAAATTCACTCTATATTGCATTCGTTTTTTGTGACATACAACAGCATTGATGGGGTGTTCTACCTCAGTCAACAACAATGATGTCCTGGAAGAATTTAGTTTTTTTTGTTCTTATTCCGACCAATATTTTATCCTCAGGGAGTTTCCAGACATTCTTCCTGGCTGCGACACAGGATAAACCGAGCTACAGGAAGCTGCTATGATGCACCTAACAAATATGAAACTCCTGAGAACCATTACTAATTTCTTGGTGTCAAAGGAGCCAAGCTTTTTTGGGAACTGTTAGGGTGGAGGGTAAAATAGGTATGAATAGGGTTAGGGATAGTTATGGATAAAAAAATAACCTATGTTCTTTAACCTTTGTCCTCAGTCCTTTTTGATATTTTAGTTTTTTACACTGAACATGTCTCCTCATAAAATATCATTATTTCATCTGTATATAGATGCTAGTCTGCTGATAACAACTGCCTAAGAAAAGCTAAAGTGTGTCATACAAGGTAAGAATTATAATTCACAAGAAAAATTGTATAGTGAAGTTGTAAAAAAATAACATTTCTTCCCACAATATATTTCTTCAGTTATTTTTGTATTGTTTGTTCTTTTTCTTTTTGTCACACTTCTATATTTCAGATCATCAGACACATTTTAATACAGTATAAAAGAGTTTTCGACTCATGATTTAATTTACTGTGGAGGTTAATGCTATTCAAACCAACCTTGACCTATGTGAGAAAATGATTGCACTGAAAACCTAAAAACTGGTTGTGACACTCTGGCAGCGTTCTCTGCTGTCAAGCATTTGTGATAACTAGCAATTAATTTATGTTGCTGTATGCGGATTTTGGGAAAACTGTTTTAATGTAGCGGTGATAAAGGTTTACCTTGCCTCATTAAGATCATAGCAAAACACCCCCACTTGATTTTAAGCCAGAACTTTAACTAGGCCACTCAAAAACCTTTATTTTGTTGTTTTCTTTTAACACATTCAAAGGCGAATTTGCTGGGCTTTGGATTATTTTTCTTCCACATGAGCAAAGTGTTCTTAAGGTTAATTAATTGTAATGGCATAATTTATGGCACCATCACATAGGCCAGGACATCCAGATTCTGTAGCAGAGAAGAGATAAATAAACACCTTTATGGGCTGTAGGTGTGAGTTTTATGTGGCACACATTTCATAACGTTCAACTTTTGTTTTTTTCAGTTCACAAAATATTAAATCAAACATCTTGTGGTTCATCAAGATCTTTTCTCGAAAAGTAGATGCGGGTCTTTTTTGTCAGCAATGGTATTGGCTTTGGACCTCTGATATAGATACTATTTATGCTCAGTCTCTTCCTTATTGTTTGACCTTAAAAATGAGGAAAATTATACCTGCAGTGCTTTATATATTGTACTGGATTCTTATGATTAATATTCTTATGTTATTCATATTAAATCAGGGCATGTTTAGCTCTTTTAGAGCTTTTAGCTTACTCCATGTGGTCAGACAGGTTCTCTTTAAGTGATTTCTTTATTCTCCAGGTCGGGCAGCAATCAGATAAGGGATTTGCTGAAGAAATTGAAGCTAATACTGTTAATTTTGGTTAATAATTATTCGATGATCTAACAAGAACAGAAAATACTCTTACACACTGGGCAAGGTTGTTTTGGTAGCTTTCTTTTCCAAAGTAAAACAAATCATTATGGATTGTCTTTTAAAAACAATTACTCTGACAAGCCTTTCTGACATTACATGTTTGTTTTTTGTTTCTTTGTTTTTTTTCATGGTCTGAAACATTTAGGTCTGAAAAAAAAACTATAAGGGGGCAAATGTAATAGGACTTTCATTTCTACTTGTAAATATTCAAAAGAATCATGAATTCTCTAAGCACTATAGGTTATTCTAACCATTCTGTTTTGGCTCCAATTATTGCTTTTGGAAAGGGATGTTTGACGTCCATTTACTCCCTTATTACTAAAATCATTTAGTAACCACAGTCCCTATAAATTGGAGATGATAGTCCCATCAACTACTGCATTGCAGTTCTCAGTCAAGGGACATCACACCCATGACAGCAAATAAACATAATGTGTTTTCACCTTTTTATTATCTTGTAAAAACCACTGGCCTTTTAAACTACTGTGCTGACAGACTGTGAAAGATATCTGAAGACCCAGGGGAGTTAAAGTTGACAAGAGTAAGAGAGAAAGAGATGAAGAGAAGAGAGGGACACAGAGAAAGGTACACACTTCATCACAAATATCCTAATGTTGGGTCATGTACTTGAACTTGGCAGCATGAGGAGAGTGATGTGCTGAGCTTAGATAGTGTAGGTCGCAGGGGGAAAAGCTAAGGTTGTCTGTTAACAGTCACTGGCTCATTTTCTCTGTCAGGATGAATCATCCGTGGGGATAAATCTGTATTACTCATGGGGGCTGGGATAAAGGAAATGACAAATGTTGCTAGGGGTACCTTTATGGAGTAACCAGCAGTATTTCTCTTGAAAAGTTAGGATAAAATTATCTGTTCTCGTAATATCTCAGCAACTATAGAAACACATCATGAAAAAGACCTTTAATGTCCTTTAATCATTTCCAGGGTGTCTTCAAGTGATGACATTTCACCTCCTCCTCCCCCCCCCCCCCCACCACTCATCCCCCTGTTGTAAGACCCAGCTGTTGCTGCCTTCGCTGGCTCATTTGGTGGTAATCAGGTACAGGCCAGAAGGCACACATCCTCTCCTTGATTAACACTTCTCAAATTCTGGACAAAAAGTCTTTAATCCTTCTCGTTTTGAATACTCAACCATAGCGCCCAGATTGGCTCACCTCCCAAACGATGAATAAACTGGTTGTTGACACGGAAAATGGCCCCTGCTTGTTACCAGCAAGAGACTCTGCTTCTCCTTTGCGTCTTTGATAGGTTGCATGCCGTATTTGTTTGTTTTACCATGCCAAGGAGTGGAAATATTCTCTTTTTTTGTAATCAGCTGGATTTCTGAAAGGTTGCTGGTCTCAGGTTCTAAACCTGTGAGGAAATCTGGGCCATTCATATGCTTCATTACCAGGACCATGAGGCTGAACAAAGTCAAAGTACAACCAACAAATTAATCTCTGGCTGCCTGTTACAGTACATGTGGTGGAGACATGTTTGTCAAGGGAGAACTTTGGCTCCTCAAATTGTGCTGCCAAGTGTATAGTCCAGATTTAGATCTGTCGAGTAAAACCTGGGTGGGGGGGAACCTGAAAATATTTACGTATTTTTATTACGTATAGATTATATTAAATTAACTTTGTTGTCCAAAGGAAATGTGTCCCAAATATAAATGGTGTCTTCTATAAAAGTATAAAATCCATAAGTCTCACACAACATTTACATTGGACAACGTGTGAGCACCAAAATTATAAGATCATGATAAAACAATAAATACAACAAAAATAGCAAATACAATTTGAAATACTGTTGGCCATTACCAATGATCACAGTTTAGCATTCACTTGGTTACCTATTTAACTCCAGTATTTGATCTGAAACACAAAGTTGTCAACTGTAATTGTAAGGCATTGCCACATTGGGACTCACATACTGGACATGTCAGTCTGTGCTTCTGTGTGAATTTGTTTGTGTTCTTTCCTTTTTCAGATGCGGCCCACAGAAACTGGACTTGTGTTTAAATAATCAGAGACCCCAGGGGTCTCTTCCCTCTTCTACTCAGGCTGTGAAGTTTACAACCCTTCCATCCTGGTTTTATTTATCAGTTATGTTCTTTTGATACATTGAAAATACCTGACCACGTTTCCCTCCGGTGACATGCCTCTTTTAATTCCTTCCCAAACATGGTCTTTTGTGGCAAGGCACCCCGCTGCCAAATCGACTTAGAAGTGTCTTTGAAGTTTTTCCCCTCTTTCTTTGCTTTATTAACCCTAGATCAAGGGTGATGACTTTTTTAACCCTGTAGCTGTCTCAAAAACTTCTAAAGCCACTGACTTAAACGATCTGTGTAGGTGACTAAATGGGACAATGGGAACCCTTCCATCCTGTTTAGACTTAATATTGGGGTACTTTTATACAGTGCCTTACAAAAGTGATCATACTCCTTGAACTTTTTCACATTTTATGTTATAAATGCAAACTTTAATGTCATTTTCTAAATATGTACTTGGACTATACAAAGTTGTGCAAAATTGTGAAGTGAAAGGAAAATGTGTCTATGCAGCTGTGGGCAGTTTAATCGCAGTAAAATAAAAGCAGCTCTGTGAAGTCCTCTGGTTTTGTTGCACAAAGTTAAGGAACACATCATCATGAAGACCAAGGCACAACTTATCTGAATTCCTGTTTGCAGTTTTCCGCAGGCAATGGCGGGGGCACAACTAACATGTGGAAAATGTGCTCTGTACGGATGAGACCGAAATAAAACTTCTTCAAAATAACCCTGCATGGAAAATGTTACCCTGTGATAGATTGTCACCCTTTAGTACCCTGAAGGGAAATAAATGTGAACCACTTTAAAAAGAAAAAAAAGGGGGGAGTAGATGGGTGCACGGTTCTGGAAGAACACAAAAAATCTTGAACACAAACACTCCCAGGTACTTAATCAGGGGCAAGAGAAAGTGTTTCGGCTGCATGCCATCTTCATCTCATCACCCTTTGGTGAGAGGTAGGGAAAATCGGATATGGACAATAGTTGTATGGATCCAAATGTTAGACTTGGTGGAATAATAACAATGCATAGCCCTGGACATCTTAACCTCTCTGTGAAACAGGGCATTAGCAGTATCATGTTGTGGGGATGCTATTCCTCAGTAGGGAGGTACAGTATGTTCAGATTTGACGGGAAGATTGGATGGCGCTAAAGAAGGGGGAATCTTGGATGAAAACCTGTTAAAAACAACAAAAGTCTTTAAACTGAACATAAGTTCAGCATGGGTAGCAATGAAATGCTTTAGACCAAAGTGTACAGTATTTAAGCGTTAGAATGACCACGTGTAAGTGCAGACCTCAATAAAATTACAAAATGGAAGCCAGTGTTGAAAAGTGCTGTACATGGATTTTGTCAATCCAAAAAATAATGATAAAATATGTGGTCTCCTGGTTTCAAGACTGGTATAAACATGCACTGAAAGGTACTTCGACAGTGTACTTAACTGAGATTTACTGAACAGATGTCCAAAACAATTATTTTTTTTTTAAATAGAAAACCATGAATTAGTTATTTTCCCTTCACAATTATAAACTGCATTGTGTCAGTTTATCACAAGAAATCTTAATGTTGTTTGAGACAATTCACTGATGGGATTTCAAAATAATTTTTAGAAATCCCAAAAGAAGTATTTCATTAACTTTCATTAGCTTTTGTCGTAGTTATATTTCCAGCTGGGCAACAAAGTTTGCCCTGGATTTTGTGGCAAATACTGTATCTGCTTTTAAATGATTTAGAATAGACAGAGTCAATTTAAGGTAATTTCCAGCTTTATCTCACACTTTGAAAAAATGCTGATTCTCTCCAGTCCCGTTTTATTGCAAATGCATTTTTTCTAAGTTGGGGGATGTGATTCCAACAATACAGTGAAAAAAAAAATGTTGCCCTGTGAAAAGTACAGTTTTGGGTTTGCTTGGGTCACACTTCTATCTAAAACAGCATTGGTGGAGAATGTGTGACGAAATGTAGATTTACATGTAAGTAACACCATCTAGGACAGGTTAATTTCCACATCTGATTGCGAGCTGGTACAAATGAACTCTCCTGAGATTTACTAATCCCTCATTTCAGAGTTCCACTCGCAAACTAAACTCTTTATCCAAATCTCCTTATGCAGCAACTCCCATCTTTTAAATCCCCACATGATTGATTTTACAAATTAAAAAAAACACACTGTATTGCCAAACATGTGAGTGTAAAAGTGACAAACTTGGTGTGAAAGATGAGTTCGGCTAATATTTGTCCAGCATGGTAGAGGTTTAAGCCTGCCAGCATCTTGCAAAGCTGCAAACATTTCCTGATCCTCTTTATCATGTTTGTTCATGACATTCTTGTCAAAGCCTGGGATTAGGAGGAACATTAACGTGGTTTTCTAACACTTGGCAGGTTGGCAGGGATCTAGCCTTAACAGATATGTATAGTATGAACTATCAGATTTGGCATTAGTATAAGAGTGGGTTTTGGTCATTTATGTTTATCCTGTTGGAAAGGTGATGATGTTGATTAATTTAGCTTACAAACAGTTTAATTTATTGTATGGCGTCATATGCTGTTTTTTTTTTTTTTTTTTTTTTGCTTGTTCTTGAAGCTCCTTCCCTTTACCTGTCCTTTGAGAGATACATAAACATAATTAGAAGTGATTTTAAAACAGAGGGTCTTTCTTTCTGTAAAGTAGGCCACAGAGAAGCATAGAACAAGAGAAAGAGAGGCTGACTTCTTTACACTTTCTGCACAATTTCCTCTGTATTTCCTCCCTGAAGACCCGTGTCTGCAGAATGTGCAGAGTATGCTTTCCATGGACAGGCTATGAAACCTGCCAGAGGAAAGAAAAAAATCTCCACTATACTGCAGTGCAAGGCAGAAAGATAGAGGTATTATCCAGAAAACCTCACCACCATTTTTTTTTTTTTCACTTTTTATCCCAGAGTTCCCGGAACACTGAGCTACTACTATAACCATACTTGGACCGAACTCAAGTTAGCCACCCTGACACTTGGAAAAAAAAAAAATCTCCTTGCTGCAAAGTGCATCTGCCTTTATTTCTGTGCTGAATCATGCCCAAATTGTGTTCATGTGAGACAGCCAATGGCAGACAAGCTGTGGGTAGGAATGTTTAAACACTGTGGAAAAGTTTCCTTTCTAAGAAAATGTACACTGATGAGGAGATGACTTTTTTTAACAGTACATTGCAAATATACATTGATTGTTGAACTTTAACTCTAAGAAACACCCTAAATATACAGCTAGATCAGTAAAATAGGTATTATTATATATATCTTAGTTTCTGGAACTATGCTCCTTATAACCGTCTGTCTGCCATCCTGCTCCTACAAGGAGTCAGGGGAGTGGCAGGGATATATTCAAGCAGTCACTGGGAAAGTGGTAGATCACAATCTGGAATGGTCAAAAGTCCACCACACATTTTAGTTTTTGGTATGGCTGATATGGCTTTTGACCCAGAGTGGCACTGCCTTGGAGGCGCCATGGCAAAAAGTAACTAAATAAAATAAAAGATATCAGCCAGTTGAAGCTGAAAATGTTCCTGTTGCTTACTTGCATTTCTAGTCAATGGGAACAAGAACCCCATTGTGGTCTGCTCATGCGCTGTGAAAAAAAATATAGCCAAAAACTGTAGGTCACCAGTGGTATTGACTGTGAGGTTTGATCCACTGTTTGTGCTTCGATGTCAAAATAACTGACTGTTTCTCTGTTTAAATAACAAATGGACTGCATTTGATCATCTGTGGTTCGAAGTCTTGTAACTTGAGACTGGTCCAAGCTAACTTGAATGTTTCTTCGTGGAACACAGATTATTTAACATAATTCAAAAGCAATTGCATTTTTATTAAATTTGTAAAGCACAAAAATAACATTTGCAATGTTATTGGAAAAAGGATTTTTTTTTACCTTAGATTTAGTCAGTTGGCAAATCCTTCTGCAGTGACAAAAGATGTTTTGAAACCATCCATCCATCCGAAGGATGGGTACACAAGACACGCCGTTCATGTAAAATCACATGCTAATCACATGGCATACACAGAACTAGATCACTGACTCATGATCTCACACCTCAAAGCAAATTAGAGTCACCAATTACCAATCGGGTTAACAAGCATGATTTCCATGCATAGAAGAGTGGAAGATGCAAACTAAAGACAGAAAAACAGGATTAATGATCAATTTAATTTTTGTTTGACTTGGTAAATTTGGTTCCTCTGGGGAAGTCCCATCTTCTGGGGAAACTTTATAGCTTAAAAAGTCTGAATTATGAAACAATAAAAAGAAAAAGGTAAAACTACTGCTGTGTGTTGTAGGTGAAATAAAACTAACAAAATGGAAAATAAGACACATGGATTGTAATACAGTGAATTTGGCATCTTATTTTCTGCAGTTTATGCCACCTTTGCATTCAAACATTTTTAGAAGTTTTGACACCAAATTATCACAAGCAAGATCTGATTTGGATTTAGAGACACTATTATCTAAAAAACATCACTCTCTTGCCATGTTCCTAAAAGTTATAATAGAAATTTAATTGCTGCCTCTTCCCCTACCTATTTGTGAAAGACACAAATATGGGATTTCATACAAGTCACCTTCCAACAATGCATAAAATAATATTTGCTATCACGTTAAACACAACATTTCATAGCCTTGCTCCTCTTCCAGTAACACATCGTTCATTTTGCCTCATTTAGAGGAAGAGGAGGAGTAAACATCAACAAACTTTCCCAACAAGGCAACATTTTTCCAACCCTCCTTTTAAAGCCATGGTCACTGACATCTATCACCTCAGTGCTAACCCTGGAACTCAAGCCAGCTGGTGAGGACAACTAATGTTATTTACCATTTGTCCACATGCTGAACTGCAAAGGACACAAGAAGCACCCACTAATATACATTTAGGGAGCCTGTGTAACAACAATGGGTGTTGGAGGAAAGGAAGCTGCAGCCAGAAAAAGGAAGGATGGTCCTTAAAGACCAGGAAATGAGACTTCAGGATGCCAGTTGCTCACCAGCAGGCCCTGTTAATTCTCCAGGGTTAATTTAACCTTATGTTGTAACAACACACTTAGCTTAAGAATGGGTTTGAAACAGTGACAAAACACATGTATTAATAAAGGACAAGCCTTGCTTTTGGGACAGGCCTAACTATTTCTTGTTTCTATTGCCAACACAGGGTGGTTTAAGGTATAGGTGTATTTTTGTGCGTTTCCCAGACAGCCACATCTCCTCGTGAGTCATCAACCGCTGCTGACAGAAGCTGTCGATGAAAATAACTCTCAGGGTCTTCAGTCACACATCACTGCAAATTGTAAAACGATTCAGTACTTCCATCTGGTTTTGCACACACGTACACAAATAAGCACATTTAACAGTGAAAACCAGTCCTAGATGTTAAAATGGTGGAAGGTTGAAGGAGCAAGGCCAAGGGCCAGGACACGGGACAGGAAGGAAAAGGGAGATGGGTAGATAGAAAGACTCATTAAGATAGCTGGGTGACAATGTCGTTCATCAAGCCTGATAAGGCCATGGCCCTCTGCCAAAGAGCAAGGTGTGGCACTTTCCCTAACCAATCACTGTCAGTAGAAGCATCCTTTGCATCAGGTTTGTTGCTTTTACACTTTCAATTAATAATTTTGATTAAAGCCCTGAAATAACATCGGATGCAGATTCCTGGTTAAAGGTAGAGTCTGTAATTTTTCCGAAAGTTTCCCCCAGTCCCTTTTTGAATAACCGTCTTATCTGCACTTGCGCTCCTCGGGGTGAAAACAATTCTCCCAAATCCACTCTGGTCTTATTTCTTTCTAGATGTGTCAAGTAACTAAGCACAAATACTTCATTACCTTACTTAAGTAGAAATTTTCGTTATTTATACCTTAGTGGAGTAACTACTTTTTAGCCTACTTTTTACTTCTACTCCTAACATTTTCATGCAATTATCTGTACTTTCTACTCCTTAGATTTTGAAACAAGTCTCACTACTTCTATTTACTCCAGCTTGTTTTCTTTCAGGCTTGTCAATCCATCCATCCCTCCATTCATCCATCCATCCATCCATCCATCCATCCATACATCCATACATCCATACATCCTTCCATCCATCCATCCATACATCCATCGTCTTCCGCTTATCCGGGGTCGGGTCGCGGGGGTAGCAGCTTCAGTAGGGAGGCCCAGACGCCCCTCTTCCCAGCAACTTGGGCCAGCACCTCCGGGGGGATTCCAAAGCGTTCCCAGGCCAGCTGAGAAAAGTAGTTCCTCCAGCGTGTCCTGGGTCTCCCTCTGAGCCTCCTCCCGGTGGGACGTGCCTGGAACACCTCACCAGGGAGCCGTCCTAACCAGATGCCCGAGCCACCCTTAACAGGCTCCAGGCTAAAAATTCAATCAAATCATACAGACAGATTGGTCAAAACATTCCCTATCAAAGGAAACCCAACAGATTGCATCAAGTTTGGACAAGCATCATTCACTTCTCCTGAAAGAGCGTAGAACCACAGTGGATAATTGCCTGTCTTGTCGATGGTTTTGCAGCAATCCCTCATAGTGAGCATACAAGGAGCGACAGTGGAGGGGAAAACTCCCTTTTAACAGGAGGGAAAGAGCTCAATGTGGACGACCATTTGCCTCGACTAAGTGGGGGTTAGAAAAAACAAAGCACAGACACAAAAAAAGTCCACACTGATCCAGTAATCCTTTCTATGTTATAGGGTAATGACAGATGATCTGGGCCCCCTGGATAGTGTCACAGCTAACAAAATGCCAGACCAGGTGTACCTACTAGGAAAACAAAAAAGACAGAAAACTAAAAGTTAAAAGTTTAAATAACAACAGACAACGCAAATAGGCGAACTCCGCAGAGTGAGAAAATAGATCTTGATGTCCTCCAGCAGCCTAAGCCTATAGCAGCATAACTACAGAGATAGCACAGGATAACCTAAGCCACTCTAGCTATAAGCTTTGTCAGAAAGTAAAGTTTTAAGTATAGTCTTAAAAGTAGACAGGTGTCTGCCTCACGGACCAAAACTGGGAGTCGGTTCGACTGGAGAGGAGCCTGATAACTAAAGGATCAACATCCCATCCTACATTTAGAGACTCTTGGAACCAGCCGTAGACCTGCAGTCTCAAAGCGAGATCTAACAGAACAAGTACAGACACAAGTCCTTTAGCTAACGCCATGAGAATATCATTAGTGACTCTCACCAGAGCTGCTTTTGAATGTTATGATGAGCTCTGAAGCCCGGCTGAAACTCTTCAAATAGTAAATGTTACGTGATTAGCAACTACTTTCTCAACAATTTTAGATAAGAAAATAAGATTGAATATAGGTCTGTGATTTGTTAAGTCATCTTGATCAAGAGAGGGTTTCTTAAGTAAAGGTGTAATAATATGCATGGATTAGTTTTTCAAGATCCTGGAGAGATATTAGTCATTTAATCCTGGAAATGTTCTTCAGGTGATTGAAGGCCGACTTTATAATTGTGTTTATATGCTTTTGGAGGTTCAGGTCAGAGTCCATCACTACACCCAGAGTTTGGGTCTGATCAGTAGTTACTAGCCGAAGCATCTGGAGCTGTGATAAGATAGGCTTTATTGATCTTACATTGGAGAAATTCACATGTCACGTCGGCTCAGAATCAGTAATCATAGGAAGAGCACTAACTTTTGATCACTCGTCCATTGGTTCAAAATTATTACTTCAGTTTTGTTTTTAATCAGTTGAAGAAATTTCTTTGACACATCCATGCACTGATTTCTTCTAAGCCTTTACTCTGCGCTTGAATGAGTTCATATAGTCACTTGGTGACATGGTGATGTAGAGCTGTGTCATCTGCATAGTTATGGTCACTTATGTTGTTGTTTTTTATTATCTGAACTAAATGGAGCATGTAGATATTGAATAGGAGGGGACCCAAAACGGACCCTTGGGGAAGCCCACATGTGATATTTGTCATCTCTGATGTAAAGTTACCTACTAACCCTTGCTCCAACCGTCTCAGTTGTTGTGTCCTTTGACAAGACAGTTCACCTGCTTTGCCTGCTGGCAGTGGTCAGAGGGGCCTGGTAGTGCTGATGTATGGCAGCCTTGCTTCTGTCACTCTGACCCAGAGCAGCCGTGGCTACAAATGTAGCTCATCAGCGTGTGACTGACTGAACATAGCATGCAGTGCTTTGGGGTCCTCTGGACAAGATAAAGCGCTACACAAGTATAGGCCATTTATGTTATAGCTTCATTCACACAATTGCTTTGGTGTTTGGATGAGGGAATCTAAGTGTTGAATGTTAATGTTCAAAAGAATTGGAGGGACTGGGACCAATTAATAAATCAGACTGAAATATGTCTGCTACTCCTCATCCCGTACTTCTGGAAATGTGGAAATTTTAATAATTAGAGGGAGTTGATTCATTTATACTAACGTGGTCCTCTTGCAGCCAGGTTCCTGTGAGACAAAATAGATCAATCAGATTATCCGAAATTAATTCATTAACTGACAGAGTCTTTGGAGAAAGATACCTTTCATTTAACAAACCACATTTGATTTTATTTTTTGCTTATTTTTTACAAAATTGTTATGATTTGTTAATTATTTTGTGTGAGTAAATTAAATTGAAGTGGAAAGATTGTGGTTGTTTTCCTCATTTCTTTCATGCAACTTAGGCTCCTTGCATAGACAAACTTTTAAAAGATGGATTTTTAAGTTATGAGACTAATAAAAATATTTTAGTTAATGACAGCAATTTTTATCACATGCAAATGGTACATATGCTTTGTGTGTTAGCTGTAGTAGTGAGACATTCCTCCAACTACACTTGCCAACTATGAAGTACAGGGATGGTAGCATCATGTTGAAGGGTTTTTTTGTTTTGTTTTTTTGATTGTTGTTTTTTTGCTGATACAACCCAGAAAACAGATGTTATCATGTGAAAATAATATATGTGAACAACTATCCTAAGCATGTTGGCAAATTGGTTACAAAGTGACCTTAAAATAACAAAGATTTTGGAATTCCTGAAATAAAACCCTGATCTCACAGACAGGGCTCGAATGGCAACCCATCCATCCATCCATTTTCCAAACCGCTTATTCCCTCATGGGGTCGTGGGGGTTGCTGGTGCCTATTTCCAGCGTTCACTGGGCGAGAGGCAGGGTACACCCTGGACAGGTCCGAATGGCAACCAACAAACTCAATTCAGCAACGGCCATCCTTTCCAGAGGAATGGGCCAAAATTCCAGGAAGCCATTGTGAGAAGCCTGCGGCAGAATACCCAAAACATTTACCCTGTTGTGTCATACAGTTTAAAGGCAATTTTACCAGGAAATGTATGGTAACTATAAAATACATGCAGAGTTGTCCAAACAAATCTCTCATTGGCCTTGCAATTAGCTAATAGAAATTGTTTTGGAAACTCTAGCTGACCTAAAATAGGAAAATAATTTATTTTTCTACAGTCTACTAATTTCAACTGAAAGTACCCAGAAATATACAGGATTTTCTTTTTAAAAACATAGCAGAGCAAAGATAAAAAAAAAAGTCAAATATACACAGCCCCCATGTCACCACCAAAATTTCCCAATCTTTACAAATCATTTCCGTTTGTTGTTGGAATGGTATGTATGCATTTTACTTGAAAAAAATATACACATTGATCATTTCTGAAAAGATCACTCTGAAAATGTTTATCTATTGATAGAAAAAGTTTGACAGCTCCAGATGAGCACAGTGATCTTTGCTTGTCATGTAACCTCTGAGCGGGGGGATGGTCTGAAACTTAGAAACAAACGTAGAGGTAGTGACACAGAAAGGAACACTGCAAAAAAAAAAAAGCTATGTGTTTGCAACCTAAAGGCCATACCCACACAAAGAAAAAACAAATTAGCGACCCTCTTATGCTCTCCAACCAAAAAGGACACCACTTGTGCTGGCTGGAAGGCTCATTGACTGAGTTTTTTCTCCTTAAATTGCCCAGAAAATGATGCACTTTGCTGTGATCTGTCTGTCTGCCCAGCTGGTGATGAATGGTTTCATCAGCTGTGCTCTCTCCTGATGTCTCTCAACTTCCAGTTGACTCAGCTGATTAGAGTCCTGCATAGTTCATCTTTTCTTCAGTTTATTTGTCCCTTTTAATCTATTTTATTACCTCGCTCCACCTTCCAGTGCTTCAAGTGTGCTGCTTTCTGAGTGACCTGCATCCCAACAAGCCCTGCCCAGTGAAAAGTCACACAAATGTTCATTCATACACTTTAACACTAAAATCTACCAGCTTTAGGGCAAACACAGCTAGCCCTGTTCTGCACTGAAATGTTGCCTGTGAGTAGAAGTTAAGGTGCTAAACTAGCATTCCTTTGGGTTGGGAATGTATCTGAAGATTTTTATCTGTGTGGCACACTGGAAATGTAATCGTCAATGGATTGATGAAAGAGGGTTTTATGGAGAGAGAGGAGAGAGAAAAAAACAGTCAAAGAAGGCCTTGGGAGCTGTTAAGAACTTTCTGAGATTGGAGTAGTTTTCCTATGAGGAAAAGCAGGAAAAAGGATGTGCCTTGTTATTATTGTACAGAAAGAGAGAACCGGACGCTGAAACACAAGAGCCATAAAGCTTTTCTCCTCGTCGGGAGTGACATGTTTCTGAGCCCAGGCTTACACATTTGTTTGCTGACAGCCTGCTGCTTCTTCACTCCTCTGAGCTGCAGAGCAGAAGAGCGAAGAGCTTCGGCCCACATGTCTTTCCACCTCAGGCTGATAAAGTGCTCAGATAAGCTGGGAGGTGCTGGTGAAAAGTGGCTGGCCCTCAGCCCCCACGGCTATAATATGAAAGAGTGGCTTGTCTGGAGTAAAACAGAACTGAGGAGGTGATGGGGCTAGAAAAGGAAAAAAAGAAAAGAAAGAAAAGTATGGAGAACTTCAGAAGAAATGAGAAGGAATAATGATGAAGTACTCTGAGAGCAGGATGTGCGTCTGTATGAGCTTGTGCAGGTATGTGTGTGTGTGTGTGTGTGTGTGTGTGTGTGTGTGTGTGTGTGTGTGTGTGTGTGTGTGTGTGTGTGTGTGTGTGTGTGTGTGTGTGTGTGTGTGTGTGTGTGTGTGTGTGTGTGTTTGTGGGAACTTAACTTTCGCCACCAGCTGTGGGCAGGGGAGGGGACTGACAGGGTGTGTAGAAACGGGGGTGGGGTGGGGGGCTGCCATGTGTTTATGTTGACTAATGAGCTAATTACCCAGCCCCTAATCTACCTCAACTTGTGTCATTTCACAGGAATGCTGCAGCAGTCAAACGCTTGCAGATTATGGGTCATTTCCTGACAGTTAAAGGCACCCTGCTACACCAGTAATTCTTAAACACCAAAGCAGCAGCCTCTCCATTTGCTTCTTTACTAATTTCTCTGTCAGAAAATGTGACTTTTAGAATAAAAGTTAATTCCACCAGGCCGATGAAAGCGGGATTGTCCTATATGAACACTTTTAGTTTTTACATTTTTACATTTTTGTCATTTTTACCGATGCTGTAGAGAATTATTTATACCTTCAGTATGTATTCAGCCCTCTTTATCTGGTGCCCTGAATAAAATCCACTGCAACCACTTGCTCTCCAAAGTCCCGTGATTAGTAGCAGACCTGGTACATCGATGTGTAATTTAATCTTAGTATAAATACAGCTGTTCAGTAATGACCTCGGGTATTGTTAGAGACACTGGTGCACAAACAGCATCTCAAGCAGCATGGAACAAGCAATAAGAAGTCCTCTCTTCTACAAGTCATGCAGAGGACACAGCAAACCTGTTGAAGTTAATCAGATCAGATGATACCAGAATTTAACTTTTGGACCTTCATGTAAAACATTATGTGGACAGAAAATTAACACACCCCCATTTACCTAAACAAACCAACCCCATGGTGCATTGTGAAACAAGATGGTGGAAGTATCATGCTGTGGGGAAGCATAAAAAAAAAAGACAAGATGATTGAAGTGTTTCTTCAAAATAGAGCTGCAAGCCATTTTAAAAACAATAATAAGAACATTTGAAAGGCTTCATCTTTCTTCCACCAACTTAAAAAGGCTTACAGATCAAATAAGTGGTGAGTAATTACTCAGTACCACGTCCTTCATTCCTGTTTTCTTTCATCTAAGAATTATTTCAGAAATGCATGACTGAAATAGCTGCAGCTATGCACCAGAGCAAGTGCGAGTCATCTTAAAGATATAATAAATGCCTTAAGGGAACTTTTTTTTAATCCCACATTTGAGATGAAAGTAAAATATGTTAAGGAAAACACGCAAAAGTTGAAAGTTCTTCTGACGGCGAATCAGTGTAATTTCTAAGTCCGACAGCATGGGAGGTCTCCATCCCTTCCACCCACAGTGAGAGGTGTGAGTTTAAATTTTGTGAACTCTCCCTTGCCTCCACCCCCCTCTGCTCCCCTCTCCTCCTTGTTCATCATCCCCCTCCCCTGGGGTGTAAGCAGGCCGCTCTGCTCCCCCCTCAACAGGCTCCCATCCATCACTCCTAAGATTTCACTTTAATAGGTGGTCCTCTTCCTCCTCTCGCACACACACCCGTATGGGAAATTTAGGCCAAAAAAGAACAAGACAGGCAAAGTGTAAAGCGCTGGATGTAGCAGTGATTGAAATGTTTGTGTTTTTTTTTTTTTGTTTTTTTTATGTTTCAGGATCAACTGGATTCGGATTACAGTTGGACAATTTTAAATTTTTTAACAACGCCGTCGGAATAATCATCTTAATTTGCATGAGATTTATTCTACAAAAATTAGCAATGAATAATAAAGACCCGCATTTTACATGCTATAATTTCTTTGTTTTGGTTTTTATTTTAAACCACAGCTCTACATGATGCTACATTAAATATCAGAACATGAAGATAATAATGAAGATTTGACCATTACATGTACAATGTCTGATAAACTTTGGATGTGTTACTCATGAGTATCATGTTACTTTCAAGCAGGCAAGTCTGTAATAATAGTCAAATTAAGCATTGTGTCATTAACATTGTCAAAGTATACACAGGTTATAAAAAGGTAATGCTTTGAAAGTCCTAAAATCTTCTATCTTGTCATTCAAATGTTTTATAGTCCTTTAAAATGATACCAGAGAAAGTGTCGGAGTGTCCTCAGTTTAATCTGTTCCGAACCTTTTAACATAAACATTGCTTTTACCATTATCATTTTTATCATCCAGCTTGATTCCATAAAAGGATCTCAAGAACAAGACCCCACTGTCTTAACAACGGTTACCAAACTTTGGTAACCACTGGTATACAGCATAGACTAAAAGATGCTACCCTTCCCCCACCTGTTGCTGCACTTGTTTTTACTCTGCGTTTTTACTTTGTACATGATCGTGCTGGGGCTGCTTGGCATGCTAACTACTGCCCCCTCCTCCCTCTCAGATTTATAAGGCAATTTACTTACAAACAACCTCTATCTCTATTTCGGTGAACATTTACATACACAACTACACGCACAAACAAGCAGTGTACAGCTTCTTCTTTTTTCCTTTTTTTTAACGTGTCCTGTCTGGCATTAAGAAAGGAATTCTTAGTGCTACACTGCCAAAGAGAACCCAAAAGATGTACTTTCACAAGTGGAGCATTATTGCTTTCCTTTAGTGCTCTGCTTGATATGTATGCAAAAAAGTTTATTGGACTTTAAACTTTGCCAGCAGGCAAAGCTGGTGAACTGTCTTGAAAGATAAAAGAGAAAGAATGGAACAGAAAAGGATGAGGTAAAATGCCAAAAAGTAAGAAAGATAACAAAAATAGAGCAACAAAATGTTAATAAAGAGAGTGTAATATACCATCCTCGGAGTCTGCTTCTATATGTGTAGAAAGAGATACATAAAGAGCAACAAAACAAACAGAAAAGGCATCACAAGTACAAACACCGATGATAATGTCCCTGAAAAGTAAGTGGTATTGTTTAATACGAGATTTATTTAGTGACAGCTAAAGGTGAACCATAGGGTTTAAATGTATAGAAGTGTAACTGTAATCACCTGGAATCAAGCACCTGTAGATGTTTGTGACAGTGTGCTTGTATATGTAAGGTCGTTCCAGCTTCTTCCAGCTTTAAAGAAACGAGATGTTACATTCTCTTTTGCTATGACTTTGGATACAGCACATTTCTTCATGTTTTGGTCAATTCTGTATTTTTTTTAGTTGTCTGTTGTGTTTGTTATTGTTTTTGTAATTTCTGTCCCTATCATTTTGGTTTTTTCATCTGTCTCTTTGTTAGGTTTGTGTCTTTATAATTGTTGTGGCCAGTTGGCTTCCTAAACCAGATGTGGAATGCTGTGCCATTCATCTTATGAAGTCTACTGTGCAAAAAGGGGAATATCATATTGTATTTTACCTCTTTAGCAAGTCTTTCAAAGGCAATGCAAGGCTAGATTCTATATTGAAATCCTAATACTGTGATTTTGTGTCATTTTGCATTAAGATTTTCATATTGTCATAATCTCATACATTTAGAAGGGCTGATTTAAAGGGATGGTGTGGTAATCATTTGGCTTTTAATTAGCAAAAATCAAGTATTGCTGTTATAAATACATATTCTGGCAAAGTCTAAAAACCTTGCATTAAAAATGAAAGGGCTCTTTATAAACACATACATGCACCCAATGGGAGGCATCATGTTTTGTCAGTAGAAAAGGGACAAACTGTCAGCATTGCGTGTTTTCCCTATCTGTCTTCTTTATGAGGATGTGCTGTCGGTGGAGAAGTATAAACAAGCAAAGATGACTGTAGCTCATTCTATTTGCTGTTTTCTGTTGAAATGGAGGACCATCCATACTCTTTACCCAGAGAGATGGAAAAGAAAGTAACCAAAAAAAAGAAAAAGTAATAACCAGGGGAAAAAAGAGAGTCTATATCGGCACAGCTATTATTATCAGTTGGAGTGGAGATAATTCTGAGGGAGCGTGGACTCAGAACTGATGCACAGGTTGCAGGCTTTCTGCTGGACTGTTAAGTTAATTTAATATAACAGTGAAGTGTATTTTTGCCGTTATGTTAGAAACAGGGTAGTGTAGTCCAGCAACTACTCTATCCTGCAGGCAGAAACGGGCCGTTTTGTTCATCACACGATGACTGTGGCTATTAGCTGTTGTCAGTAGCTAATACATGGAGGACATGTTTAGATGGCCACCGTTTTTATACTCCGAGGCTTTCGTAGTAGCTATTATAGTGAAGTCGTTTGTAAATCATTTAGCGCACCACTACATGGTGTGAAAGTGTTAAAATCTTACACACTGGGGCTTTAAAATATAAAAATAAATAACTGACCTTTACCGCCTTAAATCAGCTAATGGTGTTTTTATTTCTTTGTTCTGTTCAAGATCAAAACTATTAGAGTTTACTCTGTTCTGTTCATTTGAGATAATATTTAAAGAAATATCAGTTTGCATTGCTTACTTTTCTTGTCATATCTCAGGTTGTTTGTCTCAGAAGGCTTCCCATCTGCACACTGGACGTGTTCAGACCAAGCTGTGCAGCCGCCCCTCAGTTCAAACAGAAGGCAAGTTGGTTGATATTTAAATGATCCCTGTTTGTTTTTCTTTTGCTCCTGTGTGTGTATGTGAGCCCAGTATAAAGGAATGGGTCCTTTTGAAGGGGACAGCACCAGGAAAGTAAGGGGGAAGGAAACGCTGCTTTGGTGTTTTATATATTAACGGAATAACTTCCCTCAAATAAAGACGTGCTCCATTCTGCTGCCCGGTCTGGAACAAGCCGCAGGTTTCCTGTCCTGAAAAACCTTCGGTTCACTAAAACAATGCTCTGGGCCAGAGAGGAGAAGATGTCACGTCTTCAAAATCAGGCATGTGGCTTTTGTGCGACCGCAGGTTGAAGCTGAGTCACGTGTTTACAGTATTTGTGACAAGTGAATGAAGCTGCCTGAATGTGACATTTTAATTCATCTAAATGGAGGAACAATATATATCAGCTTTTGATCCATTGTCTGGGACAAAAGGCAAAGATGTAAGTGTTTTCCTCCAAAACTGTAAGGGCTCACACTGTTAAATCAGTCGTTTGCAGTGATGTAAGTCATAGATTCCTCCTCTAATAAATGAGTACCAAATTATCAAGTCTTCCTTCAAATGTTCACATTTCTGCCAGCTACCATGTCAGCAGAATGAACAAAGGCTTCTCTTTGCCTCTGTCCACCGGGAGCCTGCCATGCAGAGTTTCTCACTCGCACAGCCGCCTCATCAAATTACACCTCTGCTCCCTCCTGTCATGTTGGCAAACAAAGGTCTTAAAGCACACTCCGAGTGTAATTGCCTCTAATCTCAAACATAATGTGGCCTTTCATGTCAACTGGTCAAACAGAAAAGAGCAGTTGTTCTCTCTTGTCTTTTTTCCCCCCGCTGCAACTTGTCCTCTCCCTCTTGTACTTTTAGAAGAGATGTCTGAAAGAATACATTTACTCCCGTTTTGTGTGAGCAGGGAGGCTTTAATTGGGACACAATCAACAGGTACTTGGTTGGGTTATAGAAATATACTTTTTGCGACTCTGTCACATTACAACCAAAAACGTCAATGTATTAGGATTTTGTGTGAGGAAAGAAAATTAAGAAGTTTTGAAATGTTTCACAAATTAAAAAAAAGCATTGTCAAGAAAACAGCCATTGTTGGAAAACTATCACTGAACATAAGGGAAACATGGTGGCATCATAATGCTATGGGGATGTTTTTGCTGGAGCAGAAACAGGAATCTCTATCTAATCTGATTTTTATGCAAAAAAGAAAAATTCAAATCATTTATCAAATATCTTCGAACTTCAAAATTCTGTGCTGCTTTATGTTTATCTATCACATAAAATCCTAGTAAAATACCTTAAAGGGGCCTAGTAGCGTATTTTGACCATAACAAGAAAACAGAAAAAACACACATTCATCTTCAAATAAAACAATAGAAGAAAGAATATGGCAAGCATTCCTCCTGAGAGTGTTTACTTTGCTCTTTGTGATTCTGAAAAAAAAAAACATTGCACCAGGCTCAATCAGCAGACATAAACATCTGTCACAAAATGCAAGATGGCGTCAACTGACGCAGCTACTATTAGAGCCAGTTGACTGTCCTGAAATGCTTCGCCGTAAAGTGACAACTAGCCATTGTTGAAGACCGACCCGTTCGAACTACAGGGTTAGCGTTACTTAACCTCTTACTTTCCGTAGCTCCGTCGGGCGTCGCTGACTCGCTCGGCTCCATTGCTCCTCATTTTTTTAACTCATTGCGCGCATGTGCAATGTCGTACCTCCTGTCATGTAGTCGTGTTATGGTAAATATACACAAAAGATCTTTGTTTACAAACAAACAGAGCAAAAACAGAGGGTAAAACACAGAAATGAAATACAACAAGCCAAAATAACAAGTAACAATTTAATCGGAAAACCTTTGTATGCAACCAGAGCGAGCTAATGGCATAAGAATTTGTAAAATCATAGCATGTGACTAGGTCCCTTGGAAGTTTGTTGTTATAATATAACAAAGAGTAGAAATGCTTTCAGGGTTTATAAAGACATCTAGCAAAGCCATGTCAAATAGGCTCAAGCCCATGGAAATGTCGGTGATAGTGCAGTAGCGCCTTGTGAATTCTTCCACCTTTGGCCTGAATTCTCTCCGCAGTGAGCATCAGGCAGTCTGCAGCTGGGGGAGTTTCTGTGGTTTGGCCAGGTGTCTCTCTGTGCTGCCCAGGACAAGGCCTCAGCGGGGCCTGGGGTTGGAGTCTTTGGAGCAGGGTGGAGGCACGGAGCGATCCATTCGCCTCTCTGCGATCTGAAATCTCCCGCAGACCCACCTGACTGGCGGTCAGCTGTAATTGATACAACACGATAGCAGTGCTGCGGGAGGGAAAAGAGAGAAAATTAAGATGTGTGTGAGCAAAGTTGGGAAGAGAAGGGGAAACGTGGAGCTGTGGAAAGGGAAAAAAAAAAACGTGAGAGGGGGGGAAAGCAAAGACAAGTAGGAAATTTTGGAAACGTTCTTCAACAGATTAGGTCTGTTGGTTAAGAACATGGGACACATACTTTAATATGGTTTCCAGCCGCTTTGGCCAGCAAAAATGAGCATAAAGGCAAAAAACAATATTTGATATCTACCGTGTTCTGAGTGTTCTCAGCGGAGAGTGAGTGCACGGTAAGAGGAGCTGGAGTGTTTCTAAAACCATACAGCTTGGCTTCTTTAAGGGACCCAGCTGTGCGCCCTGGAGGTCCTGAGCTATAACTGGGGCAAAATCAGTGCGGTGTGGCTGAGCTGCAGCCTCTGAGCATGGGTTAGCCATGACCTGATGTTTCAGGAGCCTCGGTGAATTGATGGGCCCCAGGAGAGCTGTCACAAGGGCCAACGAACAATCACCCATTCATCCCTGCAGCCACAGCAAGCGGGCAAACGCACTGCAGCCCCACAAATTGAGCAAAAAGCTTTTTTTGATTACAATCTAATATGCGTGATGCGTTTCTGATGCTTAAGAAATTGCAGTATCACTTATTTTTTATAATCAATACAAATGACAAAACATTTAATTGGCAATCATGCTTCATCAGATGCCAAAATGCATGTTTCCTTTACTAAGGAGATCCGAGCCAGTTCAGACATCTAGACCAGTCCTTATGTAGAGAAAATAGGTGGGTTCACTGCGTTCGCCCTTTTGCCCAAATTCATTTACCATGACCAAGTCAGCCAACCTTTCTCCGTCCTAAGTTTCCTCTTTTTCTCCCAAAGACAAGGGGCTCCGAGGTCAGCAGAACATCAGTGATATTTTTATGTGACTTACAGCAGTTGAGTATTTATAGAGCAAGAGCAAATATACAACAGAGAAGGAGAGTAGCAGTTTGGGCAGGAGGTGGGTTAAGCTAAGGAACATCTGTCCTTTCAAAGGCATCTCCTGCTTGGTATGCTCAGAATCCACTCCTTGGGTGTCATGGAGTAGGCACTCTAGTCAAAACAAAGCTGAAGAGAGGGGAGTGAAGAACCTCATCCAGGCCCAGTCTTCCATGTCACCGAGTACAATGCATGTTCCCAGAAAAGTCACTTGACTCCAGAAAGAGCTGGGTACGTTTCACTAAGGAGCCAGGGACCTGGTAGCAATGACAGGGGGGAAAGAAACCTCACTTAAAAACAGTTTTTAGGTGAGAGTTAGAAAAAGTGGAGCTACTTTTTGTGAATCAGTAGCCAAAGAAAATCTGTTCTACTTAAATTCTGACATTTGCTCCTTTATATCACTTAGCTAAAGTTTTCACTTGCAGAGCAATTTATAAGGATTACATAGATCTCATTTTACAAATGAGTCAGTCAAAAGAGGTGCACAAAAATATATATATATATATTATATATATATATATATATATATATATATATATATATATATATATATATATATATATATATATATATATATATATATATATATAGTTAAAGAAAGGTGACTACAACAAAACTGGACATTTCTTAGAAAACTGAGGAAGATACAAGAAATAAACTGGTCAGGGAGGAAGCAACCCTGAGGGAGCTGCAGAAATATCTAATCAGTCCTTCTTCGATTCTACATGTTGTGTCTCATGTGTTGTGTGGTAAATAACAAAATAAAAGTAAATACCATGTATGTTCTTTCATGACAAGCATCTGGACTTTAATTTTTTAGCATTCCCCTTCCATTTTTGGGTTAATTTGAGGTTTATTTTGGGTTGTAGGCCTCCTAATTGTAATGTTTTAGTGCTGGACAAATGTGTCTACATTGTAGCACTTTCGGCTTACATGTGCTGGTCTCTATCTGGGTTAAAGATTCTCCTCGGAGCGCAGAAGAATCTCTGCTTGTGATCAATCAGTGCTTTTTGTGTCATTCTTCATCCAATCAGATGTGCCATACCTGTCAGTCAATATCACACTCCTTGGAGCTTAGATGTGCAAGCTCGAATGTCAAACATATGGATGCAAACGGAAGAGTCAGACTGCAACAGCAAACAGACAGGAGAGAATGGCGCAGTAACCAAACATTTGGTCATTTATTTGCAAAAATAATAATTTCTTGAGGCTTTTGCTAAAGGAAAAATGGGATAAAGAAACTTGGACCACAATCCAGCAGCAGGCAAGTGACTGTGGATGGATATATGTCTAAATTGCTGTTCAGATGTTAGTCTTGAGGAAGACCTGGTAAGATCAAAATGTTAATAAATACTGTGAAAATCAAGCGGGCAAGCTTCCCCTAATCTAGCTGTTTTCAACACATCACAACAATCTCCTGTTTCCTCCAAATGTTGGGACTGAGGAGGCAGGAAAACATTCACCCCATGCCAAAATCTCCTAAACCCTACGTTTGAGCAACAACAGCACTGTTTATTACCAAAACACCATAACCACAGTGAACTATGGTGGTGATATTATTATGATGTGTGGTTACTTTTTTTCAAATGGAGCCTCAGATTATTCTCAAAGTGGATGAAAATCTGATTACAAGTAAATTTTGACCCAAAGGTTGAAGATGTCAGCTAAAAAACAACAACAAATGATCAGGAGAGATAAAAGTTTTTCTACATCATGTTGAGTCCAAGTCTGCATTCCAAACAATAAAAGCATGAATTCACCTCACATAAATTCTAATTTTGGAATAGTCTAGCTACAATCCAGAACTAAATCTGATGGGTTTTAACTGAAATTCTAAAATATGAAATGATTCCTCAGTCTGATGTTTTAAAGTCTTCATCATCATCTGGCATTTGAACAGAGGTGTATAGAGTTCAGTGATTCACTGTGACTAACTTATCCTGTTTCTTTTTTTTTTTTTTTTTACAAGAATCAAGAATGCAGCAAATCCTCTGAGGTAAAGCCTACAACCTATTAAAAAAAAAAACAGGTTTCAGGATGCTTTTGTATTGTTTCATTTTTGTGCACAATGTCGTCTGTTGGCCAGAACAAGGAAAACTTCAAGTGCGCGGTGGTGTAAATCCGATGTGGTCTCTGTTTAGTCTGCCAGCGTCATAGATGCTTTGTTACCGGGTCGCAAATTCAACCCCGCTGACACGGCCCGTCCGACCCCTCACTCCTCATTTCTCTAACACTTTCCAACACACGAGGAAACCAACACGCACACTAGTCCCCTACGAAATTAATTTATGCACAAGAATGTGTCATCACACTCAATGAGGTCACATTTTCACTGAAATGTTTTTCTTTATTATTATTAAAACAAGTTTGAAGCAAGTGTTAAAGAATTTTAGGATACATTTTTTTAGTCATTGTATGATTCAATTATCCATAACACAATGGTGTTATTGAGATTATGATCTCTGGTTCACGACGGAGATGACCAATAAGGCAGTAGACCTTACAACAAGCAAAAAAACATAACCTCATCTAACACGAAGGAATACAACTGATATGCAGTCAAATGAACAGCCAAAACATAAAATGTGAGAGTGCACATAGCTGACAATAACACGTTTCAAATGTGTTCGTTTAAAAGCCAGACCCTAAAACCCCCTTTTTAAATGATTACAAGAAGGTCTGACTGCGTGACAGAAAAATGTGAAGGAGTAAGCAAAGACGAAGGAATTATGCACCGTACTGTTTGTATGGATGAGAGACTGCATTGTGTAATTATGTGACATGCTAAACATGCATTCAGAAGTATGCATATGCTCAAACCTGGAAGCGATACATTAGCCAAAATGTACATTTCAGCCATTAAGGGAATTGTGTAGTACTGAGAAGGTTTTAAGCTAGTTATTTAGGCTACAGAATTGTGCAGAAAGCAGGGATGGTTTTTTATTTGCTTCATATTTCCATCTATTCACATGCATAGTTCAGTTTTTTATATGTTTGAAGCAAAGTTATTTAAAACCCCAGATTAAAATTGTAAATGTTTGTATGTAAACATTAACTAGAAAGTAAACATGAATAGATTTTAAAAAAAAAATTAATATGTACTGGACTTTATTTATCTTTAGATCATGTGCCCCAGGTGACAATTAAGTCTTGCAACTCTCCACATTCATATTACTCTACTTGATTTGTTGTATAAAATGCTGGTTTTTGCTTTGTCGCAACATCATTGCACAGCTAACTTTAAATTCAACTGTAAAAAAAAAATATATATATATATCTTGCTTTTTTTCTCTTTGATGTTCAGCACTTACACTCAAAAAACAAGCTTTATCTAAAAAGACAAAAAAAAAACTAAAACCAGGAATATTACATATTTAAGTGTTACTGAGTAATGTTTTCTATTAGCTCAATGATTTTTACTCTTACATCTTACAGCTAAATTTTGACATAGATTAGATAAGATTTAACTAAAAAATAATCAAGTAACTGTTAAGTTGAATATCACTCTACATAGAGAAATGTGTAAAAATGTATTTAGCTTTTTTTTTTTCTTATCAAGATCTCTTAAGATTTCAAACAATTCTCCCAGCTTAAAATGATTAGTGAATCTGATCTCTCATCTAAAAGAATCCGATATTTTAAGAGAATTACTATACTTAATATACATTTAGGATTTTAAATATCTCTTGAGGATAAATTAATGCAAATATAAAAACAGAATTTCATTTGAGCAGCCACATTGTATATTGAAAGGAAGTTAATATAAGATATATTAGTTGAAAACAATTCGACCAAACTATATTTAGGTTTTCTGGTTTTTCTATGGAGAACCAATTTATTTTAGTTATCAAACCAAGATGTGGTCTGAATGTAAAACAAAACATGCAACAGGCCTATAAACCCAAACCTTAATAAAACAGCTTTTGTTGCTGTGTTTTCAAAAGAGCAGTGCAGCGCTAACAAGGCGCACTCCTCTCCTACAAGGTCCTGTACACTCAAAGCAATCGGAGGTGCTTCCTGGGGCTACGTCAAATTCTGCGTCTTGTTTCTGGTTTTTGTAAAAACCCAGGCAAGCGGCAGGAGAAGATTACACTCAAACATCTGACATGGAAAGAAATCATGTTACTGTGCTGGATCAGGGTCCTACCGGAAATAAAAGACTGAGGTCTAAATGTTCTGGTCGCCCCAACTAAACATACCGCTTCCGGGTGGTCTCAAAAAGAATATTATAAACATTTCGCAAATTTCTACTCGTATGTTGACCAAAACAGTCGGCTCGTGATCATACAATCATACAATTGTATGATGAGGGGAAAAAAACTTGTCTGAGTAATAATAATGCACATTAAATCCAGTTGTCCTTTTACTATAAAACAACAATGAATTAAAAAAAAAAGAGAAAGAATTCAGAAAATTAATTTACATACATTAAAACAGTAACAGTTAAGATGAGTCAAACATTGTCTGTGCAGAAGA
The DNA here is from genome assembly GCF_011125445.2 of Fundulus heteroclitus. Taxonomy (NCBI): domain Eukaryota; kingdom Metazoa; phylum Chordata; class Actinopteri; order Cyprinodontiformes; family Fundulidae; genus Fundulus; species Fundulus heteroclitus. The sequence goes on from NC_046366.1 coordinate 18,881,991, forward strand.
AGAATACCCCGTTATTTAATTTATCAGGTTTTAAGCATCAGAAGCTGTAGGCCTGAGCCCGATCATTTGGCTGCCTTTAAACAAACAATAGTCCCATCGGAGCTGAAAAGGCCCTCACACAGTCACACTGTAAATAGGGATTTTCATGGCTGTGAGCACAAAAGTGTTGGCGTCAGGGTGAGAGCCAGTGAAAATAATTTGGTCCTGCTCTTCGAAGCTGATTTATTAAATGGCGGTTAATTATTAAGGCACCAAAGAATGCAGCAATGCTGTCACTCTTTTTCTTTCTAGACAACACATTAATTCTGACATCTGAAAACAAGACTAAAACGCTCAATAAAATATGTTTCAACCTAAAAAAAAAAAAAAAAAAGTCAGGATGGTGACCGTTATCGTTCGTTATGTAGCTTAGGGCAATATAATACACATATCAAATAAGTAGCAGTTACAAATTGCTAAATAATGGTATTTATACGTAGTAATGTGCTGTTTTGGGGGAGGTTTGTGGAATTGGTCATCTGTGAAATGTCATATCTAGCAGATTTCACGTGAAACCTATTCTTTAAAAGCTGACAATAGGTATAAGTTTCTCAGCAGCTATCTTGCTTCTATTACCAAGGAATTACAGACTTAGTGTCTATTTGTTCATGAGTGGTTTTGCTAAACATTGAATAACAATTAAAATGTGTTTTTAGGTAGAATTACTTATTGTTTTGAGTTTAAAAAAAATCATTTTTAAAATTTTCTTTTTTGATATGGTGTTTGTTTTTTTTGAGTTTTTTTTTTTTTTTTTTTTCCCAAAATGAAATACATCAATAGCCCCCCCACTTGTCACACTCACACTGCAGCTCAGTGATTTAGGCTGAACTCTGCAACCTTCTGGTCAACCTGAACCTTGTTTCAAGGTTTCAGACTGAGGGTGAGCAGTGACATAATAAAGCATGTTGCAACATCGGGTCTGCTTAATAAATTACCGGTAACTGAGGTTATGACCTCGGTTATTTTTCATCTGCTAATTTTATCAGTTGAATTTTTTTATTTAACTGTAAAGATGGCACCAAACAATTCAGCTCAACTTCAGAAGAAAATAAATCCTTTAACCTCTGATCTCAAGCTGATGGTTTCTACCGTACAGGCGATCCAAATATTTAGAGTAATACCTGGTCGCTGTGTAATAACTGACAATACAAGCTGTCAGGCTCGGCCCTGCAGCTAATTAAAAAGTCTCTCGTCTTTTATTTGTTTGCACACACTCTGAGAGCTAACTGGAACAGTCAAGCGTGGGGGGCATGATGAGCATGCCATGCCTTCTTAAATCACTCCCCTGAGCCTAAACGCTGACACCACTCCAAGACTCCCCATAGCACCGCGTTTGTAGGCAGGATCAGACTCAGGCTCGATAGTGGGGATGAATCCATTAAAAAGACTTTATCATTTATTTCTTTGAAGTTCAGTCCCATTAGCACTACGTAGTTGAGACACATGCAGTTCCCCTCAGATAGCACAATTTAAAACATCACTACTCACAGTGTCGTCCGGCGCGGCGCATTTGTCCTTCTCCTTTCCTCACTGTTTTTCTTTGACTTTCTGTGTCACTTCTCTTGCTGTCCTGAGAAATGACACCAAGACAGAGCTGGCATGGAATAAAAGACATTTTAATTGTGTATGAGTGGACCCCTGCACCATCAGCTGCTTTGGCCTCAAAGCTCTCTGCTGCCACCTATCTGTAGGTCAAGCTGCACCGCGGGGAGCTGCTGAGGCCTGCAGATTGTGCTGACTAATACGACAGGATCAAATGTCAAATAGATGTAGCAGTTTGCTGTTTGTCAAGCTGTTCTTACTTATTTGTTCTACTATCACCTGTAAGGCTGTGACATTTTCACAACAAGTGACATAATTTAAAGGTTATCTTTGTAGCTTTCATTTTGGAAGACTTTTATCTTCCACCTGTGAGGGAGCGGAAACACTTCTTTTTTTTCTTGCAGTATTATTGTCATCCTGCTGCGGAAATTCTATGCAGATATCACATAAAAAACACTCACACAAAGAACATCCGCTAAAAGTTGTGTATTTGTCTGCTAAAGTTTTATATTTAAAAACATTCCCAGCTTTTAATCAATTATGGCCTCTTTTTTAAGAGCAAATGTGGAGGAAGAGCCACCAGAGGCTCTAGAGACTCTCAAGCTTCGATGAGCCAGCTCTATAAATGAAGAATATAGTCAGTTAACAAAAACAGGGCTCAACTAAATTCGGTCCATATCAAATTTTGGCAAATCAACCTTTGTCTGGTTAACTTTTACATGATTCAACAGCCATCTAAGCAGTGATATAAACAGGCACTTAAGTAATCTAACCCAGCAAAATGATTTGTTTTTGAAATATAAAAAGAAATATTTTCTCCACGATCAAATCAAAGAATCGCTTGAGACTGTTTGTTCAGTGAAAACCATTTTACAAGATGTTGGTTCACTTTATTGTGCTTTCACACATCTGTCTTTTTTAAACAGACATTTTCCTAGGCAATTAACTTTTTTAAAGTCACTTGTCAAGCTCCTTTTGATCTCCCTTGGCAGAATATGTTTTTTTCTTTCAATCCAAGCAGAGCAGATTAAATTCAATAGCTAATTGTTTCTTGTTCATCAGCACCTGATTAAATTTTAAATACCGCTTTCTCTACAGACCTTTACAGTCTGTTGGCCCCATTCTTACACACTCGCATAGTTGGGATCCAGGCTACACTCAGAGCCCCGTCACCACTAGATTGATTTATTTCCCTTTCGGAAGATTTGACGCTGTCAGGTCACTATACACATGGGACAAGAAGCGCTATTTGTCTTTACTAAAACCTCACTCCTGTCAAGAGAATGTCGCTCTACATGTGTTATGGTTTGTGCTAACAACGACTTCTACAGTAGCCGCTAAAAACGTCTGAGCAATGTCACAAAAATCTCCCACACCACCAAAAACATTAAAAACAGACCGATGAGGCAACATATTGTATTAATTTACTCTTTTGACAAATGGCTTCGGAATGACTGTCCTCATCCAGATGTTTGTAAGTCGCTGCCACATAAGTAGTTGATCGAAGGATACATGGTTTCTTGTTTTAAGAACAGGAAACGAGACGATGACAAGAAACTAACTCAACCCATATTGAGATGCTTGTAAAACCACAATGACAAATGCTTTGGGGATGAGGATTTCATTAGTCTTGTAGTAGCTGATCATTATTGTGGTCTTCCCAGTCCCAGCTTAATGGCCGTTCATACTTACTTGTTTAAAATAGACATCATCTATAAATGTATGTTTCTTATCATTAAGATAATAATTATTGTTATTATTGTTGGTTTTCTCATTGTTGTAGCCTTAACCTTTATCGTTATTGTCAATCATTTTGAAATCTTTCATTTTACTGTTTTGTTATGTTCTAACTATCTGGGGATTCAAGTACACTGCTCCATTAATGCCCCAATTGGTCAAATAATTATAGCTGAATTCACCAGAAAATAGGTCTGATTGATGTAAGAAGGAGTCTTCCAAGTTGTTGGACTTGCTTAAAACTCCTTTGCAGCAGCTCCTGTGTGTAATATTGGTGTCTTATAACTTGTAATGCTCACTCAGCTAAATATTTCGACATCCAAAGAGAAACTGAACAGAATTGGCAGATTTTCATCAGCCCTGACCAGTACCTAGGTGATCAAAACTAAAAAAACAAAAACAAAACAATCCTTCTCCAGTCACTGGATGCATGATATCTAAGCGGAGACGATGAGGGGCTGAAAAAGTAGGTCAGGACATATGGACATGTAGTAAGCCATTTATGAGCAGTCTATGTTCTATGACAGGGAACCTCAGCCTTTTACTTTTTTAAGGGCAGACGCTTGTGTTTTGTAAATGAGCCTGGAGGCGGTGTTTGGCAGTTGTAACTGTCACAGATATAATGGGAAAACTAAATGGGTGCTGGGTGACATGCTCTCGACTCCGTTTCAATTCACACGCTTGACTTCCTGCTTCCTCCCCACTGTGTACTCATGTTGTCAAGTGCACCGATGGAAACAGTTGGTTGTTTTTAGTACTGTGGAAATTCCTGAACATATTTATTTTATTTAAACTACAGCCTGATACTAAACGACCCACAGACCTGTGCTAGTCCATAGCCAAGTGGTTGGGGAGTTTTGTTCTACCACATATTGAGACATCCCTGCGATTTATTCAAGTTCCCTTAGCGAGAGAGTTGCCCTGTTTTGCCCTTTTGAGCTTTCAACGTTCGCTTTTCATGGAAAGTGGTTCATTTAGAAAGGTTGTCTGGTTTTTGGAAATCGAAGACTTAAGGAATGCATTCTCAAGCATATAACCATGGAGACTGCTTTTTTAGTAATTCTAGGTATGCTCGCTGTCCTAAATGCTAATATAACAAACTAAACTATATTATCATCATGTCCTTTCCTTTAAAATATTAGCAAAATTCTCTATTACGCAGTGGTGTGCTTTTGCTACTGCTTTTAAGATAAATTATTAATCACTGTTCATCAATGCTGTTTTCTTTTCTTTATTGTCTACAGTTCTTTAAGAGAAACTAAAGGCTAAAGTCAGTGTCGGCAAGCAGAAGATTTACAAAAACTGAAGATAGGAAATCAGCCTGAGAATTTTTATTGGTACATCTCTATTACGAAGTGTTATTTAATGCAGCATGTGCCATTGAAACAGGCAAATAGGCAATACTGTGATTAGGTGTGATGATAATATTATAGATTGGTGAGAATTCAAGCTTATTAAATAAATCATTTGATCACATATACATCTGTCTACCAAACCTGTTTACATAGCTACAGTAAAATGTCTGGTGTATTTTTATTTCCTTTATTTCACCAGGTAAACCCCGTTGAGATCTGGATCTCTTTTTTTTTTAAGGGGGACCTGGGCAGATATCTGCAATAGACTACAACCTGGTTACAAAAATAAAACCAATTAATACATATGCACAAATATAAAACAATAAAAACAATTTAAAAGCAGTGACACTGTTTCATAGAAGCTTGTTGTCTATCTTTAAGAACCGCCCGAAATAAGTCCAATGAAATAGTTTCCGACATCTTGAGCTCAGACTGGAGCTGATTCCACGCTGTAGGAGCCAACACACTGAATGCTTTCTTTCCTTTATCAGTTCGAACACGAGGAACATGTAGAAGGATAAAGACATTTGAGCGTAAAGAATGTGAACTACTAGATCTATGCAAAACAGAGCTTAAGTAAGTTGGTGTTAGTTCAAGTAGAGATTTATTTATCAGGATCATCAAATGGTTATTTCTCCGAACACTTAACGGAAGCCAATCAGCTTTTGCATACAAATCACAATGATGTATCAAACGTTTACTACCAGTTATAAACCTTAACGCACAATGATAAACAGTATTCAAAGATTTGTATGTATACTTTTTTTTAAGCACTTCTAACAAGCTAACTTACTTTGTCGGTTGAATTTGTGAAAGAAACCAACTTCCAAATGATATATTGCAGATTTGACATTAAGTGCATTGAAAAAACATTTTGAATAGCTCTACTCTCCATCTGGTTAATGAAATATCCATCACGCCTCGCAGAGTGCCTTGATTTTTCAAAACTCTTGAAAACTCAAGAGCCCGAGCTGCTGAACAGGAACGGTGCAGTTGAGAAAACAGATTAGCTGCAACGGCCACATCTGCAAGCAGCACATGCAGCCAGGGGAGAAAACATGATCCTGGTTAACTGCAGCAGATAATGGCTGGGCTATGTTTATATTTGTTATTGGCAAGGGACACCTCGGCCAGCTTTTTTTGTCTAAACGGGACCCGTTTGAGTCTTGAGACTTGGTGTCAGAGTGAAGTGAAACAGAAGAGCTTGAAATACTAAAGGGGTCAATGATGTCAAGAGTTTATGATTACAGAGAGGAGGGGGTTGAGCACCACAACATGTCAATGAAGCAAAGCAATAATGTGGTTGACCAGAAAAAGAAAGCGCATAAAAAGCAAAGACAATAGAAAGTGTTTCCTGATGTGAGTCACACTCTGATTACTCCTTTTATTGTAACACATAATGCCATGTTTCTGCCAATCAGCCCGCTGTTTATGCTTCACACGATAAAGTGTGCAGGGTAAAGTTTAATGACTTTAACTTTAGACTCAGATGAGACATATTTGTTTGGACATTTGATGAAACTGTGCAATATTTTTTTTCTGCTTGAGAGCACAACTAAAGCAGTTCTTTAAGATTGCCATACAGGAGGAGTTTAATGGGGTCTACAAAAGCAGGAAGAGGATGCTATCTGATCTCCTCAAAGCCAAAACAAAACAAGCCTTTTTTTCTTACATAAATTAATGAGCATGTTTTTAATTGAACCAGAAAATTTTAACTACCTGAAAGAGAAAATACACTATACACAATTCCTTACAGAAGTATTTGCTTTTCACGTCTTCTCATAGTACATCCACAAACCTAAATGTATTTTACTGGGATTTTACACAATAGAAGAAGACCGAGTAGCATATAACTGTAAAGAGGACGAAAACTGTGGTAAAGATTTGTATTCAACCTTTTTTACTCTGATCAACTTAAAAGAAACACTTCAACCAATGTTTACGATGTCGTGTAATTAATCAATAAAGTCCACTTGTGTGTAATCAATTGTCACGAAAACCAGGAAGATGGAGACATCGCCCCAGTTCTAAAGTCCTTACACTGGCTCCCAGTAGCTCAGGGAACAGACTTTAAAATACTTCTGTTAGTCTATAAATCACTGAACGGGTTAGCACGTAAATACATTAAAGACCTGTTGTTGCTGTATCAACCCTCCAGACCACTCAGATGTTCTGGTTCTGGTCTACTCTAGATACCCAGAACCAGAACCAAACATGGAGAAGCAGTATTAAGCTTTTATGGTCCACAAATCTGGAACAAACTGCAAAACAGTCAAAACACTGAGTTCCTTTAAATCAAGACTGAAATCAAAAGTTGCTTTCGGCCCATATTAACAGGAACACTGACCAACATTTTTGATGTGTATTCATATTTTCACTTTATACAATTTAATGTTTGTTACTGGTCTCACAACTGGTGACTGTTTCGGTGTGTTTGCTGCTTTTATGTTTTCATGCTGTAAAAGGTTTTGAACCGCCTTGTTGCTGAAATGTGCTATACAAACAAACGTGACTCAGCATAAATACAGTTGCTCTCTGAAAGCCTCAGAGGTTTGTAAGAGAACATTAGTGAACAAACGGCATTGTGAAAACCAAATAACACACCAGAGCTAGATTGTAAAACAATATCCCACGCTTTGGACATCTTACGAAAGAGAGTGTGAAAACTGTAAACCTCCCAAGACATGGCTGTCCAGCTAACCTGACAGGCCTGGCAAAGGGACAGCCAAAAAGTGCAGATATCCAAAGCACAGGTAGCGAATCGGTTGACGTTCCACAAATCTGACCTTGATCTTGTATCTTGGCCCAAGCAATGTAAGGTATACAGCAAGCATCTGGAAAGTTCTCTGGTCAGATGAGACCAAGGTGATCATTACGGTAACACATGGTAGGGACAGCATTGTGCTGTGGGGATGCTTTTCTTCAGCAGGGATAAGGAAACATGTCAGGTAAATGGGAAGACAGACGGAGCCCAATATATGGTAAATCTGGAAGAAAATGTGTTAGAAGGTGGAAAAGACAAGCATGGGATGGGAGTCCATCTTAAACATGCCATGAGAGGTACAACGTACAATTTACTTCAGAGTATGTTTATATGCTAAAAAGACCATAGCTAAATCCAACTGAGCTTCTGTGGCAAAACTTTAAAGTTCAGAGACCCACCATTTGATCTGATTGAGTTTGAGCATATCTAATATTAATAATAATAATAATAATAATAATAATAATAATAATAATAATAATAATAATAATAATAATAATAATAATAATAATAATGGCAAGGAAATTTTATTTGTATAGCACATTTCAGTACAAAGACAATGCAAAGTGCTTTGCTTGATGGGAAAAATGATTATGCCTCTAAATGTGCAAAGCTGATAAAGACATACCCTAATAAAACCTAATGCTATATGCTGTAACTTTTGAAGTTATTTCTAAGTAAAATGGGGGGAAACTATGTATCCTTTCCTTCCACTTTAATATTATGCACCAGTTAAATACTTTAGAGTTTGGTTTTGTACTGTGACAAAAGGTGGAAAACCTAATACTTTTGAAGGTACTATACACACAGGACTTGTATTAGTTTTCACTGCTTGTAATTTTGTGGTGTATTTTTAGGGTCTTAGCTTAGATGTTTTGGCACCGCTTTGTTAAAGTTTGTTTTTATTGAAATCCTTCAAAGAGTGTCTGTTATCAGGGTGAAAAAAAATTAAAGCATAGTTCTGTATGTAGCTTAAAAATATCTGCAGCATCACCTGATGTGTCCGTTCTTCCTCGTCTGTACTGCTGATAACAGTCGTCTCCACCCTTCCAGGCCTTCTGTTTGACGCAACAGGGCCACGATCCCAGAACAGCACACCTTTTTTTAATAACTCAGTGACCCAGAGGCCCCAGACAGTGAGCCGGCTTGTGTACTGGACCCTTACGCCTTTATAGTGGCTTTCACAATCCGTCACTAAATGCACTGTGCCAAAAAACATGACTACTGTTACAAGAAGCGCCGGGTCTAAGGTTGGAGAGGTCAAAAAGATGTAAAAACAAGGGGAGTGAACAAGAAGCAAGGTGTCAGACAAAGAGATAGGGAGAGCAGTAGAGTGAAAAATGTGTTATCGCCAGGCCGGTTCATCACACACTCAGGTCAGAGGGGGTGTGAGACGTGAGTTGGCAGAGCTAAAAGCAGGGTTTAGCTGGAATATGTGTGGGGCCATAGGAAGTGCTGTGCAGAGCAGATAACAGAGAATGAGTGTGAGGTAGCAAAGGTGGGTGCGGCCGAGGGGACAGAAAGTGTAACAGTGTCCTCGGCCCAGCCTCGCTTTTCCTCTATTCACTACCAGCATCCTGTCTGCGCTCGGCTCCTTAATGGCTTTTAATGAGCCACTGGTGGATCCTGCGCCTTCCTGCCTTCACACAGCATGCCAGGCGGTAACGGGAGAAAGGAAGAGAGGGAGAGTTGATGCATCAAATCATTCCTGCAAGGCTCAGGTGGAAGTCCCTAATTCTCCGCTTCAGTTTGACACATTGCTTTTCTGCTGCGCCCAGCATGCCCCCTCCAGAAAAAAAAATGTGCTGAGGTGGATGTTTTATTTTGTTTTACAATCTGAGAGGTGCAAATTAGCCACGACCTGGTTGGAGATTCTCCCAGTATGATAGTGTTGATGAAAATTACCACAAGACCACAGTACAAAAATCTATGGTCTATCTCATTTTATTTAATTCAAAAAAGTAACAGCTATTCCTGCTGCCATTTAAAAATAATCATATAACGTACTTGTATCCACAGAATAATTCTGTCTTTCTTACTTATTGTTTTTCTATATGGAATAAGTACCTACTAAATTACCAAACATTTCTCTAATTCTGCTGTTTATGTAACACCTCTAGTATAGCAAATATCTATTAGCTGGAGAATTTGCCTGAGGAGTCAGTCTGCAATCGACTGCTTAACAAACACACAACGTCTACCTTATCACCTGTAGATATAAAACCGTCTTACCTAGGAGTAAAGGATGGGGGTATTTTTCCAAGTCACAAGGGCGCTGCTCATCTAATCACTTCCCTATTGTTGTGTAGGTAATTTAGTCCCCTGCATTTTTTGGGAAGGAAATGGAGCTGTCTGCTGCAAGACATTTCATACCAACCATGAATCAGTTCACAGCTGCCACACATCGTTAAAGAAAAATATAAATAAATACATTTTCTTCGTGGATTAGTGTAAGGAATTGTGCATAGAGGTCTTCCATAAGCACAAGTCCAAAGTTACACTGCATCATGGTTTAATCAAGCATTACAATCTGCAGCATTTTAGAAGAGTGAGCTGGCATGGGAATGAGGACCACAATCCGTTGATATAGGGAATACAACAAAATTTTCAGAAACTAATAATGTGAAATGGCGCAATTGTGTTAAATAAGATTACAGATTATCTCATTCTTGCGACCGTTTATGTCTAAAATTCATTAAGAATGCTTAATTGCCAATGGAAATAAACTGATGGACAATGGCTGATTACAAGACAGTTTGTTTATGGGTTTAAAATCGAAAGGGACGAAGATTAAATAACTACACTTGGCTGTGTAGACCATGACTGTGTAGGATTTTCTCCACTTAAAATATTCACACAGAGTCACATCTTTTATTTTAAATGAGAAAAAAAGTGCTTTAGACTTCTTTCAGCCAGCTGGCCAGCAGTACACACCAAATGGTGGTGGAGGGGGAGCACTATTAAACGTGTATGTTTTAACAATAGATGAAGACTTGTTCAGATTAACCCCTACATAGATTTAAAGTGCAATGTTTCATGTTCTATTCTTTTCACTCATCTTAAAGCAGATGTTTGTGCAACATAAAAACGTAACAATAACGACAGCCCAGGAATTGGCAAACAAATATGCAATACCTCCAACAAACCCTGTCAGACATGAGTCTTCTTTAATGTGCAAAGATATGAACCATCACTTTATGCTTTCTCCAGTGTCTCCATCCCTCATTTGCTGTCTCCCGCCTGTCTGCTTTCCAATTGCGTCTGGCAGGGTTTCATTTCTCCTAGTTGTGTCCTGCCGCTGTGAGAGATGACAGGTGAGAGAGTCTCTCTGATCCCTCTTGACACTTTGTAATCGAGTTAAGAATGCCGGATTAGAAGCTCCTTTTGAAAGGGGCTGAGGTCAGCTCTCGATTCTGTTTGATGCGTAGCTTCAGAGTAAGGAAAGGGCTGACATTCACTGCAGGAATGTGTGTTCATGTGTCTGAGGCAGAGAGAAGAACACTCTCTCACTTTATTCGTTTATAGCAAATGTGGAGGAGATCGTTTGGAGCCTTGAACGTGATCTTACTGTTAGGAATCAAGCAAAGTTGCATCTTTTTTTTTTTTTTTTGTTACTGGTGCTTGACTTGTCTGAACCTCCACAGCACAAACAAACAGTTATTGTTGCCTTGTATACTGTTGAAGTAAACCCCGTTTTTATGTAATTTTGTTGATTTAAATTACATATGTTATATATATTGATATAATGTATCATGTCATGTGACCTGATGCTAACTTAAATGGCTCAAAGGAGCTTGTTGAAATTCTGAATATGGCAGACATACACACTCAGTGTTGTGCAGAACTTTTTGTCTCCCCCTTCTGGCACACATCATTGTTGCATATTTACTGTTGGTAGATGTATAGGATGTTTTTTTGTTTTTTTGTTTTTTTTCTCACTTCCTCACTGTATACATTCTTACATTGATGTTGTAGACATATCTGAATAATTTAAATAAAAAAAGGGATTTGTCTTTTCTAACAAACAGTTTGCATGACATTCTGTATAACATTTTATAAATAATCCAGATCAATTGATGAAAATACAACAAGGGCAAAAATTAGATATTGATCAGAACAGATGTGATAAATAAGCCAAGCTACAATGTTTGTGCATTTTAGTTGGTGTTGTGATCAAAACAAAAATATGTGATCAATGCATCGTGTAGATGATAAACCGAGGAGATATTGCACTGCTGGAGCTGGCACTAAAGTCACAACCAATTTTCCCATGATTTAGATCAAAACAGCAAACCTGCATCATTTGTTTGCTATTGAATGACCGGGCTAACTTGTATTAGCAATGCAAACAAAGAACAATGTATTTCTATGCATTATAAGTATTCCAATACCATAGCAACACTTCCACTAACAAGTTATACAGTACTATATGTGTGACTGATTAATTGAGTTACAAACTATAAGACAATTTACTTTGGCAGCAATCCCACATTTAGCAGCAATTCTGAATTTGAGCCAGGCTCTGAGCCGGTTTTCAGGTCTAGATGATGAAGGAGATCATATACAGTTAGTTGCAGTAAAAGCTCAACCAACAGCTACGTCTAGGATAGAAAAAGTATTAAACACTGACAGACAGGGCCAACTATATCATTTATAACATGAAGTTGTTGACAGCAGCAGCTCAGCCGATGCCGTATGATGGAGCTTGATTATTAAGGGCTTTATATGTGGGAAGGATCGTTTTAAATTCTATTCTGGATTTAATCATGGAGCCAATGAAGGGAAGCTAAAATCGGGGAAATATATTCTCTCTTTTTAATTTTCATCAGAACTCTTTAAATTGTATTTTGTGGACTTTCTGATAGTAAAGAATTATAATGGTCCAGCCTTGAAGAAAGAAATGCATGGACTGGTTTTTCAGCATCACTCCTGGACAGAATATTTCAAATCTTTGCCAATATACCTCTATTCATTCAGCCATCCATCTGCTGTGTATCCCTCTGTCCGTCCGTCCGTCCGTCCGTTCGTCCATCCATCCATCTGTTGTGTATCCATCTGTCCATCCGTTCATCCATCCATCCGGCCATCCATCCATCTGTTGTGTATCCCTCTGTCTGCCCGTCCGTCCGTCCGTCCATCCATCCATCCATCCATCCATCTGTTGTTTATCCATCTGTCCATCCGTTCATCCATCCATCCGTCCATCCATCCATCTGTTGTGTATCCATCTGTCCATCCGTTCATCCATCCATCCGTCCGTCCATCCATCCATCCATCCATCCGTCCGTTCGTCCATCCATCCATCCGTCCGTTCGTCCATCCGTCTATCATTCCATCCATCCATCTGCTGTGTATACATCTGCTGTGTATCCCTCTGTCTGTCCGTCCATCCATCCATCCATCCATCCATCCATCCATCCATCCATCCATCCATCCTTCCATCTGTTGTGTATCCATCTGTCCATTCTTTCATCCATCCATCCGTCCATCCATCCATCTGTTGTGTATCCATCTGTCCATCCGTTCATCCATCCATCCGTCCGTCCATCCATCCATCCATCCATCCGTCCGTTCGTCCATCCATCCATCCGTCCGTTCGTCCATCCGTCTATCATTCCATCCATCCATCCATTCATCCTTCCATCTGTTGTGTATCCATCTGTCCATTCTTTCATCCATCCATCCGTCCATCCATCCATCTGTTCTGTATCCATCTGTCCATCCGTTCATCCATCCATCCGTCCATCCATCCATCCATCCATCCATCCATCCATCCATCCATCCGTCCGTTCGTCCATCCATCCATCCGTCCGTTCGTCCATCCGTCCATCATTCCATCCATCCATCCATCCATCCGTCCATCCATCCATCCAGGGAGTTGGGTTTACAAACTCTGTCCTTGTGTCTGAGACAAGAAACAGGACAGCAAAAAGGGGTAATATTTACTGCTCAGGCCTGGAACATCTACAGTGTCCACGGAAAAATCTGATGAGGTTGTTTGTATCAACCCTAAAACCTATACTATTAAGCAATTTTTAAATTTACCGTGTAAAATTGAAAAGTTGCCAAGAACACATATTTCCATTTTCCATTTAGTGAAACAAAACAAAGCAGGCAATGCAGCTGTTGTGACGGTATTCAACAAATGGTAATTAGGTAGATAATAGTTGAAATCACCACAATGATGCTGCTAATGATCATAATAGAGCTAACAGGAGGTAAAGTCCACACCTGCACGCGAACATATAGGGTTGAGGAAATGTGTATCAGTGTATTTGTCTACACAAACACCTGGATGTCTTGGCAACCCTCCGAGGAAGAGTCTCGGTCATCGGACATCCCTGCTGTGTGGCCAACTCCCTGTAGCACACCCGCTAATCAGTGGGAACAAAGGAGCAAGGGTGTGTAACAGCTCCAAAATAGCAGGAGGAGGAGGAGGAGGAGGAGGAGGAGGATGAGGAGGAGGAGGAGGAGGAGGAGGATGTAAAGCTTCTGATGCAATACTTCTTTTTGCATGTTTAGGACACAGTTCACTCAAGAAAAAAAGGATTTATTAATATATGTTAGGCAAAGGTTTCATTTTCAGGAAGCCACCAGTCTAAATAAGTTTAGTGAGTGAAAAAAAAAACAAGAGAGCGCAAAGTTTCATACATTTTTTACAGTGTGCATTCAGTTTTGCAAATCTGGTTTTGTGGATTTGTATGCGAAACATGGTCAAAGCAAAGCCACGGTGTGGAAATAATGTCTAAAATACTTGGATTGGAGTCTGTGTAAGACCTAGGGTCAGTACGAAATTGTGCGATGTTCTAAACATAGACTTAAACAAATCTAAGAGCAATCTCCTCTGAAGGGATGGGGAAAAAGCTCCCTGTGTGGACAAGACTGTGTTTTTGTGTGTGTTTGTGTACTTCCTCAGCTGTTAGTTATAAAGTGACAGCCTGACAAACTGTGGCTCTCGTGGTAGAATTGACTTCCTGACCTCACAAGCCACAATGTTTTCCCTGATTGACTTTACCTTGACACCATACAAGACGGGAGAAGTATGTACACGCAACATGAATGAAATATGTTGTCTGTGTTCAGTTTTATAGATCCATGAATATAAACAAATGCATTTTAAAACGCCTGTCCTTCCAACATCTATCATTCTTGATTATATGAGAGGCAGCTTGCCATTCGCTTTAAGCAGAATGCATTTTCATGATAAGTACTTGTCTTTAGAGAAAAGTCCATCTAAAGCAGGAGGTGATAAAGTGGACAATAAGCGGGGGCCAACAGGTCCCTCTCCTCTGGGGGCCACAGATTACGCCTCATGCACTTCCTTTGGAAAACAGGCACCAGACCCAGAGGAAGCTCCTGTCATCTGTGCTCCCTCACCTCTCTGGTCTCTTTTGGTCCGACTGCTGGCTCTCCTGCTCCACCACTGTCTATCTGCTCTCTGTCTCGCTCTTTCTCCTATTCCTTCTGTCTCAGAGATGAAATACAGGCCTCCCCGTGCACAACTTGCCACCTCACTCCACCCAGATACCAGAAGCCAACCCTCATCACGCTACTGTAGGAGATCACACATATATTTATTTTTCTCTGAGACCAAATCTCTAATCGGATTCTTGATGATGGTGACTGTGGGTCCATTGAACTCACTGTCATGTTCTCAAAGCAATTTTAAGGTGAGGTAAGCCATGTGACATGGTACACTATTTTTCTTAGTGTAGCCATTATACATGGCTAGTACCAAAACACAGGTGGACAGTAGCAATTCTCCAGTCCTCAATTGGTATTAAGGGGCCAAATCTGTGCCAAAAAGAGACCCCCCCCCCCCCCCCCAACATCAGGACACCATCGGCACAAGACTGAACCTCTGGTGCAAGATGGGAATATTGTAAAACATTTACCTAATTTGTTTCAAGACAATATTCAAAACTTTGAAAGGACTGTTGCAAGTAAGTAAACTAGCATTAATTATAACCACTGATAATTGTAGAACATTCATCAAAGATTATTTTTTGAGTGTTGCTCGTAATATTTCAAAAGGCTATTTTTTAAAATAAAGCTATTCTTTTTTTATTTGGTTGTCATTAGACGTGATCATCAAATCATTGTTACCTGAAATGTGAGAAAAAAATATTGAGATTTTATTTGTTTATTTTGTCAATATCAAATAGCCCTAAATTTGACAAGTGGTAAGAATCCCGTTCTGAAACAAGTCTGCCTACGCTTCTCTGACCTCTGAAATCAATAATGTGTTTTACTTTACACTTGCATAAATATTTTCTCTTTTTCAAAGTATTCTCTGTAAACATTGGGCAGATATTGCATTTTCTATTTAAAAACTATTATCATGTTTCTGTAAAATTAGTCATAATCTACTAGTGAGACTTGCTTCATCTTTGACCCACTTAAACGTGTGTGGCATAACCACAGGTGTTTATCTTTTGCAATGGCAATACTGTAGTGTGGTCTTGGCATTGCCATCTTACAGTGAGGAGAATTTCCAGTATAAATCTTAGATGTGAAGACCTTTCAGTGCAAGTTTTTTGAGATACACAAGTTTTTCTGTAATAGTCCTGCATTGGTCTCATAACTTTTCAGGGGTGTGCTTGACCTCTCACTAGATGACAGCTGCTGGAATAGGCTCCACTCTGCCACGAGTAGATTGGAGCCTGGATAAAGCACACACTTTTTTTTGTCTTCCAGTCTTAAAGATCACAAAAAAAATTTAATGGACTACAATTTCCCAGTTCCCTGCAGCATGTTTCCTGACGTTTCCTGCTGAATATTTGCATCCACATAATCTCTTCAAGAAGAACAATTTAATCATTAGCCAACAGAACAGAATGCTTGGGCTGAATAAAGAAAGCTAATTTTCTTTTTCTATTATTACGTAAGATTGTCACAAATGTTATTGTTGTTTAAGTGACTGTGCATTCATCTCTGCATATGAATTATTATTGAATTGTTAAGTTTCACACCTTTGCCAGATCTAATGTCCTAGTCACAGATCCTAAAGACCATCATATTGGGTACTTATTATTGTGTCCTAAGGCTGCATTCTGGTCTTTAAAAAAAAACAGCAGACATTTCAAACACCCAGCAGGACTCTGGACTCTATTTCCAGCAGAACAGTCACAGGCAATTGGGATCTCCTGCTGCTAAAGTCGTGTGCCCAGTGTGGGCAAACGTGAAATGCTCAAGCAGGTAACTCTGTCAGGCCTCACTGCAGAATCAGTGACCATTGGAGGTTGGCAATCAGTACTTTCTTAGCCACAAACATTGCCACAGGTAATGTTTTCCTGAATCTATGCCAGGGTTTTAAGAATTTCCATGCATTGAGGTAAAAAAAAAAAACACCTAGGCTTTACTCATGAAATACAAGCAGCCTTTTCAGCCTCGACCAGCGCTAATGTAGTCTGGCTTCACAGGCAGCCAGACTACAGCTCTCTTGTCCTGGAACTAAAGAAGTGAAAGGATTAGGGTTTGCCACGACATTTAATGAAACAGAACCTTGTTTCACTCAATCAAGGATGGTAAAAAGCAGGCACAGAAAACTCAGACTTAAACCTCCTGTTTCTGACCCGGCCACACGTTGCATGTCTGTGGTTAAACGTATGGGTCCCTGCAAGCGCATGCGTGTGCTTTCATGCATACACGCCTGTAGAGTGAAAGAAATATGGCATCTTGCTGAACCATTTGACGCAACCGATTGGTCCTAAAGCTTTTTCCTTGGAAATGTTTTCCCTGACAAATGTGACAAATTTGCAAGGAGAACGTGACATTTTTAGTAATGCACTTCCCATGAGATTGAAGGTGAGAAAGTCTGGTGCATTTAGAGGGGGAAAAAGCCATGTTTTTCAAAACATTACACCGTACCAGAAACTCTTAATTAGGTCCCAAAGGATTTAAATTCATACCAATTTATATATATATATATATATATATATATATATATATATATATATATATATATATATATATATATATATATATATATATATTGTCTTTGTATCCATCACTTGTTAGTCAAAAGCCAGACCTCAGCAACTGTAGACATCAGTGCACCTTGTTACCCTGGAGACTGGTTCAGTGATTTGACAGGGTCTGGGACTCAATCTGGTCAGGCCAGAATATAGTGACCCAAAGAGGAACAACTGCGATAAATGGGTCTTATCTGGAGGTGGTGGCGTTGGGAAGCTGACTCTGTTTCCCTCCGATTACATTAGCAGCCAGGAAAATGGGACTCAACGGGAATGGCTGAAATTCCATAGAACGACAAGCAGATATTTTTGTTCACTTATTGTCGCTTGATAAAGACACAAGAAGACAAAGAAAGGGAGTAGACTGGGTATGATTACACATTCACCAAACCTCAATATATACTGGTAAATTTATAGGAGTCAAATTAAATTACTTCCAACAGAGTTATTTTTTTATTTTTAAAGAACGATAGGGACTGTGCTGTATCTACTGCTATCTCCTGACCTTCTGCTGTGGACAAACACCAACAAGTCAATATTCTGGTGGGTTCATACTGAGTGATTTATTGCAAGGGACACCGCTCGACTGTACTTGACCAGATTGTGTTCCTCTGATGGACTTCCACATTGGTGAATGATTTGATTTAGAATGGGATTCACAAAGTGATGTAAGAACAACATGCTACGAGGATACGGAAAGTGCAAATATATATACTATTTGAGGATGCCCTTAAAGTAACAAGTTGTTTTGGTTGCAGCAATATCATGCAGTACAAACATATTTTCTTATCATATATATATATATATATATATATATATATATATATATATATATATATATATATATGAGAGAGAGGGGGAGATTTGCTTGCAGAATGTACACATTAAAAAGTACCCACTGTTCACTTTAGAGATGCATATTCCACAACAATTCCAAAATAATCATTATATCCTACGTTTCTGTAACAAGAGAACAGCTCTTGTTGTGAAATGTAACTACCATGTGGAAAAAAGAAACAAGAGTTCATACCACGGCTACAACCAATAGCTAAAGCACAAACTAAACAGGCTTAGCCCCAAGGTTACCTCAGGTTTTGTTTGTGAGCGTGGAATTTATCAGGTAGGAAAATAATTTTTTTCCAGTAGTTTTTGTGTGTTTTCTGTCAATATAAAATGTCTTATTTCTACCTATTGAGAGCTGATTATGTGGAGAAAAGTGAGACTTGCACAACCACTGTGTGGCTCTCTAGTACATGAAAGGTTATTCTGGTGGAAAATGTTTAGAAGTGTACTATCTAAATCTATAATACACTTTTGATGACAGTGTCCATCTCAAGTGTACATTTGCCACTGTACCAAATTACAGGTGGACTGTGGATAGAGCTTTTAAATCACTCCTTAGGTTTGATAGCTATCCAAGCTGATCACCCTATATAACATTTCTCCGTACCTCTTCTCCAATATTTCCCCCAACTTTCTCCTCCTCACTGGATAAATCACTAGATAAATGTTTACTTAATGAAATAATTTGAGCAACAGTTTTCACTTTAACTAATATTCTGTCTTGGGTGTGAATTGCGTTATGCATTGATGGTTATCCAAACAAAAGATCGTCACTCTTCTGCAAACTTCATTGGTATTCTTGGCTAACTTTTCTTTCTTTTCAGGGGTTTTCATATTCATTGATGACAAATGGAGGTCAAAAGCTCCAAAGGATAAAACAGAACAACTTTGCCGTACTCCATTTCACCTTCCTGTCAGTGACTGAAACGCTTGCTCTCCTTTCATCTGCTTCAATGAACAATCAATATGTCCCTGTAGAAAAGAAAGTTTCCTTTTAATGTTAATGTCTTTGTTTTTGGAGAGCAAATACAGAGAATAATTTTTGTTTTGCCGCTGAAAGAATATAACACGTACAAATTTTAAACTTTTTTTTTTTTATCGGAAGCAGCAATGTTTGAAGAATTTTGTTTTCAGGAAATATTGACATTTGATATGATGTTAATGGAGAAAAAGGAACAGAAACAGTTGTAATAAGAAGTAGGCTGCAGTCCAGACAAACATGGCGTGGCCCTTCCTTACTGACATCCTGAGCAGGAAACTCCACAGCTTTGGCCCCTGTGTCACAAATCCTTAGAGACGAGCTCCTCAGGCAACACTTATTAACACTTTACCGTCTGCTTTCTCTTCCTAAATGTTTACCCCATTCATTCAAATTTCCTCTGCTGTCTACATCTTCCTGGCTCCCCCTTTTTTTTTTTTTTTTTGCTTCTACTATTGTCTCTTTTTCCATAATTCCAACTTCCCATCATTGCCTTTCTTTCCATGCACTCCATCACTTATTTCCCACACCTGCCTGTCATGGTTCCAAATGTAAATCATACACCAAATACTTGCAGGTATCCACCAGACATGCAGGAGAGCAGGCAGGGGGGAAAACCCCACCCCTGCCTCCATAAATCACAATTCACTAGACTGCTGCTCAAATAGCTCTTAGCAAATGTTCTAATTGAATAGGGTTGCTGGTGCATTTAAGGAGCAGTAAGATGAAAGTGTGGAATAGACATTTTAGGGAGAGAATGTGCGTGCTGGTACCAGACACAGTGGTGAGCAGCTCAGTTTAGCATTACAGTGGTGGCTCCCTGAGGGCTTTCCCCTCGCTCTTGCAGCAACCTGAGGAATTGCAGGCACTCGAAGAAATCACTGGAAAAAGATGAGTGAGACCAGAAAAGAACCAGGCCGTGACACTAAAATATGCACATTGCCAACAGCGAAGAGTAATTTACATGCAAATTTTGGGATTTTTTTTCCTGTAAAAGTATACATTTTCTATGGGTCATGCTTTTATAGTGATATATAAATCTTTATATATTCTATTGTATTACTGGTTTTACATCCATGTTGTAAAAAGTTGTTTGGCCATCAAAAATTGTGAGAAAACAGGCATAAATTGTTATTCTGTGGGTTTTTTGTGTATGTGTGTTTTTTTGCTTTTTCTCACATCTATTCCTCCTCTGCCCTCGTTATCTCCCCTCTGCATGCCTGTTTAGCACAGCAGGACTCCTCTGGGAGAACAAACCCTCACCGGAGGGTATGGAGCAGTCCCCTCCTCTTCCCCCACTTTGTCTGCCCACTCCTGTCCCAGAGCATTCCTGCCTCTGTGTGCCCCATCAGTCTGCCATATGACCTGGTGGCTGATAAGACCAGAGGCCCCCGCAGTGCCCACTGCCTGGTGCCAGCACTTCCCATGCATACAAAGTCAGTTATGTTGTGTTTCACAGATGGGAAAGGTGATCAAAAACAGCTGCCTTGCTTAAAAACAAAAAGTAAAAACAGAGACAATGGGTTTTCCCGGCAGCATTGCCCCTTGTGACTTTCTTATGGTGAGATTTCTTTTTGATATGCAGACTTAAGCCAAATTAATGCAAAACTTGACATTAAAATTAAAATGCCTCTACGGTTTAAAAATGTTACTTCACAATAACGTAACATTTACATTATGATTTCAACATGATTTTGTTGCAACATTGAGAATTGGTCAAATAAGTAGCATCAGATAAATGTTCACAAATCAAATAACCAGAAGTTTATTGTATTATTATTATTATTATTATTATTGTTATTATTATTATTATTATTATTATTATTATCATTATTATTATTATTTTTTTTTTAAGGCCTGAGAATGAGATTATCTAAATCTGAAAATGTAACTTTCCAAACTTGGTAATACAAAAAAAGGATATATAAAGAAAAACTCTAAACTTTATATGGAAAAGGCTAGGTTCATACCAAAACTGTTAAGACTTAAAGTTGTTTGTAAGCCTGTGTTAGTTAGTTAGTTAGTTAGTTAGTTAGTTAGTTAGTTAGTTAGTTAGTTTCTGCATTGTTGTCATGCAACCATGGACTTTTTTTCATATTCTGCCTAACACTTGTGAAAAACAAAAGGAAACCCCTTTAATGGTGTTATAGCATTCAAACTCTTCTTTTAATTGTGAATTAGCTTCTTTGTATGTTTTCATTGTATTTTTACAGTTTATCCTGGGTGTTGAGCTCCAAGGTTTTGGGGTTGTAAATGCCTCTTTTCCATCCTCCTAATACTTAGTTTACTGAGATTCAAGTTGGGACTCTGGTTGGCACACTCTAAACCTTTAATATTTCTGCCGGTCAGAAAAAGGTTTTTGGTAAAATTAAAAGATTTCTTTAAACCTTAACCTGCCAGAAGTAAGAATAATTTTGGCTCGATTTTATTTCTACATCTCAATATTTAAACACATATTATCCTTGAAAGCATAAGTTCATGAATAGACAAAGAATAGACTATATTGCATTCTGTCAGCCACAATGTAAAATTGTGACTGGAAGATATGTGTTTTGATTGTGTTTGAAATGTTTTTTAGTGTAAACTGACTTAAACCTGGCTTTCATTCTTTCTGTTAAGGCTAAATTTTAGTTTAAAAGTCCTGTTTATGCATTCAAGGGCTAGACACAGATAATTCAACCTGGAGAAACGTACACAGACAAAGGAGGCAATTAGAAAGATTTATTGACATAAATCAGAAAATTTGGCGATGGACCCCGACTGAAGACATGAAAGCTGTGAATGTCTATGAGCATGGATGTTCATTTTAGGATTAGGATTAGTGAAATCTTCGCCCTGGGGTCCGGACACTGGTGGTGGAGGCCAGCGGAGGTAAGGAAGCCAGGTAGAGTCTGCGAGTGCAAAGGAGGAGTTGGGTTGGAGGTGGGTCGAAGCCCAGCTGAAGATCAGGAGAATCCATGGATGTAGAGCTTCATAAGCAAAGTCTTGCAGGATGATTGGCTGAAGAAGGATGAAGACTTGATGCAGATTGGCTGGAGCACGGGCACATAACGAGACAATCAAGGGTTTATGGAGCACCTGGGGTGAGTCTTCCAGTTTGAATTTACATCTAAACTTCATGACCAGCGGTACATCGCTGTGAAAAAACAACAATAAATCCAGAGTTAGAAAGCATTTAATCATAAATTTCTACCAGCAATGACTAGCTATATATGGGCAAATTTATACCTAACCTCAACTGCAGGAGGGGATTTGTACTGATTCCAACATGCTGTTTTTAACAGACATGTTGTTTTTAATATAACACCTATTGGTAATTTAACAGCTGCAGCAGCTGTGTAAAAATATCAGTAATTTATTAATTTATTTTCTTACTACATTTTGGTGTAGGATTTAACAACTGGTTGTTTGTACATTTAAATAAAACATATTCTCCTCAATTTTCCATCTTATACACATTTGCATGCAACTTATTTTATGCACCTAATGATTAACTCAAACATCACCCCTGTCATTGGAGTCCATGTGCTGTCTGGCACAGCTGAGAATATTCCTTGTTACCATTTGTCTGGACACATATAACAAGGTTCATCAATCTTCTTTAGGGACTGCTCAGTGTTCGTATTAAAACCAGCTGGGCTTTGCCAGGCTGACTCACAGGGTGGAAACACACTTTTGTGCTGTCAGAAAAGTTACATGTGGTCAGTCCAACCCAACCTCGCAGAGACAGAAGAGACACAGTCAGGTTCATCCAGAGGGGCTCTGATAAGCTGTCTGAAATACTTAGAATAAGAGACCACTGCTGCAACGTCAAGAAGGAGCAATCAAGTCTGGCACAAAAGTCCATTCCTAACAACCCATGAAAACATTTTTTTCAGAATTCATTAGATATTTCAAGCTTTATTTGTGTGCCAGCAGCAAATATGTACAGTGTAGACGATAAGCTCGTGACTCACTACACAATCCATCTCTTAGAGGGCAAATACTGAAGAAGAATATTAAAAAGTTTCAGCACCAAGAAGCACTGGTCTACCCTCCTTTTATTCTTGACTCTGGAAAATGATTAGGTCAGCTACTATAACAAGAAAAGGTGAGACCTTAGTTGGACTTAAAAGTGCACCCATGTTGAAATGTTGGTTTAATCCTCAAGGGGAAGGAAGAACACGCATTATATGACGGTGTTTTATAAACACATTCCAGGGCAAAGCCAGAGAAGCGAGGCAAGTTAATTTTTCCGTGAAACATTTTCAGGCAGTCCCGCCAAAGGAAAGGTGATGGACAGTGTGTGCATCTGAGTGTAACGGAGAATCATAAGTCTGTGCACACGAAATTACTTGTGTTTGTGTGTGGTTGAGAGAGGTGCTATGACCCCGGTCAAGTCACTTGACATCTCGGCATCTCTGCCTCCCCCAGCTGTATCAACACATTCCCCCTCTCTAGCTGCACAGGCGGGCGGTGGGCCGGCAGCGTGTCAGGAGCCTGGCTTCAGGCCATCGCACAGAAACTGACTGGGTGTTTGTGTGAGTTGTAGGTGGAGGCAATAGTAGGGTGGCTGCACCCTTCACCACATCTCCACTCTGCGGAATTCAGATTATTCCTCTCCACCCTCCTGCCCCCCACTGGCAACAGTGCCCTGGGTAAACAAACAGCCGGGGTCAGGGCCAAAGCAATCAGCACCATTGGGTTGCTCCTAATGGATAGCTCTGTTTGCTGACAGGTGGTTTATTTGCACCTAGAAGTTGATGTGGAATCGGTGGAAATACTTTTTATGAATTGCAGCCTTGCATTTCTTCTACCCATGATTTCCTTTGATGTAACATGTTATGTGGTTTACGAAAAGTGTCACATAAGCAAGAAGAGCAATTATTATGTTCGACTTTTATACATAGTTCTCTGGATCAACTAGTTGGTGAAGACAGGAACACAGAAGCTAAACAAGTTTTTTTGTTTTTTTTGTTTTTTGTTTTCAATTTGACCATTCGAGATCCAAACGTTTCAGGCACAACTTCACCAACTTCCAAGGTGCATGAATAAGGTAGGAGATCAGGTGAGGTGAAAACTTCAGCAAAGCTTCAATTACTGAGGCTAAGCTTTCCCTAGCCTCGTGAGACCATCCTGATCTCGCGAGCTTTCAAGGTTTCACTCGCAGATCAGTCTGGCTACTCTCCGTTGAAGAAAATTTGGAGCCGTTCACCAAACGAACGTCCAATCAGCGTTGGCTTTGAGGCGGGTTGAGGTGTGACGCAACGAGAAGCGCGACAGTTCAGTCTAAAGAACATGGCGGCTTCAGCCGATGAAACTAGCGTTAGCGTGGCTATCGAGCAAGTTTTATCGGAATTACAGAGTATTTCTTTGCTGAGCTAACGAGCCTTTACCTGCAGCAGCAAGAGTAGCTTGGCTTGTGGTTGTGTTTTCGTCGTCGCTCGTAACAGAGCAACGACGAAGCATGTTGACGAGTACGTCATATGCTTCGTTGATCTGATTGGTTTATTTGGCTTGTCTATCACCAACATAGGCCAATCAGCTAACCAGTGTTTTCGCCCCTTCCCAAAATTACTTCAACGGAAGGTTTCCAGATGGATATGCGAAGCAAATCTATCTGGCGGCGTCAGGTTAAGCTTTCCCCTCACATTACTGGAAAAACCTGAATCAAGCGTGTCTTAAAGTTTGGGTCGGCACTTTTTCCGGAAGTTTCCCAAAGCTCCTTTTTGAATAACCTTTTGAATAATGGGTGGAGATGGACAGCATGGAAAAAGTACAATCTGAGAGATAGTGGTAGTCTAAAAAAATTTAATAATAATAATAATAATAATACATGTTATGTGTAATGCATTTGATAACCTCAAAGTTCTGCAGTGGGAGACAGAGTAAAACAACAAAAATCAATAAAACCGTTGTTAAAAACATAAAAGAATAAAAATGTACATAGAGTTTAAACATAGTGCAGAGAGGGACATATCAGTTTTTGATTACAATATGAAAACACATTGAATATAATACATTAAAAGATTAAACATAAAAATGCAAGAATGTTGCATTTTATTTTTATATTTTTTTATAATTTCTTGCTGTATTTAACTCTTCTAAGTGTAATAGATATGAGGAGCACTTTAAAACCTTCATGTTTGACAAATGTTTACACATGGCTCTTTTTAAGTAATTGTTAAGCACGCTGCAAGCCTCATTTCTTTCCACTGGGTGGTATTTTGAGTGGACTTAAAGATGCAGGATGCCCTTCAATGTGATATTCAAAAGAAAAAGCTATTTTGCTAATCCTCGCTGGATTGGTAATATCATTACAGCAGTAAATACATCTTGGAAAGGGAAGAATGAATGGCCCCCTTTGTTTTATTGTTATTGTTTCTGGTGCAGGGAAGCACACATCTGTGCTGCACTGACCGAAGGTCTATACCCAGATGGCAATAGTGCTGCAACATATTGTACAACAAACAGTTTTCATGCTTACTATCCAGCAGCAGCCTCAATGTGGCTTGGGATTTGGGCCAAACAATGCATTACCTCTCATTGAATAACTTCTACTGCTTCCATCCCTTCTTATTTAGCCCTAATCTGAACTGGGGCGTCCCATTGCTTCGGCCGATTTACTGTTTGGAGGACACTTTAAGCTTACTGTCAGAGAGTACACGAAAGTGACACTAGGTTGCAGCACAGACCGATGTTCGTTATCATAACAAGGTGTATGTCAAAGAAAAGCTAAAATAAAAAGCTTATCATACATTATGTGCTTGCAATTGAAAGATACATTTCTAAAGGTGAAAGCCTGGGGGCCCCCGATTGGCATTTCATGCTGTACAGTTTGTCTTCTGACAGCTGGCAGAAGGAAAAAAAATAACCTGGCAGAGGTCTGCTCTCCGCAGACAAAAAAGCAGTCAATAACAGGAACTCAATCAAACTGCACTGGTTTCCGGTAAGCTATGCACTCTGGACTGACTGGTCTGACAGATTCTGGCTCGCTGAAATACTTTTGGCAGCAGCTCGCACCCCCACCACAGCATGGAGAACTTTCAATTGACTCTGTCATGCCACACTCATTTGTACCTCATCTGACTGTGGTTTACGTGTTATATCCAGAAAGGTTAAACAACGTACCTACTGCGACGATTTCTGCTGAGGCCGACACTTAAGACAGGTAAAAGGAGCCTTACCATTTTAAAATGCATATATCATCATTTACACAACATTTACACTGTTTGGGCAAAATGGTTATATTCATTTTCATGTTCAAAATAAGTGAAAACTCCTGAACGAAGTACAAGGCACCCCAGAATGCAGCCAAGGGTTGCCAAAGAGTAATGATGTTAAGTGTGGAAAGCCGAAATCGGGCATTAATACAAAACACAATGTATATCGAAGATAAATGTGATAGTAAAGTCTCCAGATGGAATTTAGCCTTAGAGTTAAGACTTGTTGTGCAGCAATAGGTTTGTTTTGGCTATGAATAACTATTAATAAGTGTCTAGGGCAATAATTAATAAAGTTAGGAATTCTAATCAAAATGACCAAGTCTGGTTACCACCTGATTATCACGAAATAACAGCCAAACAGCTTTCAGTCTCCAGTAATTACTGTTAAATGAATACAGGAAGGAGAGAATTTGTCCTCTGGCATTCCAAATCAATAAGATCCACACAAATATAAAGAATAAATAGAACCGATTTCTCTCCAAAATACAATAATTTATCAAAATACTTCAACTTCCAGATAAAATACTTTAGTCAAGAAACTCTAACTAGGCTAGCAACATTAAAAAAATACTAAGTCAAATTGAAAAGAATAAAGAAAATAAATAAACTTCGTAGAGAAAATAGCATAGAATTTTTTTTTTTTAAATAAAGCCAAAAAGGGCTGTACAGTGGCGCAGTGGGTAGTGCTGTTGCCTTGCAGCAAGAAGGTCCTGGGTTCAAGTCAGCCCTGGGTCTTTCTGCATGGAGTTAGCAAGGTCTCCCTGTGCATGCGTGGGTTCTCTCTGGGCACTCTGGCTTCCTCCCACAGTCTAAAAACATGACAGTTAGATTAATTAGCTTCTCTAAATTGTCTGTGTGTGTGAATGGTTGTTTGTCCTGTTTGTCTCTGTGTTGCCCTGCAACAGACTGGCAACCTCTCCAGGGTGTACCCCGCCTCTAGTGAACACTGGAGATAGGCACCCGTGACCCCATGAGGGATTAAGTGGATCAGAAAATGGATGGATAAAACCAATAAGACAATGTGTTGATATCACAGAACCAATGTTATAATTTTTTTGTTTAAAATTGGGAATTAAGTCTAAATTAACTTTAAAAGCTAATAGAGAATCATGGCTACTATATTTTTCAAACAACCATCTCACAATGCAAACCACAAGGGAAAACAAAATTATTTTCAATAAAATATTGGCTGACAAACTGGTGGATTGCTGGTTCGAACCCCCAAACCATCTCAGTCCTTCTCTCCTTGGGCAAGACACTTCACCTGCTTTGCCTGCTGCTGGTGATCAGAGGCCCGGTGGCACTGATTGTCTTGTAGCCCTTCTGTTAGTCTGCCCCTGGCCAGCTGTGGCTACAATGTAGCTCACCACCACCAGAGTGTGAATGTGTGAGTGACTGGGGGAATAACTGATATGGGTTCCTCAGGACTTGATATGGTGCTATACAAGTACAGGCCGTTTAAGGTAATGTTTGAAAACCCATCTGCCGAATTAGAAAGCAACAGTTCGGACTACTGATTCCTAATCTTTGTGTTGACTAGCCATCACAGTGCTGGTGGAATGGTGTGATGGACTACAAAGACGGCAGAGAAAAATATTTATGGACTCACAATGTGCGACTTGACAGACGGCGGCATGCATGATGATGTTACATTAGGGACTAGCGACTAAGCTAACAGCAAAGAAAATAGTGGCTGCATGCTAATTAGCAACCCCTCTAAGTCCTTTAGGCATCGTTAAGTACCAATATTACAATATTAATCTGTGCTTGCGCTTTTGGACATGCTAAGGCGGATCACTGCGCCAACAGCACAAGCTATGTTGTAAACACTTTTTTTCTACATCATTACAAAATCATTCTCCATTATGCCGATTCTCAGGTGCAGAACTAATGACGGCAATTTGTAGTTTTAGCTGTTCTTAGTGTCTGGGGCGATCTTGTACTCGGACCAGTGCCGGAACACGTCGATGAAGTTTTAATGTTGTCTTCTTTAGGGTAGTGGAAAGGAAACCCCTTCATCCAATAATGAATAATAATAATATTAATAATATAATAATAATAATAATAAAGAACACTGTCACTTCTTGTGGAATCTATGATCAGATTATTTCTGCTGGAGCTCAGATAGCTATATTTTAGGCAGATATTTTTATTTTTTTTAATTATTATTTAACCTTTATTTATACAGGCAGTCTCATGGAGACCTGCTGTTCAGCCAGGGTACGTTCACCAGATACACAAACACCAGACCATACTTTTCTTTGGATCCGAGTAAAAGACTGCCTCTTCGAAGAAGCAGTCTTTTACTCGGCCAACAAGATCAAGACGTTCATGCCCTTATTCTCGCCAATCCTGTGGAGAGCTGCTTCTTATAGTTCTATACCTTTATAAAATCACAGGGATTTCAGATGTGGGAGAAATCCATCTTCCTGGAAGCTGTCAGGAAAATGGGATAATGCTGTGAGTTCTCAGATACAGAGTTTTTACCAGTCTCGTTTTTACTCCATGTGTCCATCCATCTATGACTGGACCCGTCTCTGTGAAAAGTAGCGAGGATAAAACTTTGTCTGAGGGCAGTAGCTTGAAGAGATAACTAACCAGCACCATACCCAGAAATTTAAATGTGACCTTTTGTACATGTTAGCTAACTAATTCACCACAGTGGTGAATAAACCCTCATGACAAAAGCTATAAGTTTAAACACAATAATTGTTGCAGCTTTCAAATATGCAGAATTTCATTTAGAAATGGTCAACCAATGATCCTTTCCATTATAAGTCTAGCTACACTTTCCTGCAATGCTACTAGTGTGTAAAAAAATACAGAGATGCATGAATCCAAATATGCATCATTCTGCCACAGTAGTTCATCACTTTATAGTAAACTGAATCATAAAAAAGATTTCCTGAACAGAACTAGATTTTATTTGCATACATTTTAAAGAATATCTGATGCTATTCTGCCTAAAGTTACTCTAATATCATTCATCTTACAACTATGAGTTACAACTCAAACATTTTTGCTGCACAGTGGAGAGTCTTCAAGGTCTAAAAAAGCAACATGAATGCTGTATTTAGCAGTGGCATGGAATGAAATGCTTTTTTATCTGTCTGGTGGCAAATTATCAAAATTTTACAAAGTGAAACCTCATCCAGTTACATTAATGTTGGTTGTCAGAGAAGGGCTTTAGTTGCATTTTCAGTTGCCCATGGCAACTAATGCCACAGTCTGTAAACCTCCAGAGTGGCGAGCAATGTTGGTTTTCCATGCTTGGATTCCAAAGAGCTTGTCATCATCTCCACCTTGTTTAGTCTATGTGTCACTGTCTATCAGTTCACTGTAACACCTAAATATCCCGTTTTTTCCACACATGCCCTTCAAAAACTGTGTTGTAAAATCAGATGGAGCTTGTATGAGTGTTTCTAGGTGATACAGAGATGCAGTAAGGCAACTTAAAATTATTTTGTTTCGTGTTTGGCATCTGTCAGGTGCCATCTGGTGGTCATAACCTAATTCAACTATTTATTTTCCTTTTTTAAACATACTATATTTACAAAAAAATACAATTTATTTTTGTTTACCTTCTTAAGTTTAAATCTAAACTGCCTTCATTGACAGTAAAGTGGAGCCGAAGTCAAATTCCTTGTTAATGTACACAAATGAAGCTCGTTCTGATTCTCGTGTTAGATGTAGTTGACATTTTAGTAAATGCAACACAAATTATAGGTAGGATTGAAAATGTGTTTTATGTTAATATTTCTTAAGGCTCTGCCTTTATTTGGCATTTTACTGAGAAGGAATAACATGTCATTAAACAGATGTAGTCAAGTTCTTTCTGTGTTTTGGATGTAGCGCAGCTTTCCCTGTGTCTGTTTTGGAGAACTCACCTCAGGACTCCCTCTGTAGATCTCCTCACCGCTCCTCTGGCTTTTATCCTGGAACCAACTAACTGGATATCCCATCACTCACTCACCTGCCTGACAGCCCTCCAACATTCACCAATCTACAACTCCGACCTGGAAATGGGACAAGGAGAAAATCACCAACAAACCCACTAACCAATCCCCTGCCAATCTCAGTTTTTGTGGATATACTCACCTCCTCCTGGTACACAACCTCCTCATCTGCCAGCAAGACACTTTCTTTCCTACTTCATTACAAAATCATTCCCCATCTCAGTTATCAGACTTACAATCTGTCTCACAACCTCTCCTTTTTTTGACCTGGACCACTGGCGGGTGTCCAGACAAAGATAAACAGAAGCTCGGATCAGCAGAAAAAGCACGACTACACAAACACCACACACCAACCCTACATATAAAAGTCAGATAAACATCACCACATTAAACGTTCATACCCTGTTTTATATTTCTTTTGTTCACAACAATCATTGCAGGTTAACTATGGTGTGAAATGCCAATCATAACATTTACATTCACAATTCACTTTTTTTTCATCTGACCTGATTGAGGAGCATTAAAACACCATTCTTTCCAATACAGGACATGAACTTGTGCTAAGGGTCCTATTCACTCTGCACATATTTTTTTAAAACATGAGCTGGACATATTACAGCTGCAAATATGCTCATGTAAAGCAGTTTTTTCATTCAATCATGAAATCTGGTCACAGCGGGTTTTGCCAGTCAACAGTTGGCTCATACACTCATATTCAATAAATTAGAATATTGCTGAAAAGCTCATTTATTTTAGAGACTTGATTAACAGAGTGAAACACATGGTATTTATTAATTACACACAGACAGTTGTTTTATATTTGCTAATTGTGATTTTTGTACAAGCACAAAATCTTTTTTAACCTTAATATTACATTTGACCAACAAAAAACATTGTTAATACTGTAATGTGGGCTTAATGAAAAATATGTTTAAGTTGCTGAAGGGCTTTATTGTCTCCTGAATTTATAATATATATATATATATATATATATATATATATATATATATATATATATATATATATATATATATATATATATATATATATATATATATATATATATATATATATAATATTGAGATATTAGTATTGATATATTAGTATTGATACAACCCTTGGGCTCTGACTTCTGATTTAGTAGAATCAAGGTTTCTGGCACAATGCTGTCTCTCTTAAGAGGTTTAAGAAAGTTAATTACATCTACTCATGGGATGCTATGTAGGCGCCATCCTCTGGCAGAGAAACTAATCTGCACTTAGCAACAGTTTATTATCACCAAATATTTTCCAGCTACTCTCCCTCTGATTCCCACTTTTTCCTTCCAACGCGATAAAAGAAATATAATCAGAGCCGAGCAGAAGAGATGAAGACGGGATGAAGCTTTCACAACTGCCCCACCGCATCACCTCCAACATACACAGACATGTGGACCACCACCCTCTCTCTGTACACTTTCTCACACTCTTTCTCGCCCTACCGTGTTTACAGCCTTGGCTTCAGACTAATTGAATAAGCAGCGACCCAGTGGACGGCCTCTCCAAGGGATTAGGATATGATCTCAAAAGAGTGCTCCTCTGAGGGCAAACACAGCCAATCTAGAGCCATTTCATGCTCCGTGCTTCAGCACACAAATGGCCTGCACAAACACACACACACACACACACACACACACACACAGAGACAGAGAGAGAGAGGGAGAAAGAGTAACAGGGAAAAGTAATTCATGCATTAAATTCTGGTCTGTCTTTTATGAAACACAGCTGTTTTTCCTCGATGTCCCCCATTTGCCTCCCAAAAGTGCTACACAATACTTCTGAATACTAAAGTATGCACGACATCCAGATTCAATAGATGGTAAAAATTATATACCTACATATTTTTAATTTTCTGCTTAATAATTACTAGTAATGATTGGTTGTATTGGAGTTTTTAGAGCAACCACAGACTGGTTTTAAAAGGTCAAACACCCTAAAATGAATCATTGTGTTCCAAAATCTTGTGTACTCGGAACATGGACCCAGTTATTAGACCATAGCTGTGTATAATTAAGAACAAATTCTAAAGTATTTGGCCATTCAGAGTTTTAATCCTAAAAGGAGTTGCATTGAAAACAATTTAGCAACGGTAATTTTTTACATCTCTGTTCAACTTTTTTGTCTCTGTCGCTCCAGAATAAATTAAACATGAAGTTACCCTTAAAACAATTTCTACCAACTTTAAAGCTTGAGGAAGTAAGTCCAACAATGTGGGTTTCATTACATATGGGAGCAAATGTTATCATTAAATATTTGCAAATTTAGATTTGTGTAAATGTATTACTGTTCTTCTGTTTTACATCTTAGATAAAGTGAAGTGTATAGAAGTCTATTGTTATGATTTTTGAGGTTCTCTTTGGGAGTCTACATCCGAGGCCACACTGGGATGGCTTGGACACGTTCAGAGGATGGATAGTGAGAACATCGTTAGAAGGATCCGGAAGCTGGAGCTGCCAGGCAGGAGGCCTAGGGGAAGATCAAACAGATTTAAGGATGGAGTTATACTTCACATGAAGGTAGTTGGTGTGAGAGAAGAAGATGCAGAAGATAGGGTTAGACTGAGACAATGACTTTCTGTTCCCATAAAAGGGAAAAGGTGAAAGAAAAAGATAGCATAATGGAGTAAACAAGGTTTGTTAACTCGCTTGCCCTCTTTAAACTGAACTTTAACTTTGCTCACTCTTATTAAACATGGAGTTCCACATGGTTCTGTTCTTAGAATTACAACTTGATATATCTTATATTTGTGTCTTTTAAGTTACCTTTTTTTATTCTTTGGGTTTGAAGCACCTTGAATTTTTTTTTTTTATATATCTTTTATTACGTGCTACATAAAAATAAGATTATTCACTGGCTTCCTCTCTTTGCCTTCCTGGAGCAGCCAGTGCAGTAGTTTATGTCTGCCTTTCTTATTTCCAGCTGCCTGTTAGGGTTGTGGCTTCCCGAGCAGTGGTGAATTCCTCCCCCCTGGCAGGGAGAGAAGCATGCCATTAGTCCACCAGAACTACGGCTGCTGTCAAAATGTGAGAAGGGAGTACATCTATTAGATAGATATATTTCCTGGAGGACCGGACTTAATCTCTGCTCTCTGTTTGGGCACATTAAATAGAGACAAAACCCAGATGACCAGTTCTGGATCTAAGAAAACAACGTCTAAGTATGCTGCATTGGATGTGGATTCTATAAGAAAATAATGAAAAAAAGCCACCGGTGGAAAGAATTGCTGCTCAAAGCGCAATTGAATTGAAAAGACAGCATTTGCTAGCTATTGTTAGCTAGAACTGCAATCCATTTATTTTTTTATTCATTTTGACTGCTGAGTTTATTTGTCTCAAAATGCTTTCTACTTTGACCAGCTGCTCCAATTAGTTATTTTTCTGAAGCCGTCGGATTGTTTTCCCCCTATAAATAAAACACATTTTGGAGAGTCAGTTACAAATACTTCTTGTTACTTCACCTCATTTATCTTTTTCACGAGTGTTCGTTGGAAGCTCTTTAGCAGCGGGGTTTCTGTTCCCCGCAGAAAGGCCAGTCTGATTCCTTTAAGTAGCAGAGGGAACGGTGCAGGAAAGATTTGTAATAAAAGCCTACTCAGGTAAATCACTTTTCAACCTGTCATCACCCACAGGGGTAATATTATTGGAAACAGGTGCCGTGTATAACATGTGCATATTTGGCTGCTCAGTCCCCTAAGACTCGCATGCTGATGAATTCAGCACTTCTTTGTGAATCATATTCCAACTTCCCTTTGGCAGACACTTTGATGTTTTTTTTTTTTCGGCTTTATTTATTTGATAGCTCAATTTTCATGTTAGAAATTCCTCTTTAAACCATGTCATTTTTTTCCAGATAATCTTTTTAGAGATATTTCAGCTAAATGATCAACACTTTACTAGTAAATCTTTCAATTAGATTTACATAAAAAAGGATATACGCGCCTAATTTCAGGTAATTAAAAATTGTAGGTATAGTATGAGCTTCATGCGTTCCAAGTGGATGCACAGTGCTGTGAATAAGTATGTGCCTCGGTTTTATGGATCTGCTTTTTTTTAATACTTTTGTTTCACATTATTTTAATATCTTACAAAGAAAACCTGAGAAATTGCAAAGTACAGTTTTTCAGTCATGATTTTATTCATCAAGTGAAAAATGCTTTTCAAAACTTGGCCCCGTGTGAAATTGTAAGTTCACGTCTTGTTTCGTTTGCAACAGCCAGGTCTGATTATTGCCAGACATGTAGAAAGAATAAATCATTTCAATGACAGTCTGACAACATGAAGTAGGCTACAAGATCTTTGAAAGCAATATATCATGGTCTAAATTAAAAAAAAAAAAAAGTCAAGAACAGATGAGAAGCAAAGTTAAGGACAGAACAATTAGGGTGATGGCAAGGAGGCCTCCCAATCTCACATACTTGAAGCTCATCACCAAAGATGCAGCACATCTTCAAAATACCAGTGGAAATGTGCAAATAGCTGGTTATAGATTATAAGAAGGGTTGGATTGCTGTAATATCAATGAACAGCAGCTCAAGAAGGGTGTGCATAATTTTCAACATGCAATTCTTTTTTCCCCAAATTGATACTCCTTTAACAATGTTTTGTTGCATTTGAGAATGCCTGTTGTATTTCCTTAGGGAAACAAATTTACTGGTTGAATAAAGACATTTTTTTTATCTAAATCTGACAGGGGAATGAACCATGTTGGGGTTAATTTGTAAGGAGGTTGTCATACCACACTGTAGAACTACTATGTTAAGAGTAGGCATCCTGCGTTGATATTACTGCTTGAATAGATCAACCAATGAAGTCCTTACATGTTAAGCAGAGGGATTATTGATGTTTTCCATTTTTCTTGCTCTCAACAAATGAAAGCTGATTTTAAATAATTTGATTTCTGAATACTATAATCCTGAAATCTGTATAACTCATTTGTGGTTTTGTTTTTTTTGTTTTTTTTGTTATTTTTAAAAGTCCTTGTAAGAAATTGTATCATTGTAGTTACATCAGGAAAACTCTAGTTACCACTGTTTCAAACAGACCTTTCATAAAGAGAATTAAAGTCACGTTCCATTGTTTATCTTTAAATGAATAATGTTTTAAATTTCCAAGTGTTTCATTAGAAATTGTTCACCCTTCTAATATAATAATTGAGCAAATTAAGAGTAGATTTCTATGACACAACTTTGTTCCATACTATGATGAAACATCTGCCTACCTCTATAGGACATTTGCTTCATTAAGTTGGTGCCTAAAGAAGGCTTTAGAGGAAAGTAAATAAAAAGCATTTTGTGTTAAAAGTCAATGAAAAGAAATTCAGCTTCCATTGAAAAAAACCCAAGTTTGTGGCTTCAGCAATAGTAATTCAGAAGATATTTGAGTAACTCCTATGTCTGGCCGAAGCCTAACTCGCTAAGCTGCGTCTCTGGCCGGTCTATTGTTTGTGTGCGCTCTGAATCTGCAGGCTTTACCGGCTTTCCTTTCTTCCCTAGGCGGTTCAGAGAGGCTGCTAGCTTCACATTCTCATCTCTCGAGCCCTTTTCCTCCATCCCCCTGTGTCCTGTTTACTCTCTGCAGGCCTGCGGCCGTACCACCTCAGAGAATCTCCAGACCACCAAGGTCCTGATGGCTGCCTCGGTTTGGTCAGTGATGGCCCTTGCCATGCAAACAACAGGGAGAGGTGCTGCATCTGATGGAGGAGTGGTGCTGTTGGTGGCTTTGTGGTGTATTTTATAAGACATAACTGAATAAATACATCGCTGATATATGTCATTCCGCTTTGGGGTAATGGACCTCTTGCACTTCTTCTGTGCTGCCCTGGAATTTGAGATTTGAGGCTTCGTGGCGGCTGATAACCATCTCAGAACCATGGAACCATTATGAGAAATAAATGGGATTTTACAGGGATGTTGGGGAAATCTAAAGAAGATGTTTCTCGCTTCAGTCTCACAGGCATCGAATGGAGAAAACCTTCTAGCGGATTCTACTGTTACATCTAGTCTTAGCTCTCGTTGGCGGGAGGTTTTCATACCAACCTTCTTAAATTCCCCTTATACCCATGAAAGTAATGGGAGATGTTATTTTTGACACTCTGAGAACGCTGGAGGGAGAGTTCATGTGGGCCTGGAAATATCCTGGGAGTCTTTCCAGGGTATGGGTTGCCCTCTGCTGGTCGGGGACCACTGTTCCCCTTTTCTCTGTCAGCAATGATGTGGTCAGTTTGCACCGCAAAAGCAAGCACAGCAAGCGCCATCATGGCATTTATTTTGCATGGGTGGTCCCCCTTTACATTGTTGAACCCAGTAACAGCAAGCTTTTCTTTTTTTTTTTCAAATATGTAAAGAAAGCGCTGGCCCAAATTTGGGCAATAAAACGATAGCTGTTGGGGTTAGTCTGCCTTTGACCCGTTAAAGCAAACAGCTCTGGCTAAGCAGGACAGGCCGTTTGTGCTCTGAGGGTTTTCTTAAAGAGAGCATTGGCAGGAGATTGTTTTCCCTCCAAAAGATCTGCCATTGTGGAGAGCTGAAGGGAGATGTTTTGGGCTCTTTTAAGGAGTCGCGATGACTATGAGTAAATTAAATTCTTGGAAAACAAGGCATGGAATATGAGTATGTATGTCTCAGCCACAAGGATAAAAACTGCTTGACTAATTTTCTCCTGAGTTTTGCAAAAGCGAGATCCTGTTTAAGGCAGTCAGCACAGCAGGGTGTTTTCCCGATGCTGGATTGTGCTGATGTGGACTCCAGTTATACCTTTCTGACTGTGGGAAGGATTGCTTGCTGAGGCACTGTGTGCATTGTAAGTCATAGATTTAAAGGGACAATTCAAAGCTTTTGGAGTGAGGTTCTGTTAAAAGGTCATGAGCAGTTAATGTCTCATCTGCTGTAGACAGCTGTGTTTACGTCTTCATCGGGAGTAACTAATAAATCTAGATTAGCTGGTCCTGGAGGGTGATGCCGACAGCAAATCTAAACTGGACTATTACAAACTTGTAATATGTTTCCTTGATGTATAAATATCAAAGAATTTTTTTTTGGAAAGTTGATTCTTGAATTGTATACTCTATCTTTATTCACAATATGGCTTGTTTATGGTCCTTTCACGCACACCGTAAATTATTTTATCTTCTAAATGTTGATTTTCATATTTCTACCTATGAGCTAATGTGAACAGAAACATATTTTTTACATACCGGTTTATTTTATATTCTTGTTAATGATTTTTGTGCACTTTTTGACAATTAGATGTGTTCGCACAGAGTTGGACCCAATTCCTAATTAAAGGAGTTTCTAATCATTTGAACATGTTTTGTTGATGATCTGACATAGAAATAATGCATAATAAGTTTTTATTCAAGTTTAATAGGGTGTGAGAGTTTTGTATTTTCAATTCTAGCATCCTAAAACAAATCCATTCTCAAAAACATTACGGTAGTTTATGCAAACTGTCGTAATGTTTTATCAACCTTCTAACTGTCATAATGTTTGTATACGGCACTTATTTAAAGCAAAGCCAATGGTTTTTCCCAAGAAATGAAGTTAGGAGGTGGTGCCGCAGCGATCCATTTCCTGTGTTAAAAACATTCTAAGAATGGGGCTTGTGAGATATTTCCAGTCAGAGTGACTGTCTAATATGAAAGTAAAGTGGTGATGGGAAGCAAAAATGTCTATGCAGTTTTACATTTTCTTTCTAGTTGGAAACGGTTTTCATATTCCGTTGTCACGGCCTGATTCACACACAAAGATCATTCATGGTGCACTGCCCCAACCCCCATTTCCTGTACATACAATATTTACTTTCTGTATAAGTATCCAACCCAATCCAACTGTGACAATGGCTTAGAGTTTCATAAAGAAGCTTTTATATAAAGCATTTTTGAGATTGGAGTTGTTTTAAAACTGTAGAAGTCCAGTTTGACCCACTTTGGACTCAGGTTTTGCCTCAGCCATCTGGGTTCATATCAAATGAAGACACCAAGAAGTGTAGGTACTGCAGTAAAAAATGGTAACTCCTCATATGCTTTTAACAGAACAACATACACACACACACACACACACACACACACACAAAAACTTTGGACCATACTTGTAATGTATTTGCTTGTATTTCATCGGAGATAAAAAAAAAAAAAAAAAAAAAACACGAAACTGTGTTCAGCATAAAATCAATCAATCTAATCTAAAATGTCATGTGTCTACCCTCCAAAAAAACAGGGTAAAATGTTATTTTGATGTAGGATTTTGTGTCTCCACCAATAGAAGGAAACACAAAGTAAAAGGCAAGAATCTATAAATGGTCTTTCCAGTTGAAAGATGGCTGAGTACTGCTTTTAAGTCTCAACAAACACAAAAAAAAGCCTGTTTTAGCTGAAACAAAACCTGGAACAGTGAGGGCAAAAAGGGTGGATTTGTGGCTCCTGACTTTAAAGTGTTTGTGTGAAGTCTTGAAGAGTCTGACAGGCACAGGATATGCATGGGCCATTGTTAGGTAGTTCAAGTGCTACCTCAGTGGTTTTAGCAACGACCACCCCCAACTCCTTCCCATCAGAGTAACACAAGTCAGAGGGGCTAACAAGACCAAAGCTTTTTGACTGCACTTTGTTTTAATGGTCACCTCTGCTTTTCTTTTTATGTGTAATTACATGAATACTCCCCATATGCTGTTAATTTATCAAATTGTAATTATTACTTTCTGTAAGTATTTACCAAATGAATAAATATCAGTCAAAAGCATAAAATAAACCCTTGTTACATTACCCTGAACTTTCATTAATTTTTTTATAGACCAAAAAAAATTGCACATAACTGTAACGTGAAAGAAAATTATACTTGTTTTTTAATCGCCATGCTTTTGTATTTAGTTCCTTCATTTGATACTTCTAATTAAAACCCAGTGCAACCAGTTGCCCTCGTAAGTCACATAGATGATAAATAAATTACTTTGATCCCTGTAATAATCGAGTTGTTCTGTGAAGGGCTCAGAGGTTTGCAAGAGGATGTTAGTGAACAAACAGCATGATGAAGACCAAGGAAAACATCAGACGGCTCGGGTTAGAGACGGGGAGCATTAAAATGCAGGTTTATGCTGTAAAATAGTTTCCCAAGCTTTAAACATTGTATAAAGCGGCGTGAACAATTAATCGAATCTGGCTTTGAGAGCAGCAAGAAGAAAGGCGTTTTTGAAAGGAAGCCATAAAAAGTCAGTTTTACATTTTGTCACATGCTTCATACACCAACAGGTTGGATTTTCTTGTCAGAAGGTTTCATATCATTGACTTATGTCAACAAAAAGCATAAGGCTGATCAAATTTTAGATGCTTATACTAAACTGCACCTTCATGATACAACTAGTCACAGTCATGTCAAGCAGACAGATATATGATCGCTATATTTGATTACTTATTTATTTTTATTTTTTTTTACATTTAAAGCCTAAATACTTATGTATTATTTCTAAATAACACATTATGTTACTTCAACTAAAACAAATGGCATTCTCCTGTTTTGCATTGTTTGATCTAAATTCAATTTTTCTTACCAAGGTGGCTTCATTTAAATTTGTCTGCAGGTTCCAGTTTTTTTTTTTGTTTGTTTGTTTTTTAGCAGTTCCCATCCAGGTCAGTGTGTACCGCAAACGTTGTGTTGCTCTATCACATCCAATCCCAGTTAAATACAGAGGCTTGTGCCTCTAATGTGAGAAATTTATGAAAACGATCCAGCTTGATGTTTTTGCAAGGCATTTCAAGTCTTCTCACAAATTCAGACTATATTTTCTCTTACATGATATTAGTATAATATTGATTTTATTAAAAAAATAGGTTTATTACAAATCTAACAAGTTTATTTATAGTGTTTTTTAGTTTAACAACAATCCTTTAAAAGTGCAATGGTAAGAGGGTGAATCATCGTCCAAAACTCCCCTGAATAGACACAGGCACAGTAAATCTTTTTGCTTGCACCGCCTGCCACACAACACATAAAACTTCTGCCTGAAAATGGGCTCTTTGTGTGGTCAAGTGAATATGGCCTGAAGAATGAACCGCAGCACTGTGCCTCTTTTCCTGTTTCCCTCTTCTAAAAGCAGACTGGCCTCAAACGAAGGCAGCCTCTGAAATGCCAAAACCAAGAGCAAACCAATGAGGAATTTTTAGCTCGGATCAGGTATCAGTTATCTAAAAAAGCAACTTACAAATTGACATTTTCCTCAGAATTAAAGTAGCTAGACAGTGAAATAAAGGCATATGCCTTGTAGTTCCATAATTCTTTTGCACATCATGTCTTTGTCAACGTTCCAACAAAGCTTCAGATAATCTCATCTTTCGCCTCACCTCGTTCTGACCCTCATCTCTTGATTTTCAGAGTTGTGTCTTTTATCTGCTCCTGTTTCCAGCTCCGTTGTGGGAAACATTTAACACTACAAAAGCAGCGGTCTTATGAGTTGCCATTTTGGTGCCTTCTTCTTTTTTCTGTGTTTTTGTTGGCTTGACTCCCAAAAACTTGCTGTTTTTGGGAGCCAAGCAGAAAGCAGACCAAGGGTCTTTTATCCCCCTCAGCACAGCCCCTGTTGTGGAGAGTCGGCAGCTCAGCCCACCGATGACCGTGCAATGGGAGGGAGGGAAAAACTCTGTGGGTGGGATGGGAGAACATAACTGAGACATGTAGGATGTGGATGTCAGAAGCGTAAGAATGCCTAGAATGTTCTATAATGTATGTGTGTGTGTGTGTGTGTGTGTTGGGGGGTGCTGTCTTCACCACAGTGGACGAGGCAAGACAAAGGTGCACCAATGAAACATGACAGGAGCAGAATAAGTAGATGTCTGCATGGGTACAAAGTCAAGAAGGAGTTCATTGGTCTGGCTCGAGAGATTTGCCCAGATAAGCACACAGGCAGCCTGTTCTTACACTCGCTCAGACACACAAGTGTCATATTCACCCAAAGCACGCATTTATTTTGCTTGAACAAAAGCTCGGCTCCTTTTATTGCCTTCAGCAAAGTCTGGTCTGTATGAGTTATTCTATGAAGGAGTGAAGGTAATACACACAGAAAGAGGTGAAGCATCGAGCCTCTCCGGACAACAGAGGCCTCTCAGTGGGGCTGGCAGAATGAACTGAGACCCCATGCAGGTCTAGGGATGAGCCAGAGGGATGAATTAAAAACAACATGCGATGGAAATGGCTCCACTGTAGGACCGCCTGTCCAGTAGTAGGGCCCAACCCGGAGGTGATATGGAGCCGAGCAGATGACCCAGCAGCAGGGGGACCTCTGAGATCATTGAAGGCTTCAAGCATGGCTATTTGATCAGAGTGGAAACCACTGAATGAAAACATTGGATAAAGCAAGCTGCTGTGTTTTCCCTCCTTGTCTGGGAATCAATCTGCAGGTGGGTGGGAGCTCTTTTCATTTTGAAGCTTCACTGTTATTGGGTAATAATACAAACCCCACAGAGGCTGTGTGAAACTGTACTAATCTTGACAGGCATTGTGTCTCATAAAGTTGCAATATAAAGAAATTTTGACCATTTCACACACAAATATTTTGTCATTAAGGAAAATGTATATCTTCTGACATTTCATCAGGTAGGAGCAGTGAGAGACAACCTGAGACTCTTTTGGATCCTCTGCTATCTATTTTTATAAACATATTTTTTGGCAACAAAATGTTCTGACATTTCATCAGGTAGGGGCAGTGAGAGGCAACCCGAGTGTTCGTTCCCGTGAACCTCAATCTTAGTGTGACCACAGCACACAGTTTAATTTAAAGTCCTATACAATTTTATGAACTCCACATGTTTACATTTGTGCTAGTAGGTCAGAAAAGTTTTTTTTCACTCCCAAACAAGGTGTTGGAATGTAATTTAACCTTGTCTGCAAGGTGAATTTCCACGTTACTTCCACGTTACGTTCAAAAGCACAAAAATCCATCTAAAATAAAATACAAAATGAAATGTTTTTTTCTATGTCATGTTGTGACATAGAAAAGAGCTTGGGAGCTGCATGATGAGATGAATGATAATTAAATAAATCAAATAACAAACTGACAGGCAGGGTTGGTAAAGACAAAGACCAGGAAAGCACACTAGGCTGACCAGAACAGGAGGTAGCATAATGGAGGACCTGACAATAACTACAGGATGTTTACATTCACAAAATTTCACGATCAGATTGAAAAAATTTTCTAAATAATAATCAGTTTGTATTGTGTATGTGGGCACACAGTCAATTAATCCGATCGTAATTAGCGTTTATATGGTTTTATTCTGACATGCACAGTTATCAAATTTCCCTAAAAAAAACACAGAAGAAGAACTTCTGTCTTTGCTGAACGACAACAAATATCAAAGAAAGCACTAATATACAATTTAATTTGTCTTCCAAGCACCCAGGCTGGACTTGACCGGTACAGGAGGAAAACAGGACCTAACAAGAATACAAAACCATAATGAATGAACATACTATGACAAGATAAAGTAACAGAACTAAAGACAGTCAGGGTGGGAAGATAAGGATTTAACTGGAACAATAGTAACTAACTAAATCATAAAGAGCAGCATACTAAATGAGGACTGGAAGTTAACCGAATCAAACTAACCAACAATACTAAAAGTTGGAAAAACAGAAAGATGCTCGATCCCCAGGAGCTCAAACTATCAATCAGCAAAACCTGGGGATCTATTTTTTTCAGTGTGAGATTATGCTCCAATCAGAGATGAATTTATTTAAAAATATTTACCAGGGCTGTCAATAAATGTGACCACCACTGTGTATTACTGTAGTAAGTTGGAGAACAAAGAAAGGTAAAGATTGGGGTAATTATTCTTTATTTTGGCCAATTGTCTCAGAGGAAATTTTGTTCTGTGTAAAAAGGAATCAGTTATTAGTCTATGAAAATCAAGTTGCTCATCAGTTGTCATTTTCATTGTTCCCAATCGTTTCTATAAACCCATTTTATGGAGGCCAAAAGCCTATTTTTAAGGACAACAACCCAGAGCTTAAATACTTTACCAGTGAACAATAAACGTGTATCCTGATTGCCTGACTAAAAACAATATATATATATATATATATATATATATATATATATATATATACATAAAGGGTATAAAAGGTTTCCAATATATAGATTGTCAAACCTTCTTTTGCTTTTACATATGTACTTGATAGGGTGACCTGAGTTTGATGTTTATGCTCTACAAATGTTGCAAACCATATCAAAATATATCATACAGTTGAAATTATTAACTGTTGTGTTCATGAGTAGTTTTATTTTTTTTTCTTTATATCTGCTCATTGTGACACATCAACCTCACAAACCAAGTAGCAGCAGTTTTAAGCTGTCTATGACTATTGATATTGATATCAGTGATGGTCATGTGTGAATCCTCTGGGGAAAGCTGTGAGAGGATAATTGGACGTTTTTATTGGAGGCAGGCCACAGTGGTGTAAAAAACAGATCAGTCACTCAGCGTGTTTCCACCACTGG
Organism: Fundulus heteroclitus; assembly: GCF_011125445.2. Taxonomy (NCBI): domain Eukaryota; kingdom Metazoa; phylum Chordata; class Actinopteri; order Cyprinodontiformes; family Fundulidae; genus Fundulus; species Fundulus heteroclitus. The sequence continues at coordinate 18,925,898 of NC_046366.1, forward strand.
ACTCGACGACACGTGTAGCGCTATTAACTGAACATAAACGTGGTCTGGTCCCTACCCCACCCTCCCTTCTCATGCACAAATCAGAACCACCTGCCCAGGGCCCTGAGAACTGCCTGGTCCTCTCCACGGAGCTCCGGTGAAAGAGAGCATGGCTTGTTTGGACAAACGTCAGGGACAGCTACAGGGGCTCTCAGATGAAACGAAGAGCACAGAGAGGGAATCTCGCCCTTCACGTAGCCTCTTTCAACCCCGAGCCTCATCTCTCCCCTTTTGAGCTGGACCCAATGTTTTTTAATTACATCCAGGAAACTCCTGTTACAAAGGACACTTTCTTAGCCAGTGTGGTGGGAGGTTGTGTGAAGTTCGGGGGGGGGGGGGGGGGGGGGGTCACCCTCTGCTTTTTTCTGAGTCGGTGTGGGTGGTAGGCGTATCAGCTAACAAACTGAGAAGGTTTCCACCTGGAGATCCAGGTTAACACTGAGAACCTTCTTTCCCATACCCAGGATGGCACCAGGTTTTGAAAAAATTGAAAAAAATACAATAAATAATCAACAGCACACAATTGCTGTAGCTGTTTCTCCATATCTAGTTTATCCACACTCTGTTCTAATACTTGTCTAAAAAAAGTATTGCATTATAGACATTCAGAAATATTTCCAAACTTTTTTGTTCACTTCCCTGGTCTTTGCTCTGGTGGTCTCTAACTGACAGGAACTCAGGCACTGTTTGTTATCTTTTGGTCCAATAAGTCCATCTGGTTTTGATTTGGCTCCTTGCAATCACCCCCAGAGATGTGGATGGAGGGGACTTACGGGTGAGGTAGAGTGGTGGAGGGGCAGCTCTTTTTCTCTCTCTCTCTCTCTCTCTCTTCTTAAATTGGATTTCTCACCATTCCAATATGGGCCTTGGGATGGAGCAATAGCACGCAGTTAGCTTCGAACCCTCAGGCTTAAGAGAAAGACAGGAATGGGAACAAAAAGGGGAGGGGAAATTCCTCAGGGGAAATTAGTATCACCTGTTTTGCTCCACAATCGGCATGTTCTCAATCAGATTCTCTCTGCTGTTATTTGTTTAAAAGAGGAATGTGTGAACTCCGTCTGAACCATCCCAAACATAAAACCTTTGGTGTCTGATGAATTAAATGATGTGTGAAACAGACAAATCCTAGACTAAACAAACAGTTAGAGATTGGAAATGTTTGTGGAAATTTTTGGAAATTCATGCTCCCAATGTTATATTTAACATTTTGCCTAAACTGTTTATTTGAAATACCCATTCACAACAGCAAGAGTCATAGATTTTGCAAGGGATAATACACTGTGCTAGGATTTGAAATTCATATTGTATGTAAATGCTTACAATTATCTATAAACATGCTGAAGCTGTTTGTAAGAGTGTGGAACCGGTAATATGCCATAATCTTTGATTTGTTTTTAATATTGGTTATTTTTTTCTATTTCACTACATTGCTGTTTGCAAATATGTCTGTTTGTTTTATCTCAAATGTGTGTATCAGACCACTAATTAACTTTGAAACATAATAAAACTTCTAGAAACTATTTCACTTTATTTCTTTAAGCTGTAATAGAACATAACAACCAAGAAGCAGGACATCAACAGATTCCTATCTAAGAAAGAAATTACTTCTTTGAAGAACAAATACTTCCAACACACACGATTGGTAACCCCGGATTTTAAACCTTTTTAAAAGGTTAGTTGGGGGAAATGCCTCCAAGCTGGGGACTTTGAAGACAATCTAGCTGCCAAAGATCTCCGGGTCAAGCCACTGAAAACAAAAGCTACTTTGGTGATCATAACATCATAAAACAAGGCAAGACTTTGTACCCTATACCTTAGGTATATTTTATGCTCTACTAAACATCATTGGGAACATCTAGGATTTAGAGTCAATAACGTTATGAAAGTAGATGAAGTGGTTTGGGGCAAATATAATGGATATTTATGGTTTTCAGAAGAGAAAGTAGAAAATCTAATGGTTAAAATATACTAGTAGTCGGTTATGAAGGTGGTCTCATGCTGTGGTGTATCATATCAGACATTAACTACTGAAACTTTCCAGAATAAAAACTAAAATAAATTCTTGCTTATGGGCAATGCATAAGACTAATTTATAGGCATGGGTCATACATTAAACTGCAAGTACATTTCTTTACCATAATCATTTTAATGTGCGTGAATAAAAGTGTTTAACTTTATCTTTGGGTGGAACAGTTTGCTTTTGTGGTACTTCTGTCCAAGGAATACCACAAATCTTTTGGTACTCACAAGAAAGTCTGCAACAACTAACCCTGTGCCCCTTTCCTTTTCAGAATAAGATTGTCTAGTCTTTTAAAGAATAAAACAGGCTTAATGTAAAAAGAAAATAGTAAATTTAGGTTTTACACATCTTGCTTAATATACATAAATAACTTTGTCCCTCCATATATACATTTTCCCAACATCATCACCAGCCCACACATTCAGTTTATTTTTTTCAAGTCACACTGGTTTTTAAATCTGTTTTCATGTCACTTTATTCGGCTTTAGCAGTCAGTTCTGCTCCAATCCGAGGACAGATGGTGCACAGTCAAAGACTGTCTATAATTATTGGGAAACTTGCTCAGTATAACTTGTTTTCCTTTTAGACGTCAGGTTAGGTGAAGTTGTGATATATTGTGATATATTGTCCAAATATGTAATATAGATTAAGTAATATCTATATTACATTATATAATGCCATTCTTCAGAAAATATAAGAAGCACAAAAAAACTGTTTAAAGTGGTTTGTTTAATCAAATGTGCACACTTTACAATTACATGCTGAATTTGTTAACACTCAGTGAACACAACTTCAATTTACAAGCTCATAGCATTTTGTCAGTCAACAAAATATTCATCATTAAGCTAAACTAAAACTACATAATGGCTGTCTGGTTAGGCAGTGGATTCTTTTTTAGTTTGCAAACCTTCACAGAAGGAAATCTAAAGGTTTTTTATGCATAAAAAGAGTCTACAAAAGCATCTGAGCAACCAGAAAGACTCAAGCGACATGACAGCTAAAATCTACAGAACTGTAAAAAAAGTAAAAGTAAAAAAAAAAAAAAAAAAAGAAATTACAATGGTGTGGGTCACATTTTAGCTTTGAAATGGGCTTACACAAATATATGCAACACAAACTAAACAACTATTTTTGGTTGGTAAGACATAAACTGTGTATCTGAACATACTTTTAACCTTTCTTAAGTTAAATATATGTTCTGAAAACAGACGCGGAAGACATGAAGAGACTCGACCATACAATCTGCCCACCAAACTAGATTAGTGAATTATCTTTGTTTGAATAAATAACATTATAAAGTGCAGTTACTATATATTCTAACAGCAGACATAAAAACTTTCAATTTCGCAATATTCACAACATTAACAGTGGGCCTACATCAATTAATTACTTTATTCTAAATCATTTACACACTGACTAAAAGGAATAGCCTATGTATGTATTAGATAAGTTAATTGCCGCAGGTTACTTTCACACACAGCACATTCCACATTTGTTAATAACCTTGAACTAAAATTCATCTTTTAATGCTTTAGCATAATCACACAGTAAACTATTTGGGTTTTTCTATCACCATGTTCTGACTTTATTATAATGGAATGCTCACTTGTCCATTTTGAATTTTGGCTCAGAAAAAAGGGACCCCATGTCGCATTATATTGTTTGGGGCACATGAAATCAGCAATTACTTATTTAAAAAAGTTCCTCAACAGTCTTCTATCACCCAACTGGAAAATGTTTGGTAGAAACTTAAGAAATGCAGTAGATGCATTTGATTTCTTTGAATTGTTGCATCTACCAATGACTGTGCTGAAACCTTTTATTAATAGTAAATCTTTTCCCCCACTGAACAAATGTTCTCAAACTAAAGGTTGGAATTTTCTAAAACATTCAACGTGATAAACACACATCTGCCTTACTTCAACGGTATGTGCTTCTGTCTTTCCCATTTTGATGAGCAGCTGCAAGAAATGGCCTTCACTGTGTCACGTCATATCCATGCCACAGGAAACAGGATGTGGTACACTGCTTATTAAAATTGCTTTCACTGATCAACTTAAAAAATAAATACATTTAGAAATGTAAATGTAACTGAAGTGTAACGTATACATAAGTCCTTCAGTTACATGTATTCCTTATAAATTGCGAGCCTGGCCAATAATTATGAGTGGACTTTGATAAAAACAACCATTTCCACATATAGGTTTTTGTGTTCACATAATTAATGTAGTTTTACTAATGCAAGATTTTCCTAACAATTGCAAAGTGAGATTATGCTACAGCAATAAAAAATTGTTTGTTTTAGATGCATTATTCAGAGTCTTGAGAAATATTGAGGACTTAGTTAAAATAGTTATTTGCTTCTATGCAATAACAGCAGAAGACCTTTTCTTAGCATGTCTAAGTCTTTTGCAAGGAACAAAGAAAGCTCCACAACACATCCTTTTTAGTTAGCTATAAACGAAAGGAAGCAATGTTTGAGAGTGATGCCTAAAGCCAAACGTCCAATTCTAAGGAAAGCAAAGATGGCACACAAATCAGCCTCAAGTATTAGATACATAAGGATTTCTCATATACTCGTAGCACCGGGTTTTTTTTTATTCTCAGAGACAGAAAATAATAAAACTAATAAAGTACAACTCAATGGCAGATCCATGACATAAAGTTTTAGAAGCAAATAAACATTATGAATTCCGCAAAAGCTGAATAACAGGAGCATTTCCAAAAAATAGATATTTGAAAACTAAAAAAAAGGATAATGCATGGCTTTACAAACTGGCAACAAATTAGAATAAACTAAGCCAGGTGAGAGTATTATGCACATTGTTAGAACATAGGGATCACATGACAGCAGAACATTTGTGGGGTAACCAGAATATCAGTCAAAATCTCAGGTTCTTAAATTGGATGTTGAGGAGTCTGGGAGATATTCATAGACAAAGAGGGTTGGTCCAAGTTGCCACAGCAGAAGCCATCTCGTTGGTGTCCAGGTCTGCAAAGAGGCATCGAAAAGGCTTTTTACAGGAGGTCTAAAAATGTCGTTTCTCAAAATAAAAATATAAAAATGATTCCATGGATGGATGGATGGATGGATGGATGGATGGATGGATGGATGGATGGATGGATGGATGGACATGCTCCCCATTACCTTAAATATCAATCAAGGGCACACATGATGATCGCCGTGATCTGCACATAGTTTTCTGTCAAAAAATGCAGAACATTGTGTAAACATTTATTTTACATATATTAGGTGAAGTCAAAAGACAATCGCTTCTTATCGAAGCCATATATTTATGTAAATATATATACATACATATGTATGTATGTATGTATGTATGTATGTATGTATGTATGTATGTATGTGTGTATATATATATATATATATATATATATATATATATATATATACATACATACATATGTGTATGTATATAGATTTATATATGTGTGTGTGTAACTTCCACTGTTTAAAATCTTGTTTCCTTGCCTGCTACAGTATGTACTATGATATAATGTAAGTAAATATTTACACCTAAATGACAAAACCTCCACTTCTGATTCAGAATTCCACTTAGCTCTGAAAATGAAGGATAATTCACTACGAGGAGCCAAAAATAGTTTTTCAGTCTTGTTCATCTACCTTTGTATACAGATGATGATGAAGAACAGGGTCGGACAACCAAGGATGCCTCAAGGCCTCACAAGCCCCCATCCTCCAGCTGATGAGAAACATGTTTTATCTTCATTAGATTTGAAAAAGCTCAGATCATACAGAGACACAACGCACTTACGTTTTATTTACAACAAGGAGTCTAGTGATAAAGTCTTTGGCTTCCTCTGATGTATCGCCAAACTCCTGCTCGTCAAAGTTCCACTGACAAGCCAAAATGTTGTTCAGAGTCTGATTGTCATCATCGCCAAGGAAGGGACACAGACCGCTCAGGCTGGCATTTGAAGAGAAGGGCTTTTTAGCAGGGATTCGAGCACAGCTGCGCGTGAATTTGTGTGTTTACCCACAGCATGTAAGTGATGACACCGAGGCTCCACATGTCTGTGTTGAACGACACAAAGTCGTAGTTGATGACCTCAGGGGCTAGAAACTCTGGAGTTCCAAAATTCACCTTTAATTTGTCCTGTGGTTTGTATCTGAAACAGGAGGTGATTGTTGCTCAAGCCGGGGAAATTTGACGTTTTTAAAATAACAGTGAAGCAATCAATAGATGAGAATCAGAATGCCAAACTTACATCCTTGCGAGGCCAAAATCAATGATCTTAATCTTGTTGGTCACTCTGCTCACACACAAAATGTTTTCTGGCTGGAAAGATCAGAAACATGAAACACGACCTTTCAATTATTCTCAGTAAATTAAATAATGAAGACTACTGGAAATGTTTTTCAACAACTACAATACCGATTAGTATTATTAACGAAGCATCAGATTTTAAACATCATCTGAAATAAAAGTAAATAAATTACATACTTATTTTATAAATTCAGATAAAGTGTTGGTTGCGCAATCCTACAGCAACAATGAAAGTGTCTCCCAAAGTTATCCTAGAAGGTTTCTGGTATGTGTAGCTAGTATTATTGCTTCATCCTCAGTAAGTGAGGCAGCATTGGAGCATTCACCTCAGGGGGAATGAATGCAGCAATCAGTGACTCAATGCAACCAGTTGGGTCTCCTTAGATAAAACAAATAATATGTCTGCCTGATTTGATAGAATTGACTTTGTAAAGTGCCTTAGAATGACGTGTTGTGAGCTAGAGCTGTATAGATAAACTGAATTGAATTGAAAACCTTTTAATATTATCTATAACGACCTGTCACTGACTAGCTAAAACAATATTTATATTTAGACTGTGAGTCCCCATAAACCTTGTCTGACTCTGGAAAACAAGCCAACTTTTGATTAATCTATCATAATTTTTTATATATAATAATTAAGATCAAAACAGAAAATCAGAAAGCAGTCCCACATCATGATGCAGCTTGCACAATATTCTGGTAGGACCTTTGGTAAGACGTTCTTTTCGCTATCACTTGATTTGTGTTCTTGTGTTTGTCCAGTGTGTCACAGGGTGGGTGGGAGACATTGTCCAAGATGGAGTGCAGCTTTGGCAGCACCCACCTCAGTGGATCCAGTTCGACTCCCACCACGTCATTGGTCTTACGGATGAGTTTGAGTCAGTTGGCATCCGTCACCCTCAGCCTTCTGCCCTAGTATCCACGGCAATGGATGACACTAGCCACCACAGACCCCAGCAGATGTTGCATGACCCCAGGAATTTCAGACAATAAAGACGACTCTGGCTCTTCCTCTAGAGGGAGTCAGTGTTCTTTGCCCAGTGCAGTTTATTATCAGTGTTCTCCCAGGTATCTGTGGTCCTGCACAACATCCACACTGTCCCTCTGGATGGACACAAAGGTACCGGTGCCTTGTTCCTTTGTCTGTGCCAAGTTGAGCTGCTCCCCCCCGTGTGACAAAGTTGACCACATCAGCCCTGTACTCATCCTCACCCTTGCTGATACATCTAACTGTGGCAGAGACTTCAGAAAACTTTTGAAGGTGGCAGATCTCTGTCCAAAAGTGGAGGTCCGTGGTGTAAACGGTGAAGAGGAAGGGGGAGAGAACAGCTCCCTGTGGGGCGCCAGTGTTGCTGTCCACTCTGTCTGTGGTGCAGGTGCAAATACTATGGTCTGCCACATACAGCCCAAAAAGTCTCATACATATTTAAATTCTATTTATTTTCACTTGTATCATTATTTCAATAAATATCAATATTTTGAAGAAATTCTGAAAGGTCCATAGCCTCCATCCCTGTTGATATCTTATGTTCTTTATTGGTTCTGTTATGTTTTTAGAAATTTTAATAAAATTATAAACTGCATTCCAAAGACCCTTTTTTAGAGACAAACTTTGAGGGAGACAATTTTTTTTTTTTTTTGTGGTATGGTTTTGCACAACACACAATTTTCTTTCAAAGCCACAAGCGACTAAATGTCTTGACAGTTTCACAAGTGTGAGAATTGGCAGAATTTGGTAATGTCATTAATATTATTCCTTCCACAGTTTGTGCTCTTTCAATTTAAGAGTGTATATTTTTTTTTCGGATACTCTACATTCTGATGTCACAGTTCAACCAGACCAGTGTTATGCTTGGATGTGTATTTATCTGCGTTACCTTTAAGTCCAGATGCAGTATGGACATTTTGTGCATGTACTGAAGGCCATCACAGATCTGCCTGATGAACACCACAGCATCCAGCTCCATTAAAGTGTAGTTTTCATCAATAATCCTGTCAAACAGCTCCCCTCCACCAACACTGATGTTAGAGACAAATACAAAAAATAAGAAAACAATTACATATACAACAAAATGTGTAGGTATTAAAACAAAAACACCAATACAAAAATAAAATCATTTCAGGAATTAAAATACTGAGCTAGTTCATGCTCTTAATTTATACATATTAGACTTATGTAGTGGGAATTAAAAAAAAAACTGTTCATACTATTCAAGCACAAGGATGATGTCATTCCTTGACTCATAAGCTGCATAGAGCTGGATCAGGTTGGCATGGTCCAGATTATTCATGACCTGGATCTCATTCTTCACCACGTCCTAGCAAAAACACAGGCACAGAAAGATGCAGAGGCAAATGAGAAGACACGGCCACGGGGACATGGACAGACAAGCACACAAAATGAGAGCTCTCAGCTGTTCTCTGTGAATGGAGACTGTGCATCTACTGGTCTAGGTCAGCTATTTCTCACCTCGGTGAGATGTATTCCCTTTGCGTCTGTTCCAGGAGTGGCCTAACAACATTCTAGTAAGCACTAAAAAACTCTAACGGGCCCCCGGGTTTTTTTTATATATATCGCAAGTGGCTAAGTTCTCATGGTAGGAGTAAAAATAGACCAGTTCAGCGTCATGGCAATGTGTCTCAGGTGTCGTACCTTTTCTTTCTGGCTTCGAGCTTTAATGACCTTCGCTGCCAAAGTGAGGCCTGAGGAGTTCTCAACACATTTGTGCACCTGACCGAAACGCCCCCTACGGAAGAGACAGGGAGAGAGAACAATGGGCTTCCTGCTCCTGCGCAGACAGTCAGCTGCTCTGTGGCGTGCAATGTATGCACCACTGCAGAAAAGAATCAGTTAATGATAAGACGGCGACAGTGTAGCGCATCTTTCCCATGAGAAATCAAGAAGTGATCCCTCCTTCTGGAAAGTACCACGACTGGTCTGTTATTTTATTCAACCTAAGCCGGCCTGCGTCTCTTCTTTGAAGACCCGGATTAACACTTAGTGATTAGCTACCAGCTGGCACTGCGGATCCAGTTTCACATACCAGCCGGTCTTGGTGTAAAAATAACTGCCGTGACTCTGAAGTTATGAACCATTGAGGAAAGGAAAAGAAAAGGGGGAGGGAGGGGAGGACAATTACACAATCAGGCCATAGTGGGGAATTGCCAACATCTTATTCGTGATTTTTGATCAGCAAATGAGCAATGTGAGTTTTTGCTTTTAACTTTTCGATAAGCAGGAAAAGAGGAAAAGCACTCACCCGCCCAGAACCTCTTGCCAGTTGATCGTGTAAAAGGTTCGGATCTGGTTGGGCTTAGCAGACACAATGCGATGATTAAAAGGAGCTGCCGGAGGAGGGGTGGTGTCTAAAGAAGGATGGGGATACAAGAGTAAAGATACTATCTGTTTTCACCAGTTATAAATAAGCCGTTAACATCCTTGTCTCTCTAATAATCAGCTGCTGTTGGCCTTTTACGAGTGCACATGCATCCATGGTTGTATTGGCATACCATGTACTAGCATGTTGTAATAAATATCAATTACCGATATGGTTGTTGTCTGTGTATTAAAGAGGAGTGGGTCAAGGGGCAGTTCAGTTGGTCATTCTGGCGCCCCGTGCATTAAGCCCAGAGGTCAGAAAAGCAGTTTGCTTGAGTTCAAGTCTCAAGTTCAAGACCCTGCTTCTCTCTGAGCTTCATTGTGTTGTCGAATCCAGATTAAGCATGCTGGGGATTCATTTTTGCATACACATCCTCTGAATTTTTTAACAAATAAATAATAATGATAATAATAACCACATGCTCACGAAGTAATACATTTTAATACATATTAATAAAATATTAAAAATAAAAGAGAAGAGAAGAGAAGATAATGCTACTATTATGTATTAGGGACGGGCATATATGCATAATAAATCCTAGACACTTACTATAAACCTTCAGTGATATTTGCTTCCTGAACCTTTACAGATGCATGTCTAAATGTTTTTGTGTGGAAGCTCTTTCCTCTTATTTGGTTGTAAATTATTTTTAATCTGTTCGTTTTGTAAAGCTATCAACAGTTACATAAAGTCTGAAATAGCACTTTGCATTTTTCTCAGAGGTCAATAATAAAGTATAAGTCTGTCTAATAGTCTCTCTCTCTCTAATGCTCCCAATCATTTTTGTTTCTTTCCATTATTTCATTAATGTGAGAATCACATCTTTGTCATCGTGCAATACCTTTTCACCTGAGCTCCACCTAACTCTCTGGGTGGTTTGTTTTACTATATTTTAGGTAGATGTTCCTTTTTTACATAAATCTTCAATGTCAAAACAGGCAACATCACCTTCAGCGTGACAGTCTGCATCCGCTTCAAGAGCTGGTTACACTTCCTCGAAAGGCACAATTTTTCGTTGCAAGTAGACTGCCACACCAGACAGTGACGTAACATGATTGTAAATATATAAATAAATTAAGTATAAAATCATATAAATCTTGCATATAAAGAATGTGTCCTTTTGTTTTGAAATTGTTTCAATTAAACCTAAAGCATCCATAACTAAGCACCACCGATTTTATCAAATCAAGTACACCCCAAAAGCCCTGTACATACAGAAATTTAAAGGGGGGATCTGTTGTCTTTATGAAAGTTTTTTCTGATCTGACCAGGCTGAAATTGTGGTTTCAGATGAATTCAGATCCTTTTCTAGATGTCATGTGAGATGCTCCCCCATTTCAATTACAACATCCTGAGTGAAACAACTTCAAATTTTACTGGTCATAACATTAGAAAATGAGCTACATTTGGAAATGTGTCATTTTCCAGTAGCATCACGCTTCACTGGCGTTGCCCTGCCTTAATGACGAAGGGTGTGACTCACCGATGAAGAAGCGCTCGGCATGATCATCTTCAGGCTTTTTTCCATCAGCATTTTCCTGTCTTTCCTTCTCCAGCTTTTCTTTAAGGTTTAACTGGATTTCAACCCCATCCGCCTTAAACATAGCCCAGTCTTCATGCTGTGACCCTTGATCATCCTCCTCGTCCTCTTTCTGCTGCTCTTCCCTTTCCTCCTCCTTGTCCTCTTGTGCCACGGTCATCTGGTCCTTCTCAGTCTCTGCGCATGGAATCGTGTCTGTGTGGTCGTCGCTGTGGATAAAAGACGATGGGGTTTGTGGGGTTGTTAGGTTTTGTCTCAATGCATGTCCTGTAGCTTTAGATACTGAAATTTAGGTGCAGTTTTGTCTTAACATAAAACAAGCACAAAAAACTCAAACGACCCAGCATGGCCTTTACAGCACAAATTTGAATGGAGACATATCTGTAGAGTTTATATGGCAGGTCATGGTTAACTGCGAATTTAAGATGTTGCAAACAAAAGGTTTTTTTTATTATTAATTCAAACTTTCATCCATGATATTAGGGTCATTATAAACTATTAGAGGAAAAACAAAATAGCAAGAGATATCTGATCAATTTGAATTCTTATCACAAAAAAAATCAAAAGAGAACATTCAAGTGATAAATGTCTTGTTCTTGCAGAAAATTCACCAAAATCTAACATCTTGTTTTGAAATAATCACATGTAAACATACTGATTGCTACATCTGTAGTCAAATTGAAATATCATACCTGGTAGCAATCTCTTCTTTTTTATCTTCGTTGGAAGCTGGCACCTCTGGGACTTCTATTTCTCCTTCAGCAGCAGAAATATCCTCCTTCTGAGGTTCCTCGGGAACTGCAAGCTTATCTTCTTCTTCTTCTTCTGCTTTCTTTTGCACTGCGTCGTCCACAGCTGTCTCTGTTAATGCAGCTTTGTCCTCAGGCTCCTCGTCAACTACTTGCTCCTCAGTAACATCTGTAACCTCGGGTTTCTCAGCCACAGCGGTTGGGGAATCTTCATGCACATAGTCCACCAGGTTGCAAGCGGGAGCCTCCGGTTGCTCTTCTTTATAGTTCACCCCGGCCTCCAGATCCAGCGGTGGGAACAAGTGACCTGACTTTTCTGTGTTTTCTCGGTTCAGTTTCTGCACTTCTTCAAGAAGCAAAGCTTGCTTCTTTGGCGAGATATTATCTACAAGAAATCCATACAGATTTCAAATTAATTCTCTAGGCGACTATATATAATGTACACCTCTCTTATATATGAATAAGTTCAAAATAATTTTTAATTAGTATTGTACTGATACTAATTTTTGTGGTAGGTTTTACAATCTAGATTTTTTGTATTTTATGCTTTGACTTTGCTTAAAGAGACACAACATATCAACATATAAGAACAGCATTAGGAATATTCCTTCTTAACCTTCCTATTGTGAGTAATCAGTAATTGTATCATATTTGGAGCAGAAATGAGGTCACTCTCTGTGTGGAGGAAGACTAAAACAGGAAGAATAAAACAGAATTTAGCAATTTTGTAATTGACATATAAACTGCCTTTTCACATCTTTCTTTAACAATTAACAAGCTCTGTGTCTACTCCCCAGAGAATGTAAACCCTCTGAGATTTCCAAAAAGACTGCCAACATTTCCAAATCCAGAATGTACCGTGACAGGCCAAGGCTGAATGCTCAAAAGGATAAAACACATCACTTTTGCTACACTCTGTTTGGCCTTCTTGTTATCTGTAGAAAGCCTTTGAATCGGCTTGTTACTGAAAGGTGCAGACCATTAAACTTGCCTTGCCCTGCTCTATTTGCAGCCTGAGAGAGTACCAAACAGGTCTCAACATGGTGTAGAACATACAGCGTCACTTGAAATTACTTGTTACATCTCTGTGCTTCCTCTGACTCTGTGATTGTTACTGAAGAAAACTAACTTCCAGTCTTCCCTTAGTAACATTACACAACCTGAAACGTGTTGATACAGTAATCTACTGTCTATTATCACGGCTAATAAAGCTGAAAATCAACCATTTCTGGTCACCAGCCAGTCGTTGAGTACATCACTGTTTCAGAGTTTGAAGTAATTGAATGTTCTCCCTCCTGGAAAAGTTGCAAACTGCATGGAAAGAAGCCATTATAGTTCGTAATATATAAATATTTGGTTCATCTCACAACCTGCAACATCTGGAGGCTTCATCTTCTTTTGAACTTTCAGGCCCTTCTGGCTTAAACATGGCTTATCAGCCCCATCTCTGCCTCTGTGATCTTTTACCTGGGGAAACAAAGTACATGGTAAGTCCTGTAACCTGGATAATATCTGCAGATCATCGATGTCAATGATTATCACTTTATCCCTTATTGTATGTTAGGTGTATTCATGTCCAAAAAAAGCAAGTTTGCCCTGAAATGCTTGTTTCTCTTTTTTTTTTTATACTTTTTTTTGTTGCTTTTTTAAAAAACATCAAAACAACAATATGCAGATATTTTGGTTACATGCCTCATAACATGAAGAACAATACACCATGTAGCCACAATTGCAAAAGCGTATAGACGAAAACAAAAAAAAATGAAACAAGTTCTAGTGTGTGTACAGTTTGAAAGCACAAAAAACCTACAACGTTTCCACATTTACGTGATGCGAGGAAATGCTTTGGTCCGCGGAGCTTTATCTTGTGATAGGGCGGCAGAGAACTGGGCGGACATGCAGGAGTTATCTCTTGCTTCCCTTTATTGGCTTTGTTAGAAGTAGTTTTCTAGTAAAAAGACAAGATGGAAATGCTTGGTAGGGTTATAGCAATATACACAAAAGGGGGGCATTATTATTTTTTGTATAGTTAGAAATAGAAAAGGCAGATTTAAATGAAGCTAGTGGGTTGTGAAAAAGTATTTGTTCCCACAGTTTTTTTATTATTATTTGTCATGCTTAAATATTTCAGATCATCAAACTAAACTTAATATCAAACAAATACAACCTTAGACTTGTACAATGAAGAAATTCCCTATATGTCAACATGAAGTGGGTATAACAATTCTCAAAAGTATTATATCAAGTCCCAATCTAAAGAAATAGAAAAACAAACAAGAAATGGTTACAAAGCCATCCCTGAGTGGCAAACCTTCCCAGAAGTGATTGATCGGTCTATCAAAATCACTCTAAGAGCCTAACGCCGACTCATCCAAGAGGTCACAAAAGAAACCAGAACAACATCTACAGCAGTGCAGGCCTCGCTTGCCTTGATTAATGGTCACGCAATAACAAAGAGGCAGGGCAAAATTAAAATTAAAAAGGTGAGTGTGATGGTTTGGGGCTGCTTTGCTGATTTGGCCACTTTGTAAATTGATAGAGCTGCAAATTCTCCTCAGTGCCTGAAGGAGAATGTCCTTGCCTTCCGTTTGGTATTATAAACCTATATACGTGTGTGTTATGCAGCAAGACAATGATCCAGAACCCAAAACACACCCTCAAGTCCACCTGTGAATGACTTAAAAATAAAGAATAAATTGAAAAAAATTAAGGTTTCTTAAATCCTACTGAGATGTTGTAGCATAATGCTTAAAAATCCTTCAGTGAGGCTGAATTATTATAATCCTGGAAAGAAGAGCGGGCCAAAATTCCTCTACAGGAAGACTCACTGCCAGTTATCACAAACGTGTCATGGCAGCTGCTGCCACCAAGGGTGGTGCAACCAGTTAAGTTTAGAGGGCCATTACATTTTCACCTGGTAGGTTGCAGTTGTTTTTTTGTTTTGTTTTCTTCTATTAAATGAAGTTGTCATTTGCAAACTGCGATTTGTATTTATTCAGGATATCATTGTCTAATTTCAAAATTTGTTTGATCTGAAACGTGACAAAAATGCAGAAAGAAATCTGTATATATAATGTTTATCCAGCACTGTAGAATCCAATAAAATGAAGGTAACTGTATAGGTAAATAACAAAAACTAACAGACTGTTTTAAATAGTAAATGAAAGTTCACATAAAGTGCTGAAATTCGCAGAAATATGAAGTCAGACTTTCAATAAAAGACGTTGGAACACATGGGAGCACGTAGGAAAAATGCAAAGGACAGCCCTGACTAGCTGCCACAGTTATTGGACGTCAGCATGCACACACTGGCTTACATGATGGCAAGCCTCTGCTTACTCATGGCTGATGGATAGGTAGCAGCAGGACAGTGAATTTATAGCTTATCGCTTGTCGCACTCAGCAGTGGAATGTGATGCCGACCCTGTGTGGAAAATATTACAAGCGACTGCAGGTTGTTCTCCAAAAACTCCCAGCTGAATTGACAATATTAAACAGTCTTGAGATCAGGTTAGGATGGAACAACTTGTCTTAAACTTGAGGTGTCCTATATTTGATTTCCAATGTAGTGAGGTAAACAGAGAAGAGGGGTATGTTTCTTGCATTCGTGCTTACCTAGAGACAGTTGTGGGCTACAGAAATGGAAGATAAGAGAGTGTGTGCGGAGACCAAAGCAACACGGAATAAATGTCAAATATTTCACACCTCTGGCCGAGAAGATCGAGCATGCCCCCAGAGAAGCGCTCTGACGGCAATGGAAATTCATTTAAACACAGACCAATCATTCAGATCAGTTAGCGGTCTTAAAATGTTCCACAAAAAACTACATAACTTTTTTTTACTGCTTCTGCTTTTCTGTCTTTACTCAAAAGAAACCTCTGCAGCTATATCAGCGATAGCCGCACGCTAGTCTCTGAGTCTCAGCTGCTGCCAGGTAGCACTTAGTGACCTTTTAATAGAGTAATCACAGGCCGCCTAATTATAAAGACAGAAAGCTGAAGTCAGCTCTGGATGTAACTTCAGTGCCATGGGAAGATGTTTTAGCTTAAAGGGTGTAGAGTTTCTTTTTTTTTATGAAAATGTTTACCATGCTTACGTATCTCCACAAAACTGTAGACTGCAAGCAATCTCTTGGCATAGACATCAGATACTGTATGTTAGATTTGTGGGTCCGGACTCCAGATGGTTTGTGTGGAGTCTTTAAGAATTTGACAGGTACTGGATGTGTGGTTAGCTTTGTAAGGCACTTTAGGTGCAACCTCAGTAGTACAGCACAGACCACCAGTTTCTATGTTGGAGAACCCCTTTTTGCTGAGAGTGCAGTGGGGTTTGTCTCAACTCGCGTCACATGTCTAGAAACTGAGGTTTTTGCAGATTCTTTGCAAAACTACTCAGTCTCGGTCAAGTTGGACCTGTAAGCACAGATTCATACGCCTTGACATGAACAAGTTTATTGTAGCTCTGAAGGTGAACCACCAAACCAATCTGTTGAGGCTCCTTACGAGTTTTCTCCAAACATTGCCCTGCATTTATCGCCATCTATCCTCCCATCAACTCTGCCCAGCTTCCCTGTCCCCAAAACATTATGATGCCACCTATGTATCTTACCATGAGGATAGCGTGTTCAGGGAGAGGTCATGTTGGTTTTCTTGCCACATACGTGCAAAACTGTCTTCCACATTTTAGTTTTAATTTTTGGTTTTGGTTTCTTTCAACCGTGGCATCACTGTTCGATCAAGGCTGGCGTGCACGGCGGATAGTCAACACATTTTCCAGGCACTGGTATAGCTATTTTCTAACTCAGTTGTAGCCGTTTTGCAGTGTTGGTTAGGACAAGATGGAGGGCTAAGACTAAGAGTGCAAGAACAACATGTACAAAGAAATCTGAGTGGTGAGAGAAACCGATGACCAAAAGAGAGAAGCTGAGAAATCTGAATCAATATGAATTGTTGACGCATGGTAAGCTGAGGGGGGTTAAAAAAAAAAACAACTGTCCCAATAAAAAAAAAAATGTGCAAACCAGGCTACTCGTATTTATTTCTATCCAGGCTTCATACTTGGACTTACTCCTCATTCAGGCTGCCCCCCTCTGTGCCTCATGCAAAGGAAGCCACACTGCACAGAGCACAGGGAGGGAGCTAGCAGCAATAAACCTGAGTTAAATAAGGACTTTATACATGTATCATATTCAATGTGCAGTAGGAAATAAGTTGGGGGTTAATAAACTATATTCATTTCCCTTTGAATATATCTTGGAAGTTGTTACATGTAACAGCCCAGAGGCGACCTGTTTACCCCAGCTTATTATACACGGGGGAAAGACACACAAAAGGCAATCCATTAATGAGCAACAACACAGCTGGTAATTTCTAGTGCTGAGATTATTTTCACTTGCTTTACTACAGAAAAACACACGCTACCGACACATAACTTTAAACAGAGCTTTAAGCAATGTTCTGCGTCCAATACGGCGACGAATCCTCGAGCAAAATACACAAATGAGCAGATCGCACCCCTTGAAACATAAAAAAACCCTTATAGGCTTACTTCAGACTTTACAAAGACTGAAGTTGCCCAGAATGTGACGATACACAGCAATGAGCTACATTAAACATCCATTTAGGTTTGCCCACCTTTTCAGGCCTCTTTGTTATCGTCTCTGGGGAGGCCTTCCTTTTAGCTGCTTGCTTCCCTTTACTGTCTTTATGCCTGGAGGCCTTTCGAGTTGCTGGACCTTTGAACATCATCTCCATCACCTTCGAGCGCTTCACCGTCTCGCCGATAAAGCTGATCACCTGCTGCATGCTAAGGACCAGCTTCTCCATCCCCTCCAGCTTCTGAGCCTGCTGCTCAGACCGCTGGTTGACGACCGACATGATGGTGCTCATCTCTTGGCAGATCTCCCGCACCTCCCGTCCCATCACCTGGGTCTGGTTCACCATTCTCGGGGAAAGATGGATCTCCTCTTTGTCCACCTTGATCTGCTCCATATCCTGTTCAATGTCATCGATTTCTTGAGACATCCCATCCAGTCGACTGAGGACTTTTTCTTGAATGTTGATGAGCTTGTCCATCTTGCCGCTGAGGGATTCAATGCGGTTTTGGATGATGTCGAACCCTGCATTACCGGAGTCTCCCACTGCTTTCATGACCAAGGAACTCATGGCTTCCCGTGATACAAAAGTCACCTCAACACATCGACTTGGTAGAACAATCGTTTAAGCAAGGTCCTTGAAACAGATAAAAATACTTTCGGTAAAATTGCTGCCAGTTCCACAGCAAAAGGGGGGGGGGAGAAAAACTAGAAGAAATCCCCAAAATATTCCAGGTACAATAACTAGCAACCTATAAAACAACAAACAAACAAACAAAAAAAGATTTTTAACTAAAAGATATCTCAATCAGGTAAATAAAAAGTCACCCCTCTGCCCTTCTCCTCTTGATATGGTATTAAGGATAGAATGAGTTTGGGGGGGGGCCTAAATGCAAATAGTCAGCCTACGTCAGCAGGCTTCAAGTTTTGAGGGAGGGGGCTTGGCAGTGGTTGGGTTATGAGACATTTGAGAGGCTTTAAGTGCTAACCCCACCTCTGTGCACTTGCTTGGGTAGGTGACAAAATGATCAGTGTACACAGTACTTGTTGTGCTGAACAAGTAAATGCTTAGTGATCCCCCCCCCCCCCTACCTCAGTCAGGTGAACTGCTGATAGATCTAAACAGTTTCACTTTTCTGCAAAAAAAGAAAAAAAGACAACTGTTTGTGATGTTAGACCTGAACAGCAGCGACAGGTTTTCTGTAGGGACACACTGCATGTCAAGTGTGTGAGCAATGCTGTAATTTATATTCCCTCCTTATCTCTGGATTGCCTCTAATATCTACCCACTGTCAAGGGAAACGAGAGGAATCCTGACCTACAGTAGGACCTGTCGCCTTCGGGCTGAAAGAAGAGACGGGTGACACAGATGATTTATGCTGTGCTCACTCTGTGACAAAAACATCCTCTGATAACCTCGCTCAGGAGAGTAAGGGGTCAATTTTAACTGAGCTTGTGTAATATAATCGTAATCCATGTCCCATATAGATCAAAATAGGCCATCCATGATTTATCCAGACAACGCTAATGTCATCGGCATAAACAGACATGGGCATTTGGTTTGTGAAAACTCCCCTTTTCTCCGTATGTTCCCACGAACCCATGGCAAACAGAATGAAACAGGATGCTTCGGGAGATTGTAACGATTCTGAGAACACGAGCACAGACCGTAAATTGGGACGAGATGACCCGAGCCAAACTCAGCTCATGCCAGTTGCTCACACCCGAGTCTTGGCTCGTGAGCGCTACGAGAAATGAAGAGGGGTAAGGTGAGGAGAAAAGGAAGGAGACGAGATTCAGATTTGCCACAAGATGGCACTCTAATCTTTTTCCTGTGGCGACAAGAAGAGACTTTGGGTGTCCAAGCAGTTAAATAAATCATCACACACCAGTGTTTTTTTTTTTTGTTTTTTTCTAACTCTGAAATACACTCTCTCTAGGAAGACAGCGGCCTTAGAGACAACAAGTTCCTATGACAAGGCAGAAACAGATGGTACAGAAACCAGTCATCAATCACTCGGGGAGAGACATTCTCACACCTGTCTTTGGATGCCTGCAGATGACAGAAAGCGTAGGTCATCTGCAGTGGGCTGAAGCAGGGGACATGGACTGTGAGTCTGAAACATCCACTTAAAAAAAAAAAAAAAAAAAAGAAAGAAAGAAAGAAAGCTTCCAAGTATTTCAAAAAGGAATTTCAATAAACCATGCACCACTTTAATGGTAAAGGCTGACATTAAAATTTAATGGCAGTACACATTTATTAGATAAAGGTAGTGGAGGCCCCAAGACTGCTTAAACATGCAGGCAAAATAAAC
Source organism: Fundulus heteroclitus (assembly GCF_011125445.2). Classification (NCBI taxonomy): domain Eukaryota; kingdom Metazoa; phylum Chordata; class Actinopteri; order Cyprinodontiformes; family Fundulidae; genus Fundulus; species Fundulus heteroclitus. The sequence goes on from NC_046366.1 coordinate 18,945,844, forward strand.
AACACCTTAAATCTCTGAAGCTCATGACAGAAAGCAAATGTTTACGTCACTACAATGAAAGTGAAGCCAAAGCATCTTCACTGCTTGCCAAAGCCTTGCTTCCGCCTTTCCGCCACAAAAAGTGGGACCTGGAATAGCTTTGCTTCCTCAATTTGTGCATGACATGATGTTGTTTGGTTAAGGTGAAAGCAAAAAAAATATATTAGAATTCGACATGCAATACATAAAATTGTCAAAAAGCCTACTTAGTATGCATATAATTCTTTTTTGTTTATGTGTGCTGCATAAGGTGCTATAATAACAAAGTTTGAACCCAATAAAATCAAGACTAGATTAAAAGGTATATATACTGCAATTTAATATACAGCCCAAAGGGAAAAAATAGTAGCATTGTTGCAAATATTTAAACCTCTATAAGGACCACTTTCCTTTTGGGGCCTGATGACTGGCAAATCTTTGTATTTTATTTGTTTGTATACCCTTTGTATACCCACTGCGCCACTGTTTTAGTGCAGTGGGTAGCGCTACACAGTGGCGTTACCCACTCAGTTCTCTTTTTGTTCTAGATACACAAACCATATTCGTGTTATATGTTTTTTAAATTTTGGGTAACCTTTATTTGTGCTTGTAAAAGTCTAGGGTCAGGAAAGGGACAGACAACATCTTTGCAGATCCCACACATCCTGCACACAAACTGTTTAGACTTGTACCTTCAGGTCGGCACTACAGAGCACTATTTACAAAAAGCTGCCACAGAGAATGTTTGTTTTCCCAGGCTGTCTCTCTGGAATGAATGAATGAATGAATGAATGAATGAATGAATCAATCAATCAATCAATCAATTAATCAATCAATCAATCAATAATTAATTTATGTGACAGTCCAGTGAAATTATAAATTGAACTATATATATATATATATATATATATATATATATATATATATATATATATATAAAACATTTTGTGACTATGTCTGAAAAGGAGGTATGAAGAAGTACAACTTATTTAATCATATCCCATCTCCTTCCTATAGTCAACCTCAACAATCTTCCCTATTCCTACTTTACCTATGAGTCCATGCTACTCCAAAGTCAATTAAGTAAACAGATAAATCATTGCATTGTACATACAACGTCCTAACACTTATTACCTACAGACCATAGCCCGCAGGACCATGACCATTGCACAAGTATGTTTACACCCATGTAAAATTGACTGTTTGCAAGGATCCGCTGCCTTGAAAACGGTCGATTTGCCTTGCAAACAGGGTGCCCAGATCGATTTGCACCAATCAAACTATGTCTTGTTCTTTTGTAAAAACACTTCATATAGGCATTTATTTATATATATATATATATATATATATATATATATATATATATATATATATATATATCCATCCATCCATCCATTTTCCGAACCGCTTTATCCCTCATATATATATATATATATATATATATTTAAACAAATTAATTTTATTTCTTTTTGATATATTTATTTATAAAATGTCTTTGTTGAGAACAGAGAGGAACCAAAATCAAATTCCTTGTTTGTGTGTACAAGCTTGACAAATAAAGCTAATTCAGATTCCTTCGCAGATTCCTTAATCTCTTTAAATATCTTGTTTTTCAATTAATTTATCGTAAATTAGTGAAAGTTTGTGTGTTATCTTTATTTCTCTTATGGTTTAGGATTTAGATCTGCCTTTGACGTTTCCTCCCTAAAGGTATAATTGGTTTAGAATTTACATTTTCCATGACATCGTTTTCTAGTTATCTCAGACTTAATTTTTTGCGTCATTTAGTATCTTCTTGTGTGATTATTAATTCCTATGCTTGTTCATTTGGTTTTACCTGTAGAGCCTTTTCTTACATTTACTGTAATTGCATAAAATGTGTTCTGTAGCTAAAATCTGATCGATCGATTAACCGATTAATTGATCAATTCAAGTTTTTATTGTGGTGCTGACTGATAAATCTTTCCTTATTAGGAACAAACACTTAAATTCGAAATATTATGTTGATAATAGTAATATAATAATACACAATAACTGAAGCCCATTGTGACATTTGTGTACAGAAATATTTCCTTGAACCCTAAGCAGTAATGGATGGTATGCAAAAGCCTCACTTGAACATATACATATTTTATTTTTATTCACATTTCTATTACCGATATATATATATGGCTCTTGTCCAGGCATTTGTCTGGCAATGACACAAGGCAAGCTGTTAAAAATGGAGCACCACCTCCCTGGCAGAGAACACAATGTCCTGGGGAGTGCAGGGGGGGGGGACATGTGCGGTCTGGTTACTGTCCAGCCACCTCTGCTTATGCCTCCACTCACCCTTCTCTCTGCTCCCTGGCTCTAGATACACTTTACCTCGGAAAGTTCGGCGGCTGAAATGTTTGTGTGGCAGTTATGAAACTCAACCGCTTTGGCCTGAAATCCGACAAGCGTCCCCGGAGTTCTTTCCCTTTGATCTCGGGTTCACTCTTGGCTTCTGGACGCGCCGTTGTAGTCGAACTCTGACAGGTTACTTGGTTTTTTAATCATTCAATTAAACCATGTCAGACAATATCCTTCCATCAACTTTTGTCAAGGTTTTTTTTTTTTTTTTTTAAGAGCTGCTTAAACAAACACAAGCTGAAGCAAAAAAAAATCAGGGTGAGACACTGTGTGTGAAAACGACTCGTGTTGAAACGGGCCAAGCTTATTTATTTATTGGTCTGTCTGATAAACCTTTAAAAGGGTAAATATTTTTAATTTACTAGGATTCTGGGGCCAAATTAAGCCAAATTGACCCCACAATCTATTTGTACATACAAGAAAAGCCATAAATATTCATTAATACTATGAAAGTATATTCTTTGTCACAATTACAAAAGTAATTATGGCCTGGGACTTGAACCTGGCATGTCAAGGACTGAGGCCCCCAAACATGGGTCACACACGCTAACCCTGCGCCCCCACCACGCCCACCCAATTAAGAGTTTGAGAGGAATTCACAAGGTGTGGACTCCAGCTGAAGTCAGAGCTTTAAAAGCCACCACATACAGTTGTATCGCTGAAATTTTCAACTGTGTTTTTACTTCACTGAAATGCACTTGTAGATGTAGATGTAGGGAAATGTTTTGTGTATCGTGAGAAGGCCCACGTTTCTGGTTTAAAATCTGAAAAAGGTGAGACATAAATTCACACGTGGAGATTGAAAATGGTTTACTGCCATAAAACTTCAAACGGCAGCTCTGAAAGTCTTTACTATTGTGCATTTTGTATCAGCACTGGTCATTCTGAGATTACATGTATGCTTTTCCCTGGCTATTGCTAACAACCGTTAAAAGAGAGAGGTTGCAAAACTGAAGTTTCTTGTTTACCGACGGCTAATTCAGGCACAGCCTCTGCGTAACATTTTGCTAGATTGAATGTTACTGCCGGTAGGGGAAATGTAGGAGGAGCTTTATGCTGAAGATGCCACAAAGGGCGTCAAAGTCAGTGCGAAAAGGCAAAGAAAGCTTAGTTACATAGTTGTGGCTCTCCCACAGTAAATATCATTGGTGGATCTTCTGAATGCCAAAAGGGGAATGGAAATAGGAGAGGGTGATAGGGCTTCAATCAACCTCTGAGGTAAACCATCGCAGCATTAAAGAAAACTACACAGCGTGTGTATTTATAAGCAAGCTTGGATGCATAACGGGGTATATTTATTTACTTCCAGGAAGATGTCTCTGATTTATTGGGGTTTTAAACTACAGGTTGGTAAAAATCAATAGTAATATGTAGACTAATTAAAAATAATGTTAGGGGATGCTGACTTCAAAGATAATGTCTGACAGAAAGTGATGTGTGATTTGATCTTTGAAAGTATTGGGTTTGTTCATAATTGTGGTTAAAAAACATTGAACCTCAACATCCATTAGATGGCAGGAAAAAAAACAGTATCACCAGTGCCTGAAAAAGAAACACCACTAGAGGTCACTATGCATCTGCATAACAACAGCGAGATCATCACTTCTACGAACACGGCTCTCTCTGCCAAACGCCACCAAACATGTTCTGTTTTATCTGTTCTGTTCCTTTCCCTCACATGCCATAGGCACACAAACAATAATGCCCCCAGAGTAAGTGTTTCTCAAAGAATCACAACTGCTCAGAAAATAATCCATCATGTGTTGATTTAAAGTAATTTAATTAAATGTGAGATTTAGATGTGTCACATAAGACGAGGGTGTGTGAATGGAAAGAACTGACTGTAGAACACATTGCAGTGAATACAAATGAGCAGAGGTTCCCCAAGAAGATATTTGTTTGTTTTCAGATCAACAGCTCATCTGTAATTTTTTACACACACTAGAATGCAAGGTTTTGGGATGCAAGCAATCAGACTGTAATAACTCATTGGCAAATATATATATATATATATATATATATATATATATATATATATATATATATATATATATATATATAATGTGACATGTATTCTGTACAATTCTACTGAAAAACACCCATATCTGTTAGAAGAAGAAAAATGCAAATTAAAAATGTGCAGTTACCTAAGTTTGCACAACCTTTAACTAATACTTCATTGAAGCAGCTTTTGATTAATTTTCAGCAGTCAGTCGGTTTTGGTAGAAGTCTATCAACATCCAACATCTTGCACACAATATTTGTTCAATCTGCCTTGCAAACACTATCCACATCGAACAGATTATGACTTGGACTCATTGTGACGCTGAAAAATTAAAATCCCTCTTGATTTTTAGCTTCAGGTGAAACCCCTTAAACTTTGGGACCAAATTGCCTTAGTGCCATTCAAATTCATTTGACAAAAACCTCAGGTCCATCCGAACAAAAGTAACCGTAGAGCATCATGCTACTGCCTCAATCTTTTATGTGTATGCCATTCTTTTTTAAATGTCTGGTATGTTGTTTTTTATCCCAAACTTACTTTCTAGTCTAGAAATATGATGAACACAGGTGATTGTTGTAACGTAAGGAACACAATCAGCCCTTTACAAATTTCTTCGCCAATAGCTCAATCTGGTTGCAGATTTTCTGATGAAATTATTGCACCCTGTTGGCTATTCATATTTGATTTCTGTGTTTTACACTTTCTTTTTGCTCTACTTGTTAGTAAACACAGAGCTTTCGTGTATGTTCACCATAACAAGACCACGTGACTGGAGGTACCATATTGTGCATGTGATCAGTGAGTGAACAAGTAGAAGCAATGGAGCAGAGCAAGGCAGCAATGTCTATCAGAGGTGACAAAAGAGAAAGGTTAAGTAACCCTAACCCACATGTAGTTGGTCTTTGTGCCCGGTACCACCGGCATATGGCACAACAATGCTAATATCTGCTGATCACGTCCAGCACAAACGTACTTGCATTCTATGATATATTGCCCCATATTACTTATTGTTTGCTATAATCTTGTCTCATCTATGTGTTTATTAACTTTGTCTGACACTTTTCTGATAGTTGTGCTGTATGTTTCAAATGTAAATTTTTAATTATAGTACTTTGACTAAATGTATTGTAATTTTTCTATTGTTGATATAAATATGTAGTTTTGCACAATTGATGTTGACTTTCAACATCTTTTTACCATTTATCACTTAACATCTGTCTAGGGACTGCAGGTGAAAATTAGCCTTTTGCCAATCAATAAACAATATAAACCGTCATCATTGCTCATGAAATAGAAACATCTGATTATTTAACTTGCATAGAGGGCCAGCTGCAAACTAGTCTCCCACTCTGGCCCCACCCAATTACTTTCATGAGTAAGACTGATAGATAAAACGAAAACATGATAATGAAGTAATCATGTGAAAGAACTTCTTAACTAATATATGCTTTAAGGGTTAGGGTGAAATCCTCCTGAATTATTTCCCCATTTATAAATTTCAGAAATGATTAAACTTTTAAATAATTATCAGTACATGTATTTATTTAGTATATGCATGTCTAGTGTCTTTTAAATACTCACATAAATAGAGATTGAACAACGCATGGATGCAATGAACTGGGGAGCTTTTGGCCCTAAATTGACACAGATATGTTTTCTCTAAACTGTTGTTTTAGTTATATTGTTTTGCATCATAAAAGTCACCCGAGGCAGTTGCTTTTAGATCAAAAGAGGTCACATAAAAGATTTTAATCAGTTCTCTTCAAGACTTGTGAGCACAGCAAATACTGAGGATGTTCAGCGATGCAGCAATGAACACAAAACTAGATGTATGGTCCTAAAAAACATAAACACAGCTAACAAGACATTTAAATCCACAGAGAGGAAATTGCAACATATTATCGATACTAACATCACTCATGCTTGGTTAATGTTCTAGTTACATTAGATGTGAAAAAAAAAAATGTGTAAGATTTTATTTTTCTGAATGTCAAAGAGAGCTGTACGTACCTGGATGGCCAATGCTCTGTGCCTCCTCCTGTAGCAGAGCAAATCACAAAGCCTGCCCCAGAGGTAGGAAACAACCAGACACATGCTGTTCACTAGCCAAATGTTCCCCACTGACACCAAATTCTCCACGACATTCAGTCTCCCTCTCATCCTATCTCAACAGCCTTGCTTTACCTTCTATCCTTATATTAAAAGGGTCCCTTGGAGTTTAGGAAGAGGAGCCTCGAGAGCAGCAGATGTCAGTAACTCCTCAGGGTAAGGAACACCCAAACATTAGGACAAGATTATCCTCCTCAGCCTCTGTTAATTCAGCCAACCAGCCACTTCCATTGACATTTTCCAGCCAAAGGACGGTCAGCGTGTCCTTGTTACAAAAAAAAGTGACAGGTGCCAGCAAAGAGTGTCGGAGAACCAAGCTGTTTCTCTCACTGTCCTCAGTCATGTTAGCGTGTAAATGTTATAATCTGCCTGCTCTTAGACGCTGTGTGAACTGAAATCCTGAAGCAACTTAGCACTGCATGCAAGAATTTAAAGAATTTTATTTGTTGTCAACATAGACAGTCAAAGATCCCGTGAATAATTAGATTGCGCCTTGTCAATAGTGCTGCAAATGTCGAGTTAGCCATCATGAGGCCTCCATGCTCTAACAGTAATGCTATGAACAATTTCTTGCAGAACAGTGCATCTGAGTATTTAGTGACTATGAAATGCAATCCAAAGGTATTCCCACGTAAAATGCGAAAGTACTGCTCAGGACTTACCAGGGTAACACTTAACAAAGACTCCTTTCAGGAATGCATATTATCACTGAGTGGCAGAGACTTCACTGGATTCACCGCCAGCTCTGTTAAATTAAAACAACGAGAAATGAAAGAGAAACCAAACCAACCATTAGAAAGATTAAATGCAAGTATAAACAGCATGGGAACCTACAGCTGTTATTAGTGTTCAGGAATCAGACAGGTCCAATGAATGTGTTTTGCTGCTAAATGTGTATATCAACCCCAGAACAATATCAAGAGGCTTTGTGAAGATATTAACTGAAGCAGACACATAGACCTTCATTTTTGTAGACATATCCTGTTGTCTAATGAAACTAAAATGTAAACGATTGGGGGTTGCAAGTTTTATAAATCTTTTGAAGGCTACATATCGTTTTAAAAATTAGTTGCATCAATTTAATAAAAAATGTGATATGTGACATTTATATTGAGTTGCTAGTATAGTCCAATTCATGACAACAACATTTTAGATGAATTCCAATGTGTTACAACACCATATTCAACCAGGTATGGTTACTATAACATCTGGAGTCTTTATTTTAATCAGCGACAACTTTTCTATAATTTATGTCATTTTTATGAAGAGTGTTTTTATAGATTGGACAAATACAAATATCCATCCATCCATTGCCTATAATCCATCCATTGTATTTTTATCTGTCCAGGGTCACAGGTGCCTATCTCCAGACCAGCAGTCAATGGAGGAGAGGTTAAAAACAAAGATTGTACGTAACTATCACTACAATGCGCTTTGCATACATAAAACACACTTGGATACCAAAACGGCCTTTAATCCACAGGGTCACATCCTTCTGGTCCTTGATAGTACATGTCAGCGTGCCGAAGCTTCTCCCATGTGCACCACGCACTGCGCGTAGGGCACCAAGTGCTCAGGGGGTCACTAAGCAAAGCCGTGAGTAGATTAAGGGAAAACCGTCCATACTTTTTGTATCTTGTCTGCACTGTAGTTTGAACCATAGTTTGTTTTCTGTTTCAGCAGTTTATCCAGTTTCTTAAACATTCAGGGAGATGGTCCTTTGTCCTTCCTGTTCACCTCTCCAATTCAGTGCGCTCAGAGGAGCTGTAGATGCCCCTCAGTAGCAGCTGACAGGGAGAGAAACAGAAAGAACCAATTTGCATTCTTTGTTGTTATTTCAACTTTTAACTTTTTGTTCATTTGTTGTCATTTTTCTCTTCGTAGTAGGTACACCTGGTCTGTTAGATGTGAAATCATCCAGGGGAGGCAGATCATCCACTATTACCATATAACATAGAAAGGATTCCTGGATCAATGTGTGGTTCTCTGCTTTTTTGTGTCTCTGTTCTGTCTTCTCTAACCCCTATTCGGTTAAGGTAGATGGCCATTCACACTGAGCCTGGTTCTGCTGGAGGCTTTCCTCCCTGTTAAAGAGGAGTTTTCCTCTCCACTGTCACTTCATGCATGCTCAGTATGAGGAATTGCTGCAAAGCCATTGGCAATGACCGTCCCTGTGGCTCTACGCTCTTTTAGGAGGAGTGAATGTTGCTTGTCAAGACTTGATGCAATCTTTCCTTAAATAGGAAACGTTTTGAACAATCGGAATGATTTGATTGAATTTGACTTTGTAAAGTGCCTTAAGATGACATGTTTTCTGAATTGGCGCTATATAAATAAAATGGAATTGAATTGAATAGTGGACTACAGGAGGTCCAGGAAGACTGCACAAACTCCTCTCTGCATACAGGGGAACAAAGTGGAGCATATGGACAGCATAAAGTTCCTGGGTATTCACATCTCCCCGACCTCTCCTGGACAGTGAACACCTCCAACCTGGTTAAGAAGGCCCAACAACAACGGAAAGGTCTGGGCTTTCCATTAAACTGAAAAAAAACTTCTACAGGGCTACCATAGAAAGCATTTTGTGTCTCAGCAAAGGGCTGGACGATAATTCAAAAGCAATATATAGATCAATAGACGTGTGGTGCGACAGAAAAATAGGGTCAGTAAAAAGTTCAATAGAAGAACAGTTTTCCTTCCTTTTGCATTCTAGCCTATCATGTAGGTTAATACTACAGTTATTACATACCAACCAATCACAAACGCAGACTCAGAAACGCTCCGTCATCAAACTCAGCCCCCTTCAGAGAGCACATGTTCTTTTTTCTTTTACAAAAAACTTGCAGTTATGATACAATGTTAGTTGAATAAAGGTTGAATTTGAATTCAGTGGGTTTTTTTTATCTAAAATTAGTTGTCATGCAAAACAACATAAAATGGCCATGGCTGCACTTAAATATATGTTTTGCATTTTTTTTATTATTATTATCAATACTGATCAATATGATTTTTGTTGTATCACTTTATTTATTGTGTCGCCCTGCCCTATCTTACCAGACGTATTACCACAGATCCCATCCACCCGGGCAAGTCACTGTTTGTCCAACTTTCAGGAACATTTAATCAAAAACTAACAGACTCAAAAACAGCTTCTTTCACAAAGCTGTGAGGACCATTGACCCATGCTGAAAATCAACAAACCATCAACCCAGTTCATAATATGTTACATACCACAAACAAACTACTGGTTACCCAGGTTTCTGATATGATGGAAATCATACTGTCTCTCACTTGCAAATGTGTATTCACATACTTCAATCTCTCAGGGACTGTCTATTCAGACATCCATGCAAATTACACAATTTTGCAGCTAAATCTATTGAACATTAATGTAGACAGCTTTCTTTTTGACTCGAAAATATGTCCATTAGTTGCTAGTGTTATATACATGCTTAAGCTCCTCAGAATGTTGTTGTTGGCCAGTACAATCAAGAGTTTAAAAAAGGAATGAGTATGTCATGTTGTGTCTGCATGTTATGTGTAATTATGTGCATTCTGGCCCAGTGTCTGCCTGGTCAAAGTTGCACATATAATGACACTAAAGCTTCATGATTCTTGAAAGACTACTTCTAAATCAGTGCAATTTGGGTCTGTTGATTGAAAATATCAAACTGTCAACACGATGCTTTAAAAATTCTCATTTTATTTCAGCCCTCTAGGTTGCTCCCACTGAAACTCACACTGAAGACCCTATCTAAAAGGTGTTTTACACTTATATTTGAAATGTTTATTATCTTATGGTCACGTTTTCAAACAACTTTTCAGCCCAGGAACTTAACAGCGCCCTCTGGCGCCACAAGATATGATGCTCGTAGTGCAACACGGAATCCAAAAAGGACTACGCACAATTCTGTTAAATTCGTTAAAACTTTATTACACATTCGTTATAGTGGCATGAAAGTTTACTCTGGAGTAACACAGATCTGGTGCTTACAGAATATGTTATTTCTCAGTCCCGAGGACTTAGATGTTTCCTCTCTTTTATTTTATAGGTAAGTCCGGAAACTTATCACCATCAATAGCATTTGTAAAGTTTAAGGCATCCGCACTGAACGCAAAACAATAACCCCAAAACGTACACAAAGTCTTAAAAAAGGACAGTTGTTTAAATCAACATCAGATTTCTCATTAACCACTGTGTTTGCCATAAAACTGACTCAGGTGTATTTAGCGAATAAAATAGAGCACACCATTCGTCACTCGGGGTAAATTTACCTCGACTGCGGGCAGCAACACAATAAACGCGGTTCGGCTGTGACCTCGGTCTGCCGCTAAAAGCGTTGCTCTCCATTCAAGAGATGAATCTCCTCCCACGCCGCCTCACCATCACCCCCTCTTCCTGGCCAACCCTCCCACCGGCTGACGCTAAAGGAGTGCACCCGCAGGGGGGCTTGTTTTGGTCACGTGACTCAGGGTCGACTAAAAAATTCGCGGGAACCAACATGGCGGAGTTGATGTCAACCGTTTCGGACTCCGTCCAATGTCCCGTTTGTTTCAAAGACTTCACGCCCGAGGCGATAAACGGACACCTGGACGCGTGCCTGCTGAGCAGCGCTGCGGAGAGCGGCCCTCCCGGGAAGAAAGCGCGCATTTCGGAGCCTGCCGACGTTTCCTCCTCCCCCATGGCCGGGACGCAGTCTTCTTCTTCGGCGGTGTTCGCTCTGTTTCAGGCCAACAAGGGGAAACCTGACGGCCAGCCCGAGCGAAGCGCCAGTAAAGCGAGTCCCGTCCGTGCTCTCGGTACCAAGCGTGCAGCGACGGAGGCTGGTCCGGGATCAGCAGGGACAGAGAGTCCATGTGCGTCAAACGGGGAGTCCGCTCAGAGCAGCGGCTCCGCATCTGCGCGGACCTTGCTTTCGTTAAACAAACCTCTGGCGGACGTCCTGAGACCGAACACGCTGGAGGATTACTTTGGCCAGAACAAGGTCATAGGCCAGCAAACTCTCATCCGGTCGCTTCTGGAAACTCAGGAGATCCCCTCTCTGATCCTCTGGGGTCCGCCGGGATGCGGAAAGGTGTGCAGGTGACAGCAGCAGAGAGGACGCGTGCAAACCGGTGCTCCACTCAGGGACTCGTTCAGTCCTCCGCTTTTTGTGCTTTATAAAAAGATGAAAAATGCTGCATCATCCCACCTGACAATCGAGTCATTAAATGGGCGAGAGTCACTAAATCCTTTATTAAATCAAATCAACATGCAATGTCATCGCATAATCCATATGTCGGTCTCCATTACGGAAGGCTGCTTGGATGCAATTCTTAGTGTGCTACTAAGTGTCCCACAATCATCCTTTGCGTGTTACTATGCATTTGCATGGATTCTCAATACACTTGATTGGCCACTCTGGATACAGATCATGAATGGAAAGAGCTGGCAATACCATGATGGCAGAAAGAGAAGAGTTAAGGCAATGTTGTTGTTGTTGTTTTTTTTTCTCGAATGATAAGCAGCAACGTTATCGAAATCCAATATTTTCTTAATATTGCGAATCCCTAATGTCTAATCGCGTGCACCAAAACCAAGACAGGGTTTTTTTTTTTAGATCTTTCAACAGATTAGTGAGAAAATTTAGATAAAACATAGAAAGAAGCGCCTATAAGCTAAAGGGTATAATCATTTATACCCTCATATAATTCAACATATTTAACAGCCTGAGGCAGAAAGCTGTGTAGCAGTCTTGTGCTCCTACGACTTTCCTCTGACACCACGCTTCTCTGCAATAAAATAAATTATATATATATATATATATTTAGCATTCTAATCAATACGATGAGCCCATTCTTACCCTAAATGGAGGAGACCGAAGCCTAACAATTGTATTTTTAGTGTTCAGGCATTTTTGTAAATACTTCCAATTCGTCTCCCTGCATATAAAAACAGTGTCCTGCTTTTTAATTAAGAAGCAATAGCAAGCATCCTTTGTCCTTTTGCTTCTATAATTGATTCTATATCACATTTTTACTCATTATTTATACATTTACTCTGAATGCAAATGGAAGCAAATATTTAAATAGGAAAAACACAATATATAATGAGGTATATGATGTATACATTTTACAAATAAACCAGTAAAATAAGTACCTTTCTACTACACAATATCATACCAAAGCTTTCCTGTCCTGTGTTTTTGTCTTCACTCGCTTCGTTTATTTTTCTCTTTTCAGACGACCCTGGCCCACATCATCGCCAGCACGAGTAAAATCAAAGGATCGGCTCGTTTCGTCACGCTGTCGGCAACCAGTGCGTCCACCAACGAAGTCCGGGAGGTGATTAAGCAGGCGCGGAATGAGCTCCGGCTCTGCAAGAGGAAAACAATCCTGTTTATTGATGAGATTCACCGCTTCAACAAGTCCCAACAGGTAGAGTATTGGGGCAGACGAAGGTGGGCTTCTTCTGCACAGTTCGGTTTGAGTTCACTCGTTTCAGTTTATGCAAACGTATTTCTTGCATTGACATTATGTAAGATTCTTGTTGCCCTTTCCCGTAAAACAAAGGTTTAGTGTTGGTAACATAAATGCAGCTCCAGATTCTGTGCAGGAACTCAAACCTGAAAGAGCAAAGCAAAAATGCAAAATATGAAATCCTTTTGAATGCAAAACTTTGTAGTTTCATTTAAAATTGTGATGCTTTTACATAATTTGCATTTTATGCATTATATGATAAACCTAATTACATGTATTATATATTTTATAATATTATATATATTCGAATTATCCTTTTTTTTTCAGTTATCAAAAATTATAAATTGTATTTTGAAAAATCTTGAACTTCTTTCTGTGTTAAACCATTTCATCAGCATTATTTTCTTTATTAACTTTGAAGTCATCCCCAAAACCAAAAAAAAAAAAAAAAAACTCTTTTTCAAACAAAATTAGTTTTCTTTTTCTAGATACTTCACAAATCTCATTAAAATATTGAACAATTTGAGTCCAAACATTAAACCTTGCGGGACTCCACATTAAAACTATTTAATCTGTGATATTTAATTTTTAAGTTATTCAACCGAACATCTGCTCTAACCACTTCAGAACGATTTCTTATCCCATAAGCCTGCACTTTGAAAGTAATAAATTGTGATCCATGTCAAATGTCTTTTAAAATTTCTGAACAAATAAATTCATAAATGTATTTGTTTTTCTATAAAACACCTTTTTTTTTCTACAATTTGTTTTAAACACTTCAGCAGTCTTAAACTTTATCTGTGTAATTTTGTCCTACTGAGCAGTAACCAAGCCGTGTGGCTAGGTTTCCGTCGGCATTTCTGTGTCGGTACACTTGATCATGTCTTGTAAAGCGCTGTTTAATGTTAGAAGATTTTAACGGTTAAATATAATTCAATTCAGTTTATTTATATAGCACCAATTCACAACTCATGTCATCTCATGGCACTTTACAAAGTCGGTTCGACTGAATCACCCAGACAGGTTGGTTAAAAGGTTTTCTATGTAAGGAAACCCTCCAGATTGCATCAAGTCATTGACATGCAGCATGCACTCCTCCCGGATGAGCAGACAGCAACAGTGGACAGTGGCTTGCATGCTTGATATGAGGAATTGCTGCAAAAGTCAACAACACAATGCATGTAGCGACAGTGGAGACGAAAACTCTCCTTTTAACAGGAAAAAACCTCCAGCAGAACCGGGCTCAGCGTGAACGGCCTTTTGTCACAACCTGCTGGGGGTTTGAGGAGACAGAGCTCTATAGTTATCGAGTAACTTTATTTTTAATTGATCCAGACTTGTATATAACATTTCAGGAATGTTGAGGACCGGTATTTTCATCTGTTACCTTGTTCTTTCTCCCTTTTTTTTGTTTGCGTCACCAGGACACCTTCCTGCCCCATGTGGAGTGCGGGGCAGTCACTCTGATTGGAGCAACCACTGAGAACCCGTCCTTCCAGGTGAACGCGGCTTTGCTGAGCAGGTGCAGGGTGCTGGTACTGGAGAAGCTGTCAGTCGAGGCAATGGGCTTGATCCTGAACAGGGCTGTGGCCGCACTTGGGATCCAAGTCCGGGGAGAAGGTCCAACAAATTCCTCTAATCGAAACCAGACCAATGGCAATGAGTGAGTGCTCTCCTGCCCTCACTGCTTGCAGTGTTGCATATCTTTTAAATCTGTTGTTAAGAGGAATCATTTGTCTTTTTTTTATATATATTTCTGTGTATTATCAAAATGTGTTATTCAGTATTCTGTATCCAGTACTGATGAGGTTCCAACTGAACATCCAAGTCAAGAGATTAGGAGAAATGTCATTGTTTATGTTAATGTCATTTGAAAAATTCAATATTTATATCCTGAAACTTTATATTTTCTGTCTTCTTATTCTAGACCAAATATATCCATCGAACAGAAAGCCTTGGACACCATAGCCTACCTCTGTGATGGCGACGCAAGAACAGGACTCAACAGTCTCCAGCTGGCAGTTCAGGCGCAGATGAAATCCCCGCGATCGAACCGGTCGACGGCAGATGGACTTCCTCCACAGGTCGTGGTGACAGAGGAGCACATCAAGGAGGGTCTCCAGAGGTCCCACATCCTCTACGATAAAGCTGGTGAGCTCCTATCTGCTCACTTTCAGCGTTACACCTTTTACTCCGACTATCAAACTTTTTTTTGTTAATAGTTCTTGCTATAAGAAAGGTACGCTCTAAATTAACAGTTCATAGCTATTCACAGTGGACCTGATAACAAATATTTTTGTAGTTAAAGTTTTTCTTGATTTTTTCAGAACATTAGAACGACAAAAGAAAACAAAAAACATAACGTAAAGGCTGGTGCACACTCCTCCCCCACCCATTTACAGTCCCCCGGGGGCGCATTACAAGTTCCAGTGACAAAGATATCTCTGATTTACCGGGATTCAGAAATCCAAAAACAACTAAATAAGAAAATAAATCAAATAATAATAATAAAATAATAATGACATAATACTGTTATCAATTTGGGTTATATATTACTTTATATAAGTCTATTTAAGGAGTTCCATAAACTGTCCCTCTCAAGTTGCAGAGCATGGCCTCACAAGACGCTGTGTCCACCATTAACTTTATCCAGTTGTTTAACTCGGGACACTTGAGGGTCTTCCAATGTCTTAGGACAGTCCTGGATGCTGTCACAAGACCACCTATAACAACTGAAAAGACTCCCTTTTGACGTGTTCGCCGTCTGGGAGCTATCTCTCCCAATAAACACAGTCCTGGTGTCTGACGGACTTCCAAACCGCTCCAGGCACTCAAAACCTCCAAGACTTTGGTCCAAAGGGTCATAATCAGACAACACTCCCTAAAAACAGTGCAAATATGTCCCTATGTCTTTTTTACATTTCCAACATCAATTATTCTTCATTAGTTTCGTTATGTGCAGTCTGGTAAGGGTATGATAATATCTATGCATTACATTTATATCTATGCATACATTTATCTACGGCCTCCATCACACATTTGCCACTCTCTGAGAGGACATCTGACCATTTTTCATTCGTATAGTCTATTCTCAAATCCCTTTTCCACAAAAGTTTAATATGTGTTGAATTCACGACTCAGACTACGAGATAAGTTGGGGATAATGTCCGATGAGGTGTTCATTATCAGAAATGAATGGATGAGGCGTGAACCGTCTAATGCCAAGCTAAGCTTATACCACGGTCACTTACTTTGCAGAAGCAACCGACGGTTCACCCCTCTGCGTCATCCATTCATTTCTGATAATGAACACTTGGTGGGGCATTATTCCTTACATAAAACTGTGAAGCAGTGGGATGGTCCCGTGGCATCCTAATGGAATCTAAAACATTATTGTTTACGGTATCTTTAAATTTAGAGGCCACACAATGTCTTATCTCTAAATATCTCCAAAAATGTGATCTCCCTTCCATTTCAAATGGACCAATTAAATCCACTTAGGACATAAATACTCCATCTGTTACAAATCACCAATAGTGCGTCTGCCGCATGAATGCCACAGATGCCATAACACAGTTTTTTTTTGTTTTTTGTTTTTTTATCAATACGTATAGCAGGGTTATTCTAAGGAGATACTTCTGTAATTGATGTGAGAGCTTTAACGATCTACGTACGTTTGATAATAACAAATAATAAATTGAACATAAATTGTTGAATTAATTTTATTTTCTGTCAACCTTTACGAAATTAAACTTTGATTTAAAATACTTTTTAAGATTTAGAAATGAATTTATTAATAATTGCATAAATAATCTTTAACATTTTTAATGTGAATGAAATGAATTCAACATTGATTTAAGTCAAAGCTTTAAAAAAAAAATTAACTGTTGCTTAAAAAACACACAGGACTTTTATCGTGATTCATGTAACATTAGTTGTTTTTTTGTTTGTTTGTTGTTTTTTGGTGAAGGCGCTCAATCGTGTTAAAGTAATCTTTTAATTTTACCAACAAGTTTCCTTTGATTGAAACTAATTTTATTGTTTTGGTGTGGTCCATCCAGAGTGTGGAGGGAGACAAAGATTAGGGTGATGATGCCATATTTGAATACAATATGAATTTTTTATTTTTTTTTACTTCAAAATGGATACACCTACATTATCTTTTGACAGATGCTCTCTCCTTTCGGGGAAATTTGCCGTTTTGAATCCCAAATTGGTCACCTACGTGAATCGTCATAGATCCTATGGGGGGGGCATTGTCCATCAGAGAGTTTCATTACAACTACACCAGAGCGGCACGCGGCTGATCAGAGCAGGAGTCAGGAGCCGACCCGAGAGTAGACAACAGATAAGTTAAGAGGATTTGGATGCTTGGACTTTGTCAGATGTTGAAGGGTCGGTTTGAGAGGCTTTAAGGTAACGTTGACTGACTCAAGCTAACATTAGCTTTTAGTGGCTGCACTAGCTGGCTTCATGAGATCTAACTCAAGAAATGAACGTTAACGTTAACGATTTTTTTTTAGTTTCCCTGTCATGTGTCACAAGATGCGGTGCATATAGCGAAGCCGTAATGTTAGTCTGTGGAAAGTAGGAAATTGGTGTGAATGCTCAGCGTTCACATCCATCCATCCATCCATCCATCCATGCATGAAAAGAGTAATGAAGAAAATAAACCAAACTGTCCCAAACAAACTATCGCGCTTTGCTAATGAGCAGTGGACCAAAATACCTGACAGCAGCCGCTGCGTCTTCCTGAAACTCGTCTGTAGTCAGATCAGAGTGTAAAGAGGAGAGCCTCTCTGTTCCCTCATTGCAAATGTATCCCACCCTGATATACAAAGCTGAATACGATCTAATATTTTTAATGTAGTTGTTTTCTTCTCGTCTGAAACGGTTGCACTAAAACAATTCGCTGAATTTTATTCACACAACAGCTTCAATCCCGCGTGCAGCTCGTTCACTCTGTGCCTCTGATGATCGTCCTTTTATGTGCTGTGGATTCAGGCAGTGTATTAAAATTCAGTAATTTAATGAGATTAATCTCTAGATCCAAACAAGTTTATATATTAAGAAATAAATATGTTAAATTAAAGAATTTAGAGATTTTATTAATAAACTAGCATTTACTGCATAAACACATTAAAGTACTGAAAATGGGTACCGTTAAGTAAGCAATGTCGATTCCCAGGTATCAGTACCATGACGGTTTAAATGTGAAAGGTACCGATCCCTGCTGTCCTGTAACTTAGATTATGATTATTATATCAAAGTGCTCTAGATTGGTTCTTTTAAATGAAATTGTACAACATTGCCTTCCGGGGGAGCATGCCCCTGGACCCCCCTACATGGGTTTAATCCTTCTCACCTTTCTCCACCCTGACCCGTTTTCACGCCTGTGCTCTCATTTCATATCAGGAACAAACATCTGAAATGAATTAAAATCCGCGTCAGCCAGGGGTGTGAATAATTTTGAGTTCAACTGTGATACCTGTGTCGTCGTTGAGCTTTTTCTAGAAATGTATCGAGTTGCTGGAGGTAAAGCTCTCTGCATGAATTTGTTGCTCACAAGCAAATCAAGCTGTGAGGCTATGTAGGGCTTTTTGTTGTCGTTTTTCTATACCTAATAATTGAAATGATTATTCACATTTATGAGCACCTCAATCCCCTTTACAAATCTATTTATATAACAGTTGCCGAGGCTAGATTTCGCTGTGCAGTGTAATCTTGTACCTTCATAGCTGTGGCAGCTAGCTAAAGCGGAGATTAGTTGTTCCCTCGTCCTTAATCGCCTTAAACATCCATCGCGCCGTTTATTAATAAATGAGGTTTTGGGAATCCCCAGAATGTAGACGTTGCCGCTCCAGACATTCCCGGGCCTCCTCTCGCCTCGCTCTTGTCCTCCGTGTTGACCTTTCACGTTCAGCTGTTTAAAAGACTCGCCGTTCCCCGGGGGTGAGGAAGCGTGTGTTAATGCGTTGACATTCGAGTGTGTTGTTTCCTTCCTTCAAAGGTGAGGAGCATTACAACTGCATCTCTGCGTTGCACAAGTCCATGAGAGGCTCCCATGAGAACGCCTCCCTCTACTGGCTGGGCCGCATGCTGGAGGGCGGCGAGGACCCGCTCTACGTGGCCCGCAGGCTGGTCCGCTTCGCCAGCGAGGACGTAGGTGGGTCAGGTTGATTTATTTTTTTATTATCTTTGGTTTAATTTCTGATCCTTCCCACGATAACAGTTTATGTTGCTTCATCTAAGCCAAGGGTTTTGTTGTCTGGACAGGAACCTTATGTGAAAGTTTTTTTTGTTTTTCACCAAGTTTGTGTCATTTCGCCTGTTACTTGACGAGGAGTTCCTTTTTATGAGCCGCGCTACCTGCTAATGAAAAAGTAATAAAGTTGTAGCTCTTCTTTCATTTTTGTTTGCGTATGTTTCTGCTATAACGTCTCTTTTTGTTTCGTGATTGCTTAATAAACCAAAACTGGACCCTTCTTTACTAAGGAGCTCCTGGCTGATGCATCGTTGCGGTGAATCTTTTTGGACCGTGCAGGCTCTAGTTTTGAACGCACCTGCGGGACTCAAATTCACAGCGGGTGTTTATTTAAAGGACGCTCTGTTCAGCATTCTCACACCGTCCTAAGGAAAAATTTCGTTTTTATTTATTTTATTTTTTGGTCTGGCTAAGTGTTGAAAAAGAAAACTTGGAGTATGGAAGAACATTTTGTCTTTCCAGACTATATTTTCTAGCCTGTTGTTTAAAAAGTTTATCTATCCATCCATCCTTTCATACTATATTGGTTTGGCCATCATCCATCTTTCCATCCCTCTTTTCTTCATCATCTGTCTATCGATCTACCCATCCATCTGTCCTACCTTCATTTTATCCATCCATCAAACCACCTGTTGTGTCTTTCCTACTTTTCTTTAACGCGGTTTTGTTTATCCATCTGTCCGTCCGCTGGTCTGTCTGCGTGATTTTGCTGATCCCATATTCAAAGCTCGACCTCTTTAGATGTAGATCACCATAAAGGTTTCTTTTTAAATGCATAACAGCTCAAAAGGGTGACAGGTCTGGAAATCTGAGTTTGTAGAAGAATAGAAATGTGTCTTGAAAACGTGTCGGAATCCCAGAATGGTGTTTTCCACAGTTCCTTATCCAGAAAACTTGATTTATTTGTCTCTTTTAAATCTTAATGGTCTTATTATCAATATTCTTGTTCGTTTCATCTTTCTGTTTAGTTAGACCAGTTCAATGTGTGTCTCTAGCGGTTTATACCTGTGTTTCAGTGTCTGACCTCTGTAAAGCACTTTGGGTTAGACTTGACTGCGAATAAAGTTTGATGGATTTATGTCAGCCCGCTTCTTATCTCCCAGGTTTAGCAGACCCCGCCGCTCTCACTCAGGCTGTGTCGGCCTTCCAAGCCTGTCACTTCATCGGCATGCCTGAATGTGAGGTGGGCACATTTAACCAGTCATTTTATTTTTGTTTTTTTTAGTACTTTTCCACCATTCTTACAAAGATGTTGTTTATCTTTTTTCCTGTCAGGTGATTCTGGCTCAGTGTGCCATCTACCTTGCCCGGGCACCCAAGTCTGTGGAGATCTACAAGGCCTACAGCAATGTTAAGGCCTGTCTGAGAAACCACAAAGGCCCCCTTCCTCCTGTCCCCTTGCACCTCCGCAACGCACCCACCAGGCTGATGAAACAGCTGGACTATGGCAAAGGCTACAAATACAACCCGGCGTTTCACAACCCTGTGGAACAGGAGTACCTGCCTGAGGAGCTGCGAGACGTTGACTTCTTCACCTGGACACCGTCAGACTCTTGATTTAGTCTGCAGGTTGTGGAGCTAGAATCCAAATCTACAGAAGGAAAGCAGGCTTTTGTCTTCTAACGGCTTGTTTCCAGCTGTTAATAACATGCCCAGCTGGTGCAAGCATGTGTTGTCCAACCAGATTTATTTATGTTTATTATTTTTTTTTGAGAGAAAAGGTTAATCAATTGGGCAGATTATTCTCAAATTAAACCGGTTTCTTGTCATTACTCCACTTCTTTACACAGATACAGATTTAATTTTAATTAACACTGTTAAAGCGTGTACAAGTTCAGACCTTCATGCTTTCTTTTTTTAGTTGTTCATCACTAATAAAAATGTTAATACTGTAATGTATTGGATATTATATATCTTGTTAATATGTCTAATTTTTCAAGGACAAACACAATAAAATAATATGAAAAGTTCATCAAAGGGTTTATTGATTTGTATTGTCATATTCGAGGGTGTCTTCAGTTTTGAGCCATGGTCTGCAAAGAAAATACAAAAAACACACTTAAGCACATTGTCATGAAAACGTTTTTTGCCTTCCGTATATATTACTTATGTCTGGGCTTTGTGTTACACAAGAATGTCCAAAGAAAATGTCAATATCAGACAAAAAGGATAGCTTTTTTTCCCCCCTCAATGAAAGAATGTTATCTTTTAAAAACTGTATTCTTTATTCAGGTTGTCCTTGATATCAACACGTGTTTCATGATTTAAAACGTGTGATGGGGAGGAAAAAAACTGCAGACATCTTCAACTTTGCATGTACCAAGATGTAATATAATAGCTTTTAGTGGATTCCCTCACCTCACTGATCCAGGGGATAAAAGAGGCCACCCGGGTGAAAACGGTGGGCCTTTTAGGCGTATTGCATCCACGGCCATCGACAAAGCTCGTCACTCCCTCCACGTACCATCTGTTGTCCTGGCCCTTACAGTTTAGAGGGCCCCCAGAGTCACCCTGCGGGTTTCAGGCAGATCGTTACTCAAGCTCTAAGCATTGCGCGTCTCTTAAATGCAACCCAATTTTCCGGGTGTTTCTCACGTGGCATGCCGACTTGCTCTCTCCTCCTGCACAAACCATCGTGGTCTTGGCTGAGCTACCCCACCAGTCACTTTGGCTGCAGACGCTGTGACCCACCACAGGAAGCAGCGCCTGCTGTAGCCGTGTCGCCCGGGGACCACCGGCTGCGGAGAAAAGGACTCGTAAGCATTAACAACAGCCCCCGTTTTGCCGTTAACCGCGGAGCTTACAGTAAAGACGCCCCCAGCCTGTGATGTAGCAGGGCTGGCCGTGGGCCAGAGAGGAAGCGGGCGCTGGCAGGCAGGCCGGCTGAACCTTGTCACCGAGGTCGGCGCTTCTTTCCAGTTTGAGCAGGGCAATATCATTTCTACAGAACAGAGCAAAAACAATTAATCATGTCTACAAGTTATGTTCCAATTTAGCGGGTTTAGTTATATTTGTACATGATTTAAGAATCGCTTTTGTGAATTAAAGCTGATGAATTATTTTGTTGATCATTGCTCAGATATCCTCATCGTCGTTTATTCCCGTGGCCGGGTAGGGCCGACACGCCCATACAAAGTCTGAAACAGTTTTACAAAGTCTGAAACAAACTCAGAAGACAATTTAACAACGCATAAAACACTTTTAAAAGTTCCGTAACAAGCATAATTTTGGAAAACTAATTGACATTTCAGAAAACAAATTTACAACGTGAAACATTTTTACATGTCCTGCATGCATTTAACTCACTGTATGATGACTAAATAGATTAAACTTTTCCTTTTTTTCTTAGTTAGAACAACCTTTTTTTTCCTATTCTAGTATTTTAAAATGCCAAACGCAACATAAAAAGATAAATTAGATATTAAATTTGCGCTCAAGGACAAAGTCCTTGATTTTTAGAGATGTTGTCCTGTGGTTTGGTGTAATTGGGAAGTTTGTAAGCCAGGGAACACCTTCTCATTTTTTTTAAATATGGAGGTGGCAACGTATAACTGTGTGGGTGTTTTGGAGCAGGAAGGACTGGTGCAATTCCCAAAATGGATGCCATAGTGAAAAAAAGAATATCACATAGTAATATTGAAACAACATCTCAGGAGATCAGCCACTTGGACACAAACCAATCTTTTGGATATAAAATGACTTCAAGCATATGAAAAAAAATAGGTTGCTTTGTTTTTGGCTGTTTTTGGTTTTGGGATGGCCATTGAAATAAAATCCTGATCTTGGTTCTGTAGAAACGTGTGTGGGCAAGGTGGTTGAAACCAGGCTCACATACTGCAGCTCTGTCAGGACAAATTGGCCGACATTCCAGCAAATTATTGTGTCAAACCTTTTGGATTTCCCTAAGTCATATAGTTTAAAAGTTAATTTTGTCAAATGCTAAGGAAATGTGTGAGAACGTCTGACTCTGAAGCATGATAGGAAATCATCTAAAACTATTTATGCCGGTCATTATTCTGGCATGTAGCCCATAAAAAATATTTTTGTGATCCAAACTGACTTAAAACTGGAATGGTTTTGTTTGATTTAAAATTGTACAGCGAAAAAGCGTATGTATCTTTTGTTATAGCGTATGTAAATATTGGGTACAAACTCTGAATAGTTGCAACATCTAAAGGTTCGGGTTCTAAGCTAGGGTGAGGGTTTGAAAGTGAACTAATTATATATAATAATAATTGTCCCTACAAACTTTCTATAGTCGAACATACCCACAAGACGCACAGTTATCGTTCCATTTGGGATGGATGAACATTTTTGCCACCATGATGGACTGTTCAGGTCCCTCTTCTTTGTCCATATCATGTTCAGCAAGCACCACTCTGTATGTGTGGAATCTGGATTAAAAAAACAAACAAAAAAACTTCTAATTTACAAATCAGCTCTTTAGGGGTTGTTAAATCTGTATTTACATAATCAACAGCATATTTTACTTATCTCATTGTTTGGAAAACAAAAACAGTCAGGATATGGGCACCGTATTTCAAAATAACCAGTAAGTTCTGGCAAACGCCACAAAATAAACTCACGTAATACAGTGTGCAGCTGTCAAGACCCAGTTCGGAGCAACAAGTGTTCCTCCACAAGTGGGGTAAAACGACTCCAAGGAAACCTGCAGAGTTAAATATAATGGAAGCAATGAGACTGATGTATGCTATGAGTTTTTCTGTTATAGTTTTTGCTGAGAAATTTTTAGTTTAGTTTCAGATGCCTGTAAGTACATTTACCATGAGGATGCACACAAGAACATTCTAATAAAACAGCAAGTTTGTCTGAACAGATGGTGGGTCTATGACTATGAAGTATAATAAGTACAATATATATAATTGTATCAATGATTAGGAAGAAGAACTAATTCCTTTTTGTACAATACTTTTGTGTATGTTATGAGTTTTTTTCCCCCCCTCTGCATTAACTTACCTGCCATGGCCAGCTGTACGGACGAGCCTCTTCCCCATTTACCACTCGACTGGTGCTGGACCAGTAATTGGACAAGCCACAGCCAGACACTCCAACACAGAGAGAAAATAAGGCAAAGAAGTGTAAAATAGTCCCCTTAGTGAAGGTAATATTACATTTCAACCGATTCAAGGTAAAGAGTTTGCTTTACACAGATGTTTGGAATCAGAATGAATACATTTTAACTTTGAACTCACCAGATGTGACAGCCAGCAAGAAAAAAAACAACAACTCCATCTCAGTTTTTTTGTTGTTTTTTTTCCGGTCCAAAAAAATAAAAGTGACTTATAAAACGCCACTATTTATGGGAATGAGTCCAAACTAGACCAGAGAAGCCCTGGGAGCTTTCTTTCTATTCAGCAGGTGGCTGAACTGATAGTTGGTATCAGGCCAGCTGACAGCCATTCCAGGGCTCTGGGACAAGATAATCTCAGGTGAGCCCCAACCCAACTAGTAGAAAATTAACTAATATGTACCATTTAAAAAAACATGGTTGATAAAATATTAGATCTCCTTTTGTCTTCTTCCATCTTCTCACTTACTCTCCTCTTCCCTCCCCCCCTGTTTCTTCATTGTATGTATGTATGTATGGTAAAAATTCTAAATTCATTTAAAGTTTTTCTAATTTTATTTTATTTATTTTTGTTTACTGTGCTAAAGTACAACGTGAAACTTAAACTGCTATGTTTCACTGAAGAAAATCCAAAATAGGTTCCCAAGAAATGCAACTGAGCTGCAGGCCAATCTCTTTTACTATAGTAGTGTTAGCCTTGTTGAGTGAGTAGATTTGTAAGGTGGAGAGAAGAAATAGATTCATGATGTTCTGCAGCACATGAACCCGAAGTAAAAATTACTGAATAATATTTTTTATAAGTTTATTAATTATTTACAACAAAGATAGATTGAGATTGATTAAGAGTTTTGTTTTTTGTTTTTTTGTTTTTTTCTACATGTATAAATAAATAATTTTCTGGACTTTTTTTTTTTTTTTTTTTTAATGTGGCACTTGGTTTTCCATACCTGGGTGTCTCGGAAGTATAAATCGAATTGAAAGTAATAGAGGTGTTTTCACAATCTGGATACATTTTGTTAGACATCCCATAATATGTTCGTCAGTGTGAAAAAAAGTCTTTTATTAATAATTTCCAACAGTTCGTGAGGCTCGAAGATGGGCTTTCTGCTTTTTTCTTCCCATTTTCTGGGGTGTGACGAAATCAAGCGAAACAAAATAGTTCATCGCCAAGCCAGAAGAGGGCGCCATGGGGCCGTTTTTGGTTTCCCTCCTTACGTCATCCCAAAGAACCAGAAGAAGTCGTTGTTTAAAGATGGCGCTACCCGGTGCGTTACTCGTGAGGCTAAGAGGGCTTTGCAAACTGGCCAAATGTGTTCATGCAGGCGGAGGAACGGCATCTAACTGGGGCGGAGAAATGCGGTGGTACGGGACGAAAGCTCAAAAGTTTGCCGAGCACAGCGCGTCATGTTTCCACAGTGAACGGGGTGAGTGAAAGTTGCCGGTTAGCTCATGCTAGCGTACTGTTGACAGTTCGCAGCTGCGCAGAACCTCAAGGGCACCCAGCATTTATAAAATATGTTTTAAAAAAAAAAATCACCGTATATCAATGTGCATTTGGGTAGGCTAAAGTTTGCCTGAAGTAGAAAAAAAACAGATAACCTTTCAACGTGTTTCGCCATTGTTTTGTAATTATTAGGTAACGGTGATCCCAACCTTCTGAAGGAGTTTCCAGATCCTAAAAGCCTTCTAAACAACACCATCTCCCGGTCGTTAGGCGTGAACGACCTGACCCAGCTCATCCAGTACAGCTGCATAGAACATGCAGGCGTCAAGGTCAGCGCAGTCGTCTCCACATGACATCGCTTCCCCCAATATGTGGTGGTATTGCTCTGTAAAAGTAATGGCATTTTGCAACCATGCTCTTGCAGAAGGCCACTGTCACGCTGTTGTGGCCCTGCAAGATTGAAGAGGAGGGTTATGCATCGAGGAAGATTGATGCAGAGCGGTTCGCTGCTGCCGCAGCCTGTCTCAAGCTCAGGGTAAATATTCATACCACTAGAACTTTGTCACGTTTTCTCTCAACTCTCAAACAGACTCTCAACTTCGATGGGTCTAATTGGGGTCTTTATGGATAGACCGACAGAGTAGAGTATAACTGCGAAGTGCAAGTAAAATGATACAGGGTGTTGAGCTCTTTAAAGTTTTGCATGGTGGATTGAATAGTTTTTGTTGAAAATTCATTTGGATATTGTTTCATAACCCAATCAGAAGTTAAACTCTCATAAAAGCTGTATGACTGCAAATATGACGTCACACACAGAAGGATGCTTCTTTATATATATATATATATATATATATATATATATATATATATATATATATATATATATATATATATATATATATATATATATATATATATATATATATACTTTTTTTTTTTTTTTTTCATTATACTTCACAACAATGAGATACTTTTTCGTTTATCACATAAAATCCTCACAATAGACATTGAAGTTTGTAGTTGTAGCATGGGGAAAAAGTGAAAATGATCTGGGGCTTTAAAAACCTTTGAAAGTCACTGTAGTTAACAAAAATGTTGTCTCATATCTCATTTCTTCATATTCTGCCTCTCAAAGTGCCAGACATTAAATCTTCCTTTTGTACCAAAAAAAAAAAAAAAAAACATGCACATGCTGAGCTGCAAATGCATTGTCAGTTATGAAACTGGAAGGAAAATGTATTTTATTTAAAAAGCAGGCTAAGAGGAACATTTCACTAGCCCTTTATAAAGTGTGGCGAGCAGCCACAAGAAGGTCTGGCACCATGACGGCACATTGTAGAGGAAACGGGGATGTTTTAAATCTCCCGCATGGTGCACGGTATTTGTTTGATCCTGCCAGTTTGAGATGATGGTACCTAATTTCTAATTAATTTCCTAATTTTGTACGAAGGAACTGGGCGTGATTGGTCCCAACAATCAGCTCCCCAAGAGGAGAGCTGGCCGGGCGAGAGGAGGGCTGCATTCCCATCTTTATGAGAATGAAGACAACCGTTGGACAAATAATGGTTCCACCTCCAGAGCAGAGGACTTGTCCTCTCCTGTGGAAGACGTCTCCAATGTCTCCGAAGCCCTTTCTCTCTTTCCACACCCTAAATCTCTTCTGACCAGGGTGGTCCAGGTGGCCACTTCATCCAGCAGAGTCCGGGTTGGTAGATGTCTTTCACTTTAGTAAATTCACAGCTTATCTATCTTTTTTTTTTTTTTTTTTTCATATTCACATCTGAACTTTTTTTTTTTTTTCTGCAGGAGCTAATGCATTTCAGAACAATAGGCGGAAAGCTTAAAAGGTGCGAGCTGACTCTGCTTTGGCCGGAGGAGATGACGTTCAAAGCGACGGCGAGCAGCCGAGTGATGGCGGAGAAAAGAGCCGCAGCGCTGGCCTGCATGAAGCTGAAGGTGTGAGGAGCTCTGGTGAACCGCCGTGACGTTACCTGCATGTCAGAACTACGTTAAAATACTCATCGCGCTTTTTTGGTGCAGGAGCTTGAGCTTCTGGATAAAGACAACAACCCTCTTACGCACGCAAAGTACCATCGAGAGAAAGTAAAGGAGGCGGGAGAGAGGGAGAGGCGTCCATTCCCACTAGAGATTCCTGAACATCTGGAGCAACACATGAGGGACTACCTAACGCAGGTCGGTTCTTTATCCATATGTCGGCGTGCTTAGATTCATGCATTATTTATGTTCAATGCGTGGGCTCCACTGAGCTATATAATACACTGGAGTGCTGATTTTGCCGAAAAACTGAAGTCACTGGCCGCCATCTTGCTACTCCCTACTCTCACAGAATCCCATAGGATTTGCTTGCAACAACAAGCGGTTTTCTGGCTGTGTGAAAACTTTTCACAGGTAATTCTACAGTCAGTGGATGTACTAACACCATCAACTACTAGGAAATTAGGTGCTAAAATATTTTACATGTTATTCATATTAAATATATATATGTGTGTGTGTGTGTGTGTGTGTGTATATATAAGTATATGTATACATATGTATACACATATGTGAATGTATGTTTTTGTCTATTGTTGTTTATATATTTAGAAATGTTAAATATATATATATTTAAATTAATAAATGCAAAATATTTCAGCACATGACTTTCTCAGTACTTGATAGTTTTAGAACATAACATAAAAGTATATGGCATTTGACATTTTAAAAGTCTTAACCCCCCCCCCCCTGAACATGAGAAAATCCTCGTTATTCGATGCCCTAGTTACTGGAGGAAAATGGGGAGTACCAATATGGCGGCTGGTGGCTTCAACGCGACTCGTTCAAACAGCGGGCGATTAGCACTCCAGTGTATAATATAGCTCAGTGGTTGGCTCATGTTTGCAGTGCTTCTTTGAAAGTGGTTATACCTTCTTGCTCCCCCTTTAGCCCTTCAAAATAAATCATAACGCTGCACAATTTTGGAGAGGAATATCAAATGTCTTTTGTTTTGAGGTCATATTCATCATCGTCATCATCTTCTTCTTCACAGTACCCAGTTGCAACAGAAGTACAGAAACTATGGGAGGACGAGGAGGCAGAAGGACAACAGACAGTGGAGGAAGAGGATGAAGAGGACTACGTTTCGGACGCCATCACCGGCAAGCCGTATAAGCCCGTGTCCAAGCATCAGGCTGAGTGGCTCAACCGCCGCCTGCAGGAAGAATGGGAAACTGCGAACCCAGGACTGAGCGTGGAGCTGCCCGTCGACGCCCACCGGCAGCGGGTCGTCTCAGCCGTGCGCTCCTCCAGGGCGGTCGTGATCGCCGGCGAAACGGGGTGTGGCAAGACGACGCGGATCCCACGCTTCCTGCTGGAGGAGCAGGCGAGGGGCGGGGAGGGAGCCGAGTGCAACGTCCTGGTGACCCAGCCTCGTCGCATCAGCGCCGTGTCAGTGGCTCATCGAGTCGCCCACGAGATGGGGCCACATCTCAAACGCCATGTCGGATATCAGGTATTTACGCTTACTCATTTACAGGGCTGTTTTCTTCATTTCTCGCTGTTTATATTCTGATTTTAGAAAGTTATTTACAGGAAGTTCCAAGTGATTAGTTTGCAGAGAAAATAAACGTCTTGATTTTTGATGAAGAGGTATGGTATTGTCTGCTAGAAATATTTTCCAAATCTAGTCTGGACCCAGTAATATTCAGGGTTCTTTCATTACTGTGGCTTACTAAAGATGTCATGCCTCTTCATACTTATTCCATTTGAAAATCATGCATTTTGTTTTGGTCTGTCACAAATGATAAAAACAACATTTTGGAGTTGAAACATACAATGTGAATAAAGTTCAATGAAGGCAAGGCAAGGCAAATTTATTTATATAGCACAATTCAGTACAGAGACAATGCAAAGTGCTTTACATGGTTAAAATATAGGAATAAAAGCAAGTAGGGATAGAATGTAGAACCAAAAAAGAACATTTAAAACAGTTTAACTAGAACATTCAAAGGCAATTTCAAACAAATGTGTTTTTAATCTCGATTTAAAAGAACTCAGGCTTTCTGCACTTTTACAGTTTTCTGGAAGTTTGTTCCAGATAAGTGGAGCATAGGAACTAAATGCTGCTTCTCCTTGTTTAGTTCTGGTTCTAGGTATGCAGAGCAGGCTGGAGCCAGAAGACCTTAGTGGTCTGGATGGTTTATACACTGATAACAAGTCGTATTTAGGTGCTAAGCCATTCAGGGATTTATAGACTAACAGAAGTATTTTAAAGTCTATTCTCTGAGATAAAGGGAGCCAGTGTAAGGACTTTAGAACTGGGGTAATGTGCTCTACTTTCTTGGTCTTAGTGAGGACGTGGGTGTGAGGACAATGAAGGGTATAGAATGTGGAAAAGTCTGTGGAGGGAGAAAAACCCTAAAAGTAGTTGTGTATTTATATAAAACCGGTGCAATAATTCCTCTGTGTGCGTAGGTGAGACTAGAGAGCCGACCTCCGGACTCCAGCGGCGGGTCCATGCTCTTCCTCACAGTGGGCGTCCTGTTGAAGAAGCTGCAGTCGAACCCGACCCTGAAAGGAATCAGTCACGTCGTCGTGGACGAGGTCCACGAGAGAGACGTAAACACAGACCTGCTGCTGGCGTTGCTGCGCTCTAGTCTGGACAAGAACCCTGACCTGCGGGTTGTGCTTATGAGCGCCACCGGGGACAACCAGAGGCTGGCGGAGTACTTTGGAGGCTGCCCCGTCATAAAGGTGCCGGGATTCATGCACCCGGTGAGGGACCGGTACCTGGAGGACGTGATGAGGGAGATGGGACGCTCGGCTCACGTCCACGACAAGGTTAGTGTAGAAAAGGTGAAATTTGCAACCTTTTAGATCTGTTGGCCTTTCCCTTACATTTTCACATATTTTCTCTAATTGAAATAGTATTTTAACCACATTTTTTCTTCTTCTTTTTTTCATTTTTTTTTTTTTTTTGACCTGCAATCTGATCTGGTTTGTGGAGGGGTTGGACGAGGCAGCACCAGATCTAGACTTAGTGGCTGATGTTATTGAGCACATTGACAGACATGGAGCGCCAGGTAACAATTGTATCTCGTGCAATATTTGTCTTTTTTTTTTTTTTTATGTTTAGGTGTATTTCTTTATATTGTTTCCCTTCATTCTTCAGGTGCGGTTCTCTGTTTCCTTCCTGGGTGGCAGGACATCAAAGCTGTTCAACAAAAACTGCAGGATAAGCCACACTTTTCATCAGCAGCACACATGATCGTCCCATGTAAGACTGAATGTTTATAGACATATTTAGTTGTTGTTGGGGTTTTGATATCCAACTTTAAGGCAGCTTTTCTGATTTCTTCTTTTTTTTGTTTTTTTTATTCTAGTGCACTCAAGCTTATCTGTAGCTGACCAGCAGGTGGTGTTCCAGCGGCCCCAAGCCGGCCAGAGGAAGATTGTACTCACCACTAATATAGCTGAGACCTCCATTACAATAGATGATATAGTTCATGTGGTGGATACAGGAACTCACAAGGAACAGAATTATGACCAACGGACAAAGGTGTTTCTTGCATTTAACTTCTGTTTCATGTCAGAGTCTAAGAGACATTAAAACACCTTGTTTTTTTTTTCTTCTTAATTAGATAAAACTAATCCATGTGTTTTTTTTTTTTTTTTTTTTTTTTCAGGTCTCTTGTCTGGACACAGTTTGGATATCTCGTTCTAATGTTACACAGAGAAAAGGAAGAGCAGGGCGTTGCCAGCCGGGACAGTCGTACCACCTGTTTCCAAGGAAATGGCTGGAAGCCATGCCGCTCTTCCCTGTTCCTGAAATCCTGCGCACGCCATTGGAGAGTTTAGTGTTGCAGGCTAAAATCCACAGTCCCAACTGCAAGGTACTTTAGATGTGGGATGTTTTTTTTTTTTTTTTTTTGCTGCTACCCTTTTACCATTTCTGTTTTTGTGATGTAATTTATAAAAAAAAAAAAAAACATGTGTACAAACAGGCTGTCGACTTCCTGTCCCAAGTGTTAGACAGTCCAGAGCCACAGGCCGTGAGAGATGCTGTTCAAATCCTCCAGGATATTGGTGAGAGACTCAGATCCACCTAAACGTCTGATGAGAAGTTAGCATTTAAATGAATTTCTAAACTTCATAGTTGCATTAAATTTACATCATCTTCAATTTGGCAGGAGTCCTGGACAAGACTGAAACCCTGACTCCTCTAGGAGAGCGTGTAGCCTGTATGTCATGTGACCCACGGCTGGGCAAAGTCCTCGTCCTGAGCGCCATGTTCAGGTGTGTTCTGCCCATGTTGTCTGTAGCTGCCTGTCTCACCAGAGACCCGTTCCACAACAGCCTGCAGAACAGAGCACTTGTGCATAAGGTAAGATGGCAGCAGGCCCCTTCAAGCTTACAACTTGGCTAATTCTTCCTAATTTATAGTCTTTGGTGTAAAAATAGCAATGAATGTCTTAATGTGTTAAACCTAAGATTATTATATTGAGGACAATAAAGTTTTTTTTTTTATAATGAAGCCATATCAAAATAAAGAATTTGGGACCTAAAATTGAGCCTTGGGGAACTCCACATTTCAATTTTAGCATGTTTGCAAAAGTTTATCAGATAGTTTGAATCCCTTAAGAACTGTTCTGAAGAAGCCCCTCATAAAAGTTTAGGCATAACATTGTGGTCAACTGTGTTACGGGCTTTACTTGGGTCTAATAAGTATTGATGGGTGGTTTAGACACCTAAGGTCTTAACTAATGCTATCTCTGAATTATCGCTGGATCTGAATCCCAATGGGAATTTGTCTAGCCTGTTGATATTCAGAAAATGGTCTATTCAAAAGTAAAACAAGGTTTTATTAAAACTTTGCTTATATATCAAGCAAAGATTTTTCAAAAATGCCTAAAAAGGTTCTTTAAAATGATGCAGATATTGGATTTAAAGGCAGTTTATTACTTTGACTGTGACAACTTATTCCATTATTCTTGTCTAGGCCAAGGAGAAGCTGAGTGGCTCCAGCCATAGTGACTACCTGGTGTTCAGTCGAGCCGTTCTGGGCTGGAGGAAAGTCCAGCACGAGGGGGACAGGGAGGACCGAGATGACTATTTAGACAGATACACTCTGTCTAAAGGCAGTCTGCGATTCATCAACGGTTTGTCTAACCTAAACGCAGATCGGTCTTTTTCTGCATTTTTTTGGCATGAAGTGTCCCTTTGTTCACACTTGACACAATTCCTGGTCTCGTTTTATGCCGTGGCAGGTCTTATCTCGCAGTTTAGCGACAACCTGCAGGAGGCAGGGTTGGTTTCTCGTGGCAGTGAGTGCCAACGTCAAACATCTCTCTACAATGAGCACAGCAACCAGGATGAGCTGCTCAAGGCTGTGCTGCTGGCTGGGTTGTATCCCAACCTCATTCAGGTACGCAGCTTTGCAGTCTGTGTGTGGCTACCCACTTTGTTTCAGTGGGTAGCCACACACAGACTGCAGTTATGAACAGTTTTGGGTTTGATTCCAGCTCTCTGTCACATGTCAATGTGCCTTTGGACACAAAGCATTAAAACCACTACCGATCCGTGTGCAGATGTGTTTACATCTAAAACTCTTAGTGTAAGAGAACCTTTTAATGGTCAATGTGATTAGTAAAGCACCATGTAAGTTTTGTCCATTCACCATCTTTCATGTGTGCTTGCCCAATGATCTCTAACTAAAGATATTTAAAGTAGGGCTGGGCGATAAATCGATTTTAATCGATTAATTCGAATTTACAATTCTTTAAGATTTCATTTTTGGAAAATCTGGATTTTATTTTGCCAATACACTCACTGGGTTTCCATGAAGAGAACAGCATGTGATGCTGGATATATGTTTAGGCAAATATATTGTCAAAATATTGTCAAGTGGAAATTTTTTTTTTTTTACCATAATACGAGGTACTTCGTTTACTTATTTACTTTTTTTTTTTTTAACTTAGTTTGAAGTTCACAAGTGCAGTTAAGCCTGTTCTTAGCTCAATGTGTAATACCACTAGCAGCAAATGTTTTGTTATATTTTCATTGTTTATAATGGCACGGCTACCATCTTGTTTTACAAGCATGTTTCACAGCTTGTTTTTAGTTGCACTTTGAATTCAGGTCAACTCCCTGATGAAATGCTTGACATAAATGCAAGGTTTTAAAATAATTTCTTTAATTTCTTTTTATGAAACAAAAAGGAGGAAAAAATCGATTAATCAGATTTGGTATGATAAAATCTGAGATTTATTTTTTAATCCATATCGCCCAGCCCTAATTTAAGTATAAATGACCTCTGCTCTCAATGAACATCATGTAACAGGTGTTAGTTTTTTTTTACCTAAACCAAGCTGAGACGCATTGCAGCGTAACACAATTTCACCTGCAAGTTTTTGTTTTGTTGTTTTTTTTTTTTTTGTTGTTTTTTTTTTTTTAGGTAAAGAAAGGCGTTATTACCAAAGGGGGGCGCTTTCGTCCCAACAATATAGCCCTGCGTACGCTCAGCGGTCCGGTGCTGCTTCATCGCTCCTCAGTGAACAGGTAGGATCATGTTCAGACCTTTCCCCGCACAGCAGGACACTGACTTCATGATGTTCGTGTTCACTTTCTGTCTCCTCTTTCTGTTGCAGAGGAAAAGAAAACCTCCCCAGCCGCTGGCTGACCTTTTTCGGTGCGGTCAAGTCTAACGGGAATGTTTTCATCAGGGATTCTTCTGCAGTTCACCCCCTTGCCCTGCTGCTGCTCACAGACTGTGACATTTCAGAGACAGGTACTGTTTGTAGCCGACTGTCTGCGGGATATTTTACTGCACAGCAATCTTTGTTTCCCATAAATACGTGTCAGGGTTAAGGTCTAAGACAGCGGATTATTTTCTGTGAAAGGGATCGTCTTCTGATCGTATCAACTAGGAAAAAATAAACCTACATGTGTTCCTCAAAGTGGCAATTTTTTTTTATTATCTTTTTTGTGAAGGACATGAGAGGTTGACTATAGAAGCAGCTGTTGGGGATGTAAGCCAGGGCAGTTTCTCTAAAGGGAGATTTACTTGTAACAGTGTTTAAATGAGACTTTTGGCACACTGAGATAATGTACATCTTATTGAATTTCTCTGCCTTTGGTTCTGTAAATGGAAGAAGATCATATATTTTCTTTATGTACTCTACTAACTTCTCTTTAATACCAACTTCATCTGTTTAGCTTAAATTCATCCTCTTCAAAAAACAAAAATCTAAAACTTTTGCTCTTTTTAATAATTGGCTTGAAATCTTGAATAGTGTTTCTGCTTCAGTTAAGCGTCGTCAGCAGATCAACTGTGTGAAGTTTACAGCTTTTGTTTTTCTGGTTGCAAATTAACGTTGGTCAACATCCACTGATAAAATGTTTTTTTTTTTTTTTTATGCTCACCTTTTTAAATTGGCAAGAACATTTTAAGAAATTTGTAAGTTGCATATATAGCTGCTTCTGAATACATTTCAATACTGTTAAAGTTAATTATTATTTTAGTAATTCGATTCACCAAGTGACACACGTTAGATTAATTACACACAGTTTTTTAATCCTTTATTTCTGATAAGTTAGGTGATCTCCACTTTCACCTAATAAAAACATGACATTTAACAAGAATATTACATTAGATCCACTAAAAGCTGTTCTAATACAGAAATGCGGGGTTAATGAAAAGTAATACCTTTTTTAAAGGTTATTTCTACAACGGGATTTTAATCTGACATGCTGCCTTTTTTTGCAAATCTGTGAATTTATGAATGTTTTTTAGATTTGTAGATTAAAAACGTTACAGATATTACGGGTGCTTTTTCTCAAGTATGAAAAAAAAAATCTCCTTGTTTGTATCCTTAAGCTAAAGTTGTATCTTTTTTTTTTTTCTTCTGTTTTTAGTAAATGGCGACAAAGTGGAGGTATCTTTTCCTGGCCGTTCTCTGGTGCGCTGCGAGCTGCCAGCTGAGACGTGGGAGCTGCTCTGGGAGCTACGCACTTCTATTCAGACCATGCTGTACCGAAACCTCAACAATCCCAGCAACGCTCACATTTCTCAAGACGGAAGCTTAATATCATTACTTGTAGAGCTGCTTAACAACACAAAGTCAAACCCTTTTGTCAATATGTCAGGTACAGAAAGTGAGGTAGATTAAAAAAAACAGTTTTCTGCACATTAACTTTGCCTCGCTACCTGATTTACATATTTTTGAAGCATATTTTATTTTTAAAAGCACTTTAGTGAAATGTGTTCTAAACAACTCAAGAATGGTCATGGTTCTAAATCATCGTTGGAGTTGATGTGCCGCTGCTTCTCTGTAAATAAACTCCATCAGTAGATCGAGTTAGGAAAATCCAGCATATGGGTTTGGGACCTTTTTCGTTATTCCGACTGTTTCATTGCTTTCTGAAAAGCAGATTTGGGTTTTACTCTGAATAAAAACAGAGGTCTGTGAAATTAATTGTAAATATTGTAATGTTTATTAAAATATTAAATGGACTTCTTAGGCCATGAATTTTTGTTGTTGTTGTTTGCAATCTGTAATACCAGGAGAAGGCTTTTCCTTTGTGATTTTATGAAAACTCCTTCATAAACCTTTTGTGAAAGCCGCTCAAACGTCTCAGTAGTTCTTCCATGACGTCTAAAGGGATCATGATGCAAAATCTGCAAAGACAAGTGGAAGTGTTGACGATATTTGCTGTGTAAAGTGAACATTTAAAGCCTTTTTATATTCAATCAAAACAAAGAAAATAATTTTGTGAAAACACTGGTATAGTTTGAGTCTCACCTGATGTGGTAGGTGCCCTCCTTTTGTCCATAATCATTGCCAGGACTAAACAACAATCCCGCCTCCTCCAGCAGTCTCAAACAGTAAAACGTGTCTGGTTTCATTCCAACCTCCTGAAATATCCAAATGCCTCTGCTTTTATAACAAGCCTCACGAGTGATTTAAGCATTATATTCTGAATTGCAACATATTGATCGACATTTTTCTTTTTTTTTTTTTTTCTTTTTTTTTTATGTTTTATTCTGAAACCTTGGCTCTCTTGATGGCTTTGGGTGGAAGAAACACTGTGGGGAACGCAAACGCTCCTCCTTCCACTGGTTGGCAGCTGAAACCTGGCAAGCTGTTGACGACTTCTTCCACCCTCCTCACATTTTCAGCCAGTGAGGTCCTGATGTGCTGCGTCTCCTGCAGAAGGAAGGTCAGGCCATGAGCTCACACTACAGTAAACCTAGGGTTATGGCAAATAAAAATAACAAAATGTCTTGCCTTCATATAAAGAGGGTATGAGGGGTCTCCTGGTTGCGGGGGATTTGTCATCACGTCCAGGGCGATCTGTCCCAACACTGGTGCGCAGGAGTTGGTGGAGAATAGACTGTTGATGTGTTTCATTACGGCAGGGTCGAGGTTAACAAGCTCGACGTACCCGGCACGTAGACCACACCTAATCCAAGAGACATCTTTAACATGTCTTCAACACCACAGTTCAGTCTCTACCACTTCAAAATCTTTGTTTGTTTTTTCATATGATCTTCTGCGATATGTGCAGTGGTTTGGGTATCTGTTGTCAGAACTATGTGTTCAATTTGTTCGAGGAGCAGCACTCTGTCATACAAAAGGAAATGTCAAACTACTGAAATTGTCACACTGACATAAGAGGCCACTGAAAGCATCACTAAATCAAATTTTTTTTTTTTTTTTTTGTTGCCTACATGCCAAATGTGTTCCTTATCCCAACATTCAGGTATTTTTGTTCAGTATAATGTCTGTAAACTGAGTATTGCTGCTTACTGATAGTTACATCATTCATACTTAAGCTCAGTGTCCTTGTAACATGCACGCAAACAACTATGGATGAAAATATGCCGTTGTTGAAGGTACCATGAGAAAAGTTTTAGGTCTTGGCTTTTTTTTCATGAATGATAAATGACTTCCTGGTTAATGTCTGAACCCTAAAGAATCATCATGCTCCTAAAATGAAGTAGATTGGTTCAGATGACTGCAAATATGGTCTAACCAGTCTAAAACAAGTGCCATCACAAGCTATTAGCTGCATAATCTTAGCTGGGCTTTGTGTGGCTCCAGGTCTTTTGCCCCTTCAATTAATATCCCATCTCAAGCCTACACGTTATACTTAATTTCCTTAACTATAGCTTTGTGGCTAATTGCATTTTTGTAGTTTATTTCTATGAATTGTGGAGATAAATAGGGTAAAATAATAGATTTTTACCCAGTATTAAACCAACATTTCTTGAAGTGACTTCCTGCTACACACATTATTTATTGGAATCATATAACTTCATTTTCTTACAGTGGACAATGAAAACCAGAACAACCTTTTGCGTCTTTGGTCGACGATGGTAAGAAACCTTACCCCGGCGGGTGGAAACTGACGCCTGGTCCCTTCGTCTCAAGTATGAAGCTTTACAAAAATTGCAATGATCTGAAATAGTGGAGCGGAATCTCGAGTTGTGAATATTCCAACTTTATACTGTGATACTTTAAAGCAACCCATTCTTGGTTGCCCATCAAAAAGTGTGTAATTTTACTCTGCATTTATTGATTGCAGACTTTCATATTCAGGTATAGTTGCAATAATAATTTCAAGACACATAATTTCGGATACATAATGTTTCACTAATGCATTAGTTCATGAGTAACCTGTTTGACTGAATTATAAAAACCTTTCCAGGTCTTCCTGAATGCTGTTATGATTAAAGCAATGCTATGACTTATTTACAAAGCATGTCTTGGGTTGTCAATGACAACTAGCAGCAAAGGAGGGGAAATGGGTTCTGCCCTGAAGTTTGTAACTCGGTCACAAAAAGAGGAGTTACAAGTTAAAATGTAAGAAAGGTTTAAATTTCTTTGTTGTTTCTGTCTCACTGGCACTCGTGTTTTTTCAGCTCTTTCATTTCTCTTAAGTGGAGGTGGGTTTGTGTTGAGTGAAAGACACGCGCCTTGTAGAAAGCAGATGCCGTGGTTGAATACTCACTCTCCCATGAGGCCTTTGGATGCCGTGTGGAAGGATGCCAGCTCTACTGTTTCTGAAAGAGGAGGCCCCATCTCAGCCAGAGCTCTTTTATAGGAGACAAATTCGGTTTTCCCGTAAACACAGTCCTGATACACCTGAGGAGGAAGAAGTCGCCTTACATACAGTGGGTCCAGTGTCTGACTGATGAACCGGTGAAACTCTTGACTCACCAACCTCATCGGCCAGAAGAAAAAGCCTCTTCTCTGCAGCAAACCTGATCACCTCTTGCATGGATTTTCTGTTTTGAACATAGCCTGCAGGCATAAAAAAAAAATAAAAAAAAAAGATGTTGGCTTCAAACACAATGACAGCCTACTCAGATGTTCTTCACGTCGCCTTGGATTTTTGCTACCTGCCGGGTTTCCAGGGTTGATGACATACAGAGCGACCGGGCTGCACACGCCCTTTGCAGAGTCCAAAGCCTGCTGCAGCTCCTCCACCTCCAGCGCCCAGCCCCGCTCCTCTGTGAGGTGGTAGGGGACCGCCGCCGCTCCCAGCGCCGTCAGGGATAAAATGGTGGTGGAGTGGCACGGCACCGGGGTCAGCACTCCAGTTCTGGGTGAGGCCTCAGAATTCACCAAGACCTTTAAAATGTTCTGCAGAGGCCACATTGCAACGGCACATTGTTGCACCAACCAGGCAACCAACGGGAGGAAGAGGCTGTGTGAATTGCGTGAGTGTCGTTTACCGCGAGCGCCCACTGTGAGCCGGAGCTGATGAAGATGTTTTCACGGCGGCACGGGACCCCACCGTCCCGTCTGGTGATGAATTCAGAGACTCTCTGAACTATTTCTGGTATTCCAGCTGTGTTGGAGTATGAACCTGGAGACAAAACAGACGTTCTTTGAATCCAAAGAAAACACATATATAAACAATATGTTGTTCTTGTCATAAGGTTGGCCAAATGTTGATACCTATATAGCGCCCTCCACGTTTATTGTTCTTACTGCCACTTTAAATCCATAAATCATCTCCTTATTTGATTGGGTATGCTATGATTTACTGTCTCCTTTGTTCCTTTCGTGGAGATATTCACGAGTCTTACCTATACTCCCTCCCGCACATTCTTTCAGCAGTCTCCGAGCCCTCTGCCTGACATCCACCATCAGTCTGTCTCCTTCCATGAGCTTAGGGTAGAGACACGCCGCGAGAACCTATGAGAGAGAGAGCGAGCAGCTAAAAGTAGTTTTGGACAAAGCAAAGGTAAGAAATGGTCAAACTCTTGTTTTTAGGTGTCTCATATTACCTGTCTTACAAACGAAAGCGGTTTCACACCAGCCCTGTGTGGGTCACCCCAGGAGACATCGATCACGTCCCTGTAGGGTTTTCTAACTCCCTGGGAATTGGGACAGAAGGAAACACTTAAAAAGATAAATAAAATGGCAGTTTTAAATGGTTTTTATTTTCTCACAGGTGTACAAATGTCTCTTTTTACCTTTCTGAGCTCCTCCTGGATCTGGTTGGTCCGCCTGGCCAAGACAGGATACTCCATCGACTTCATGTTTCTCACATTTGCGCTGATCTCCTGCAGGACAGACATGTCTGGGATTCGTTGTTTTTTTTTGTTTTTTTGCCTTGTCTCTGATCGGATGCTGACCAACACGGTCTGAGCAGGACAGCTTCTGATGTTCTTAGCGGCTTAATACAAGTGGAGCGTGTTTTCTAGTTAGAGATATACATGAAGAAATGTTGCAACAGGTGAAACATTAACATGATGACCTGCTTTTTGATGTGGCTCTTTGGACCTCTACCTTTATCAAGTAATCTGCAAAACCATCAACTGATGTGTGACACATTATTCTTTTTTGTTGTTTGCTGGCTTTAGGTTCTGATAGGACAAGACTCAATAGAAACATTTTTTTTTCTTTTGAAACATCCATGGCTTTGGGGGTTGCACAGTAGTTGCTCGCAGTGTTGACTTGGAGCAAGAAGGTCCTGGGTTCCAATCCTTGTCTGGGGTCTTGCTGCAGGGAGTTTGCATGTTCTCCCTGTGCATGAGTGGGTTTCTGTGGGTGCTCTGGCTTCTTCCCACAGTCCAAATCCACGACTGTTAGGTTAACTGGTTTCTCCTAATTCACCACTGAGTGAGATAAGCAAAAGCCCTCACCCGCACGATGCTGCACGGATAAG
Organism: Fundulus heteroclitus; assembly: GCF_011125445.2. Classification (NCBI taxonomy): domain Eukaryota; kingdom Metazoa; phylum Chordata; class Actinopteri; order Cyprinodontiformes; family Fundulidae; genus Fundulus; species Fundulus heteroclitus. Next base: position 18,986,804 of record NC_046366.1, read on the forward strand.
CGGGTATAGATGAACATCGGATTTATTCATTTGATCTTTCAGTAGTGCTTAAAAGAATTATGGAAAACCACATTTTGAAACGATAAGAACTGAATATGCATGTCGAGTTTCTGACGCCTATTTAATGCCTGATCTTACGCAACTTCATGTAAAATACAACTCTGTCAATCAGTTCTAGCAATGGCTTAAACATAACAGCATGCTGGAAGACTTGTACAGTTTGGTTCTGTCAGTCATTTATAAATCCTCAAAAGACAATGAATGACATCTAAGAACTTGCGGTATATGCACACTTTTATGTATAAAAGATAAGAAATACCTTTATTTTCCCACTATGGTGAAAATTCAGGCGTGACAGGTGTAAAGACATGGACAGAGCTACACATAATTTTTAGTAATGAAAAAAAAAATCTAATCTAATGTAAAGTTAGTTCTAAAGCAACAGAGAATAAGCTTTATGAGGAAAACCGATATAAAGGTACAAATAATTACCATAGTAAGTATTCCAAAGTTATTACTGAAGATAATATGGCATACTCAAGAAATATTCAAGATAAACAATTGAAAAACACCAGACTATTCATAGAACAATATGAGATAATACTAGCTTGGCATGTGCAAGTGTAACTTAGCATCTGAGAGACTGTAACCATGATCGGATCAGAACCTGTGCAATCATTTGCATGTTTTAAACAGTTATTTAGTCTGTTGAGGTTATAAAGTCTGACAACAGCCGGGGGTGGGGTTATATTATGTGGATTATATGGCACCAGTTCAATAAATGTCACTAAGAAGTTAAACTATTTCAGTAATTTGATACAAAAGTGGAACACATTTCATATAATAGTATAGATTCACTTCGAGTAATGCATTTTAAAACCCTGTTCTGTTTAATTTGATTGAACTCAAAAATGCTCCGTTGATCCCAAAGGCACATTCAATGTTGTTGTAACTTACTATTCAAGACTCTGTGGTGTCATTGGGTTATTCCTACAAGGTGATTTAAATCTGACAAGCTGTTTGTGCAAACGTGGTTTTTATTTCAAGAATATGACAAACCTTTTGTGCTTCCAGCTGTTAATGTGAAATTTGTATTACATTAAAATGAATCTGTATTTTCCTATGAATCAGTTACACCTTTAAGACATTTTATGAAGAGATCTTATCTGATAGACGTCAAAGCTTTGTCAAAGTCTACCTTTCTTTGCTGTTTGTTTGTATGTTTTACCCTTTACCTCAGTTAATGTAATTTCCAAGCTCACATTAATAGTGGCACCACAGAGAAGATGCTCTGACAAAAGAACAAACACAATATTCGTAGAAAGAGAGTGACATGTAATAAAGATTTATGATCTATGTATGACAACTGGATAATTTTAGTAGTGACTCATTAGCAAGGAATGCAACCAAAAGATATAAAATGAAAGATTTATTGAAGGAAGGGGTTGAGGAGATGGATAGATGGGAAGAAAGGATTGGATCATCTGGGGAGACTTGCTTGAAGGCTTGGCAGTCTTCATTTCCTGAAGAGTGCACTGTGGAGGTGCAGTCTTCAGATAATGGCTTATTCCCAAGCACACCTAGGACCTCCCTGAGATGGAACCTACAACAAAGAGAAGAGGATAAAAGATGAGGGAAAAGAGATGAGGGGGGATGAGAATGAGAGGATGAAGGGAAGGAAGAGGGATGAGGTGACAATGTGATTGGGGGTGATTGAGAGAGAGTGTGGCAGACTGAGAAGGTCAAGTGAACTGGGTATAAATAAACTGCTGGGTAATTAGAGGTGTGTTAGAGGTGCACCCTTGTTTCTGAACCCATATTAAAACATTAACTTTGTTTATTGTATTTAATCATTTTTGGCTTTGAGTTTTTAACGCTACTACTGCTCTGCTATTACTACTTAATAACAATAATAATAATAATAATAATAATAATAATAATAATAATAATAATAATAATAATAATAATAATGTTATAAAGAAAATAGTTATTTCAGTTATAAATGTAAGCTATAAAATTATAAAATATTAAATATAATCATGTAAAAAGGTAATAGGTTTAATGAGCCCATGTCTTGTTTGAAAAAAAAAAGAGTTGGGTAAAGCAAATGCACAGAAATCCTGTAAATTCTACCCCTAATAAAATGGGAGACTAGATTTGATGGAAACTATTTTAACCTGGGGAGGGAAATAACTTTCTCAAAGTAGCATATGACATCAACTATAATGTGCATCGGCACAACAACATATACTTTTAAATTTCCCATTTTAGTCATATACATATACACATACACATTTTACATAGTCATTTGAAATACCATTGAGCAAATAACTTGCTAAAAAGAAAGTCCTTAGCGATCCTTCGAGCCTTGGAGGATCCTAGGATCTGGGGGAACCGTTTCTGCCCGGACGTAAATAACAGACGTGCCGTTCCTCTTCCTGTTTTGTTTCTTTTCCTTCGCCCCTCATCATCTGCTCGGTTCGACAGAGATGGAAGAATCTGCGAGGCAGATGCACCACCACAGTCTCCCCATGAACATACCAAGTCCCTTTAAACAGGGCCGAACCGTGTAGACCCGACGGCAGAAGCAGCGACCCTCCCTCCGCCCCCTCCAGGTGTCCGAAACATGGCACTCAGCTCGGGCAGCTGGGCTCTCCCAGCCCCGGTGCCCGCCTCGTCCCAGCAGCCTGCGTGCAGCGGGCCCGGGCCGACGGCGTGCTGCAGCACGGTCCTGATGTCCGTCCGCGTCTCGGTGTCCCACTCCGGGATCAGACCCCTCTGCCTACCCGGAGCGGGCAGCGACTCTCTGCGGCTGCAGCTCAGCATGGACCCGAACCTGGCCGGAGAGTTCCGACTGGCTCTGCGAGACACGAGCGGAAACCGCAGCGTGGTGAGGTCTCGTCCGCATTCCGGGCTGTTTACCTGCTGGCAGGACGCAGAGAGGCGCCGTGTTCCTGCACATTTCGAGCCCGTCATAGCAATGTTATGGGCAGCGAGGGCCATCTTAACGGAGCAGTCCAGATGTGCTTTATGTTGTTTACAAAACCAAACCTAGAAACCTGCGCTCAGACCCATGACATCAGGCAAATAAAACCATACAGCTTAGAGGTAGTCTCTCTCCACCCACCACCCCTCATTATTAGCTTTTCAGACAGGGGGATTCAGACTCTCCCAAGCCATGTTGAAATCTAAAATCATACATAAAAACATAGTTTCAGGCATTTATTTAGCTATGTGTGTGTTTGTGTGTGTGTATATATATATATATATATATATATATATATATATATATATATATATATATATAGAGAGAGAGAGACAGAGAGAGAGAGACAGAGAGAGAGAGCGAGAAGGGCTGGACGATAATTCAAAACCGATATATATCGGTCGATAGGCGTATATCGATGATAGAAGAAAAGTTAAATAAAAAATAAAATATAACAGTTTTAATTCCTTTTGCATTGTACCCATGTAGGTTACTTTTATCATTATTACATCCTCACAACTAATCAGAAACGCAGACCCAGGAACTAAGCTCCGCTCCCTTCAAAGAGTTCATTCTTTTCTCTTTTTTTAAAAAAAAATGCAGTTTTGGTAAAAGGTTGGTTGAATAAAGGGTTGCGTTTGAATTCAGTGTTTGTGTGTATCTGTATCTAAAAATGGGTCGTTAAGCAACAGCATAAAATGGCCAGGGCTGCACTTAAAACATATGTTTTGAATTTGTTATCTAGCAATATGATTTCTGTTTTATTGATAAGGTTTTTTTCTATTTTCTATATCGTCCAGCCCTAATAAATATATATATATATATATATATATATATATATATATATATATATATATATATATATATATATATATATATATATAACTGATACATTACTGATGTGACGCAAACACCTTAAGTATTGGGATGTTTACCCAGCAACTTGGGTACTAAGTTGATGAATCTTAAAGCGGCTCAATCCACCCAGATAGTATTGAGCTCAAAAGAACCTGATAGCGCTCATTTATTTTCTGTCTCCGTTTTGGTGACCGCAAGTATTTACAGTAGGACAAGTTTTTTTCTTCTTCTTGTAAGCAAAGGAAGAATGTAGCAGGTTTATTTCAGCCAGCTGGTCGGCAGTGTGGAGCAACATGGTGGCGAGGAGCAGCGCCGCATAACTGCATGCGCCGTATGTCCGGAGACAATTTGGGCCACTCCGGCACTTTCTCCAACCTGTCGTTAAAATGGCTTTAAGCCACAGAAAGGGTATAACTTTAGCTCTTTTGAATGCTTCATACCGCTAACCGGAGAGAGCCAAAGGCTGAACGTCTCAGGAGTCGATTAAGAGCCGGATAAATCCCTTGGAGTACACGGAGAATTGTTAAGATGTAACAATAGACCCCTTGCAACCACGTGACTCCGTTACCCAGAACCCCTTGCGTGGCGGCCATATTGGTTGGCACGCCATTTGACGAAATGACGAGTTCTCCAGGTATTTTTCTTCTTTAGATAACGTATCACAAGATCGTTTTAAGAGTAAGTTGATGGTTGATGGTATCAGATTGCCAGATCCACACAGCAAAAGCCTGAAGGGACGGAGAGAGTCTGTGAAATGTTGGCCAAGGGTTTCATACCGCGACACAGCTGCTTTATAAACACGCAGGCCAGTACGGACAAGAGAGCACGAAAGCCCCTGAAACCACTGGACGGCTGCAATTATTTTATATCAGGAAAAAGGCTCCAGCAACGCCCGCGACGCCATGAGGGATTAAGAGGGTCAGAAAATGGATGGATGTTCAAACATGTTTGTGTAACAGCAGAAAGCAGAGAGGAAGACCCGCCCGGTAGGTTAAAAAAACATCACTCACTACGGATTATTTTGGTGTTTTTGTCTTGTTAAAATGGGTGGGGGTGTCGGCGTAAACACAGAAGTACTAGCGGGCGGAGGGGAGGTGGTGATCGCTACACTGGCCGGAGAGCCGCCGCTGTCTGGAGCGGCAGGAAGCGGGTGCTGCTCCAGACAGCGGCGGCTATAGCAGCAACAGCGGCTCTCCGGCCCGTGTAGCGATCGTTACGCTGGCCGCTACACAGATCGCTACACGGGCCGTGTAGCGATCTGTGTAGCGATCTGTGTAGCGGCCAGCGTAACGATCGCTACACGGGCCGGAGAGCCGCCGCTGTCTGCTGCTTCAGACAGCGGCGGAGGGGAGGTAGCTATCGCTATACGGCCGCTTCTCCGGCCCGTGTAGCCGGCCCGTGTACCCGTGTAGCTATCGCTACACAGGCCGGAGAAGCCGCCCGTGTAGCTTCAGACAGCGGCGGCTGTCTGAAGCTACACGGGCGGCTTCTCGATCGCTACACGGGCCGGAGAAGCCGCTGTTGCTGCTACAGACAGCGGCGGAGGGGAGGTAGCTATCGCTACATGGGGCGCCTCTCCGGCCCGTGTAGCGATAGCTACCTCCCCTCCGCCGCTATTTAAGTAGAACAATGACTAGAGCAGAATTAAGTTGTATTTACCGGAGATGAAGTGTAGACTGCACATTCTCTCGTAGAATGATCGCTCCCCCAGTCCATTGTGAGTGTCTGCCTGCGCTCTTTTCATTGAAAATATCCAATTCTTTCTTCTTTCCTCATCCTTCGGTAAACGACAGAAACGTACATCCAACGATTTGGAATGCCTCTGTGTGCAACCGGGAGCACAACAAGTGGTAGGCATTGTTTAGATTCCAAAAATAAACTAACTAAAAGTACGCTCTAAATCACCCGTTTTGTCATGTAGTAGACGGGCTGTGAGGCTAGCCTGCCCACCAAGATGGAGGCGCGCACCCCCGATCACGTGACTGTGACGTCAGATGCAAGGGGTCTATTATTTGAGTCACTGTCAGTGAGCATCCAGTGAACGATGGAAGGGGAAAGCTGCGCTTCTTCTGGACCCACCCCTTAGAGTGGTGGGTCCATTTGGGGTGGGCTGCACCACCTGACAGAGGAAACATTAAAAATGTTTAAATAAAATAATTAAACCTTTTTCTTTTTATAGATCTGTAAAATCGATAGGAAACTTTTTGACCAATCTGTATAATCTCACTGAATTTGACTTTGGAAAGTGCCCTGGGATGACACGTATCATGAATTTCCGCTATATATAAACAGAATTGAATTGAAGTGTGTTGATTAAAAAAACAACAATAGATGACACATCAAAGTTTGCCCTCTTTTTTTGGCTTTTCTCATCTGTCAGTGTAAAGGAATTTTAAATGCTTTTAAGTGTAGTAAATTGTTCTGATATGGTTTTCCACCCAGCCCCAGAATGTAGCCTTCCCTTAGCTCACCGCATCCAAACTCAACTCCCACCCTGCTCCCGTGTTTGCCGAGCTCGCCACATGACGTCCTCCTAAAATCTCGCGAGCTCCAAACCTGCTTTTCATCTCAGAGTAAGAAGTCTCCCCCAATGACAATTAAGTCGCTTTCTGATTTGCATGGGTTCATTCTAATCCTAGCTTTTTTAGATCATTTAAAAAAAGTTTCTTTTTAACTTTCAGTTTTCCTTTCTAAAGCATTCTAGCCTATCATGTAGGTTAATATCACAGTCATTACATACCAACCAATCACAAACGCAGACCCAGGAACCAAGCTCCGCCCCCTTCAAAGAGTTCAGGGAGCTCATGTTCTTTTCTCCTTTTTAAAAACTTGCAGTTTTGGTAAAAAGTTGGTTGAATAAAAGGTTGAGTTTGAATTCAGTGTTTTTGTGTATCTGTAACTAAAAATAGGTCGCTAAGCAACAATATAAAATGATCAGGGCCACACTTAAAATACATGTTTTGTTTTTGTTGATAATTATCAATATCGATCAATACGATTTCTATTTTATCAATATGCTTCTTTTTTTTTATATATATGGTCCAGCCCTACTTTGTGGCCCTATGTTCCCTAAAGTAAACAGAGAACGTAAAAGAATAATCCTACTGGCAGATTCTAAGATCCTAACTCGTGCAAAGTGTACACTCTCCATAGATAGGTTGAACTTCCTGTTTTTTTTATGAAGTTCATGTTAACTCTTGTACAAATACGAGATTGTTGGATAAACGGCGAGCAACGCACATTCATCTGCTAATTTTATCCAGACTAGAATCCTGTCTTTCATCCCCTCTGGCGTTCGTCCAACGAGAATCTGAGCGGTCAAGACGAGCGTTCCGCTTGGTGCTGGTTCGTCTTCCGTCCGACGCTCGCTCGTTTGTAAGGCGCTGTCTTCTCACCCCTCAGTTCATCGCGGAGTTCGACCTGCGCTCGGTGCAGTACGAGGTCAAATCGTCCCGCTGCCACGAGATGCGCCTCGCTGCTTCGCCCCACGACTGCATCCGCTTCAACTTCCGCTGCGACCGCGAGGCCGAGGCCTGGTCCACCGTGGTGATATCGTCACTCAGGGAGGCGCACAGAGGTCAGTCTGACACAACTCCCAACTTTCCTTTCTGTTGGAGATGTGAGACGACGACTATCGAGTGCCTTGCAAAAATGATTTGTGCCCCATGAACTTTTATCACATTATGTTACAACTGCAGACTTGAATGTGTTTTGGGGGGGGGGGGGGGTATATTACAGCTCTGTGAATTGGAATATCATTGAAAAGTTAATTTATTGGACTGGTGGCTTGGAAAGTAATCTCTTCGCTTGGATTACTGACTTCAGAGGAGCCTTCAGTGAGTTGCTCTTATTTTGTTTATGGAAATGATCCATTTTTGAGTGAAAGTGGAGCACGAAATTAAAATGGGTCACTCAGCCGAACATATGTTGCTAAACAATAAGACTTTTATTTTCTGTTTCATTTTGTTTTTAGGACAACACACGAGAAAGCGGAAAAAGTCCAGACCCTGAATGTCACCCTTTCCAGAGCCTTGTGCATACCACAGCGACGCTTGTTGTAAATTACATTTATGTTTATCGGACCTGTTTGGAGTTATAGGAACTCTGGGTCAAATTTAAACGTAATCATTCTTTAAATTCATCGCCGTCATTTGCTGTATGACCATTCCACGCTGGGAAAAAAAAAAGTTTAAATGTAGCACTGAAAGCCTCAGCATAGTGTTACATTCATGCTGATGATGAGTGTCTAAACCTCTCACCAGCACTGTAGGCATAGCTGCCTCAACAATCTGCTGTCTTGCTGTTACGTTCCTAATGTAACGGATGAGGATGTTCGTCACTTATTATCAATACAGTTTAAGGATGGGTGAAAAGGCTTAAAAATAAAATCTCTGATTTGATTATACTGAAGCCAATTCAGCGATTGTTTTTTCCCCCCTCCAAAAAGAAAAACTATTTTTAAAAACTTTCTTTTATGAGTTGATCTGAATTCGAAGTGCAACTAAATCCAAGCTGTGAAACATGCTTGTAAAACAAGATGGCGTTGTAAACAATGAAAATATAACTAAATGTTTACTGCTAGTGGTATTACACAATGAGCTAAGAACTGGCCTCACTTTACTCGTGTAACTTCAAACTAATTTAAAGAAAAGTAATGAATAAATTAAAGTGTCTCATATTATGGTAACAAAAAGGTTTCCTCTTTACAATGATGACCATATATTTTCTTAAACATATATTCAGCATTACATGCTATTCTCTTCATGAAACCCAACGACTACACTGGCGAAATAAAATCCCGATTTTCCAAAAATGTAATCTTAAAACTTTTCAAATTTGAATTAATCGAGTAAATTAATTTATCGCACAGCCCTAATACAATTAAACTCAAAAAATGTAAAATTGTATACTTTTTTTTTTTTTTACCAAACTGTCTCTTCTGACTGGACGTACTGGAGCCCAGTCAGAGCCCTGCTTTGATTCTGACAGAATTAGGATGAAAACCCAGAGGTCTTCCACACTCAAAGACATGAAGCTCATCACCAACGATAAATCTTCCAAGTCCCGGTGGAAACGTGCACAAAGCTGCTCAGTTATTACAATAAAAAGAGCCAATTCAACTCAATCATACAGCCAGGTTCAAAGGCAATTGTGTACATTACAAGTTGAGCCTAGCAATCAGGCAATTCAGTTGAGTTCAGTTTCTTACTATTCAGATTAGGGTTTTTCTACCTAAGGAGACCAGCAGAGTTATTGACTTGCAGCATTTACTCCTCCTGGATAACAACGTAGCCACAGTGGACAGTTGCTGGCATCGAGCTGTTGACTTTGCAGCGATCCCTCATACTGAGCATGCATGTAGCGACAGTGGAGAGGAAAACTTCCCTTCAACAGGAAGAAACCTCCAGCAGAACTGGGCTCAGAGTGAACGGTCATCTGCGGGTTAGAGCAAACAGAGCAGATACACAGCGCAGAAGCCCTGACCCAGGAATCTTTTCAATGTGAAAGAACAGTGAAATGGGGATGGCAGTACCAGCTCCTTCAGCGGCCGTGTCCTATGATGATGAATCTGTTAAAAATGCCTTTTTTTTTTTGATAAAACGTAAACATTTTAGTTTTGAAATCTTTTGATTTTCGGACACAAACATTTTGGCTGAACGAAAATAAACCAGAATCTGCCGGCGGTGTGAATGCTCTGCATGTGGCGGGACCTGTATGTTACCCACCGCATGCAGACACGTCAGCTTTCTAACTCGCAAACCCTGGTTTATCCGACAGTGGCAAACCTGATCGCCTGTGAGTCAGACGGCAAACACAACTCCGACGCTGCGGGGGATCAGAGGAGCTCGGCCTCTCTGCCGCTCTGTGGTGAGCATACCGACACGCAGCCATGGCCTCCCAGCGTGCTCTGAAATCACCTTTTTACCGCCCCTTTGTTCCTTTTTTTCCTCCCCCCAGAAGAGCTGTGCTCGGAGCTGTCCAGGGCGATCGAAGCAGGCGACATCCAGGCTGCCTCCCAGCACGCGTCCACGCTGGCTCGACAGAAGGCGGTTCTGACCATACAGCCGTCCCAGAAGAACTACACAGATGGAGAAATCAGGTCCGCCTCGCAGTGGGTAGGCTTTTGACCCGAGCTCACTGAGACTTATGCGTGACCTGTGCTGTGGCGCGTGTGTTCCAGTTTATCCGTGGTGGTGGAGGACGCCTCCTCTTCCTGCTGCGTCACAGTCATCGTTTTCCCCTACATGTCCGTGGCCACGCTCAAGCAGCAGGTGAGAAAACGGCGACTCGGTTGAAAAGCAAAAGCCCTCGGCGGCTTTCGGCCACTGACGTCCGTAGCTGCTGTCCTCCAGGTCTTCCTTGAGTACGGTTTCCATCCGCGCGTGCAGCGCTGGGTGATCGGCCAGTGCCTGTGCGCCGATCCGAGGTCGCTGGCCTCGTACGGGGTTCAGAAAGACGGCGACACGGCGTACCTTTACCTGATCTCTGCCAGGCAAGCCCGCGTCACACGGCAGCTGTTCCAGCAGGACCTGGAGAACTCCCTGGTGGCTTCGCCGCTGCCGCCAGGAAGCAGCCTCACCTCCCAGGTGTGGAGGGCCTACAGCACCCTGCCGTCGAAGCTGCCCCACAACAACCAGGGTGAGCACAATACAAGTCTGGCTCCGCTTTGGCCAGCTGGAGCCAAACTGTGGTATGTTTCCTACATTTAGTCAGTCAACCTTTTTTCCCTAATACAAGATGTATTAGAGAAATTGATTCTGAGACACAGTAAACACTCATTTGGGTAAAGGGCCTATATCATGCAAAAATCAACTTTTTGTGTGCTCTGAACTGTGCAATAACACAATCAAAATCATGCAAAGTGGTGCTTTGCTTGATTCATGCATGTCTGAGTAATCCCTTCCAGGAAGTACCTACCAGGACCGCGCCGCCTCTGCCCAGTAAACACGGCCAACTAGTGCTGATGGCAGACCACAATAGACCAGGCTCCAGACTTCAGGCAGTCATTGCCTTCAAAGGATTCTCAACAAAATATTGAAAAGTAACATTTCTTACTTAGGGTTATGTTTATTTTTTCCCAATTCCTTTTGAGCCCCTGAAATGAGGAGCGGTTGTATAAAAATAGCTATAATTCTTACATGTTTAATCATATTTTTGTTTAACCCCTTAAACCTTAAAGTCTGCATTTCAATTACATGACATTGTAGTTGTTTCATTTCCAATCCAATGTGGTGGCATACAGAGCCCAAATCATGACAATTGGGTCCAAATATTTCTGGGCCTAAAATATATATATATATATATATATATATATATATATATATATATATATATATATATATATATATACATAAAGTTATTTAAAGTTCTTCCAGCAACGAATATGACAGAAACAAGTTAGTTGTAACCACTGCCAAGTTAAACTTTCTTATCACCGGAGCACCTTGAGCTTAACATATCACTTAAATGCCAAACACACTTTAAACATCACCAAGAAATTCAATGACTCAGAGAAGCTAACCAATGTAATGGCGAAGTGGATAGCTACTGTAGACCTTTTTTGTGCTTCACACTTTGGTATTGAACATAAAATGGTAATGCTGCTCCCTGCTTTTACCTCAGAAATTGCCTGTTTTTGGTAGATTTTTCCCCATAAAGAGAATTTCCTGTCAGTGGCAATAAGCTTTAATTTATTATTATTGCTATTTTTTGTTTTACATGTCTAAGTTGAGCTTTACACTAAATATGTGTTACTGATAAGTGCTACAAATGTTACCACTCTTTTGTTCAGATGGCAGCAGAACATTAAAATAAAAGTGCTCTTTACACTACTTTTAAATTAATTCTTGGAGTTTGCGCATACAATGCGAATAATCATGATTAATCAGGCAAATTATACGATTAATCGCGATTAAAGATTTTAATCGTTGCCCAGCCCTAATATATATATATATATATATATATATATATATATATATATATATAGGGAGAGAGAGAGATCTATATAGATAGATAGATCAAATATTCAAATCCTCCTGTTACTTAAAGTTGTAGGAGACTGAAGACTCTTCTCAGTCCTGATTCTAATTTCTATTCCAGTTCTCTGTTATCTTTCACCATTAACTTGGTGCAGACATCTTCAAGCATCCAACATTGTTATATAATGTTTTTATCAGGACATTCTAGGGGCTTTCTTCAGGCAGCCATCTTTTATCTTCTCAAGTTCTGAAGAGCAGAACCGGCTGTTATTTCTACGTCTTCAATCTATTATTTTTCTTTTTTTACCAGAAACGGGAGGAGCCAACAATAAAGCAGGTGACATCAAAGACGTCCTTGATTTTGAGAAGCTGCAGCTGAGCGATCACGCCAACAAAGCCAGCAAGACACAGGTACCTGAGCCATTTCGCCGCCTGACTATCCTGTAGATAGAGTGACCTAAAGCGGTCGGTTTTCATGTTGGAAGAATCTAAATTCATTTAACCAGTTTATCCCCCAAAAATCTTTCAGCAGACGGACTGGGCCTGTCCCTCGTGCACTTTCATCAACAAGCCATCTCGCCCGGGATGCGAGATCTGTGCCACCGCCAGACCGGACGTGCAGAGCTGCATCAAGCAGGTCCTCCCAGACACCTTTAAGTCCAGTTGAAAACGGTCCGTCCGTCCGAACGCCCGCCCTCACCCGCTCACCTGTTTTTCCACCTCTCGCCTAGGAGAAAGGACGGAGAGAGGATCGCAGAGAACCTGGTTCGAGCAGCAGCTGACTGCCCGTCATCGCCCTCTGGATTCTGTTTCCCGCTCACTCCAACACACACACATGCACACGCACGTACACAGAAAGAGTGAGAAGCTTAGATCTGCGACACACTTGGTGGCAAAACACTCAGAGAGAGAGAGAGAGAAAAGTACACTGATGGCCATTTGACAAGCCATGACATGACCGTGACGTACATCTCATGTGGTTAGACCTCGTTGCTATTTATTTTAGAATGAACGTGTGTGTGTGTGTTTGTGTGTGTGTGTGGCGAAAAAAAGACAACAAAGATGAGGGAATGCCACTCGTAGCGTCCGCCAACTGTGAAGAGGTTGAGAGGCGATGCCCTGTGCGACGTCCTGTTCGGTCTGGTAACCCGCCGCGTGCAGCGCTGGTGCCAAAAACGTTGGTTAGAAACGAGAGGAAAAGGCACGGGTCGTGTACAGGGTTGTATTTAGTGTAATATTTTTACCCAGATGCATTAAATATGATGTGATGTAAATTTCAAAGCATAGTTTAATTGTTTAACTGATTTCCTCCGAGCTGTGAAAGCGAGGACGGATTCACTTTCACGGCGTAATCTATATATATATATATATATATATATAAAGGAAGGAATCTGCCTGCGTGTCTGTCTTGTTTGTTTGGCTTCCTCCAGACTCCTGCGAGCTTCCTCACCGCTGCGTTGATCCAAATAAATGCTGTTTTAAAGATCCAAGCTTTTTGCCTTGCGGCTTAATGCTCTCTGTGAATAAAGCTGGTGTTTAAGTTCATTTTCACTGTCAAATTGCTATAAAAACGTTAATTGCCCTGGCTCGTAGCATGGTGCCATCTTGTTCAGTCTTAAAAGAGGTAAACTGCATAGGTGCGTTTCATAGGAAGGTTGGCTAAGTTTGTTGTACAGCTGCACCGACTTTGGTCTTGATCAAACAACGTGGACCAAGAGCAACAGATGACATGCCTCTAAGTTTGTATGAAATTCAAAACTGGCTTTTATTCATTAATTAATTTAGACTTTATTAAGAACACTAGGCACCGGGTCCATAGCAAGGACTTTTATCTAAAAAAGGGAGAGAGTGACGCTGAGCAACAGTCCAGGTCCTTTTCTCAGTGTATCTCTTGTTCAGGAACTCAAAAGCTGTTGCTCTTTTTTTTTTTCTGCCAAACTTTTTCCTTCCACTGAACTTTCAATTAATATGCATGGATGCAACAGTTATTGTTCAGTCCTTGTTGGGTGTCTTTGGCCGTGTTTGTTGGCGAGCTTAAAAGTCACCAGTCTTCACCATGAGTCTGTAGGTCCTCCCGTTTCTGCATTATAAAAATCAGAAGGCTTTTATTGGGTAAAAGTAAAACTAATTGTTCTGCTTTACTTATCTGTAAGCCATAAAAGGAAGAAAAAAAAAACAATTTGAAATGTATTGCATGGTTTAAGGAATTTGTTTCTTTTTTGCTTTGAATCCTTAAACTAGGCTCTTCCCATTCATTACAAAGAGTTTGCTTTTAGATAGGTCGGCGCTTTGGCTGCTCTGATCAATTACAGCTGCGTCAAAAAAGAAAACAAAGTTCTTAATTTACTGACCCCTTACACGTGGTCATGACCGAAAGAATGCGGTACTGGACACCGCCTTTCAGACGGGGTGAGGATCTCCATCGCCTCCTGGAGCTTTGGAGCTGAGCTACTGCTGCTCTGCATCAAAAGGAACCAGCTGATCAGGGTGAAGGTGCATCCCTTGGAAAGAGACGAATGTCCAGGATGGATGGACATTTTATCCTCTCAGTGCTTTATAAAAGCTCGAAAGTAATCAGAATGAAAACATCAACAGTCACAACACCTGTTCAGTTTCAAACATCTTTAAAGGTTGGGTATTATAAATATGAAATAAACAAATCTCACACAAAAAAAAAATTGACCAAAACAAGTATAAAAATGTCATGTTAATAAGGAGCAGGCCATTAACTGTTATCCTTAATCACAATCCTGCCTCTTGGACATAGTTTTTTTTTTTAAACAGTGCAGTGTTCTTTTCTTTACATACCACAAACCAAACGGTTTAGAAAGAAATCCAGAAAGCAACCCAGAAAGTAAATCCTGTCCTCACAGAAGAAACATCGTATTTACAGTATCTCACAAAAAAAGCCCCTCACATTTTTTATATATATCTTCTCATGAAACGACACTAATGTGACACAAGCTGTCCACGGACTACTTTACGTTGTATCAATGTAAAACCCGCTGCCCCTTCAGAATAACACAGCCGTTAACGTCTAAATCACTGGAAACAAATGTGAGTACACCCCTAAGTGAAAATGTCCAAACTGTGCCTTAAGTGTCAATATGTTGTGCGGCTTCCATTATATTCCAGCACCGCTTTAACCTTTGGCCGTGGAGTTCACATGTTGCCAGCGGATTCTTCTTCTTCTTCTCCACAACGGCATCGTGGAGCTGCTGGATGTTGGAGAAGATGTCAAACAGATGTTCACTTGAGTTTAGGTCTGGAGACATGCTTGGACAGTCCAGCAGCTTTTAACTTCAGCTTCTTCAGCAAGGCAGTGGTCGTCTCAGAGTTGCGTTTTGGGTGGCTATCATCTTTGAATACTGTCCCATGACCCAGTTGTCAAAGGGAAGGGATCATGATGTGCTTCAGTGCGTCACAGTACATGTTGGCATTCATGCTTCTTGTCAATGAATTGAAGCTCCCAGCAGCACTGATGCAGCCCTTAAACCATGACACTCCCACCACCGTGCTTGGCGCACTTGTCTTTGCACCCCTTACCTGATTGCCACTACACACGCCTGACACCATCTGAACCAAATTAGGTCATTTTGATCTCATCAGACCAAAAGGTTCCAGTGCTCCGTCCATGTCCTTAGTCAGCTTGTCTCCAGAAAACTGTTTGCAGGCGTTCTTGTGCATCATCCTTAGAAGATCCTTCCATCTAGGATGACAGCCGTACAGACCGATTTAAAGCAGCGTGTGGCGTATGGGCTGAGCACTGACTCTGGGTCCCTTCAGCAATGCTAACAGCATCCATTCTACTTTCAAAAGACAACTTCTGGATATAAACGCCGAACATGAACCCTACACTTCTTTGGTCAACCATGGTGAGGCCCGCTCTTAGTGGAACCTGGTTTATCAAGCCACCGTGTGGGCTTGGTCCACCGAGCTGCAGCCCAGTTTCAGGGGCTTGGCAGTCTTCTTACAGCCTTGGCCATCTTTATGTAGAGCAACAATTCTTCATATCCTCAGAGAGCGCTTTGCAATGAGAGGGTTAGAGCCATAACAACTTTCACACACCTGCTCCCCATTCATACCTGAGACCTTGTAACACTAACCAGTCACATGACACCAGGGAGGGGAAATGGCTAATTGGGCACATTTTGGACATTTTCACTTTGGGGTGTACTCACTTTTGTTGCCAGTGGGTTTAGACCTTAATGGCTCTGTGGCGTGGAATTTTGGAGGGACAGCAAATGTATAAGCTGCACACCGACTGCGTTACATTGCATTAAAATCTCATCTTCAGTCTTGTCTCGTGAAAAGATATGTTAAAAGTTTTTAAAAATGTGAGGGGTGTACTCACTTTTGTGAAATACCGTCCACTTTTACATTTCAGTGATTTTGCAGGGAAACCTGCGAAATACTAACCTGACAACAGCCAGCTGCATGTCTCGCTCCGCCTAGGTTAGCGAAATACCCCCTCCCCCACAACCATTTGTTAATCTAAAAGTACAATGTGAAGTACAAACGCCTTTATTTGTTCTGTTTTATCGCTGCAACCTTTGAATGATCAAATACGTACTCTGAGTAAAAACTCCAAACCAACATAAAAAACACACAAAGGGAGGCGGTTTCTCTCTCGTAAGAGAAATGTTCTTGATTTACCCTCCAGTGGATCTAGCTGTGTGTTTCTCCCATTTGCCAAGTAAAAAAAAAAAAAAAAAAAAAAAAAAAAAAGAAAAGGAAAGGAAACCTGAGATCGTCTACTTCCAGAAGAGGATGTTCCAGAAAAGTAGCCAACATGGATAAACCATCAAGGCAATGAGTGGGTAGACCAGAGAGCCGTACAAGTGATGGTCCAGGATTCCCTGCGAAATCACTGACAGGTACATCAGCCAGCCGTCTTGGAAGCTGACAGGCATTTCCTGCAGCTCTTGGAAGAAAAACACAGAGAGGAGGAGTGTGCAGGCGGGGCTGAGGATCACCAAGACGACAGCCGACAAAGTTCTGAAGAGGGAGGGGGGGTGAAAAAAAGGATCACGGTTAACTTTTATCTCGGCATGACTGAAATATTGATCAGAGAATGTCTGTAGGTGAATTACTTGGGCACATGGGGTGTGACAAAAGCAGCCACAGGCACCAGGGTGAGAGCCAGGATGAAGCCCAGGGAGAAGTTAATGAGGGCAGTGCAGCCCAGCAGGATAGCCAGGTAGAGAACGGCGACGAGCTTCAGCACCCTCCAGCCCTGCTCTGTCCCCTCACCCGACAGCAGCCTGCAACACATTATGAAAACATTTTATGTCCCTGTTGTCTATACGGCTCTTAAATAATGTAGATGTCTCATCTTGGCGTGAAACCTACTTTTACCTGAAGCCTGATTTTCAGAAATCACCTCAACGTTTCTAGCTAAGCATGTAAAGCAGTGTGCAGCTATGGTCGGAGTCTTAGAAGAAGTTGAATATTTCTTAATGGGAATTTGTTTTTTTGTTGCAGTTTTGAATTTGTCAAGTTAAAACAGGTTGTTCCAAAAACAAATATGGATTTGGTAAACGTGAAGTTGAAAACGAATAAGCCAAGTGTCAAAAAAATAATTAAATGCATGTACCTGTGTGTGTTATGAGGCAGAGCCAGGCCTGCCGTGTAAACGGCTATGGCTGTGAGGACGACGGCCTCGGTCTCAGACACCGGGAAGTGCTCGACGGCGATCTCCTGGAAACGGGTTGGCAGAATGTACAAAGCTGCTCCAGTCAGGTGGCTGATCACCAGAGGAGTCAACACTGACAGGGCCCCCGGGCTGGACTGCTGCAGGCGAGAAGGTTTTTAAGAGACGCATAAACAGGAACAAACATTTTCATTTGGAATCAGTTTATCAGTGTTTGGGTCCAACCTGCTCTACATCGCCAACTCCATCCGCTGTCACGGCAGGTGGACTCACAAACTGCACCCACAGGTCTAAGGCCTGATTTTAGAGTCAAGGAGGTAAAATAAAAAGATTTTACAGCTAGAAATACCAGATCACATGTTTTAAGATGGCTTACATTTTGTTCAACTTAAAAAAACAAAAAAAAAAAACTGAAATTATGGTGTGAGGATACACGGAGCAGCAGGATGACCGCAAGGAGGCCGAATGCTGGCATGTAGTATCCAATAGAGACAAAGTGGGACAATGATGGCATGAGGTAGAAGAAGTAGGACTGATGAAGACGTTCCAGAAGATTATTCAGCTTCCGAAACATTCCTTCCAGCAGTCTAAAAGGGAAAAGAAAAGGAATCACATATTTTCAGGCGCACCTAAATAAAAATTTAATTTAATCAAAAAGTTTTAAAATAATAAACATTTAACCAATAAAAATTCTTTCTAAATACAGAAATGTTATGGTTTACATGCAACCATGTTGGTGATAGTTACTCTTCGTCGGGAGGGTAAGCAACAAAAGGATCATTGCTACAAAAGCTGGTTGCTCAGAGTGCTGTATCCAAGCATACTAATGGAAAATGTTGTGGAAGGAAAAAGTTTGGCAGAACAAGGTTTTCCAAAATATACATTTCTTTTGGATGACATGATGATTTATTGACATGAACATATAGTAAAGTAATAAGAAGTAAATTGAACAAAGAAACATGAAACAAAAATTAAAAACTGCAAAGTGAGACACGAAGCTGATTTTATTCCAGACTTGTCTTTACTCAAAACATTACCCATTTATTTGTTTGTCTTGTAAGCATAATTCCATTTGTCAAAATTCAACGTTTAAGGCCTTGCAGAAAAAAAAAAGAAAGAAAAATCCTGCTGCGCTATATTGCAAACAACCTTCAATCAATAACTAATAAAACAGATTTACAAGGAATTACTTGGTGAATCCTAACCAAAGCACAACAAAATGTAACTTAAATCTTCTCAGTTTAAAAAGTAAGCCCTATGCTTACGTTGTCCATATGTTTAAAAGAAGGGTCAGTAGAAGGGTTACGGGGTACTGGACTGGCATATATCTGGTACTATATTTTTGCTAATAGTTAAATATCTAGTGATTTTGAAATGATGTTCTGAACACCACCACCAAACTATTCCACAGTTTAAGAAACTACATGAAATGTTTGCATTCTCAATGCCTAAAACATCAGTACTGAGGGGCACTGACCTGCCGACGGTGGTGATGTCCGTCTTGTACTGGCGGAAGCTGTTGATGCCCTTGATGGAGGCCGCCTCTATGTGGTAGCGCAGGAACAGCCCGTGGTCTCCCCAAGGCCGACCGCTGGCCTGCTTCATCACCATCAGCATCATGGTCTGCACCGCGTGGCTGTAGCCTGACACGCTGTCCCAGTCGTTCCTCTGCAGCTACACATCGCATCCACAAGCGGACATTAGAATCCTACATCGCTGCAGACCGAATAACACCGCAAGTGTTTGCACGCCTTTACCCTGCCCTGGATGGTGCAGAGGACCCCGATCTTTTGGCAGAAGGCATAGAAGAGGTTTGCTAGATCCAGGTTCGGTAACTGGCCATTGAGGCCTTCCAGTACTATGTCCAAACTGGTGATGACGTCGCTGCTGAGCTCCAGGGACAGAGCTGCCTGGATGGAACCGCCGCGGCCTTGTAACGGAGACCAGTCCATCCCTAGAATAAAAAGCACGCTTAGTGAGTACTGAGTTTTACATTTTTTTGACAACATAAAGTACCAGCAACTTTTGACAGGATCGACTCAGGCGGTCACCTGTAGTGTTGGTGTGGTGGTAGCTCTCCAGCCAGGCCTGCATGCCAATCAGATCGTGCTCGTTCACGAGAAAAATTATGTCCTTGGCCCAGAAAATCTGACCTGGTAACCACAGAGTTACTTGGTTCATTGGCACTGAATCATCTTGAGGTTCTTAGATTGTAGCTGCAGCCGTCAGAAGGTGAGGTACTCACCGCGGAAGTAATGAGCCAGGCCTAGTAGCAGCCCCACAGCCTGGTTGTTGTTATCGCCTGGGCTGCAAGGAGCACTGAGCACTAGGGCTTCAGTTCTTGCAGCTCGAGGGGCCCGAAGGATCCCGTAAACATTTGTACCTTTCACAATCTATCAGAAAAGGTACAGTCTGTCACTATTTGAGTGAAAAAAAAGAGAGACGAGCGCAGACTTAGGACAAGAAGTTATAAACTTGCATATCTCTCTTTATCTTCATCCGGGAAGGGAAGCGTGCGAGAGAAGCTCTGCGTGAACACCTCCAGCCCTCGGGCCTGCATCGTTTTCACTAGCCAATCCACCGGCATCCCGCTGCAAATAAATCAAACATCAAACCAAGCTTCAGAGTATTACCAGGTTTAGGTTAATTTGATTTTCACTGAAATCAAAAGATAAGCTAAAGCATCAAAAAAGAAAAAAAAAAAAGAAACATACCCAACTTTCTTCTTGTGAGCTGCAAACTCTCTGCCTGTGGCCAGAGCTCGTTCTCCTGAAGGGAAGCGCTCCTCCACCATGGTGGAGCCCATGGCGTTCTCCGACATATATGTCCGCAACGTGAACGGCTCAAATGCCAACCCCATAAACCAGCATACGCCGGCAAAGTAGCACAGTACACTGGTATGCAGAAAGAGAAGAGAAATCATCTGCAACGTCTTAAACTGGTAGAAATTATCTCAACACACTCGTATTTAAGAACTACAGACTTATTACTCATTTGAAATAGTTAAGCTACAGTTTAGAGGAGCTGATTTTGTAATAAATGAAACAAATTGGAATTTTGTGAGTTAGGGGATCCAGCCTCTACTTACCCGCAAGACAGTACTCAACAATTGCTATTCAAAAAAAATATGGACCCAAACAAACCACCTGTATGCAAAATGCCCAAACTAGCTGATTGGTTTATTACACTTGACATGAACCTCAATATAAAAGCCTTTTGGACCATATTAAAAAGACAAAAGATCACAAGAATGCCTGGATACTATAAAAAAAAATTGCACAACCTGGTATTATAATGGTGAATCATGGAACAAAACTGAATGGGATCCTGCTGCAAATGATACTCACCAGATTGGAGCATTGAGACGGGTCAACAGGTTGATCAAAGCCCGTCTCCTGTTGGGATCGGACAGCAGTCCCATCTTGCCGTCTGCTCTAATGCTTCCTAGATGCCTGCATACACCGGGTCCTGCAGGAAGCACACACACACACACACACACACACACACACACACACACACACACACACACACACACACACACACACACACACGAACAAATTGACTTTAATACTATTAATCTGAAGTTATAAAGCGGAATATAATCAGACTCGTCATTGTCAAGCGCGTCCACATCCACATACATTTTAAAAGCTGGCTTTTCATTCAATTCGAGCAGCTTCCATGACAGCCGTGATATACTTAGCTTAATGCTAGCCAGTTACCAGGCAGGTTGTCTGTTTTGGTAAATTCGCCGAACCCCGTATTCGTCCCTAAGAAAAAATATGTCTGCACGGTTGTAAAGGTCGTTTTAAAAATATATACGAAAACGTACCGTATAGTGGTCACATCCACCTGCACAGGTGCTTGTTTCATCAGAGCAGCAACAGCCTGAAAGACGTTGCGATTTCCTTGTTTCGGTGGGAACGTTTTGTACCGCGGACCAACTTCCGCTTAAAGGGAAATGAACAGAAAAAATAAAACGTATTTATAAAAAAAAAAAAAAAAGTCAAAAATATAAAACGAAATGTGAAAAAAAAAAAGTTTTTATTGGCAGTATTTTTAGTTCTCATTACTCATCCACCGTTTAATGCTTATCCAAAATCAGGATCCAGGTGACATGTTCGTCTCAAGGTGTCACTGGACCGGAAGTGAAATGAATAGTCTCTCTAGTGACTTTTGAGAGGACAACCCTGGGTTGTCCTCTCAATGGAAGTTCTTTTAGTCATATATCTTATAACCATAGCTGAGGCTTTAGAATATAGTCCTATTGACTTAGTTAATAAACTACTGTGAAAAGAAACCCTAAAACTCATGGAATACAAGTTTTAAAATTTCTAATTTGTGCCCAAGCTGATGTAATCTGTATCCACAACATTGCCACTTGTATATCATATACTTAAAATGAAGTATGAATAGAATCAGTCCCTGAAGGACAGTAACCATTTAAAAACTGCTTGCAGACATGTGCATGTATCATTTAGAGAATAATTTTAAAGGATATTGAAAAATCATATTCCATTTATCTCCTCAAATGTTCACTCAGTTTAGTGGTGTTTAATAAACTGTGTAACATTCATCTGTCAGCACAAGCAGGTTCAAGGTTTCAAGTTTTAAATTATCCTATTAGAAACATGGCAGCATGTTTTTTTATAGGAAACTTACTAAAATTACTGAAACTTACTAAAATTAGATCAAGGTTACTTACCTTGATCTAATTTTGTATATTGTCTAAGTACATATGTATGGACATACAAAAATATATCCAATATACAAAAACATTGTATATAGTCTATGTAAAAAAAAAAAAAAAAAAAAAAAAAAAAAAACTTGACATTTAAAATTTTAACATAACTTCAAATTCAGCAAGGGTGTATGTAAAACAAATTTAATCACTGTTTTCCTGCAACTTCATCAACAGCACAGTACAAAAAAAAAAGATTTCTGAAAAACAGAAGCAATAAAGTACTTATAAATTAACCTTCTTGGCTCTATAAATTGGAAGTGGTGGTTGGGCTGCTTATGATGAAGAGCAAATCCTCAACTTTCACAAAATATTAACACTACTAAACATATTTTTTGTACACAGATCTGATTTAGACTGTGTTTTTTCTTAGCCATTCTCTTATATGTTTGTGGTCTATTTAGCTGCTGTCCATCTCAACAATCCCATAAAACAAACGCATTTATTCATAAGATTACTTGCAAGATGCACACTTACATATTTATTGTTGGGCCCGTTTATGTACAGAAGTAGAAAGAAACACTCTAAACGACATGAATGAAAACAAAAGAGTTTCTTTCGGAAACCCCAGTCCAGCTGTCACTCTCTGGAGTGCACCGACGCCTCGTGGAGATGCTGCCTCACCACCCCGTCCAGCACCTTGCTCACACCTTTACAGGCGGTCATCGCGGCTTCGATCAGAGTTTCCAGGTGGTCCTGGTGCAGCCGCGCGTCCATCTGAACGAGAGCGATCTGTCCTCCCCGGGGCAGCAGCGCCAGAGCCAGAGAGCTCACTCCCCCGCCCTCCTCGGCGTGGCAAAGGTCCGCGAGAGGAGTCTCGTCGACGAAACCAACGGTGCAGGCGCAGACGTAATCTCTCATAGGGATGCCTGCGTCGATGACCGCCAGGGTGGCTGCGTTCACGCACACGCTGTAGTTCCCTCCATCTGACTGGAGAATCTGGAAGGGAAAGAGTCTTTTATATAAAAAAACAAACAAAAAAAAGAGATGTCGGGATTTAGCTATGCGTCAGTGTCAGCTCTACCTTCACATAGATGTCTATCTGAGAGCGCGGGAAGAGCTGGGTCATCACAGCCGCTTCGAACGTCTGCTTCAGGTGGAGACTCATCTCGGTGGACTTGCGATCTCCGTGCGGTCGCCTCTTCCTCTCGGCGGTGCTGAACGTGGCCATGCTGTACTGGCAGTTGATAACAGCTCGATCGTGAAGGGCCCGACTCCTCGATCCCCGCATCTGAAGCGGACAGAGACGGTATAGCATCAGAGGATTAAAGCCCCGCCGCTGAGACTGCGGCCGATCCGACTGGGGATGGACGACGCGTCTCTATGCGCAACGATTTGGTTCGAATACTCTGGGACATTCACAGAAACAAGAAGGTCCCAGCAGTTCATAAACTCAAAGATGCCGGAACAGCAGATTCACTGTCCACAGAGTGAAACAAAGTTTACATCCAAATGGACTGACGCCTGGTGACATTTGCAAGCATTACTCCAATTTGCATTACCTTGAGAGAAAAATGTAGTCAGACCTATACCAAGACTGAGCTGTTTGGCCACGTACGCTTGGAGGAGTCAAGGTACGGCTTTAAATCTAAGACCATAGTACCAAGTGCCAAGCACGGTGGTGGCAGCATCATGACGACTGTAGAGAAATACTCAAAATGGAGGACTGTCTCTAAATTCTCAACACCGATTTAAAATCAGCTGCCAGATTTTTTAAATTTAAGATTTTTTTTCCATCTTAAATGTATATTTTGGATCCTGTGTGGATTAAAACATAAAACCCTATTAAATTCATAAATACTAACTTATTTCCTAAAATTAAATAAAGTTCTGGCTAGTGTTGTAACTTTTCTTATGAACCAGAAATATGACTGGATTCTTATATATATATATATATTCTTATATATATATATATATATTCTTATATATATATAGTATATATTCTTATATATATATATATATATATATATTCTTATATATATATATTCTTATATATATATATATTCCTTATATATATATATATTCTTATATATATATATATATATATATAGATATATATATATATATATATATATATATATATATATATATATATATATATATATACATATACATGTGAATACAATTTTTCTAAACCTTAATCTTCATAATAGCAACCCAGGAGCAGGAGGCTGTTTCTTTAACAACCTGGACGATTTATTTAATCTGTCTGCACTGTTACAGTCATAAAGGTTTCCTCCAGACATGCGCCCTACTTACTTCGTGTGGACCGTAGACCACAGCCAGAGCCTTGGTGTTTCCTTGCTCTAGATAAGCAGAACCGTCGGCCTGGGCAAAAACTCCCATTCGAGCCTGAACTTTGCGCAGTTCGGTGGCTTTTCTTCCATCCAGGCGGTAACCCTGATCAGTGAGCAGCTCCAGGCCCGCCATGTTTCTGTAAACTTCCGCAGCAACGCGACGACGCCACCACGTGTTCTTAGCTGCTACACTACATTACCCATCCACCACCTGGGAGGACGGCTACGACAAGGCCAAAAAAGCTTAAATCGCAAACCATAGATATAAAAGATATAGATTATAAAGATATACGGCACATGGGTCGGCGTCACTGAGCTATATAATACACTGGAGTGCTGATTTTGCCGAAAAACTGAAGTCACTGGCCGCCATCTTGCTCCTCCCTACTCTCATAGAATCTCACAGGATTTGGTTGCAACAACAAGCGGTTTTCTGGCTGAGTGAAAACGTTTCACAGGTAATTATACAGTCAGTGGATGTACTAACACTATCAACTACTAGGAAATTATGTGCTGAAATATTTTACATGTTATTCATATTATATATATATAAATGTATATATAAGTACGTGTATATGTATATATGTATATATATGTATACACATATGTAAATATATGTTTTTGTATATTGTTATTTACATATTTATAAATTTTAAACATATATATTTAAATGAATAAAATGCAAAATATTTCAGCACATGACTTTCTCAGTACTTGATATTTTTAGAACATAACATAAAAGTATATGGCATTTGACATTTTAAAAGTCTTAAGCCCCCCCTGAACATGAGAAAATCCTCGTTATTCGATCCTGTAGCGCACATATTCCATAGTTACTGGGGGGAAATAGGGAGTACCAATATGGCGGCTGGTGGCTTCAAAGCGACTCGTTCAAACAGACGGTGATTAGCACTGTATTATATAGCTCAGTGGTCGGCGTTGCCTACTGTAGCTGACGTTTCAGCGTGGCTGCCATCTTGAATGGGTTTCTCACGCGACCGCAGAGCATTTATTTGTACCGCGGAAGCTGTTTGCCCAACCAAAATAAATCATTACTCCCTGGATTTTTACCCGACTTTCACACGGTTTGGTTTGTTACAAACTACAGAGATGTGATTATGATACAGGAAAAAAACTTGTTTTAATGCTGAAATACGTTGTTTAAACAACATATTTATAATGTATGCTTTTTAACAGACAGATGGCATATTAATGTATAAATATGTGATTTAATACTGAAAAACTTTGTTTCATGCTGTTTAACAAAGACAGACACGTGGCATGGCATATTGTTAAATATATAAATAAATATGTGCTTTCATGCTGAAATACTTTATTCTATGCATTTAAAGAAAGAGACATAGGTATTACAAAAATACATATATAAATTAATACATTTTATATTTTAGGAAAGAAACAAGTTGGATTGTTCATTTAATGTTTTTTACTCTGTTTCTTGTAGCTTCAAGCCACAGTCTTCGCTACACACCGACAATAATGTATTCATATTTATGCATGCTGTGCATGCACACATGTACTGTATACACAGTTTTTTAAAGGCCTGGAAAAGTGTTCTTAAAAATGTCCAGGTCATTTCAACGTCTTACACCCTGCTTGCAACAAGGGCTGGAGCTTAAGAGCTTAAGACCCTTGAAATAGAAATGTTTTGCACAGCTTCTTGCATGTTTGGACTCTGTAACTCAAGGGTACTTCATTCAGCCTTATTTTGTGAAATACAACAATAAATTATCCATCCATTTTCTGACCCGCTTAATCCCTCATGGGGTCACAGGTGCCTATCTCCAATGTTCACTGGGTGAGAGGCAGGGTACACCCTGGACAGATCGCCAGTCTGTCAACCATTCACACACACTCACACCTAAGGACAATTTTGAGAAGCCAATTAACCTAACAGTCATGTTTGTTGACAGTGAGAGGAAGCTGTAGTACCCAGAGTTGAAGAGAACACACGCATGCACAGGGAGAACATGCAAACCATGCTGAAAGACCCAGGGTTGTATTTGAACCTAGAACCTTCTTGCTGTAAGGCAACAATGCTACCCACTGCACCACTATCATGACCCACCTGTAGGGTTTCTGCATAATTCTCACCAAGTAAAAACTTATCTTCAGAACCAATTTCAGCCCAAAATGATGATCTGCACCACATAATCTACTTTGAATAGTTATATCCTGTTATCGCAGCCATAAACTGCAGAATATACGGGTAAAGTTGTTCCCTTTGCGTTCATGCCTGTCGGCTCCTATGCCAGCCTTGAGCAGGAGAGACCCATCCAATATGGCGGTGACGCAGAATGCGCTCCAGCGAGTAAGGAAGCGTCTACGTATATAATGTCTATGATCCCAGACACACAATCTTTTTTTTTTTTTTTAAATGTACTTTATTTTAACTATGTGTTGCCACCGTTACTTTTCGTTGGACTAATTTCATTGAATAAAACTCAAGATAGTTTTTACAATTGATATGATATAAAATTACACTTTTTAATAATAAAAGGTTTAGACACAACAGTTCATTCAGACAAGACCAATGCCTCCAGAGATAAATAAGGAAAACAAGTCTTAAAATTGTTTGTTGTTGTTTTCTTTGGTCATTTTCCAAGTCTGGGAAAATGTGGAAAACATTTACCTTTCCAGAGATTTTCTCATCTTTAATATTCTAAAAGGAAAACATTTTTGATGTTTATTAAATGTAGTAATGTTACCAAATAGATTTTTTTTTCCCGTATGACAAAATGTTGTTCTTTCACCAAAAGAATACATCTGGTGTGGAGTTTAATCGTTTTATGTGCAACTTCAATAGCAGCTGTGAAGTAGTTGTGATTTTTATATACAACGATACACTTATGAGTGTTTGTATACAGCTAAAAGAAAATTCAAGGAACACTATTTAATCCAACTATACTATTAATTCATATAGACCTTGATTTGGCCAGTTCAGTAGTAGAGGGGGTTGTTAAACAGTGTTGGTTGTTCTGGTGGTAATTAAATTAATACAAAGTGCACTAAAGGGGCAAAAAAGAGAAGACCACAAAAAAGGACTTTTTGCAGGTAGAAGCCACAGACATTTCCCCCCCACTTATATTTTTTGACTGTTTTCAGTGGTTTTGCAAACGACCAGGATCAGCGTCACTACTGGTATCATGAGGTGATACCTGAACCCTAGAGGTTGCACAAGTTCTCCAACATTGACTCCCCTCTCAGGAGCATAGAGGAGTTCCCAGGAGACAGGCACTTACTCTAGGAGAGCTGGACACAGGTACAATGGTGCCTGGGTTCCTCCTGGTGCATAATGACTGGCCTCATGTGGCAGGAGTATGTAGGCAGTTCTTGGAGGATGAATCAATTGATACCCTTGACTGGCCTCCAAGGCGAAATCCTACAGAACATCATGTTTAGGTCCATCTGACGCCAAATCCCGAGACTGTCCAGGAGCTCAGTGGTACACAAGGATACAGTCTCATCATCTCATAAGGAGCATGCCCCAAGGATGCATGGCATGAATGCAAACGACTGGATAGCACTTTGAGCTGCTGCCATTGCAGCAAATTGAACTAGCCTGTTGCATCAGTTTTTCAGCTTCACCATCTCTGGGACTGTAGGTCAAGCCTTCTGTGGGTTAATGATTTTCAATTTCATTAAATGACATGTCCTCCTTTGGACATCCAGCTGGATTTTTTTCCTGTTGGAATCTGGTGTTTTCCAAGTGTTGCTTTAATATTTTTTTGAGCAGCATATTTGGGATTTATTTCATATGGACATGTCTAATTTTAATTTTAATCAAAAAGGGAAATTCTGAATCTATCCATTAATTTACCAGTAAAATGTCGGCCCTCTCAATTAGTCTTTAAAGTTGTCTAATACATATATATATATTGGTAACTTTATTCTAGTCCCACACAAATTCTATACGGTAATCATTTTTCCTTCTTGTATGCACAGAATGTATTAAAGTTGATTTATAAAAAAAAAAAACTATTTTATACAGTAAAAGTATTCTTTGGATTTATTTCTGACTTCCCAGTAAAAGAAAAAAACAACAACCCCCTTCCTCCCGACACTTCCCATAATGTGAATAACATCTTGAACTCACCGGGCGTCCATCTTCCAAAAACTTTCATCAGGAGCCTGGATGACCAAAGCTGAAATAAGATAAGTTGTCCGACTGCCAACACTTTTAAAAATAAAATTTATTAGCATCTCTAATGTGTATAAATAAAAACATATATATGGAACAATGCATATACGCATAATGTTATGAGCTTAACAGGAGGAGGGTTACATGTGATACAAAGGAGCAGTCGTCAGTGTAGCCAGTGTTCTGTGAGACAAATGTAGAAATCAAGCTTTCAAAACACACAGACCTAGAAGTTGCAAACCTACATTCGGTCTCAAGAATAAAAATAAAAATGGTTGGGGTGATTTTTTATATATATATATATATTTCCTTTTCTGTCTCATCAAATTTTAAAACTTCAACACAAAAAATAATGTTTAGGCGCAAATCGCCAACACTTTTCACACTGACCTTTTTGACTTAAAAACAATCCTAATCCTTAAAAAGGATTGTATTCAATTACTTCCCTTTACTGAATTAGCATTTTTCCATGATGATGGTCCAGAGAAGACCCAAAATTGAGGGACAATGACTAACCTTAAACACAAGGACAAAAAAACAAACAAACAAACAAAAAAACAAACAACCAACAGAAAGATGGCAGAGTATAACTTTCAAATGTAACTATCAGAACCAAACACATTAAACAAATAAGTAGACTTGCATTTTATTTAACGCAAGGTTAGTCATTTTCTGCAATGTGGCCTGCTGTGTCTGGGTCAGAATACCCCCAAAATAAAAAAAAAGAGTGAATTCTGTTGAGAGGGTGCGGAGGACGCGATCTGAGGACTTGGCTTTCTAAGGCAAAAAGCAAAGAAAGGAAAGGACTTCTCTTCTTGAGTCAGCCAGATATTTTCTATTTGGTCATGCTTTAAAAAAAAAAAAAAAAAACACCCACTGTGTTTCTTTGTCGTACAAACCCACATATGCACATAGGACCAAATGCTGCAGGGTAAGCTGGCTCAACTTAATCCGTCGCACCCCCGATGATGACAAAAAGAGAACACAACCCACTCGACTTTGTGTCAAATGGCCACGGAGAAGTCAGCCGGGGCGTGGACTGTTGCTGGCCGCAGTCTCCGTTCTTCTCCGCACACTTAGAAAAGAAAAACAATCACATTTCAGGTGGGAGTAAAAACATCCAAAATTAACTGCCTTCAAAGTGATAAAAAAAAAAAAGCAAAAAAAAAAGTGATGTGTCTGCTTTAATACGCAGGTGTTTCTGACGGTGAGAGCTTTTCAACACTGAAGGATCACGGCAACCTCTTTCAGCCTTGTGGAATGAAGGGACTACGTAGATCTGAAAAATAAAGATGGTCCTCGTTCCATCCAGAGTCTGTTAGAAGAGTGCAAAGGTCCCCTTTATTTTTCCCTGATATAGCCATGTTCTTCTGTCTTAAAACTCTGCAAACTCCTTTGCGCATTTTTCCGTTACAGAAACGCGGATCTCCTCCTCCTCGTAATCGTCGAAGTTGCTGGTGTCGCCGGGGCCTCTGCACTTTGGTATGAATGGAGCTTCAACCTGGAAGAGCAAAAGGAGGAGTTTTAGAGGCAGGAAAAGATCCCTGTCCCCCCCGACCCGCCTGTAAGGACACAGTCTAACTGGGAAGTTGTGAAATACAAAGGCTCTGTGTAAACACAGGTTAATATTTTAGATAATATACTTGTCACACTGTCAGTACTGGACACGTCTACACGTGATCCCATATGCAAACATTTCAAGCAGGAAATCCTCAAAAGTGAGTGGAAGGACAACAGTATGAAGTTGAACCTGCAGCTTGATTTCCATCATTTTGCTTGTCGTTAGCAAACTTTTATTGCCCAGATAGAACCTCATGGAGACATAAGTAAATGTCTCCATGCCCTTCACTAAGAATCCCATAAAATGTTCTAGTAAAACCAATTAATTTCACATAAAGTCACATAAATAGAGAAATTAAGTACACCTGTGTGCAGTCTAAGGCTACGTTCACACTGCAGCCTGAAGTGACCCAATTCCCATTTCTTTTTGCCCATATGCGACCTGGATCTGATCTTTTCATGACAGTCTGAACAACACAGATCGGATTTTTTCCACATGTGACCCAGGTCACTTGGATATGTGGTCCTGAATCCGATGCGTATCTGATCTTTTCAAATGTGACCTGTGTCTGTACGGCCGGGTCGCATTCATCCGACCTGTACGTCACCGATACTCGACAAACGTCACTATTCTGCATCCTGCTATGCAGAAGCGGGAAGAAAGACGACACCCATAGCGGACTACAATAAGAAGAGCAGTCAATGGAGAGAAAGCTCCGTTTAGAAAGGAAATTAAAGATCGCAAAATGCGCGCCAGCATTATAAACCATGTTTACTTCCACAAACACTGAGCACGCTTGCTACGTGTGACGTAATCGCGTCCTCTACTGCGCATGCGGGACACTTAAGTTGTATGAATTCAGTTCACACAGGAGATCACATACTGGTCGCATATATTTGGAAATGTGAAAAAAAATAAATAATCAGATTTCACAACAACAACAAAAATCGGAATTGAGCATTAAGGCCTGCAGTGTGAACGTAGCCCAAGTGTCACGTGATCTGTTAGGATAAACACAAATAAAAATTTAAACTCACTCCACGGACCTGGGCTTTATAGCCTGAGTAGCGAGAGAAAAAAAGCCCCTTGTGTTTAAAATTAGAAGGCACGTTTTAAGTTTGCCAAACAGCTTGAGAGCAACTCATCAAAAGTATGGAGGAAGCTGTTCTGGTCAGAGGACACTGAAATTCAACTTCTCGGCCCCCAAAGAAAACGCAATGTATCACCTCAAGAACACCATCCCCACAGTGAAACATGGTGGTGGCAGCCTCATGCTGTGGGGATGTTTTTCTGTAGCAGGGAAACTGGTATGAATCAAGGAAAAAGATGGACGGTGATAAATGCAGACTGGGACAGAGGTCCACCCTCCAGCAGGACAATGACCTGAAACATGCTGCTAAAGCAACACCCAAGTGGTTTAAGAGGAAACATTTAAACATGTTGGAATGGCCTAGTCAAAGTCCAGACCACAATCCAATTGAGAATCCATGGTCAGACTTGAAGATCTCTGTTCACAAGTGAAAACCACCAACTGGAAGGAGCCGTTATTCCTTGAGGAATGGGCAAAAATCCCAGCGGCCAGACGTGGGGTGAAGTTTTCTGTTATTTTGTTCTATTATGTTGCTTGTTTACTGTAAAAAATAAATAAAAGTAAAATAAAAAACATTCATCATCATGCAGAGGGCCTGTTGCGCCATGGGGGTGAAACAGTGAAGAAGGAACTAGGATCCAACAAGGACAATTATCGTCAGCACACAAAAAACTGGTTTTTGGAACGGACCAAACTTCAAATCAAGTAAAATTATACGGCCTGTGCCTGATTTATGGACGGCTACGGTTTTATTTCTTTGCATGCGTGGGCTGGATGATTTGTTACAGACATCTGGTGGAAATATCACGTCAACTGCACCTTTACCAACGTATATTTACTAAGAAGATTGGCGCCGTCTTCAATACTAATCTCACCTGCTACATAGCCTTGAGACAGAATGTATGATTTTAATGTGGTTTGGATAAAAAAAAAAATCCAAACGAGTGCA
This sequence comes from Fundulus heteroclitus, assembly GCF_011125445.2. NCBI lineage: Eukaryota > Metazoa > Chordata > Actinopteri > Cyprinodontiformes > Fundulidae > Fundulus > Fundulus heteroclitus. The sequence goes on from NC_046366.1 coordinate 19,019,077, forward strand.
CCAAATAGTTCAATGAAGTTCTTTGTCATGTAGGTGATGCGCCTCAAGAAGACTCAAAGAAACGACGGTGATGTCGACGTCCATGAGTAAACCTCTGACTGGCACTGTCCACAATAGGGGGAGCTCTGCCTCCTGTTTCAGCAGCACATTTAATCGTCCCTTTTAGACATTTTATATAAGAGCATAACAAAAATAAGACGAGCCCAAATCTCCTTAAAAACCCCACTTATTAACGTCTTCTGGGGGGATTATCTGCTATTAAGAGGCATCAAACTTACTCTGTTTATTTCCCCGAGTGAATGAGTAGTCCGCTGGGCTCGACTCAACTGTATAAACACTTGTATCACGCGTTCAAATTAACCAAAACGTTTAAGAGTATTAACGGAAATGGGGCGACAAATTAATCGAACCGTAGAAACAAATCTTATCTCATGCTCAGGCAATAGCATTTCATGCACGCCATGTGGTGAAGCAAAGCCTCCAAAAACATGATATGCTTCTGTATGCATGTGATGATGTTAATCTGCAAAAAAAAACCTACAAAAAAAACACTTCTGGAGACATTTTACGCAACTGTGGCGTTCTCCCCCACCAAATTATCTCCTAAACCGACCGGTTAAACCCATTTCAGCTCTCGCTGTATCCTGACTTGTCTGCTGCTCCATTCTTTTTCTCTCTCCTGCTCAATTCAAGGCAGCTCGTACGTTCTTGAAACGGGCAGAAGCAGAAATGTCAAGTTCACATTTCTTGCCACGAAGTGAAACGCCGTGTGTGTGCAGTCTTTACCAGACTTGTTAACACGCCCCCGTCAGCTCCGTATTTACTAAATATTAGGCGTGTTGGCCGTCAGAGGCACACATACACAGAAGCATATGGCATGTTTGTGTGCAAACGAAGAAACTGGAACAGTGAACCCCAAATGCTGGCTGGAATTGGGAGTTTTGCAAACGATTAAATAATATCTGATTAACAAACTACTTTCATCCCCGTCTTCCGTGGATGGATACTTCTAAACAATTTCTGAATATTTTACACTCTTAATGCAAAATATATCTTGCATTATTGTGGAACTGTAAAAAAAAACTAAATAAAAAAAGATGGAATAACCTGGCTGGGTGCCTCTTTATGCATATGATTCAACTAAAAACACAATGTCAATCACATTACAAAGGATAGATAAAAAGATTTGTAGTCTTACTTTTATGTTGAGAAATCCGTTTTATAACATGGCTTTGTAGAAATTCTATATCCATTATGTACATATGTATTCTACCTGCCTTTATTTTAAATTTTTTTAATTGACCGAGAAAAACAAAAAAAATCACGAGATCATCTGGAACACCAAAAAACGTAACTGGGAGTTGACCATGCACAAACTAGAAGTATTTGAATATGAAACTAACCAATAACGCAGAAACAAACACTCTGAGCAATGGTTTTCAAGCCCTAATTAACTAAACCAATTCAACAAACCCAAAATACAACATTATTACTGAAATCTGCACTAAATACCATAGTACCTGTTGTTAACCAAGTGTCATTTAAATCCCATATTAAACAGGTTTCCAGAGTTTCCTTTTTTCACCTCCGGAATATCGCCAAAATTAGAAACATTCTGTCCAGGAGTGATGCTGAAAAACTAGTCCATGCATTTGTTACTTCAAGGCTGGACTATTGTAATTCTTTACTATCAGGAAGTCCACAAAATGCAGTTCGAAGTCTTCAGCTGATTCAAAATGCTGCGGCAAGAGTTCTGATGAAAATCAACAAGAGGGATCATATTTCTCCAATTTTAGCTTCCCTTCATTGGCTTCCTGTTAAATCAAGAATAGAATTTAAAATTCTCCTTCTAACGTATAAAGCCCTTAATAATCAAGCTCCACCATATATCAGAGCTCTGATTACCCCGTATGTTCCTAACAGAGCACTTCGCTCTCAGACTGCAGGTCTGCTGCTGGTTCCTAGAGTCTCTAAAAGTAGAATGGGAGGCAGATCCTTTAGCTATCAGGCTCCTCTCCTGTGGAACCAACTCCCAGTTTTGGTCCGTGAGGCAGACACCCTATCTATTTTTAAGACTAATGTTAAAACTTTCCTTTTTGACAAAGCTTATAGTTAGAGTGGCTCATACCCTGAGCTATCTCTATAGTTGTGCTGTGATAGGCCTAGGCTGCTGGAGGACATCAGGGTCTAATTTTCTCACTCTACTGATTTCTACTGTTCTTCAGTCTACTGTTCTCCAGTTTTGCATTGTATTACATTGAAATGACTGTCGTCATTTCAGCTTTTAACTTTTTGCTCTCTCTCTTTTTCTTCATAGTAGGTACACCTGGTCTGGCGTTCTGTTAACTGTGACATCATCCAGAGAAGACGGCTCACCCGCTACTACCATCTAATGTAGAACAGATTACTAGATCAATGTGTGCTTCTGTGCTTGTTTGTCTGTCTTGTTGTGTCTCTGTTCTGTCTTCTGTAACCCCAGTCGGTCGAGGCAGATGACCGTTCATACTGAGCCCGGTTCTGCCGGAGGTTTTTCCTTCCCGTTAATGGGTGGTTTTTCTTCCCACTGTCGCTTCATGCTTGCTCAGTATGAGGGATTGCAGCAAAGCCATGTACAATGCAGACGACTCTCCCTGTGGCTCTACGGTTCCCCAGGAGTGAATGCTGCTTGTCGGGACTTTGATGCAATCAACTGGTTTCCTTATATAGGACATTTTTGACCAATCTGTATAATCTGACCCAATCTGTATAATATGATTGAACTTGACTTTGTAAAGTGCCTTGAGATGACATGTTTCATGATTTGGCGCTATATAAATAAAATTGAATTGAATTGAATTGAATTGAATACCAAATAGTTAACCGTCGTTACCAGGATCAGAGGAGAAAACTGTTCCACTTTTCTAGAAACACAACATAAATAAAACCCGGACATTTTTACGAGCAAAACCGCAAAAATATAAATATATAAAACAAACAGGAGAAAAAAAAACGTGCATAAATCAATAAGCAGTTAACATGGGTTGTAAAAGGCCCCGCAGAGTTTGGAGTCGTTATAAAATGTGGCTGTTTTCTTGCCTTTCGCTCGTAGATTGCGATCCAGTCTGTTGTGGCAAACCATTTGTGGCCTTTGATGTCGTTGACTCCGTTTTTCAGGTTGCCGTAGCGTTTGGTCAGGTCCACCTGTAGCAGGTTTCTTAACAGGTCCTTTAAATCGGAGCTGAAGTGCGACGGGAATCGTACCTGACGGGAAGAGGAGAACGTTTTAGGTGCTTAAACTGGGGGCCTGTTTGATTTTTTTTAAGATGCATTACTTACAAAAAAACAAAAACAAAGTTTCTTTGAACATTTCCTATTTAAAATACTTTTAGAAACTATGAAGGACCATTTTGTAAAATTATGATATGATCTAAGACAGAGTTTTGTAGTCTTATTTAAATCCAAATCAGTTGTTGGACTCTTGAAGACAAATATTGTGAATCATGTGTTGAAAGTAAATAAATATATAAAATAAAAGGTATAACAGTGCATCTGCCATGTAATGTTCTGCTTAGTGATTCCTTCTTTTATAAATCAATGTTTTTTTTCCCCAGATGCAGATTTTCTCTTGGAAATGAAAAAGGGAAAGTCTGAACAAAAAAAAAAAAAAAAAAAGTTCTATACTCCATTTTCTTTTTGTCCGTACTTATCCAGACGTGGAATGTATTAAAACCAAATTCTGTGGCAACCCTGGACTATTTAAAATCATCTGAAGGTAAACTCCTCCTTACCTTTCCAGACACGATCTTTTCATAGATCTGAATCGGCTGGTCTGCGAAGAACGGAGGGTAACCAGCTGCCATTTCATAGATGAGAACTCCGAGGGCCCACCAGTCCACAGCTTTGTTATAGCCCTAAAACAGACCAGGAAAATAAAATAAACACTACCAAAAGACGTAATCTTTCAGGCATTTACTGTTTAGGCCCTTTTGTACACTTGATCTATTTAAACAGTTCTATCCCAAACAAAGATTTGCACGTTTACAGACACGTTTTAAAAAGGTTGTTTGCAGACCTTCCACATTTGATTGGCAAGTCTTCCTTTTTTAGTTAGATCTAAATTTGAAAAGGTGCTGAACAGCCCATGTGGAATAACAACCAAAGCTTGACCTGCGAACAAAGATGTGGATTCCGATCTGATTGTGTCCAAGCAGATCTAAATACAAGAGCGAACCCAGTCGCAACATTCTGAGGACAGTTCTACTCAGACCCCTTTTAGAGGTGTTTATTTCACTTCCACAACATCACTTTAAAGTAATTCTACAAAAAGGTAAGCCAGCTCCTCTAAGTCCAAAGGCCCTCGACTGGAAAAAAGTGGACTGCTCCCTCTGGGTCTGGGGTCAGTCTCTACCTCAAGCACCTTGGCGTCTTGTTCACAAGTGGTGGTGGGAAAGGAAAGGCAGATTAGACAAACAGATTAGGTCTTGTTGTGGCGGAGAGAGCGCCGAGCCAAAAAGCAAAGCTCCAGATATACCGGTCCGTCTACGTTCCGCCCCTCACCTATGGTCATGAGTTATGGACCGAAAGAACGAGATCCCAGATACAAGCGGCCGCAACGAGCTTCTTCTGGAGGGTAGCCTAACTCGGCCTTAGAGATGGGCTGAGGAGCTCTGTTATCCAGGGGGGAGCTCAAAGGAAAGGCGCTGCTTCTCAGCATTGAAAGGAATCAGTTGAGGTGGTTTGGACATGTAGATGTCAGGATGCCCCCAGGGCGCCACCCTCTGGATGCCTGGGTTCCCCTCCTGGACCCGTTGCACCCGAGACCCGATTTCAGATAAGCGGAAGAGAATTGGAGAAGGCTCTGCTTAGCCCACCTCTTACAAAACCATCTGACAGTATTCCTATACTGATCCAAGAAGACTTTGAAATGTGAGGAAAGGGGTTGTTTAGAAAAGTATTGGATGGAGACTTTTTGCAAGTTTAAAACACTGTTGAGGACTGAAAATGGTTTCTCCACTGAACCCACTGGTGATGATGGTCTCGCCCGGCAGAACAAAGTCTCTTAGCTGCATCGAATGAAGCTCCGGCTATCCGCATTTTATCAACCTTCATTCTTTTTAAGGTTCCTCTGTTTGGACTATTTTGTGCTTTGGTTTTTGCTTTTGTGTGTGCGCACAAGTGCTCTGGAACTAAGACTTTTTGTAAAGCGAAAGATTTTAATGCCAGGCGCTTAGCGAGGTCCGCATTTGCCTAAATCAGCCATGAAGACGGATGTTAACACCAGGTATGAACAGGGCCCGTGGTTCAGCTAGTTAAACATTGATGGGAGGGGCTGGATGGGAATGTGCTCTCACAACATAATTCATAAGTCAATAAATTAAAACCTTCTTTACTCTCGACAGCAAACACTAAAGCAAATGGGAACGGGTCCTGGTAATTGCACAGTAATATAATTTTATTGACCATTTATACATCAGTCTATTTTAGGCCTGGAACCATTTCCACTGTGTGTGAATATGTGACTGCAGCAGAGGAAAGAATCCCTGCTATCATGCAGAAGAAGAACTGGACAGTGTAATAAAAAAATTATAATTACAATGAGGTTTTTAAGTCCTTTAGCGTCAAAAACTATAATGTAATCTGCCTGCTTAAAACACAAAGATTAAAAATCCGTACTTTGCTTAGAATGATCTCCGGCGCCAGGTACTCCGGCGTCCCACACAACGTCCAGGTTCTGCCTTTTACTCGCTTGGCAAATCCGAAGTCTGTCACCTAAAAAAAAAAAAAAATCGTTGCGGAAACGCTGCATTACTGACGTCGGCACTGGGACAAAAAAAAAAAAACAACGAAATAAACAAAAGAAATCCTGCTCACCTGAATGTAGCCGTGGTGGTCGATGAGGAGATTCTCGGGTTTTAGGTCTCTGTAAATGAGGTCTAACGAATGCAGGTACTCAAACGTCAGCACTATCTGGGCAGCGTAAAATCGGGCGTGTGGTTCACTGGAAACCCGAGAGATGTAGGTTTAGTGTGAAAAAATAAAATAAAATGTAGAAAGACTTTAATCTACAACACCCCTGCACGGCAAAAAAGACTCACCTGAATCTTCCGATTCGTCTTAAGTGAGAGAACATCTCTCCTCCGGGAACGTACTCCATTACCATGTACAAATTGGAGTTGTCCTGCAAACGAAAGAGACCACCTCAATGTCCCAGACGATCAAACAAAGGTAGATATTTCCAGATGTTTCCGGATGAGCCGAGCATACCTTAAACGCGTACTCGAGTTTGACGAGGAAAGGAAAGCTCACTGCTTGTAATATCCTCTTCTCGTTTAGCGTGTGTTCTATTTGCTTGAGTTTCACCACCTGCCAGACGCACAGATAAGATCGGTCAGTCGGATCCCTCCAACAGAGTTAAGAGGAAACAGGAAGGCAGGATCTAGTTTACCCGGGTCACCCAAATAACCCAGGAATTCAACATGGAAAAGGTTAAGAAAGGCCGTTTTTAAGTAGATAATCCACTATTTTTGTGAGTGGCATAAAGGCTGACTGACTCTGAACGTTTTATTGCGCCGGACTATATTGGTCTTAATAAAGTTGCCACCGACCTTCTGCTTGTCCAGGATTTTCATGGCGTAGTACTGCTCTGTCCCTTTGTGTTTGACCAGCATGACTCTCCCAAAGGAGCCCGTACCCAGAGTCTTTATCCTGTCAAAGTCATCTAGGCACGTCGTGCACTGGGGAGAACAACCACAGGTTATTGCTGCATGTGAAAGACGGTAAGGTTTAAAGAAAACCAAACAAAATCAGACCGACCTGTGGCGGGCATTCCCATTTCCGTAAGAAATCTTCTTTGGCTTTGGCTAGAAACTCTTTCACTGGAAGAAAAAGAAAAAAAAGAAGTAAATAAAAAATACGCCGCAGGCAGAGCGAGCTGGCATACCTTTTAGTTTGTGGAAAAACTAAGCTTGCATACAGGTTTGAAAAACACATTCGGGGTTTCACTGGATTTGGCAAACAGACCGAGGAGAAGAGGAGGAGAAGGGAAGACAAGTTGGAAATTTGGGAGGGGAGGACATTGTAAGTCGAGGAAGAGGAACACGAGCAGAGTTAACTCTCATCTGGATATGAAATCAAAAGGAAACAGACACAAGACGACGACATCCACGACAGGACAGGCGGACGGACGGACGGGTGATGCATGCCAAGAAACTCAGGCGCAATTTCTGTCTTTTGGTAGCAAAAAGGATTAATATGAAGAAAAAAAAAAAAAAACACATTCCTCAGAAATTACAGGATAAGTTTCTCTGGGCATCACGTTTGGTGAAAGAGTTTTCAGGAGAGTGCTGGTCGTTTCGCCCCCTTCGCCGTTTCGTAGTTTCGGGGTTTTGTGAAAACGAGCCGTCTGCCACACCATGCGTCGATTCCGACCCGCCCTGGGAATGTTTCTTAACCAGTGGCTGATTTTTGGGTCATTCTCTATTTTCTGTTCGTAAGCCACGAGTAAATGTGATTACATGACTCGTTATTCATATCTAACAGCAGGAGGTAGCTCATTCATCTGATAAGGGCTCTACAATATAAGGAAAACAAGAAATTTCAATTTCACTCACTAAATATTCCAAATCGATTTTGAGTCGCCTGCATTTGTCTTTACTTTTCCATCACCGTGATTACCCCACCTCTCTTCCTACAGCTTCAGCCCTTTGTTGACCAAGATCTTAATCAGGTGTGTGAGCATAAAGGGCACTAAAAGTCCATCCACCTGCCCAAACATTCGACCGGCAAGCAGAGTGTGAATGCACGGCACCTGAAATGTATTAGCCTACCGGATATCGCATGCAAGCGAGTCCTCTGAAATATTACTCACCATCGAAACCACGATGATTATTACCACTGATATGTTACGACGGCCTATTTTTGGTTTGCTCGGGGTCCTAATCTGTCATATTTCACAAGAGCTTTTTGGCCAAAACGGTGATCAGAGGAATCAGCAGGAAATAAGTTGTAAGATTAAGCAATGCACTGATAAGGTTTCTCCTGGCCTGCGGTTTGTTTTTTGGTTTGGTGGGGCCGGGGTGGGGGGTGTGGGGGGCTAGAAAGATGCAAATTTAGATTACTTTTTTCAAGGACTGCAATTCACAAGAGTCCAGTTCTTGGACAGAGACGCTGGTTCTGATCTCAACAGAAAACGACGTAATTACAACATTAGCCCTATTTATGAATCGAAGCAAATGTCCCTACTTCATTTTCTTGAGTGCGTCACAGTGCATGCTGTCGGATGATGCATTCGTAGATCTAAAAATAGTGGGGAGCCCTCACTAGGGGTGAGCAATACATCGAGATTTTTTTTTTTTTTAAAACAGACGAAAGAAGAGACCACCTTGACTATGTTGCATTATAATTATACTTGTATGCATTCCAGTAGGTTATTTTCCAGCTGTTTCTAATATTTATCTCCAGCTGTTTGTTAAAAAAAAAAGTGTGCCTGAGAGACATTTGGAATAAAGCTTTGATTCAGAGATGCCTTTTAGAATTACTTTATAAAAAAAGAAAAACATACCGTACCGAGAGATAAAGATCGTATATCGGCATTCAGCCTAAGAATATCAAGATGTTTTTGTTTTTTTTTCCCCCGGTCCATATCGCCCAGGCCTAGCCTTCACTAAAATGTACCCGTTCGACCCGCTGATCACTAATCAGAGCGAAGAGAACGACGGCCGATTCAGATCTCATCTAGCGATCTGAACCAGAGTCCGTTTTAATCGGCAGGCTTGTGACACAAACTGGACTTCAGCTTCACTTTTCTCTCAGCGAAGACGTTTTAACTATTAGTATTCAAGACACGATTTGAGCTTTTTTTTTAATCATTTAACTTTCTAATTAATAAATACAAGCGATTAAGTCGATACATCACGGTTAGGCATGTAGCTCCAGTTAAAAAACGGAATTGTTTAAGGGGTGGAAGCATGTAGGGACGAGACGGCAGACAGCTGGGCCAGAGACAGAGGTACGACTCGGCAAAGGGGAGAACTGACCCGGGGCATTTTTTTTTTTTTAGGAATCTCATTAAACAAGCTTAAAAGTAGAGCAAAAACAAACCAATGTATAGGAAACGCAGCAGGCCGTAGATATCCAGATTGAGAGTGCAAATAACCACAACAACAACAAAAAAACAAAAAAAAAAATTAGCAAATCACATCAAAAACAAGCATGGCTAGCAGGTTTCTACAAAAAAAACAAAACAAAAAAAAAACCTCTGCTATTTTTTTTTTTTTTGATCATACCAAATGTCTCTATAGATCACCACGGTTTTGCAGGAACAAATCACCCACATGGATGGGATGACAGAGAAGAGAAGACAGACAGAGAGAGAGAGAGCGAGAGATCAAGTACACAACGACAAGTAAAGGAACGACTTCTACAAATGAGACGCACTCGTCGCGGAGGAAAAGCAACAGGAATGAGGACAAACTTGACGATCATTTGAGGAATGTGGACAGAGACCAACTGTCTACCGATGCAGTCGAAGAACAGGTGTACCAAAAAGGCATGTGGCAGAAAAAAATAAATAAACAGATCAGTCATGCACATTAGGCCAGATGAAAAAAGGATAACACTCAGAAAACACGTTGTGCTTCCAAAGCATTTGAGTTCCAGAAAGCTGTCGCAGTGAGTTATGCCGGGCCTATCCTGTTACACTGCAGCGTGAACATGGTACAGACGCAGCCGCCGACATCTCTATGTGCAGTAAACATACGGCGCCGTAGGTAACCAGGTCCTCTATCGAGAGCGGCCGCACGCCAGAAGGATCTGCAGCTCAGGGCACCGGGTCAGCGTAAACAGGTTTAAGAGTTAGGGACCGTAGCTGGATTCAAAAGGGAGCGGCTGCCAGTTTAGATGCTCTCACTGACCTGATCATCCTCTTTCTCTGTGAGTGTGTGTGTGTGTGTGTGTGTGTGTGTGTGTGTGTGTGTGTGTTCTTGTACGTGCCGCTGAGCAAGAACATTTTTCTTTACACATTTTACCTGTAAATTGAAGATTTTGATCTAAAGTCAGGAACTTTTTTTTTCCTGGGCTAATGGGTTAGCTTTAGCACTGAAGTGTTATTATAGTTTAGGCCATAAAAAGGCTTGAAAATGAATATAAGTGGATGGAAGTCAAGGCACGGTGCTCACTTTGTATTTTAAACAAGGGTGTGTGTGTGTGTGTGTGTGTGTGTTGCTGGTTGGCAGCGTTCACCATGCCCGCCTGGTGTCTCTCAACAGGTCAATAAATCTCAAGCAAACGTACTCGCTTGCATCCTAAAGTAGCTTTACCTTAAGCAGACCTGGGCCGTAACTGCACACAGATGACTTGTGTGCGTTGTTTTTTTTTTTGTTTTTTTTAAAGATCTCCAAAATAAAAAACTTTCCACAGACGGCCAATCGAAACATAAAACAGCCTCTTAAGAGTTTGTGTGTCTGCAGCCGGGGGTTTATGATTCACAACGTCAGCTCTTCAGCAACCATCGGCTGCACACATCAGGGCACGAGAGAGAGAGAGAGAGAGAGAGAGAAAGGGGGGGGGGGGTAAAGCAACGGCGGCCTAGGTCGAGTTACGTCAAACCGTTCAAAGCTTGTAATACCCCTTATCCTCTGACGAAGGTCCGATGACAAGCTGCTCCAGTCAATGACGAGCTGAGTGTGAGAAGTGAACCCTGACGGACTTTTTAACCACGGCAAGATTAGAGTAAGGAGGGGGGGGGGGGGGGGCTTTGAACGGACACAAGTGGCACGCTACAGAGAGGGTGTGTGTGTGTGTGTGTGTGGAGGGACAGACAGTAGCAAGGTCCCGGTTTTATGAATGGAAAGAGGGAATTTGTCATTTCTTCACCATATTTGGGCATGTTGCTGTACAGAGGGAGAAAGCTTTGTTTATGAAGCTAAGAATAAAAACGTGACAGCAGAGCCCTGGAGAGAGAGAGAGGGGGGGGGGGGGGGGGGGGGGGGGGGGGGTGTAGAAACAGCCCCACATCTGCCTTCAGATAAAATTGAACGCCTGTTTGGAACAATTATTCACGGCGCGGTGGTTTACTGCCGCAGACTGAAGATCCTCAGCGCAAAGTTTCTGTCTGCCACAGCTGGCTGTGTTGACAGGTAGCCTGAGGGCAGGCATTACTGGCAGACACAACCCTCCTCCTCCTCCTCCTCTTCCTCCTCCTCTTCCTCTTCCTCCTCCACAAGGGCTGCTGAGGCAACGATGGGCTAGGCTTTATTATTATTATTATTATTACTACTTTGTTTTATTATTAGCCCACTTCCAAGGATTTTAGACAGGAAACGACAGCACTGCTGCCATTGTAGAAGGCCTTGAATGCTAACGCCACTATCAGGAGGGACGGAGGGGCCTTCTGAGGGCTAATCCCCCCCACCACCACCCTCCCCTCCCCTCCCTCTCTCTCTCTCTCTCAGCCACCACCATAAAAGCTAAAGTTAGCGGGCTAGCAGGGTCCCAGTGAGCACAACAAACACCTCTTTTAAAATTAGCTAAATGTGAAACATACATCCAACAAATGCCACATGAACAGCCTCCTCATACGTTTCAACAGCATGTTCGCAATTTAATTTAATATTTTTATTATTTATGTTTACTACTGGACGTCAAGATACACGGCAAGCCGACCAGTCTGGGCTGCATTTATAAAATGCACGTGCCCCATACAGTAATATACAGTAATAAGGGGAAACATTTGTTTAGTCGTCTGTGCTGAATGAAAGGGGGGATAATGTGGGGGGAGAGATGTGCGACGACTCGGTCGGCCGGTTCGGAGCGTTCCAGGCGGGGTTTCTCTGCGGCTAGCCGCCTGCTACGCGCAGCGGAGCGGAGGCGCTCGGACGGGACTTGCCAACGAGCGCCGAGGCCGGAGCCGCTAGCTAGGACTCACCGCTCTCCAGCTCGTTGCCCTTCTTGGCGGTTGCAGCGTTCCCCATGGCGTGGAAGACACGGCGGTCGCTCCGACGGAGAGGAGGAGGAGGAGGAGGGGATGATGGCGGCGGCTTGCTAACCTTCCTGTCGCTGTGGGCTGCTTGTTTGTTTGTTTGTTTCTCAGATCTTTAAAACAGCTGAAACCGAATCGACGGAGACATTTACTCTGGTCGGATCCAATAATGTCCCGTATCCCTTCTTCTTCTTCTGTTTCTTCTTCTTCTTGCCCGTCCCCTCTCTGCTCTTCTTCCTTCTGCCTCCCCTCCCTCCTTCCCGCTGGAAGATTTCCGCTGCTGCTACTTCAGTGATGTCTGCGCGCCGCGGCTGGTATGAGGCTAGCGGTCACTTGCATGTCATGCTAAAAGCTTCTGCTGCTGCTGGTGCTGGTGCTGGTGGTGGTGCTGCTCCTCCAGCCCTCCCCGGCTGCTCAGCCGCATTCTGGGCGCTGTACTCTGGGCCCGGATTGGCCCGAGATGTCGGTGACAAGATACCGGTCCGTGTTGGCTTCCGCGTTTATTTTATTTTTAGTTTTAGGAGTAACAAGATTGTGTCCACAGATAAGGGATGACATGGTGTCAGTTCTTTGACTTGTAGGTTTGCTTCTAAGTATTTAAAGTATTATATATATATAAAAAAACAATAGTTTTAGCCAACTTAGCAGAAATAGAGGTTTTCATTTACGCTGGACAAATTGATAAACATTTTTTTTTTTTTTAAAGTTGGAAGGAGACAGGTGATTTCATAAAGAGTTGGTTTGTGATACATTTTGACATTTACGGCTTAAACAGTAACATATCTTAGTAGGGTAGAGACATTTTCGTTTTGTTAAACAAATTAAGAAAAACAAGAGTTAATACAAACATGTATTAACTGTTTACAGACTGCTATCCATATTACCAAAAAGTAGTATACTTGAAGCTAATTTGATTACGTATACTTAAGTATACTTAAGTATAAGGTTAAGTCTTAGTATTAATGTACTTAGTCTTAGACTTCTGTTATAAGTCAAGCATTCTTCATTATACTATTATTAAGTACATGAAATATAGTTTATAAAAAGTAAGCTTCAAGTACACTGCCTTATTTTAAGTATGAAATAAGTATACTCATAGTACACTTGAATAAAATACTTTTTTGCTAAGGGCAAACAACAGGGATATTTGCAGCATTGAGAGAATAGTGAAGAATATCCAATTCAAGAGGTTGGGTTACAGTGACAAGGTGACCCCTCACAGTCATAACCAGCATATGGGCTACAGCGGATGCATTGCTTGCGTTAAACCCTTCATGAACCAAAGACAATGTCCGAAGTGTCCAGCTGAAAACCGGTCATCAGTCTGTCACTGGGAGTCTGCTTTTCAGATAAATGTAATTCTAGCATTATGTTTGAAAGATCATAGAAAATAAAGGGGTGGAGGCTTGAGGTCCAGTGTGACGTATTTAGAGTCAGTGATGATTTCATTAACTATGTCATCAAAGGCGTGCATAATAATGGAGTATAAAGAAAAGTCCATCCATTTTCCCAACCGCTGAATCCCTCATGGGGTCGCGGGAGGTGCTGGTGCCTATCTCCAGCATTCACTGGGCGAGAGGCAGGGTTCACCTGGACAGGTCGCCAGTCTGTCGCAGGGCAACACAGAGAGACAAACAGTACAAACAACCTTTCACGCACACACTCACACCTAAGGACAGTTTGGAGAAGCTAATTAACCTAACAGTCATGTTTTTGGACTGTGGGAGGAAGCCGGAGTACCCAGAGGGAACCCACACATGCACAGGGAGAACATGCAAACTCCATGCAGAAAGACCCAGGGGTGTACTTGAACCCTGGACCTTCTTGCTGCAGGGCAACAGCGCTACCCACTGCGCCACTGTGCAGCCAAAAAAGAAAAGTCACGTTTTACTATTTTTTTTACAATGAAAAAGCTGAAATGTGTTGTATGCATTGCTCCAGCTAGAATGCTGAAGTGGTAAAAATGAGCAATAAATAACCAAAATGAACCTGTATACGATAAGAGGACATAGCACTATGCATGTAAACCCTGAGGTTTATCATGTAGATACACCGTGACAGTCTGGGCAATATGGCTAGAAAATAAAATCTCTGATTTAATATACCAAATCAGATTAATCGATTATTTTCCTCCTTTTTGTGTCACAAAAAGAAATAAAATAAATTATTTTTAAAACTTGCTTTTATTTCAAGCATTTCTTCTGAGAGTTGACCTGAATTCAAAGTGCAATTAAATCCAAGCTGTGAAACATGCTTGTAAAACAAGATGGCGGCCCTGCCATTGTAAGCAATGGAGGTACAACAAAATGTTTGCTGCTAGTGGTATTACACAGTGAGCTAAGAAGTGGCTTCACTTCACTTTGTGTAGCCTTAAACTAACTTAAAAAGGGTAAATAAATAAATTACAGCGTCTTGTCATAAGGTAAAAAAAAAAAAAAAAAATCCTCCTTACATTGTTTTGACAATAAGTTTTCCAAAACAGCATTGCATTTCTCTTCATGCCCAATGAGTGCATTTGCAAAATAAAATCCTGGTTTTCCAAACATCTAGAGGCACAGACTATGACAGGGTAAGCAACCTACGGCTCCAGAACCACAGGTGGCTCTTTGGCCCCTCCACTGTGGCTCCTATGAAGCAAGAAACATTTTTAATTACAACAGCAATAATTTTAGCAGTGTTTATGTAGATTATGTATTCAATGTCTGCACTAAATACTGTAACAATCTAAATATCCATTCCAATGTTGTTAAAGCGTCTAACTTTTTCTTTTATGTGTGTATCTATATTTTATGTGGGCTTCCTGTCTTTCTCTGTTTTCTATACTTATGGAAGGGGCTCACTCAGCTGGCACTATAAAAAATTCTTTTTTTTTTTCCTTTGTAAAAAATAGTGATTGCATTGATTTATTCCCAAAATTTGTAAATGGAAATGCATTTAAATTTTCTTAGCTTTAAAATATAACATTTATTTTCAGCATATTTAAAAATCTCCTTTGCTGTTAGACAGGGTTTTTTTTGGACATGCTTTGTCTAGCAGCAGGGGGAGCTGCAGTATCGCTCTGAATTGAAATGGTTGTTGACCCCAGAACTATCAGAATGGACTTGTTTCTCATTTGGAGTTTCTAAAGGTAAAAAATGTTTAAGGGCATATTAGACAGAAAAGATATGATATTTGTAGGCCATATATAAATTGAAGTTTACTACCCATTAACAAAAATAAAACAAATCCACAACACAACTTAATATATGTATGTAACATGCTCAATAGTTTCATACTCCCCACAGTGGTAACATTTCCTTTTATTATGCTTTTGTATTTTAAAAAGTGTATAAATAAGTCATGTATGTCTAAATTTTTGTCTCGTTAATAATCCATCATCCTTTTTACAACTTCTTCCAGTTCTCATTTCTCCTGCTGCCTTTTTGATCTCATAAAAAAACATCTTGCTTTTCCTCCCTGCTGTCACAGTTTCTGCAATTCTTTCTTGAGTTTTTAATTGATGATACTCCTTCTCTTTGATTTACTTACCTACGCCTAATGTAAAGTTCCTTCTCTAGTTTGGTAGATGGCAACTCTTTGTGTTGCATAGTATCAACCCCTTTATAGAAGTGACCTGTTGTTGTGACATTTCAATCATCTAGGGGGCACCTGGAGGGGCCAGTCAGATTTCAGAGGGGTCCAGTGCCACCACGGGCCCCCCTTTAGCTCCACCCCTGTCCTCATGGTGCAACACCTCCTGCTTAGTGGTGTTGCAGCACCTCGGCCTTTCAGAAAAGTTGTGTTTATACTAACAGCCCATGTGACATTTAGATTGCACACATGTGGACTTCATTTCACTATTTGACTTTTGAAAGTAACTGGCTTCACCTTTTAGGAGCTTCTTAGCAAAGGAGGTGAATACATATGCAGATGACAATTTGTGGTTTTGTTTTTTTTAAACCTCATATTCATATATATATATATATATATATATATATATATATATATATATATATATATATATATATATGCGTGTGTGTGTGTGTGAGAGAGTGTGTGCGTGTGTGTGTTTATATGTATATATATGTATATCATTACAGATTATGATATAACAGAGGCTGTGGCTGTGAAACGAACCCAATGCTGTGTGGCATACATAAACAAATAGAAAGTTATCTTCCCTGAAGCCAAGCTCACAGTCTAATGGTGACGTGAATCCCGGAAGACAACATGGGATAATCAATCAATCCTGAGCAGGATTTTCTCATCCATATAAATCTGCCTGTCTCGTGTTGTTTTTGTATGAGAGTTCTGTACTGAAGCTGTAAACATCCCTCTGCCTTTTAGATTAAATATATTAAAATATAGTTTCAAGAGTCTTTTTTATCACTACAGATGTCTACAATAGAAACACCACATCTTTGTTTTGAATCGTCATATAAAAAAAAAAAGAACAGACACCTCTGTGGCCTTCACAAACAAGTGTGTTTAGGCTGAGGTTAAACCATATTTCAAGTTTTGTATTTGAGTTGTTTTTAGACTGATTTGTATGGGTATGTTGGACAGCAAAGATATAATACGTATTTGAATGCAACTTTGGCAGTCTGATTCCTACCTTATTTTCTTGTGGATTTCAAAGATGCACACAAAATATGTTTACATTATTTTCCATGTCAACTTCAGCTATCTATTGTTTATTATGTTGATGTCTATGTTTTCAAATTTTGATCTCTCCCACTTCAGCCATGCACAGAGACATACATTCCTGATACTAGGGTTCTTCTGTTATCAGCTGTCATGCATTACGAAATACTTTTGATGTACAACAGGAAGTGCTTCAATTATGTGTATTATATTGTAAAACAAGCAGAAAATCTCATTTTTTTATTGAGTTTTTTTGGGCAAAAGACCTAATTATATGTGGGTATTAACATCAGCAAACAGCATACAAAGAGGTTTAAGGACTTAAATAGTAATCTATTTAGATATTTCTAAATTATGCCTATTTGGTAAAATATGGGTTAATAAATTTAAAATTGTCAATAAACCTAGGTAAAACCTTATCAAAAGCTTTATATATATATTCTTACAATTGCAGATAGTGGCATTTATTTACTTTTTTATTTGCCCACTGTCATGATTTGTCTTTGGATGAACCCGGACACAGCACGCACACACAGAGCTTGATCTTGAAGTGAGTTTTATTGTATAGAATGATGGGTGAACGACGAGAGGAACCAGAGTCTTATGGACGGAGGTGAAGGGTGCGGAAGCTGGCTAGCAGGAGGAACACGGGGAGACTGACCCGGAGGTGACTCGGGAGCGAAGGACCGTGGAGCAGAGCTGCAGAGCTGAAGACCGTTGAGGCAGAGCTGCAGAGCTGAAGACCGTTGAGGCAGAGCTGCAGAGCTGAAGACCGTTGAGGCAGAGCTGCAGAGCTGAAGACCGTTGAGGCAGAGCTGCAGAGCTGAAGACCGTTGAGCAGAGCTGCAGAGCTGAAGACCGTTGAGCAGAGCTGCAGAGCTGAAGACCGTTGAGCAGAGCTGCAGAGCTGAAGACCGTTGAGCAGAGCTGCAGAGCTGAGAGGATCTTGGAGTTGCAGATAGGCGCGGGCGCGGGAACTCTGGCAACCAGACGTGGAAAGATCTCTGGACAGAGGCGCAACAGAGGATGACACAGACTGAGACTGAACGGAAGTGAATACTACGGGCCGGCAACGAGAGCAGAGAGAGGTATGCTTAAATAGGGGTGGGACCAGGTGGAGGCAGTTGCGGGTTAATTGCAGCCTGACAGGTGGAACCCATCAGGCTGCACATTAACGAGAGAGAGGGAGAGAGGCTCAGCATGCAGCCCTCACGCTGCATCCTGACAGTACCCCCCCCCCCCAAGGCCGGACACCGGACGGCCCAGAATCTCCACGCTGGGTGGGTGGAGGGGGCCTAGGAAGGCGGGCAAGAGTCAAACTGAGAGACCAAAAGCCAGCAAGCACCAAAGGGACCAGAGAACACTAGGGGAACCAAAAGGACCAGAGAACACTAGGGGAACCAAAGGGGTCAGAGAACACTAGGGAACCCAAAGGGGTCAGAGAACACTAGGGGAACCCAAAGGGGTCAGAGAACACTAGGGGAACCCAAAGGGGTCAGAGAACACTAGGGGAACCCAAAGGGGTCAGAGAACACTAGGGGAACCAAAGGGGTCAGAGAACACTAGGGGAACCAAAGGAGCTAGAGAATACAGGGGACCAAGGAGCTAGAGAATACAGGGGACCAAGGAGCTAGAGAACACTAGGGAACCAAGGAGCTAGAGAACACTAGGGGACCAAGGAGCTGGAGATCACGGGGGAAACCCAAGGAGCTAAAAACACTGATGTGCCGGAGCACGACTAGGGCGTGGCACATCAGGGAAAGGTCCGAGCGCTTGACAGCGCCGGGGGAAAGAGCAAGCGCTGACAGCGCCGGGGGAAAAAGCAAGCGCTGACAGCGCCGGGGGAAAGAGCAGGCGCTTGACAGCGCCGGGGGAAAGAGCAGGCGCTTGACAGCGCCGGGGGAAAGAGCAGGCGCTTGACAGCGCCGGGGGAAAGAGCAGGCGCTTGACAGCGCCGGGGGAAAGAACGAGCGCTTCACAGCGCCAAAGGGATTGAACGGGCGTACACAACGCCAAAGGGAAGGATCGGGCGTACACCACGCCAAAAGGGAAGGATCGGGCGTACGGAAACGCCAAGGAACGGGCGTACATAAACGCCAAAGGGGGAGGAACAGGCGTACACAACGCCAAAAGGGGAAGGAACGGGCGTACACAACGCCAAAGGGGAAGGAACGGGCGTACACAACGCCAAAGGGGAAGGAACAGGCGTACACAACGCCAAAGGGGAAGGAACGGGCCAACAGCAGCGCTAGGGAAGGTAACGGGCGTATGAAACGCCAAGGGGGGGGAAAAGGACAGGCGGACTGATACGTCAGAGCTCAACAGCGCAAGAAAACACTGGAGCACCACTAACGTACAGAGACACCGGGGGGAAAGGAAAGGGCGTGCGAAAACGCCAAGGAACGGGCGTATGGGAACGCCAAGAGCAAGGTACGGGCGTATGGGAACGCCAAGGGCAAGGAACGGGCGTATGGGAACGCCAAGGGCAAGGAACGGGCGTATGGGAACGCCAAGGGCAAGGAACGGGCGTATGGGAACGCCAAGGGCAAGGAACGGGCGTATGGGAACGCCAAGGGCAAGGAACGGGCGTATGGGAACGCCAAGGGCAAGGAACGGGCGTATGGGAACGCCAAGGGCAAGGAACGGGCGTATGGGAACGCCAAGGGGGAAAGGTCTGGCGGACTGACACGTCGGAGCTCAACAGCGCAAGGAAACGCTGGAGCACCACTAACGTACAGAGACGCCGGGGGTAAGGAACGGGCGTGCGAAAACGCCAAGAGCAAGGAACGGGCGTATGGGAACGCCGAGGGGAAGGTACGCCGGAGGGTGAGGGAAGCGCTGGGGCCCAAGGGACGAAATCGCCGGGGCGTGAGGGAACCGCCGGGGCACAAGGTAAGCAACTCGCCGGGGCGTGAGGGAAACGCCGGGGCGCAAAGGAGAGACTCGCCGGGGCGTGAGGGAAACGCCGGGGCGCAAAGGAGAGACTCGCCGGGGCGTGAGGGAAACGCCGGGGCGCAAAGGTAAGTAACTCGCCGGGGCGTGAGGGAAACGCCGGGGCGCAAGAGAGAGGTTGCCGGGGCGTGAGGAAAACGCCGGGGCGCAAGGTAAGCAACTCGCCGGGGCGTGAGGGAAACGCCGGGGCGCAAGGGTAAGTAACTCGCCGGGGCGTGAGGGAAACGCCGGGGCGCAAGGGAAGCAACTCGCCGGGGCGTGAGGGAAACGCCGGGGCATAAGGGTAAGATTGCCGGGGCGTGAGGTAAACGCCGAGGCAGAACGGCCACACACAGCGCCAAGGGGAAGGTATAGGCGTACTGCTATGCTAGGGTTCAACAACGTACGGAAACGGTGGAACACAACTAGCATACAGAAAAGCCAGGGAAGAGGACAGGCGTGTGGAAACGCCAGAGGAAGGTACAGGTGGGCCATGACACTAGGGCTCTACAGCGTATAGAAACGCTGGAGCACAACTGGTGTATGGTTACCCCTGGAGAAAGAACTGACGTATGGGAACGTCAGGGGAAGCAAGAACGAAGGCGTCCTAACACGCCAGGGAACACGAACAGAGGGCGTCCTAACACGCCAGGGAACACGAACAGAGGGCGTCCTAACACGCCAGGGAACGGGGAATGCGCCGAGCAGCAACTGGCCGATCGCACCAGAGGCTCAGCCGGCGACATGGGAGCGCCGGAGGGCTCTGGTGGCGGCTTGCATGCGCTGGGCAGCAACAGGCGGGTGCGCCAGAGGGCTCAGCCGGCGACTAGAAGCGCCGGAGAGCTCTGGCAGCGCCTAACCACAGAAGGAGACCAAACAAGAGGACTAGGCTAGGGAAACAATGGACTACTACACTAAGACAGGGACTACGAGACTAAGACAGAGGCTACAAGACTAAGACGGAGGCTACGAGACTAAGACGGAGGCTACGAGACTAAGACGGAGGCTACGAGACTAAGACGGAGGCTACGAGACTAAGACAGAGGTTATGGGGCTAAGACAGGACTCGAGAGGAACTACAGGGGCTAGACGAGAAAACCAAATAAACCAGAAAACTCGGAGGGGAACCGAAACCTAGAACTAAACTATAAAACAAAGCAAAAACAGGAAGACGAGGGCTGGTTCAGCTAAAACAAATGAAAAACTAGATAACTTAAGCTAGAATTAAGAACACGGGAAAAAACAGGAAATCTAAGGTAAATAACTAGAATTTAGATGCACAACGCAAGACTAAAGGTAAACCTAGAACAATAGGACTGAGCAAAAAGAAAAATAAACCCAAAGCAAACAGAAACTCAACTACTCTAAAGAAAACAAAAAAAACTCCTAAATAATTCTAAAGTACAAAAGATCCTAGGGTAACCAAAACCATGGTTAAACCTATATGAATTTTCTGAAAGCAGAACAACCAAACTAAAGAACTCTAAAGGAACACTGGAAAACTGTAAAACCAAAGAATGTTGAGTAACTCAAAACCTCGGGGTCAAAATAACTCAAAACAACAACAACTGAAACTGGAGAACTAGATGTCTAACTAAGAACGAGAATCTGGAAAACAAATCCGGAAAATAAGGCTAGACTAGGAAACTAAAGATCTAAGGCAGAAACTTGAGCATGGAGACAGGAACTAGGGATCGCAGGCAGGAACTGGAGACACAGACAGGAAGTCGAGAGCGGGGATCTTGAGACGCGGACAGGAAGTTGAGCACGGAGACAGGAACTGAGGTGGGGCGGATCCTACCAGCTTCCGCACCTAGGCTCTGTGCGTGCTCGGGTTCATCCTTTGGCCGGCCCGTAATTGTCATGATTTGTCTTTGGATGAACCCGGACACAGCACGCACACACAGAGCTTGATCTTGAAGTGAGTTTTATTGTATAGAATGATGGGTGAACGACGAGAGGAACCAGAGTCTTATGGACGGAGGTGAAGGGTGCGGAAGCTGGCTAGCAGGAGGAACACGGGGAGACTGACCCGGAGGTGACTCGGGAGCGAAGGACCGTGGAGCAGAGCTGCAGAGCTGAAGACCGTTGAGGCAGAGCTGCAGAGCTGAAGACCGTTGAGGCAGAGCTGCAGAGCTGAAGACCGTTGAGGCAGAGCTGCAGAGCTGAAGACCGTTGAGGCAGAGCTGCAGAGCTGAAGACCGTTGAGCAGAGCTGCAGAGCTGAAGACCGTTGAGCAGAGCTGCAGAGCTGAAGACCGTTGAGCAGAGCTGCAGAGCTGAAGACCGTTGAGCAGAGCTGCAGAGCTGAGAGGATCTTGGAGTTGCAGATAGGCGCGGGCGCGGGAACTCTGGCAACCAGACGTGGAAAGATCTCTGGACAGAGGCGCAACAGAGGATGACACAGACTGAGACTGAACGGAAGTGAATACTACGGGCCGGCAACGAGAGCAGAGAGAGGTATGCTTAAATAGGGGTGGGACCAGGTGGAGGCAGTTGCGGGTTAATTGCAGCCTGACAGGTGGAACCCATCAGGCTGCACATTAACGAGAGAGAGGGAGAGAGGCTCAGCATGCAGCCCTCACGCTGCATCCTGACACCCACCTGGCTCACTGTCTAGGGGGGCATGGTCTTTGGGATGTCACAAACACTTAAAAATATAAAAAATAAAAATGTCACCTGTCGGTTTTGCTCCATACAGGTTTCCCATATTTTTTCGCAAACCTATTCAATGAGCGGAGATGGATAGATGTGTGTGCGTGTACTGGTGCCCCTGTTTGGATAATATGACTGCAGGTGGCTAATGACACTGAAAGTGGAGCCTGACTCAAAGCTTCCAAGTCATAAGCTTAATTATTTTTCTCTGCATTTTATAAGGAATATGCAGTGCATTTATTCAAAATTGTAAACACACTGTTCAAACCTTGTGGAAACCCCAAAAAGACATCTTTTGTTGCCCTGTGGGAATACTTGGATCAAAAAATTTGTGATAAACACAATATATAGACTCCATTATACTATGTTGATAAAATATGCTTTTAAAACACAGTTTGTTTTTTCTTTTATTTAATTTTTTTTGCCAAAAATGCTTCATTGAGAAAAGTAGTCGATGTTTCTTCTGTGTGTGTGGTGCCAGAAAAAGGAGTTTGTCCATTGCGCCGAATATTGCAAAATGCTAGAAGCAGCAGATTAGCGCTTAAAGAATTGGGCTTTTGGCAAGTAATGCCAAATAACAAGAGTTTCCTTTCAAGTAAATTGGCATGAAAGCTAGGAATAATATTGAATTTTCCTCGTGGCAATACACATGCAAGATAAAACACTTTTGTAAAACCTATGACCCATATAATATCCTTAAACTGTAAGACAAGAGTTGAGACAACCTGTCATACTTGATACACAACAGTTCTTTAAATTAAGGAGGTGTTAGGAATCTGGAAACTGGCTTTTAAGATCTTTTAAAAATTGGTTTTAGTGCGTAGACGCCTCAAATTTATACTTTCACACTGTCCAAAGGAAAGTGACAATTCTTTTCCTAACCTTTAAAGTTTTCCCATCAGGTGCACTTTAGAGCAACTAAGGCCTTGGTAAAAAACATCCTCAAGTGTTAGTTCACCTCAACATGAGAGCCCTGGAGGCTATAACACCGGGGAGCATGACCTGGATTGCATGCTGTGAATCAGTCTGCTGCTGCTCCTGCTGCTGCTGAAAAACAAGCCTTTTCTCTAACATAGCCGTGGTTTTCTAAGAGCTTATGGCATGTTTGCCCAGTCTCAGCAACTCGCTTTCTGCCTACAATCAGAGCTCAGTCCAAGTGAGCCAGGGGGATATTGATGGTGCTGGCACTATGACTTACACATGTTTATTACTAGTTTAAAACATGGTTCCATATGGTCTGTGTTTATGTTACATAAGGCTCTCCTTAAGTTTTCAAAATAAAAAATTATGTTTTGGACTGTCATGATCTAATAGGGCTTCACAAATTAAATTTTTCCAATTCCCACATCACTCACACAGCTCACAAAGAATTAGCAGTTTCCTTCAGCGGATTTCCCACAGACCCACTTCCTTCTTCTTTAATAATCAGAAATCAGCTTCGAGGTACAAGAATGTTCACTGTCCTCCCTCGTCCTTGGCTCCTTGCATTTTTACAATATGCATGAGGACAGCTCATAATAAATGTGCCCTATGGGTGGAAAGAGCCTCCCACTTGAACTACTGACTTTTTTGTGCCCTGTCACGCTGGAAAATATAAGAGAAAACGTCCCTGGCTATTGTCAGTGAACCAGTCATGCCTGTGATTTAGGAGCAGGCCTCTTTTTTACTCAACACAACAGACCCTTTTCATCGACTAAAGCTGACTGTTGATTCATCTGCAACATTCGCCAAATTCTGTTTCTCACTTTGACTCAAGCGGACGCTTAGCAGAGCAGCCAGCTTTTTGGGCAGCAGAGGCTGCTCTCTCTGGAATAATACAAATGCTGCAAAGCTTGTCTTGGACTCTCAAAATGTAACCTCATCACAATGATGTTGCTTTACTTGAAGATTTAAGTTGTCATCTTTAGCGTTGCTATTCTTGTCTTTCAAACCCATAACCCTAACCCATAAAACATGAAGAAACAGGGTTGATAGGACTGAAAATCAACATACGTTACAAAAGAATGAGCTGTAAAAATCAAACCCATGAAATTCTAGCTTCGTTATAAAGATATCACTCATTGCTGGAAAGGACTTCAAACATAAAGTAAGGACTAATAAATGTCTCATTTGTCCAGTCTGCAGGAATAAGGCCCATCACAACCTTCTTCAAGGACAGACCTCACCTTTTGGGGGTGGTGGTCCCCTTTGGTGGTTCTTAGTCGAGAGTTTTGCATAGTGTTGCACTGATACCGATACCAGTATGGGACGGGGCCCCGATCCAGCACTAAAATAGTGGTATCGGTATCGGCGAGTACCAACAAATAGGCCAACGATATCATTTTGATGTTTGTATGTCACTTGAACGCAGCCTTCTCTCTCCCGACTAGTATTATACATGTTATATACAGTAAGTTCATGAAAGTTACACTATTTTGGCATTTGAGAGCCAAAACTCAGGGTTTAAAATAGATTATTCAATTAGTGATGTAATCTTACTGTCTTACTTTTGCACTACTATTATACATGTTATAATAGTAATATCTTCTTTATTGTCATTGAAACATACATTACAACGAAATTTGTTCTCTGCTTTTAACCCATCACCCTCGGGGAGCAGTTGGCTGCCATGTGTGGCGCCCAGAAAGCGTTCTGGGGTTAAGGGTCTTGCTCAGGGACCCAGAATGCAGGCGCTGGGGATCAAACCGGGTACTTGCATCTTTCTCTGAGTGCAAGCGCGCTGCTCTAACCACTAGGCCAACACTCCCCATACACCGAGATGCAGCTTGGTAGGCAATTTGGGGTTAAGCACCTTGCCCAGGGGTACATCAACATGTGGCAAGGGGAAGCTGGAATTGAACCCACAACCTTCTGATTGCCAGACAACAACTCAACCCATCAAGCCACAGACATTTCACGAATGTTGCACTCTTTTGGCCTTTGAGAGCCAAAGGTTTATTCAACTATTGTCACCCATTCCAGGTAGGCAATAAAAAGTTCTACTACCCTAAGTAGCGTGCAGTTCTTCATATATACACACACACATCAATTTCAAACAGATGGTGTCGGTATGGGCCAATACTGCACAGCCAGGAATCGAGTATCCGTATGGGGGTCAAAAAATGGCACTAGTTTTGCAAACCTCCACCGACGAAGGACACAAGTGCAGTTCCAGAGAACTCAAAAAAGAGCTGCGTCTTCGTCACTGGGTCAGGATAAATGATACAGAAACACCCTCGCCCTGAAAAGTATCAGCTTTCTGCAGCCAAAGATGGCACCAAATGACAAAAATGGAACAAAGAGATGAGTGAGTTCTAAATAATAAAAAAGAAGTATCATTTATAGGTGGTCAGATGAGGGGGGGGGGGGGCTTTAGGTATAGGGTAGTTGGTCAAAGTTAGAAGTAAGTTAAATGGAGCTGAATACAACAGAATATTGGAAATGTGTTAGAAGCAGCAAAATACTTGAAATTGGGACAGAGGTATACCTTTCTACAGGACAATGATCCTTTACAAGGTTCAAACTTAAAACCAGATGAAAACATTTGGTAAGACTTTCTTTACCTAATCTGATTGACCTTCAGCTTTTCTGCAAAGAACAGGCAAGAATTTCTGCATCTATAAGTGCCAATACAGCATCTCAAAAAATGTGCGGCTGCAATTGCAGCAGTAGGTGGTTCTATAAAGTCTTGACTCAAAGGGGACTGGATACAATGCACGCCACTGTTCAGATTTTTTGTTTGTAAATGGAAAGAATGCTGAAAACCGTGGAACATTTTTCTTTCATTTCACAATTATAGATTTCTTTGTGTAGGTACGTCCTCCAAAGACCCCTGTGAAGTTTGTGGGGTTATGGATACTTTTGCAAGGCGCTGTATTTCTGAGGGCTGTTTCCTGCTCTGTTTAAATTGTTAAATTCCTTGGTATCATGTGGTATTATTGACCATTTAGAGCAATGAGATTAAATATGACTTGACAGCCACATACATGCGCCACACACAGACGAGTTGGTCGAGACAGGAGACTTCATTGCTCAGCTCAGTGCGCCCATTATGAGCCTAATTATCACCAGCATGTGGGATGGGAGGTCCCCTCCTCACTGACAGACCCAGCCAGCTGTCACATTGTGATAAGATGGCTTTTTGATTGGTTTCTAGCTTTCATGCAAACTTTGCGACCCTTGGCTATTGATAAATGAATAATGACAACTGAAATGATGATGTTCTCAGGAAAAATAATTGTTTTAATGTCTGAATAGTAAAATGACTATAGGCATTTTGGACAATTTAACTTCCCTGCTAAAAGACTAGAAAAAAACACAACATTTTTCTGCCACTTTTTGTCCTTTGTTGTTACGTTCCAACAGTTAAAGGGGCTCAAAGGTCACATATCGAATGGAGGATGAATTAGAATTACATTCACTAATATACCAAAGAGAGAATTTTCCCCTGACCAAAATAAACAAAGGGATAAAGAAGCCTCCGACTGGCTGAAGGACCGCTGTATCTGGGGTTTTTCCCTGTCTGTAAAAATGCTGAAAATCCCAAAAAGTTGAAAATAACAGGACAGTGACTTCTCCAAACTCAAACAAAGATAAGAGAGAACAAAAGTTGGGTGCACAGAGTGGCTTGTTGCATGTGGCCGGCTGACGGTTATAAGAACAGGGGGCTGGGGCTCAGGTCATTCCTTTATTTCCTGGCCGGCCAATCAGCTCTGAAAGGACACTTGGGGCATGTTACAAATATTGATATCCTGTCATGTTTGGGTTAGCTTGTGACAACACAGGAGAAAGCTATTCCAACTGTTATCTCCCCCAGATGTTTCTTTGTAAAATGCTGACTTATGATTATCATAGACAAACAGTTCCTACTTCACTGAAGTATAGAAGGAAATTATGTGATCTTATCTTGCCGTATGACATTTTGCAGTGCTTAACAGAATGGAAGTAAAACCTTCTTTTTGCTTTTGATGGAAGAATTCAATATTTGTCTCCATTATTGAACACACCTTCTGTAATACGCACAAAGGCACTGACATCCATACAAAGCCAGCAGAGACACCCATGAGTTGAATTAATTGATATTTTTTTAAAGACTGCCAGAAATCTTGTTTTTCAAAAACTTTACTCCTTAAGTTTTTATGGTGGCAATTTCTATTAAATCAAGGCTGTAACAAAGAATCATCAGATTAAAAACGGGTTGCTTCAATCAAAGTTGATCAAACTTAATGAAAATGCAATTAATCACAAAAAAGTAATTTGCACTGAGTTTATCCCTGCCTCCAAATATGTCTGCCACCTTTATTTCAGTGATCCTACACTTAGCTCAGGGAGAAGTGTTAACCAATATAATTCAGCTTACATCACTCCGATTGTAATTAAATCACATGAGCAGAACAGTTGCTTTAAAAGGGAGTGGTGCTTAAAATTCTTCTCCTGGATGCTGTGACTGCACTTTGTAAACTGATAATCTTACTGTGTGTGATGTATTCAAATACGTGATGTATACTCAAACCATGTAATTGAGCTGCCGTCTTGGCCAGGTTACGCTTGGAAAAGAGGTTTTAATCTCAATGTTTTGTTATTTTTACCTGATTATATAAAGAATCCAAAAAAATAAAAATAAATAAATAAATAAAGAATCTTGTCAACTATGGTTTCCTGCAAGGAAAAACTACAGCACAGGCAGGGATGCTGTTGCTAGTAACATTAGACCAACGCCAAGGAGAGTGTCGTGAAGAAAGCTTCAGGGTGTCCAAGGATATCTGGCAACACCTGGGCTGAGTCCAAAGAGGGTTCGACCAAGGGATCGGAAAGCCACCTGCGCAGAACTTGTTCAGGTATGCAAAGGGCAGGTGTGGCTCTCCGCACATAGAGGTGGAGACTTTCGGATGTAGGAGTTGTGTCATGTAGGGTAGAAAAGGAGCATATTCTCTTCAAGAAAACCCCAAGGACAGAATGAAGGACGTGCCAGGACTGAATTGCTGATGGATAAGTAAAAGCCCCTTTCAGTGAAAACCCCTTCAGTTGTCAGGAATAAAGACTGGCTGGGTAAAAAAAAATGGTTGACGCTACCATGAGCTTTGTCTAGGGTTGTCAAAATGATTGACATGTCCAAAATAATCAATACTAAAATATAACATTGTTCAACACCATTTGCCTCAAAATTGATCTACACCGGGTTATTCTCTTTTCTGAAAGTAGGAAGACAATTTCCCTGCTGCAGGCAGACAGAGACTGAGACCTTTCCCTTACTCGCTGCAACTTACCTGCAAAATGACGACTGATAAGCATAACAATACACTGTTGCTGAAAACCAGCATGGCAAGTTCATCTTTGCAACCGCTTTAATGAGAAAAAGTACACCTTTATTGTCATTGTGCACTGAAATAAGGAGTGTTCTTCCTACATTCTAATGACATGAAACATAAACAAATACAGACATGCCTCATGAATCAATTTAAAGTTTGGCACAAGTGAGGCATTCGTAAAGGGTAATATATAAGATCCTGGGTATGTGTTTGAACAAAAAAAAAAAGAAGACTCAAAAAACAAATCCCCTGTAGAGATGAAGTTAGCTCCAGTAAACATGCATGGGTACATGATTAAAGTTTAATGCCTTGAGTTTAGTGTATTCCTGTTAATTACTGCATTTGTTAAAAAGCCACTTGAGACTCTTTTTGTTTTATATTTAATGGAGCGGCAGCGTCTTCCAAAGGGCAATACTTCAAACAGATGGTGACTGGGGTTAGACGAGCCTTTCCTGATTTTATTAGACCTGCAGACAGCGTGACCATTTGCAATGTGGGAGAGGGATAGAAGAAGACATGCGATTCGTTTTTCGGCAGACCTTGTTACTTTTTGGAGAGCCTTCTTGTCAGCAGCTGAGCACCTGGTCTATCACACAGCAACGCTGTGCGTCAGGATGCTTTCCATATTGGCTCTGAAAAAAAAAAAAGCTTTTCACACAGACTGTAGTTGTTGAGCATCCTTAGGAAATGCAGTTGCTACCGAGCCTTTGCAATAACTGCGGTGGTGTTTGTACAACAGGAGAGACTGTCAGTGATGAAATATGATTGATTTATGAAATATGATTGACTGCAACCTTTCCCCACAATAACCCTAGAGGAGAAGAGGCTGCTGATCTGCAGCTACTGCATTTCCTGAAGTCTAGAATGTTCTTTTGAAAATCAATGAGATAAACCGAGATACTTTACTTCATGACTGAAGGCAAGCTCATCCTCGGCTGAGATAAGTTCCACCAATGTGGTTCTGTTGTGTGGGTCATAGGAAATTAATTCAATTCAATTCAATTTAAGTTTATTTATATAGCGCCAATTCATGAAACATGTCATCTCGAGGCACTTTACAAAGTCAAATTCAGAATATACAGATTGGTCAAAAATTTCCTATATAAGGGAACCAGTTGATTGCTTCAAAGTCCCGACAAGCAGCATTCACTCCTTACTAGTAAACAAAGGTAAAAAACAGTGTTTGTTTCTGATATGAAATGAGATAAGTTCATCATAATAAATGTAAATGGACTGTCAGTTTGGAGAAATAAAATTGTTGCTGTGTTAATAAAACGTAGCTTGTCAAAAATTATTGATGACCTTGTTACGAAAGAATGAAAAAATCTTTATTGGCAACACAGCAATGAAACCTTTCTTATTAATGTTGACCAGCTTTTTGATTTTGTTCTATTTGAGTCAGTAAAAAATATTCACTGTTACTGATGATGTTTTTATCCTTATTTAAAAAAAACCAACAACACCTTGCCTTTATTTTTCAGTATAAAAAATTTAATTAAGCATCATAATTTTCTTGGTATCAGTGTTGAATTTGACGCTTTTGTATTGTAACAGCTCAAATCCCATGTTGTGCACATAGTGACACATACTGAGGTCCTTCTCTCTTTTTTTTTTGCTCTCGCAAACTACTGATTTCGCTCACTCACTTTCTCTAAAAATCTCGTCTTTAATAAAAACTGGTTTCAAAATGTCTTGCTGTTGCAATTTTTTCTGACGTTCCAGTAGCAGCTAAATGAGGAACGCCGTGTATTTCTCCAGTATGATGGAGCACCGTGTCACATCGAAAAAGTGATAGCTTAGTGGCCAAGAGATAAAAAATATTGACATTTTACGTCTATGTCCATATCTTAATCATGTTTAGGACCTCTGGAAAGTTTGCATACATTTGGTATATTTTTAAATAACATGCTTTTTATTTTGTTAAATAAAAGCACAGAGGTTTTCTGGTGTACTTTTCAACCCTCTTGGATTGTTTTCTTTTGTTCTCCTGGCTTTTTACCCCAGAGAGATAACATGTCTTGAGATAACTCCTGACTATAACTGCATTTTAAGCATCAATATGATTTTGTGCTCCACATATAACTTGTGAAATTCAGAGATGTCAAATGTGTATAAACTTGCTGACACGTAGCCCTAAAATCACTTGTCACCCCCCCCCCCTCACCCAAGTTGCATTTAAATCCCTTTAATTTGTGCTCTCCACAATCCAGGCCTGCCATTACGCTGCTCTCCACAAGAGGGCAGCAGACCTCTGTGGCGCATCTTGCAGCCATTACCCAGGCAAATTCTGTGGCGCACTCATGTTTTCCCTCAGCCATCCTCTCAAGGAGTTGATTTAATTTCTTGATTTAAGTTCACTGCGGTCGCTTCAGTGAAGTCTGCTCGCTGGGTCTGTTTATATTGGATTTGGCTGATGCAAGTCCTACTGGTTGTCTACTGTGTAAATTTAGAAGCTCAAGAGGTTCTCTTCAAAGTAATTGCACTTTTTGTAACAAACATGGGGACAGGATGTCTAGTTAGAGTGGTGGCGTGTCTGTTGGTAAAAACAGCACACTGTGGATTGACAGCCACCCAATAGTTTTTTTGTTTTGTTTCCTGTGCCCCGTTCTGAAAGCATGTGTAACTTCATTTTGTTTTGAATGTAAAAATCTAAAGCCTGTAATAAATATTTGCTTCCTACTGAATGGGATTATCATCTGTTTTCATTCTTTTACACTTATGTTCCCCCGATTTCTTTTTTTTTCTTCTTCCCATCAAAGAACAGGTCATGTTCATCCTCAACCCCACTGACCAGCTGCCCTCCACATTGGCTTTCTTATGTTTATTGCAAACAGCCTCAGATCGGCTTCAAAGGGAATGATTCATGCCCTTAAATGAGTGAATGAAAGTCCTCATCCATCTTGTTCTCTGATTTGCTCCATTTAGAGCTGGAGCTTCTCCGCCAGTTCGGCGTTAAAAAAAAATGTGTCTGGTTTTAATCGCAGCAATGATAATTATGACATCATTTGCTGCCATAGCAACAGACGTGTGTTCATGTGATAAAAAAAATGAATGCGAAACGTGACAGATTCAAAAGAAGTTTTGAGCATTTGTCCCAGCAATTGAAATACTGGTCGGAGTGGCTGTATTCCAGACACGCCCTGCTTCACATTCACACAGGAGCTGCCTTGTACAACCACAGATTTCCTCTGTTGGCTACCGACCAGCTCTACTCTAGTGGTTAGGGCTTGAGTGGCTTCCTCCACAGCACATCAGCTGAATTTATAGGGAGCAGGGCGTGTTATATATTTGCAGCTCTCCTGCCTCTGGTTGTCGCACACTCCCTAAATTTCCTTCCACTTTCTGCTGGCATTCAAATGAGCACGGCTGCAAACGGCGAGCTCGCTGCAATCATTTTGGGATTACCAAGACCTGGACAGTACAATTATTGGACTCGTTTTCCTCGAAACTTGTCTTTATACGAGCAGGTGGCATGAATTATTACCTTGGCAGCAGCTGCGAAGAGATTTATTTATTTTCTGTTCATCAAAAACTAAATAAATCCTTACCAAAAAAAAAAAGAAAAAAAGAAACAGAAAGTGCGATCAGTTTGGGTTGTTTAACATGCTCATTTCTGATGTGAGTTTGTCAAAGTGAGTGAAAAAAAAATGACAGTTAAGGATTGGTTATCTCCTTCTTATCAGTCACCAGCTCTTATTAGGAGGTTGCATGTGGTTCCAGGACATTACCCATTTCCTCTCCTGTATATCAAAGCCTCCAGGCCCCCCCTCCCCTCCCTTCCACCCTCTAATTCACTCCAGATGAGCACAACGGGACATTTGATTTAGTGTGCAAAGACACATGTATACAGCTGTGTCAGCTTGCCTCAAACAGCTGGCGCAGATCTCCAACACAACTTTTAATCATGCATTTGTTTATGTAATTAAGCCTTTTTTTTTTTTACATAAAAATACACAACAGAGGTCTCTGTTGCAAGGTCCTCAGCTGCAGTCTGATCAGATGTCTCAGTGTGATGTAGGTCCTGTCTTTGTTATGGTTCATATTGCCTGCAAATGCTCACGGTTTAATGACATGCAGGTGATACAAATCATGCGCGCACTGCTGAAGGCCTTCCAAGTGTGTTTCAACATACATGACAGCCCTGCTGATGAAAATATTTCGGCTGAATATGTGTTTTGGACCTCAGACTAGAAGCTCAAATGACCTGTTGCAAAGAGCTGTAGTCCGACTTTGGAAAGCTTCACTTGATGTATTTGCTAGTCTTTTTTATGAAGATGTGAAAAACTACTTGACAGAAAACAAATACAAATGGGGGGAAAAATCTGTAAAAGCATCCAGGAAAAAATGCTTGTGTCTACAATTTCCATTTTTTTTTGGTTCACATCCTGCAAGTATTGAGGTGTGTTTTGGTTATTTCTTTGCAGCTTGCCACCCGTCTTCCTGTGCAGGCGCTATGCATGAAGAGGGCATGCATATTTACAGCACGTCCGCCCGGGAATGTTGATCTTACAACCATAAGGGCTTGTCACAGTTCAGTAGCCGTTCACTGTTACAGGCTCTCACTGCGCACTCGCTTGGGATGCATGCATCCATGTTTTCTTCTCCTTATAGTCGTCTCAGCGGCACGGTGTAAGACCGCTGCCTGTAATTTAATTTCACAGGTTAATGTATTCTCACCAACAGAGTATGGTCTCAAAGTGATCAGACAGTTGCTCAGGCAGCTAATTTGGACTAGATGCACAATATCCTTTGAAGTTCCGCTTTAGCGAGAGCACTCTGAAATTCCCGCCTCAGAAAACAGAAAATAACAGCTTCGGTGCGGAGCGCAGAGCGCAGTTAGATGCTGAGGGAAAAGATGATGCATTTGATTAGGTAGAACGTTGATTCATCAACAAAGCAGGGCATGCATAAGCAAGAGCAAAGTATAAGAAGAAAGTAGTCTAGGTCCCTTTTGTGTTTGTATTTTAAGATGCGGAATTATTTTATTATTTAAAGGGTTAGCTATCTTTTTATTTGTTCCTCCAGGCAGTTTATTAACAAATGTGACCCCTCTTTAATACTCTTTGAAATGCTTTCCAGTCTGGTTTAAACCACAAGTCATCACTGAACCAGGTTTTAAATGATCATTTTAACAGAGTTGCATGTATAAAATGTCTGGTATTACTCCTGTGCTCAGTGCTGTTTTATTTAAACACAGTTTATCATAACATACTGATTGACAGACTAGAAAAAGGGACAAGATTGTCTTGTGCATCACTGATTTAGATCCTGTTGGACTTTATGTTCTGCAGATATAACTGTGAACAAACAAAGATCCCAAGTAAGGTTCCTCAAGGGTCCATTTCAGGGCCACTTATACGTGTATGCTCCCCCTAGTTCAGATATTGGAGTATTGCAACATCTCTTAAACTGTATACTGACGATACCCAACCTTTTTTTCAGTGTTATTACATGATCATCACCGATGACATACATATATGTGTATATATGTGTATATATATATATATATATATATATATATACACGTTTTTCTGCCATCTAAAGTTGACATTTTAATATTTCTTTTAATATATGGTACTTAAATTTTATCATTATTTTACTGACTGTATTTCTACTTTTTAAATGTAATGTTCTCTACATCAGGTTGAGTTTCAGTAAGTGAAACACAATGAGGCCAAATCATTGTTCTTTTTTCCTCAATTTGCATCACAAAAGACTTGGCAAAAAAAGATTTTGGGAGGATAACCCTGCATAACATGGCAGCCCCCAAACCAGATCAAAGCAAAGTCAATCAAAGTCAGAGTAAATGCTACAGCAATAAGCTCGTGTAAATGTTGCCCCACCACTCGCCCTGACCAAGTAAGACCGTTAACCTTAACTGTTTCCATCCGTAGACTTTTCATTTTTTAGGCCTTACATAAACCTTGAAGGCTGGACAGTGAGCGATAAAAACACTCTGAGCCTTTCTGCTGTAAATCATGTAATGCCACTACTGATAGCACATAACTCTGTCAGAATCATTTATGGTGCAAATTTAGGTTTTATTTTGCCATCAGAAATTATGCCTGGTTTAACATTAAACTTCAGGCTTTTGTGCTGCACGGTCATATTAAATTACTTACCACAGTGCCCTTTTGAATTTCACATACTGTTTAACTTGCAACATGGTGAACTCTTTAAAACAAACGCACAACAGCATTATTAACCAGCATCATTGTTTCACACATTTGAGAAGAACATTAAAGAAAATTTTATAGTAGAGATAAGGGTAAACTTTTTCTTTTATATTACATCTACAGTGGTTGCAGAAATATTCATACCTGTTGGATTTTCTTTCATTTTGTCATGTTGCAACTACAAACTTCAATGTATTTCATAGGGATTTTATGTGATAGACACACATAAAGTGGCAAAAAATCTTGAGGGGAAAATCAATTTTCTTTTCTTAAGAAACAGATGTCTGAACCATTTGGCATGCATCTGTATTTAGCCCCCCCGACACTCTGATAGCCCAGGCTATATAGGCAGTAGCCCAGGGCAGCATTATGAAGGGTTGGGGAACAAGCATCAGTAAAAGAATATAGTACTGAGATGTCAGTTGTGCTCTGAACAGTTTTGCAGATGTTTTTGTGCATGTTAATGATCAGTTTGCACCTCTTGCTTGCTGCAGAGAATGGGGAAACCATTAAGCGCTGTTCAATCCATCATCCACAAATGAAAAGCTCATGACAAAATTGCAAACCTATCAAGGCACTAACATAGGTGGGGAATCCAGGTTCAGAAAGTTAAAAGCCGGTCCAGAGATTAGTTCCAATCAATTGCATTTCTAGCTCCACAGCACAGACAGGGACTAAAATAACCTGGCTAAGTGAGCAGCATGAAGGAGAATAAGGCAGGGTTTGTACTTTCTGAAGGCAGATTTATCCACCTCTGAGTGATAGACAACGTCACTAAACATGAAGTCAAAGCTATAGTTGAAAGGTTAAATCAAAACTTAGGACATTTTAGCTTGACCCAATCAAGGTCTGGACCTAAATCTAACTTAAAATCTGCACAAATACTTGAAAATAGATGTTCACAGATGCACTCCGTCCCTTCTGACTAAGCCTGAAGTTTTTTGCGAAGTAGATTTGGCAAACATCTCAAGAGCAAAGCTGGTAGAGACATAGGCCAAAAAAACATTAAGCTATAATTGTAGTGACAGGGTGCTCTACAAAGTAGTAATTTAGTAATCTGAATAGAATCGCACAAAGCACTCCAGATAATGTATCATAATTCTTCCACTTTACAAACATGCAATTGTTTATGGCGGTATAATAGGGCAATTAAAATGCAATGTGGTTGTGGTTGCAAGGTAAATGCATGCCAACAGGTTCAGAACTTGTCAATCATTTTGCACAGCATTCTAAGAACAAAACACACTAGGTGTAGTTTTTTTTGTAGCTAATAAATATAACTCCAACAAGTTATTGATGCTTGTATTGATGAAAACATATAAAAGCAGAGGTCTACTCTACAATTTTTTATCAAAGGTCAATTTAGGAACAAGACGTGCAACACTCTGCACATTCACAAACAAAACAGTTATAACTGACAATCCAGACTATTTTGACCTTTACTGTTCAGCCACTTTCACATCCACCTGCAGGGATTTAGTTGCCCACAGGCTGCTTTTCCACACAAGCAACTGTGAGTTTCCGTTTATTTAAGTACGGTGCTGTAATCGATATCGCTTAAAGAGAGTTTAAGCTTTTTGGCAAGGCTAAATCTAGCTAAAGAGAAAGTTATCTTTACCCTTACCATTACACTGATAAAACTTAATTCATTACACAGTTTATAGATCAAGCGAAAAAGAGCAAAATTACTTTCCTCTTTACGAGGGAAAGGAAGATAAAAGCACTCTTTACAAAGATATTTATTAATTATATTCTCATACTTGTTTTGCTTATTTGACCTAACCCTGAATGTGTCAGCTATGCCCTTAAAGGTGCCCAGTCACATACGATGACAATTAAAAAAAAACCACAATAAACCATAAATTCATCTCCAAATAAAACAATATACGTCAAGCATTATCCTGATAGTGTTCACTTAGTCCTTGTTGAGCCTGAAAAGAATTCTTGTACTGGGCGCGATCAGCAGACATAAACGTTGTGCCGTCTGCTGACAGTACCACAGTTTTCATAAATTTTTAATCTTTTTTTTAATGTTTTTACTGTGCAGTACATGTTTTTGTTTCTGCACTTACTTTGGTGTAATGTGCAATATGTGTAGTTGATGTTTATTTATTGTATTTTATGGTGGCAGTTTTTATTTCATTTCATCTTTTTAGCCCATGTAGACCAAGACAAATTTCCCCTATGGGGACAATAAAGTATAATCTAATCTAATCTATCAGAAAACAAGATGGCAACAACTGATACAGCGTCTGTAGGAGCCAGCAGACTGTCCTGAAATGTCTCACAAGAAAGTTCAGCTGCTACTCATGTTTTATCCCTCTTTGCATCAAATATTTTTTTGCACTTTTTCACAATTGATCTTGGATTTTTCCTTATTCTTTTCGCCCCTCTGCTGGGCATTGCAGAATCGCCCTGCTCCATTGCTTCGTCTTGTTTACCTCACAGTGCGCATGCACTATATCGTACTTCCAGTCGGGTGGTCTTGCTATGGTAAATATACACAAATGCGCCTAATTTACTAACAAGTACAGCAAAAACACGAAAATAAAATATTATGAGCCAACAAGGCATTATGATTCAATCGGAAAACATATGTATGCAACCAGATTAGAAATGTTGCAGAAATTTGTAAAGTCATAGTACGTGACTAGGCCCCTTCAAATCCAAATGCAATTCAGCTTCACTTGTAAAATTATTGCAAAGGGAAAACATTTTACTAAAACCTAAGAGAGGATTTGTCAAAAAAACAGTTCTGGTTTACATGTCGTAAATATTAATGTTATAATTCTCAGACTTTAATGAGGAATTTGAGATGTGTTTATTCTCCAGACAGAATGATTTTATTAAGTTTTAATTTATTGCATGTTTTTTTTACGTCCTCCAACAATCAAAATCATACACACAGACACACAGAAAGTTCATTTATGAATATAGGCTCCTGCTAATATTGAGGTAAATGTCAATTAGCAAGTTGCAGACAAATGACACATATTTCTTTCTTTTATTTTATGTTTTTTTGCCATCAACGACCTTCAGACCTTCCTCTTATCAGCTTTACTAGATCATACTCAGCTTTTAACCATGATCCACAATTTCATTGACAAATATCCATTGCAAAACCCAGTTTTAACATGGCTTCAGGCTCATTTTGCTGCAGTATCACCCAGCTGTAACCAAGCTTCAACCATCTAGCTGTTCATTACGAGGTTATTCATTCTTCTGGTCATTGTGACCAAATCGCTCAATCGTTGTCTCATCTTACCTTGAAACCTTATTCAAAACCTTTCATCAATGTAAGTCGCTGGATTCTACAGCCAAGTGTTCACGGTTACGGTTTTAGAGCAGCGGGGTTCTTTCTTAGTCAGCACCCTCTCTGTCCATGTTGATGCTAAAATTGCTTTACAGTGACACCGGTGTCCCAGTTTCGATCAATTTGGGTCTTTAAGGTTCCTGAACATCAGAACAAATTTCCTTTCATCAGAGGTAACAGTGTGTGTCAGATTGTGTGTCAGTTGCACGTTCAAACAGGACATTGACGGTGAACACACATCCACCTCGGATTTAAAATGACTCAACAAGGCAAATGCTCAACCCAACGCTTGTTTATTTAGAATGCTTAAAAGTTAGTCCCACTGCAGAAACTCAACCAATTTCAATAAACTCCACCTGTTCTGCCAAGAAGAGTAATCAAAGATTAAGCCAAAAGTATGCCAGAAGTGTAAAGCTTCACAAAGAATGTGATCCAAGTGAAACTTACTAAGGGAGATTCAAGCAAATATTGTTGTGTGAAGCATGCACAGCTCTGTTAAATTCCCACACAGTCATTTTACTCAATAATGTGCTGATTAGGCGTGATTCCCTGAATCTATCAGCAATGTGGAAAACTGGTTGAAAGCAGCAAAGCGTTGAATAAAAACCTGGTTATTACGCCAACAATTTGTTTTTGAAGTCCTCTCAGGTTAAAAGAGAAGTAAAAAGTTGTTTTAAAAAAAGAACATGAACTAGTTCTGCTTGCAATAGTAAGGTCTGAATATTGCATAAACTCTGGGTTTTTATTTTTGTTGCTGTATTGTTTGGACTATTTCTCATTTGCTGCCGACGCGTTACATTTATTTGTATTTTGCAGTTTGAAGCAATGATGTCAGCACTTTATAAAGTAAAATTAAAATGTTAATTTTATTTAAACGTGTTCCTATTACTAGCCTTATCAGAGAAACTCATAATGTGTTAATGGTCTCTTAATTTAGGGGCTGAATATTGTTGAGCCTGTATGGTGAAAAAAGTCAAACTTGTTTTCAAAGATCTTTAAAGTTTTGTTATTTTGTATGATCTTTCCACCCTGGGAAAAAGTATGCTCTAAATCCATCGTCAAGGCACTAAAATAAATATTATTCATGTAGATAATGAGGGAATGTATATTTGTAGCAAACTTTAAATATACGTAAGTTCATCTTCAAATTGGGACATCATAAAACAGTTTACAGTGTGTTTGTATAAGGAATACCCAACACTTTGATCAGTCTAGAAAGCTGCTGTGTTCTTGAAATGCTTGGCAGTTGCATTAGAAATACACAACGTATAGTAAATATGCAAACCCTGGTGTGTACATATGTAGAAATGTTTGTGCACTCTGCAGCTTATGCTGCAGATGTAAATGTTTGATTTCACCTCAGGGACATGGGCAAAAGGGTAAACCAGACGTTGGGGGGGGGGGGGGGGGGGGGAGATGTCTTCCTCTGGGATCATCGATCAAATATCTCACCCAGACCTGCAGCAACAGGGGGACAAACACGTATCAGTTAGGAGCACAGCAATAATCTTGACTGAGATCAAACGCTCAACCTGGCCCTGCTTGTCGATTCCACAGACAGCATCTTTTGGAGGGTCTGTAATGTCTGTGAGAGCGGCAGAGATGAACGCGTTGAGGGGGGGGGGGAACTCTCAGTTTGATGATGTTTCATCAATCTGTTTGAAGTCCTTTGGTTCCTTTTTTACCCTCTTTTTTTTTTTAGCTGTTCTACTCTTGTTTGGTTTGCTAAAGCGATCGGGCTTGGTGGTAATATTCGGCTGTCCTGTGTGCCCTTGAAAATTTCTGACAGATGTAGATAAATGCTAATAAAGGCTAGATGAAAGCTTTTCAATGTGCTACGCGGAATTTAATGTGTCAGAGTACAGTTTAATTAGGCTTAGCCGCTGGTTAAGTGGTTTATTGGCTGGTTTGTGTTAAAGATCAAAGCGAAAGGTCAAACAGAGCAGACTGTGTGATATTAATCTGATCAGGCATATCTTGGGCATTTTATTGACTTGACCTTAAGTCTGTATTTTTCTCTGAGTTGCCCCGTCACTCAGATGCAACCTCCTTATCTCCAGCATGGCCTTGTGTTATTTTTTTTTACCATCATTCTTATCAACAGAGCTTCCGCAATTGTGCCAGTTCATTTAATAACTCCTGCATTGTTCTATTTTCTCACTGCTTGGCTTTGCGAGTGCTGAATAAATTACTTTTTGGCAACAGCACAATGCGCTGTAGCAGCGACTTTCCAGCCAATAAAATGTCAACCGCCTCTGCTCTAAATATTTACCCATTGCAAACACGCGCGCCATGCCTTGTGTCTGCTTTAATAGGATGTGACTCTTTCTGGATTTAAGCTCGATTCACATTAGCGCTGTTTTCAAATAGCCCCAAATTTTTCCTTGGACATGGGGAGACAGTTTTGGCCGAAGGCTTCGGTGTTCAGCAGGGAATAGGTTGTTAAATAGCTCCGAACTCCAAACTCAGAGGTCTGCACGTGCACACACACACACACACACACACACACACACACACACACACACACACACACACACACACACACACACACGGTGCTCAAGACATAGCTGATTCCAGGAGGGCTTTGTGATCTTTTGGTATTCAACTTGACTCCAACTTTCCCTTTATAAATCAAAAAATGTGGGAGTGGTATTCTTAGCTCATCTCAGTCTTTTTTAGCTCCCTTGATAGCTGTGCCTTTTGTGTTCGACGTCTTTTTTCTCCAGAACAGGTCTGCCCGCTGCACCGCTGCAATTAAGGGACGAGAATTATCAAAACAGAATGAAACGAAAGGCGTATAAAAGCACTGCTGATTCCAGACGTATGCCAAGGGCCAGATCAGTTACAGATTTAATTCATATTTCCTTTGTTCCTCTCTCCTGGCTCACAAAGGGCTTGAGGTAGCCGAAAGACCGGTGACTCGACTGACAATGTGACAGGTAATAAATGGGAACATTTCCACTTTCAGCTGTGAGGAAACTGAGGGCTTCAAAGAGCCGGCAGGTTGCTATTAAGCGAAGCCAGGACCATGCATCACGGTGCAATATTATGATGATGAAGATATTTAAAATGCACTCAGCTGAGATTCCTAAACAATGTTATTTCCTTATGATGATTTTATGAAAATATGCATACCCCTTAAGATTTATCACATTTTGTTATGTAACAACAACAAATGTCTGTATATTTTATTGTTTTCTCTTTTGTTATGACCATGATTGGAATATATATGTATTTATACACTACATACACACACACCTACCTATCTATCTATCTATCTATCTATCTATACATACATACATACATACATACATACATACATACATACATACCTATCTATCTATCTATCTATCTATCTATACATACATACATACATACATACATACATACATACATACATACATACATACATACATACATACATACATACATACATACATACATACATACATACATACATACATACATACATACATACATACCTATCTATCTATCTATCTATCTATCTATCTATCTATCTATATATACATATGTATATATATGTACATGTAGATAGATATAGACACACACACACACACACACACACACACACACACACACACACACACTTTAATTAGCAAAGAGACTTCACCTGCATGTAATTTAATATCAGTTTAGATATATAAATTCTGTTCTCCGAACGCTTCAGAGGTTTGTTAGTGAACATAACGTCAAGAAGACCTATGATCACCCCAGACATGCAGAGGATACGGATGTGGAGAAAGAAAACTAGTAAGGGAAGATAAAAGGAAATGGAAATAATAAGGCACAAGTGAAAATCTTCCGAAACATGGCCATCTATGTATGAAATGTTGGGAAAAGACAGGCTTGATCAGAGAAGGAGCCAAGGGGCACATTTTAACAATGAAAGAGAGTTGTGTACTCCCCAAATCTGGCCTCTTTCAAACAGTGACAAGATTCTTGAATCATTGAAGTTAAGTAACAAGAAGTTGCCCATGTAGCTTGCTGCCAGTCATCTGTGGTATACACAGCAAATAGCAAATAAGTGGAAGCAGGTTGAGACCAAAAATGAAGCCTTTGGCAACATGCAAAATACTGTGTATTGGTAAACCAGCATTTTAAAAGATAATTTTTACTATAGGGATGGAACAGGGTGGTGGCACCATGATGCGCTTGGGATGCTTTTGTCCAGAAGGGATAGGGAAGATGGATGGATACAGGAAAATCCTGGAAGTAAACCTGCACTGCAAAAACGGAACTAGAAATAAGTAAAATGTTCTTAAAATCTGTGTATTTGTCCTTGATTTGAGCAGGTAAATAAGATGATTTGCCAATGGAATAAGGATTTTGCACTTAAAATAGGAACAATTCATCTCAATCATCTTATTTCAAGTGCAGTATGTCTAATTATCTTATTTTAGAGGTCAAAATTACCTGCTCAAATCAAGGATAAGTACACTAATTTTAAGAACATATTACTTATTTTTAGATCCATTTTTGCAGTGTGTAGCGGCAACGAAAGACTTGAGACAGGTGTGAATGTTCGGTTTTCTGCCGGAAAGCGACCCTTAACGTCCAGCCAAAGCTACAATGGACTGGTAAGATCAAAGCATATTCACAGGTTACAATGGCCAACACCTTGAAAAGTGCTGATCACAGACTCTCACCATTCAATCGGACTGCAGCAAAACAGAATGGGCAAAGATTTCAACCCTAATCTTTCAGTTGTAGCTGTAACTACAGCAGAATGGTGTAACACAAAGTATTGACTCAGAGTGTTGGAAACAAATGCTCTCCACACATTTCAGTTTGTTTGTAAAGAAAGTTCAATTGCATTATCACAGTATCGCAAAAATTAAATGTGTTGTTGAGATGTGAAAGAATATGGAAGAGTACATGGAGTGTGAACACTTTAGTGAGACACTGTGGCCCGCTGTGGCGTTTATATGAAGGACTTTTTTTCTTCACTCGTTTCCAGAGGACTAACTCGATTTGGTGACTGCTGCATCATTCTCTTTGTGCTTTCCTTTTCTTTTCTTTCTTTTTTTGCTGCAGTGGAAACCCACTAACAGGCTATTTCAGGTTTGTTTCTGTAAACATGGCAGGAATCATACTAACACTGCGAGTCAAACCCCTCTGTTTTTGTAAAGCCTGCTTGGTATTCCGGTCATTCCCCGACCGAACCATCTGGTGGCGGTCTTCGCACTCTCCCCGTGGAGCATTACTCTTAGTAATTTTGTTGCCCTATCACTTGCTGCCTCATTAAAATGAGTGATGATAATAAATCCCACAAGCCACGTGAAATGAAATCATATTGATCTGCAAATACGCATACTGTATTTCCCAAATCTGTGCATACACAGCCCCCGTGCAGAAACAGTTCAGGCCAGAGCACTATTAAAATATTTCATTTCAAATCCCTCTTTCCACAGTTCAGCGCCTTTTGTAGGTGCTCCGTATCGAAACAGTATATAGAGGCGTGGGCGAAGGCTTGCGTTTTGGGAACACAAGACCAGGGAGGAATATATAAACAGCCAAGGTCACTATGTGTGTTTCCATGCGTGGCTGTTGACGGAGGTTCTGCGGGAACAGCCGGGAAAGTTTCTCATCTGTATTCTCTTCAGATGGCTTGCGTTAGTCGGATCATGCAGATACGGGACTTTTCTCGCAGAATTAAAACCCAGATGTCACGCTAACAGACGCACGCACATCCCTTTTCACCGCAGTAAAATATTATTTGTGGCTGCGCAGCCCAGCGTGGCTAATGCTCATACTCAGCAATCACTCACTGTGAACAATGTAAAAACAGTCTTTTGCGGATTTTGAACTCGCTGCTGGCGATAGTCCAGTTCTTTGCTGTGCCCTCCTAGCTCTGATCATCACACACACTTGCACTTGAATGTTAAATATAAGAAAAAAATAAATAAAAAATCGCGAGAAGCAACAGCAGTTATTTCTGGATGTAAGTGCGAAAGTCATAAAAAAAGAAAAAAAGAAAAGAGAAACTGAATGCAGAGTTTTACTGCATGCTGTCAGGCTGCTACTTCAACAAAAAAAAAAAAAAAAGCTTTAAAGATCATATGATCCTTTATTGTAACGTTGGATGAATAGAGTGCACTCTGCCTTTTTGCATTTGAATGAGTCATGCAGTGTACGGGAGGGGGAGAAAAAAAAAGCATGAATAATAACTGGTGTCAATCAATAATTTCATACTGCAGTGAAAAATAAAATCTTGAATCAATATCGCATGTGCTGCCTTTTCAATTTACAGTAAGACACACGCGCCTAATCTTTCC
The DNA here is from genome assembly GCF_011125445.2 of Fundulus heteroclitus. Taxonomy (NCBI): domain Eukaryota; kingdom Metazoa; phylum Chordata; class Actinopteri; order Cyprinodontiformes; family Fundulidae; genus Fundulus; species Fundulus heteroclitus. Next base: position 19,063,313 of record NC_046366.1, read on the forward strand.
TCACAAATAGAATTTTAATGCCTTTCTTTGTTATTTAATGTTATCTTAGTATAAATTCATGTTTGCGCAGCACCACTGTGTCTGCACATTTATTTGACAAGGCGACGGTGTTCCTCAATTTCATCGCGTGGCAAGAAATTTCCCATCAATATTGAAGTGGCAATTGACTGAGCTGCAGAGCCGCTGTCAAGAACTTTCTGCCGCTTTGCATAAAAGTCCGAGGCTTTTCCTATGGATCGTGCCGCAATAACTGTGTTCTCCGTGGAGATGATGGCAGCACATCAGGGGTGCTATCAATTTTGCAATGCGACAGGAGCGTTTGAGCATGCTAATGCACCAGACAAATAAGTCAGAGCAGTAATACAGGCATCAAAGATTTGGGCGATACATTTGTTCTTTCTCTTTGAGATTATCTACAAGCGAGAATGTACATTGCTTGTGTTAGTTTCCTTCGCTTTGACAGAATCAATGAAAAGCAAAACTTTTGTTTTTATCTCGAAATCTAAGCATGGTTTAAAAGCCCTACAGGATCGTAAAGCAAGCTGGATTGTGTTTATTCTGCCCATCCTGCCTTGCAAAGAAAGAGAGAAACGCTGAAAATTAGCTTGGAGACAAAAAAGAAGAATAGAATACATTTTAATAAGCTGATAAAAATTTCCTTTGAACTTTGTCCAATGTAAAAAACGAAACAAACAAACAAAAAATACATCAAATCAAATACTGGATTCTTGATTTGGCCATTCCTAATGAGCAGCCACTTTCTCCGGGAGAAGAAGATATACTTTAAGGAGCTCAATTAGGCCTGGTTTCATTCCAGCATCCCTAGTCGCGTCTTGAAGTGCTTTCGGGCAAGACGCAGAAACTAATACCAGTATATGTGCTGATGTATGGGAATGGATGATGACTTATGGTGTTGAAGCTCTAAGAAAAAAGCATCCTGTCAATTCAGTCCACTTAGTCACAAGTAATTCATTCATTAATGTTTATACATACATTAAATATCTAAACAAAGTGGGGGTTCTTCTTTATGTTATTGATCAAGTAGAGTCTTCATTTAGATAATTAGGAGACAGAGCAGCTTTGGGAGGGAAGCAGCAGCTGCCAGCTTCCTTGATAGCTACGCGGAGGGACACACTTCTTAGTTAACAATGTCACTCCACTTGCCTGCCGTCTGTCACCATGGTAATCAGCTGTTATACTGACTGAGGCATGGTTGTGATATCCACCTGTCATGGTTTGTGGTTGCTGTGGACCCAAACTGCGACAGGAACAAGGCGGATCCATGGTGAAGCAATGTATTTACAGTAATAAGGAACTAAGGAACTTACAAGACACGGCGGAAAACGTTGGAGCCAGGAAGGAACTAACAGATCAACGGAAGAACGCAATGGAAGAACCGGAAGAATCCAGCAACAGAGAAAGGGACACCAGGATGCTAAGCAATCAACTACATTAAAAACTGGTGAGAATAATCAACGAACAACTAATCGCTTGGGGAAAGACTGAAGACAGGGAACTGAAGAAGGCACAAAACGAGGAAGAAAGATCACCAGTCTCCCTGCGAACCTTTACGGATGAGCAGGTATAGACTTATATAGATTGATGTATTCAAAAACATTAAAAAATACATTTTGAATGAATTTCAAGCACAAATTATATTAAAGGGACAGTGTGTAACTAATTTGTCTTTTTATTGGCAAAAATCAAGCATTGCTTTCATGAATACGTATTCTGCCAAAATCTAATAATACATGGCCGGCGCTGCACCCATTGGAAGATACCATGTTAAGTCGCCATTTTTGATTACAGTAGTTCAAAGGGGACAAACTTGTCAGCCTTATGTGTTTTACCTATCTGTCTTCTATGTGAAGATGTGCTGTTGGTGGAGGAGTAGAAAACAAGTGAAGATGACCATAGATTATTCTATTCCATTTCTGTTGAAATGGAGGACCATCTGCCCAGTGAGAGGGAAGAGAAAGTAAACAAGAATAGAAAAAGAAGTGATAACCTGGAGAAACGAGCCTACGTCGGCATAGCTGTTACCAGGTGGAGGAGATTCATGAGGGAGTGGGGCTTTAAGACAGATGTGTGGGTTGCAGGCTTTCTGATGGACGTGTAAGTTAATTCAATATAATAGTGAACTTTATTTTGCCCTTATGTTAGAAACAGGGCTGTGTAGTCCAGCAACTACAAGTGTGCTCGTCTTTGTCTCCCACTGACTTCATCAGATGATCTCTGAGTCTGCAGGTCACCAAAAACCATTTCTCATGATGACCGTAGCTATAAGCTATAAGCAGTAGCTAGGTACCAGGTACATGGAGGACATGCTTCTGTAGTAGTTATCACGAGCTTAACAGCGAGGTCGTTTGTAATTCATTTAGCACACCACTAGATGGGTGTAAATCTTACAATTCAGTTCAATCAGTTCAATAAAATCTTATTTACATAGCGTTAATTCACAGCACATGTCATCTCAAGGCACTTTACAAAGTCAAATTCAAAGTCAAATTCAGGAAACCTCCAGCAGATCCAGGCTCAGTGTGATGGCCAAACCCATGGCCACACCTGAAAAGTCTGTACCACACATGCACTTTTCATTTACCAATCAGTATATGCACACTTTAGTTTGCAATAAAACTTTATTCTTAGTTTAAGTACATATGTTCTATTTGTAAGCGCGCACATTTAGTTCACTTTTGTACTTAGGCAATTATCCATACCTTTTTGTGTTTTGTTACTAATCTTTATTTCTTACCTTCCATGGTGCCTGGGAGTTTGGCCAGACAAAAGATGGCTGCCAGGGCTGAGATCAACTCCTCCCCCGGGGAGGGGAAATTGGACTGTTCCACTTACTTTGGCTGGAAGGGGGGAATTTGTATTTTTCTTTTGTGTTGTATTTCACTTAGGGTTTGTATTTAGAGGTTGTGTGTTTTTCATTATTCTTAGATTAGTTTAGTGCCAAACTTAACTGTACTGCTTTGTTTTGTCATTTGAGTGTTTGTTTGGTTTTAATTACCCCTATTGTGTTAATTGGTTCGATCAGCCAGAGTGTATATATATACCCTTGTGTGTCATTTGTTTGTAGGTCAGTTATGTTTGGTTGTGCAGTCAGTTAGTTTGGGCACAGTTTGCTTCAGTTAACGTTTGTTTTTCCTTTTTTGACCTCTTTTATGACTCTGGAACCCACCATTTTTGTACTTTTGGCTTTTGGGTTAAAAAAAAAAAAAAAAAAAACAACTTTTGAATAATTTCCTGTGACTCCTCATTCATTTTTACCTCGGTCCATCACACTCAGTGTGAACGGTCATCTGCTATGACCGACTGGGGGTTAGAGAAGACACAAAAAAACACAGAAGCACACATTGATCCAGGAATCCTTTCTATGTTACATGTTAATGTCAGATGATCTGCCCTCCCAAATGGTGTCACAGCAAACAGAACGCCAGACTTGCTACGAAGAGATAAAGAACATGAAGTTAAAAGTAGAAATAACATTTGATGCAAAATTGGAGAACAGTAGAAGAACGCAGCAGTGAGAGAAATAGATCTTGGGGCTTTAAAGACAATTAATCTCCCCAAAACCTTAAAAAAAATTAAAATTGGTCAACAACTTTTCAATGTTATACATTTATATATGGTTATATTTAACAGAGTTGTAACAAAAAACAACAAAATAATCACATTTGAGAATTCAGAGCTGCTTTACATTCTTTTGAGTTACATTAAAAATACAAATCAAAAGAAATCTTTAGCTTTTTCATTTTTGCATTTGATTTAATTTAATGTGATTCGTTGGAAGCTATTTCTCAGCTCTTTTCCTTTAGAAAATGAATAAAACATATTTAAAATATTTAACAATCTGCAAAATCACATATTTTTGGGCTTAACTGAATTATCAGTAACTATCAGTCCTTAAATTAACATTTTCCTTTAGTAATGGTTCTGAACTATTATCATTTCTGGTCTAAAGCACATACCTCTTTGAGGATTTTGTAAATGAAATCCGAGTCTGAGCCCCTGTTCTAGCATCACGTCTACGTAATTCTGCACAATGGAAAAGCCCTGTGGACCAGTGGCAGCCACCTACGCTTAGAGCAGAAATCATCAAACAGAGGCATACCTGAAGTGACACAAAGTTGGCAGTTGTAAAATAGTTTCCAGATAGCTAATTAACCTCGGCGACTGGCTCCGCCGTCCTGTGTGGCTGGTCAGTTGCTGCCAGCGCATGGATGAATACAACCAGTCATGTTGTCATGTCAAAGTTCATACATGTCATTTATGTATCACCAGCCTTTACACTCTGTTTGGGGCTGAGTTCAGCAGGCATTTTCATCAAGGAAGGAAGAATTTACAGAGACGTGATGTTAGGAAAACATCAGGGGTCTGTCTCTCTGTAAGTAACCTAGGTAGTTTGTAAAACTATGTTTATATAAATTAGTGATAGAAGCCATTTTTGGAATAATTTTAAAAAATTGCATGTAATTAAAATGAATCTTTGTTTCAAGCAGGAAAACAGCCACTTTCATTTTATTTTAAGCAATTCTGCTAAATGAGAAGATTGCTGTACTGCACTGTTGCAGATGGGTAACAAAAATACAATCCTTGCTTTGGAAGAGGCTTGCTGCAGAACATCTATGGACCAGATCCACACAGCTTTGGAGTTCACCGCATGCATTTTATTTATCCCATAGCAATTTAGCGATCGCTCTGATTTTTAGTTACTTTTTATTTATCCTGACTGTGCATAAACAGGTCTAATTTCTGCTCAGTGTTTCAGCCATTTTAATCAGATAAGGATACTCAAAAATTTCTATAATTGATAATTTGAGGGGGGAAAAAAAACTATTTTAGGGGACAGCTGAATAGAATTGATAGGAAAGCAAGAACAACAATAAACAGCATTTATGTCTAAAATGAAAGTGTTTTGATTTATTTAAAGATGTTATGATCTGTGCGGGTTCGGGTTTTCATTTATGTTTTGAACACTTCTGAGTTCTTCATTCCTGTTTTGTGTGTGTGTGTGTGTGTGTGTGTGTGTGTGTGTGTGTGTGTGTGTGTGTGTGTGTGTGTGTGTGTGTGTGTGTGTGTGTGTGCGTCCTGTCTGGCAGTGTAGCATTAAGAATTGTTATGTTAATGCCAAAGAGAGCCCAACAGATTTTTTATTCTTGTTTTGAAAGATCTTAATTTCTCTGTATTCACTGTTGCCAGATTGGTGTTCCAGTGTTAGTTCATTGCTTTGTTTATTTGTGGTTTATTCTTTGTGCATTTGAATTTATTTATCTGAGAACAGTGTTTGTCCTTCCCCCATTGGTTTGTAGTTTCTTTGTGTCTAGTTCAGCTACCACTGTGTAATTATTTACCTTTCACCTCATCCACACGAAGATGTGCACGTCCAACCGATGGAGCAACCACGTTTTTATTTTAATTAATCAGAACTGTTCCACGTTCTCCATGACTACTCCGAAAGTCACCGTCAGCAGAAACTCTCTCCGTCGTTCATGGTCAAAATACGGAACAAGTCCAATTTTCTGCTCCATTCTGGTCCGTAGGGCTCCGGCCGGGTCAGTCTCCACAATCGCTATCTTAGCAAACAGGAAAAATAACGTCAACAACCTATGGTTTGTCAATTCATTATTATTTAAATTAAGTTCAATAGTGTAAATGGAGATAAGGAACCAGATTTGTCTTTTCAACATTTTATTTGAAACGTGGTAATCTTCTCCAAATAGATTTGCATTCTGCTTGTAATGACGATGAACGGACATGCTCTCCTCTCGGGCTCCAAGAAACTTTTGGAGCGGACCTAGAGGGGGTAACCGTGGATGTAATAGGCTTTGCTTTTCACGGACTCACGGGGCAGTCTGGAACGGAGCGGAGGACGGTTTTAGTCCGCCTGTTACCTCTCCTCCACAGCGGTTTCCAATCCCCTGATTAACTCTCCAGCATTCAGTGTCATTCTCTACTCTCACCTCAGTAAACGAGTTCATTGGTTCATTGTTCGTTGCTGGTTCCTCCTATTACACTATATAAGTTCAGTCCATTTACCATTTATGTCGCATTACACTGCCTGTGCTCCATGTCCTCCTCCTCCTGTAAGCTCTGTTTGTCACAGTCAGTCTCTGCACTTGGGTCGTTTCCTAACCACGAACATGACAAAAGACCTGAATGAAGGCTTGTGAATGGACGTTATTATAAAATGATCTAGATATGTCGAGCAAATTAGTCTAAAGGAAAGAAACCGAAATGATTATCTTGCAAACAACTCTTATTATCTTGTGAAAAGGGAGTAGGACCTATGACTTCTGTTTTATCTGCAACGAATGAGCACAAAGCTGCCAACTTACTGAACATGTTAAAGCAGTGTGTGGTCGCAAATCATAATCGGGAGCAACTTTTGTGTGGTTAGAAAACTGCACAGATCCACATACTCACTGGTGATCAATAGAGTTCACCAGGAGTGGTGTGAATTAGGCTGCCGAATTAAAGTTGATGTCACGGGCCTCGCCATTTGTAACAGAATCAAACAGCTATGTTTCTTAGCTACAGGGCAGAAAACAAGCATGATCACATATGAGGTTTTCAACTTCTTCTGTTTAATCAGATAAATGAATCGACTGTATTTGGATAGAGCTGTCCAGTTACACTGACCACTCAACACTTTAGCCGCATTTACCCAATCCCACTGATAAACACAGACACACATTCATATACCAATTAGTAAGTAATTTGACAATGTGCCATTAAGCGCCTTGCCCAGGGACATGTCGCCATGTACAAGGAGGAAGCTGAAATCAAATCCAAAACTCTCTGATTGCAAGACAACTACTCTATCCACTAATCCCCAGTCTTATTTGGTCTACTGTTACAAAAATCCTCTACATTTAGATAAATACCATGAAGATCACAGTTCATGTTAACACAAACTGAGTAAGAAGAATCATTATGTGGGAGCACAATAATGAAAAATAAATTAAAGCAACCAGAAAACGTCTCACTTCCGTGTCCAAGGTATGTAGCTGTAAATCGTTTCTGTCCCCACTTTATGGATACATTTGCAGTTCTGCTCTAAGGGATACGTCCACTCATTATCTGCGTGAATGTCGTCCCAGTTTGTGGATTTTAATGATGCATTTGTACCCTTCATTTTCCATGGAAGAACATCTATGTACTTTTAAAACACGGTATGGGTGGATTTGTGTAAGCCAAATTGTACTTGAAGCCTGAAAGATATACATACACCCCCACAATCACGCGATCAATTTGCCTCCGGCAAAGTTGCAGAGAAACTAAAAGGCATTTGTAGGCATCAGCAAGCTTCTGACTGGATATTTAACAACAGCTCCTTTTACCAGTGGTAGAGCTGAATGATGTTGGCTGATTTCCATGTAAAAACCTAGTTTTTAAGCATAGTCTATATATTTTCCACAAGCTTGAGGTCATTAACTTTCCAAGTGCTTAATGTTAGCCTACTTAATGTGTTTGTGTGCGGCGGTATGTCCATCTTTCAGTCACCTGACCAGGTTTTTCTCCTTAGATGAAAGAAATATTGTCAGGATGTTTAGGAAGAACCTGGACGGCTGAAACTTGCACTTGGCTTTGTGTAAACCAAATACCTTACCTCTCCAAAGGTTCAGTTTTTTTTTTTACCACAATGCCAAGAACAATGTTTGGAGGAGACAAGATTATGCCTTCAAACCTGAGAACACTAAACTATCTGTCAAAGGGGTATGTTTTGCTGCCATTTGTATTGGGCGAATGGCCCACAGTGGGTGAAATAACTAAGACAGAGGACTACAGAAACAGATTGGTTAAACATGGGCACAGTTGGGCCACATGACGGTGACACCAAATGGTACCAACCTCAACCCACTCAAAATGTATGGATTACATCATGTCGACTTACATTTAGTCCGGATTGTTATTCTGTTTCCATTAACGGAAATCCACACTAACTTTAAAGTTGTGCACCCGGTTCTTGTACTTCAAAATTCATCCAAGTTATCATGCAGCACTGCCACACAAATGGTTCAAATATAATATTAAAAGCCTGTGCATTCATGGTGACAATGAGTGTATCTAAAGTTCTAAATTGGCACTTTGAATCAAAGGACAAAGGCTGAGCATCAGTGTGTCTTTACAGCTTTCAAACAGAAACGTGCGTGAATTAATAAAACGTTTGATGCAGCAATTATTCCCTTACTTTTCTCCGTTGGAGGTCCCAGATTGTCTTCTCTTCTGTAAATTTACAATAAACATGGTATAAACACGGCAGTCATTCTAATTCTTTCCTTGTTTATTTATTTTCTTGACATTCCAAACACATTTGCACAAATGAAGAACTTATTCAGTGCCAGTCTCTCTTCCTGCCAACAGCACCTAGTGTCTTTGTTGCATCAACTCAAAGTCATGTCGGATTCTGAAATTAAGCTGTGCTTTTTATGATGGTGAATACATTTTAATAAATATAGTCATTGAACAGAGAGGGCACATCCTCCTTCAGTTCCAGTTTAACATACTAAAAAAAAAAGGTTCGACCTTCCCAGATTTCAAAATAGCCATAAACAGGATAAAAAAAATTATTTGCACGACATATCACACCCCTGCACAGTTAAGACAAAGAGTAAAAAGAAACATAGCATTTCTCAAAAAACCTTCTCTCTCTCTCTCTCTATACACACACATATATATATATATATATATATATATATATATATATATATATATATATATATATATATATATATATATATATATATATATTTTTTTTTTTTTTTTCACAGCAGCATTGGTATCACTGGTAAAGATGCATAAAAGAACAACAACATGAAATCCTCATCAGCTGTATTGGCCAGGTTTGTGTACACAAAAGGATTTTGACTTCGGTTCCACTTAGCTCTACAGCTTGTGAGTATAAATATATAAAATTGGTAGGAACGAAAAAGGATCTTTTTTTGGAGAGAGAGGTATTTGTATCTAAACAGAATTTTTACAAAAGAATAAGACAAGGTTGAGTTTGTGCAAAAATGCGTGGTGTCGATTTTCAGCAGAGTAGAAGGTCATTCTGACTGTTAAGTGTAGCTTAATTTGCAGCAGGTTAATCTCTTCACAATTTTTTTTTACAAAAATCCATTCTTCAGCATAGTTGTTCAACAGGTAAACTAAACCCATCCTAAGAAATAGCTGTGTACTTTGTTCTTAAGATTAACAAAACATTGCAAAACCTTTTATTAATAACCCATGACTTCTGATTTCCTATAAATACGATGTAGCAAAGAGGTCTAGTTGGTCTCTTTAAAATTGGGGAAAACAAGAGAACATGCCATTCACACACGACAGATGAGTGTATGTGATGTGTATGTTACCCCCATGCAAAAAGGATGTTAAAAGAGCTGAAATGGTTCCTAAGCTGCAATTACTTTTGTCCCATCATGCTATAGTAGTGAAAGAAAACCTTAATTTAAGGCTTTTTATGCATCTTTATCAGGGGTGTCTACAAATGCTGCAGGTACTGTATGCTTTCATTAAGCCGCTTGTCACCTTTAGCAGCAATAATTTGACATGAACAACTTTTGTCTAATTTTGCTCCTGTTTGCTAAGGTTCTTAGGGATTTGTTTCTGCACAGCTTGAATAATGTTCCGAAGCAGCATTTTTAACCGGATAGATTTCCCCCCACCCTAGCTTTCTTGGGGTATTACGGCATCTTTTTTTTTAAACCTTCTGTTTCAGATTTAGACTTTTTTTTCAGGCTAGCTTTACAGACAGATGCGATGCCCCTCTGACTTTGAAACAGTTTGGTATACAGAAGACTTCAGACTTGATGGCTGCAAGGTGTCCATGTTTTGCGGCTGCAAAACAAGCCCAAGTCGTCATCCCCCGACCACCGGGTTTGATTGCTGAAATGCCGTGTTTGCCAGTGCCTTTATGGTCAAACATCTTCACTTTGATCTCATCCGTTCAATGGACGCCGCTCCAGATGTCTTGTGGTCTGTTCTGATCCAGCTTTGCAAACCAAAGTCATGCATTTTTAGAGAGAAGAAGCTTCCACATGGCTGCCTTCCAAACAAGCCATAGTTCATCTTTCTCTAGTTTTGCTGAGACGCTCTTTCACATTTAACATTAGACCTATAGCATGTGAGCCGCTCTCTTGTGCCGTTTTGTATTTTCCTCAAGCATTGAGCACTGCTGTTATTTCCATTCCTGGTGAGACTGGCAACTGTCTTCAGTGTTTTCCGTTTGGAAAAGGAAAACTATAAAGACAGGACATGCATCAGGGGATGTTGGCAATTTTCCTGAAGCGAATCTTGAAGCCCAGGTGGTACGGACACACTAATCTTGTTCCAGTGAATCCAAAGACTCTCTCAATATTAGTTCTCTTCACAAAAGTCCAATTAGCAAAGTCTTCCAGCAACACTAAAACAACAATAGCACGCAGACATTGTCACCAGGAATTGAACACAAGTACATTTAAAAAGTAAGCCTACGAAACAAAATCTACCTATTTTACAACTATTGAATTTTTTTGTGTGTGGGTTCAGTTCTGTAGATGTTTGGCATTTTCACTCAGCCGTATCAGACTGGAATTGCTTTAAAGAGGTGCAATGCACCGCAAAACAATTAATTCCCCTTGAGCCTTTTCAAATGTTGTCATGTTATAACCAAAAACATCAATCTTTGCATCTGTATTCAGTCCTCGTGAGTAAATTGTGACAGCTGCTAGTCTTTTGTAATATGTGTCTACCAGCTTTGCTCATCTAGAGACTGGCATGAAAAATAGTTTAACCTCAGTCTGACTGAGTGCAAAATGTCTGTGAACATTAACTTTCAAGTCTTGTTCCAGATTCTTTATTGAGTTTAGTCTTGGGCTTTGATTGGGCATTTCTAACAAATAAATATGCTTTAATGTAAACCACTGTTGTTTTGATTCTCAACAGCTTCCATCTCCCTGTTGAAGAAGAGGGTTCCCACAGCAAGATGCTGCCACCACCATGTTTCCACATAGGGGTGCTGTATTGACAGTAACTTGCAAAAAAATTCTGGCAAAAAAATAAATAAATCACAGGGAGCATAGGGATCAACACATAAAATTTTGGTTACATTATATTTGTTGCTTTAATGTAAACCAGGATCATTGTCCTCCCCATTCTCACCAGCTTCCATCTCTCCTTTGAAGAAAAACCCTCCAACAGTATGATGTATGTGCAGAGTTATTTTCTGCAAAAAAAAAACTAATAAAATAAAATAAAGGTTACATTTTGGTCACAGGATTGATGTGTCACCTATATGTGGAGATCTGCAAAGAACTTATTATGACTTTCTTTTAACAATTTGTATTTCTATCTGCTAGACGCTCTTCCGTAAAGGTAAGAATAGTGGTGTGAACTGCATTCACTGCAGTTGTGCCTCTTCAATCTGATCTCTGTGAGATGTTCAGCCAGCGCCTGAGATATTGTTTCACAACTCAAAGCTGCTTTCAACTCTATCCCTGACCTGTCTGATGCGTTCCTTGATCCCCACGATGCTGTTTGTTTACCAACGTTTTCTAACGAACCTTCAGAGAGGAGCTGTGTTTAAATTGATATTAAATCACACATGTGGAATGTGTTTACCTATTAGATGACTTCTGATGGCTGCTGGTTAGCCTGGATTTATGTACAAGCTTCAGAGTAGACTCTTTTCATTTTACAAATATTCACTACTTTGTGTTGGTCTACCACAAAATAAAATCCCAGAAGCAATACCATCAAATCTGTGGTTGAAGAGTAACAAAAATGTGGAAAAGCTCCAGGGGTATGAACACTTTTGCAACGCTCTGTAGGCAAGTCTTAAATAATTTGCAGCATGCGCACATTCTTCTGCTTTTTCTGTGCAACGTTTATGAGCAACTGGCTCAAAATGTCACTTTGCTGTGATTTTATAGGGGGAGAAATGTCAGGCTAGGAGGTGGCATCCCAAAGTAACTATTAACATTTATTGGATAGCTCATTCAGATTTGAACACTTCCATACGGCACTTCTCACCGCCGTCGCACACATGCTAGCTACATTTCAGACGAGTCTTTGAAAGGCTTTGGTCCTAATCAAAACATCTTTGAATGAAGTGAGCATAAAACATCTGGTCAGTAACACCTCACAGCTTCTGGAGCAAGGAAAAAAAAAAGAAAAAGGCTCACATTTGTTGAAAGAGATTGCATCTGTCAGGCAAATTGACATAAAGTTGGTGGCAGGAACCTCAAAACTGAAATGGGGGGAATGATGACATATGCGTGGCTGCGATTACGCAAAAGAATGGAAAACATGTGAAGCCGGCATTGCACCCGCTTGGGACGGTCTTATGGGTCGGGGAGATCTTATTTGTCCAATGGGAGATCTTCCTTTCTTATTCCCATTAGCGTTCTTGGCCCCAGAGCTTCCTATAAAGGTTGCCCAGAAATATTACATTTTCTCCTGTCAGGCTCATTATCTCAGTTCAAGCTCTGAGTTTCGGGGCCTTTCTACGGAGACGCTTACGCGAGAGGAAAGTTCAGCTCACAAGACTTTTATCCTCAGAATTAAATTAGCTCCTCATGCAAATCCAGAATGTTGTAATCAAGGCAGAACATTACCATAGCTGATTTGCAGGATAGCCCAGTTTTTTTTTTTTTTTTGTTTTTTTTTATCCTGTAAAAGCTCCACATATGTCATGCCCATATATCCACTCCATAATGTGTCAAATCGTACCCTGATATTATGTTTTAACAGAGCTGAGGTGATTCAAGAAACCCTAACAGAAGAAGACATGTGGTTTGGATTCTCATGGCTGTCTCAGCTTAAATGTCTCCATGTTTTTTATGGAATGAATTGTAGGGGGTGATTTGCAGACTTTTTTTTTTTTTTTTTTTTTTACATGGAGAAGGCTTTGCAGTCTCCCTTTTGGCAAGAACATCAGGATTTTGGAATTTTTTTTTGGCAGCGATCTACATCTGGATTTCTACACTAGAGGGTGCCCCACCCCCCCGACTGCCTCCTCGCAAACCTACAAGCCAGATTTCTCTGTCTTTTGCTCCGATTTAGATTGCGGGTCACGCAAGTTTTTTGAATGCACCCCGTCAGTGTTGTCTGTCACACCTATCACACGGTAGTAGTGTCCTAAAGCAACACTTCCCGGCTGTATTTTTGGCTGCTAATGCGAAGAAAAGGCGAAAGAGACAGACAACATCCTTTCGGGTTACTATTCTTGGTGCTGTGTGAGGAGCAGCATGTGGAGCTTGTCTGATTTTTATCCCGAGGCCCACACTGGCTGGAACACAATTGATTGTGATGCAGGCCCTGTGACTTTTAACTCACTCTGCAGATTCTGTGTTACACCGCCAGTCCAGCCAATCTGCAGCCCAGTAAGTCCCTTGATGTGTGCACCAAAAGCAGCTTTGAATTGAATCAGAAGGCCATACGCTCCCCTCATAACCATGCATCTGCAGCGAGCGAAAGAGGCATTGAACCCATCAACATTTTTCTCTGTAAATGTGTTTCTAATGAAGCTATTGACATGAAATTCACCCCAGATGTAGATAACAACCCCGGTAATCCACGGATGCAGAGAAACCAAAGCAGATCCGTCTATAAATTAAGATAGGCGTGATGAAGGGAAATGACGCATATGAATAAAAGAAGCTCCAAAAAGCATGGGGGGGGGGGGGGGGGGGGAAATCTGTCAGTATTCACAAAGCAACCCTGCTAATTAGTATTTGTCCTAACTGCTGCCTATAAAAAGACCTCTTATTATTAAAGTATTACACAAGAAGCTTGTCGTCTTGGGTTAACACAAAGAGGCAAACGATACTCATGACTCTGATTGCAAACATATGTTTATGTAACGCAACAGTGGGGAAAAAACATAATCTCCACATAATCAGCCATGATCAGGTTCTCCTCGCCAAATTCCCAATGAAGGAGTGAAACAGTAAAGCAGAGCAGTTGTCCAGGGGTGAAGGACCACTCACAGAGAGCTTCAGAAAGACTTTGAACTTGCTGGTACATTTCTTCTTTTCTATGAAAACAATGAGAGATCCACTCAACCACAATGGCTTCCATGCGCACTCACTGCACAAGACTCCACTGCTGAGGATAAAGCATATTTAAAATCTACTGGAGAACATTTGGACAAGCTAACAAAATACGTGGAGAAATACTTTGGTCTTGTTGGATTTGACCAACTCTGAACTCTTTGGACGTCATTGCACACACCGTGTTCGGCAAAGGGATAATACTGCACGTTACCCCAAAAAACATCAAACTGAGAATCACCTTTGGTGGTGTGAATATCATGGTGTGTTGATGTTTTTAAGGTTATGGTCCTGACAGACTTTATTATTTTGATGAAAGCATAAAGGGAGAATTTTGGACATTCTTGATCAGAACCTGAAGAGGAAATGAGGGTGGGTTTATTTTTCCAGAAAGACTCAAACACAAAGCATTTAGAAACTCCCATTTGGATTTAGAGAATGAGAATAAAGCTATTAGAATTAACCAGCTGAACATCTATATCTATATTAAAAACTTAGTTTATAGAAGAGGGACCTAGAACGTTAACGACAGGAAGACAGTGTGTGTGGAGCAATGGGTCAAAATTACAACAGGGCAACTAATTTGGAATAACATTTTAGTAACCATGTTTAGTACCTATTTCCTGTGTCATTCTACTTTATTATACATACCTTATTTTAATAACCAATTAGTTTTGATGTCTTTTTATGTGTGGATCGAAAGGCTTGTCTCCAACATCTGGTATATATTTCTGTCCAAAGCCTCTTTAGATATATATTTACTCAGAAAACAATGGCCTTCCAATCTAATACTTATTTAACACAAAGATGCAGAAGCTTGTACAAAACAATACAAAAAAAGACAGATTTATTTTAGAATTGCATCTCCTGTCGTAGTTTAGCAAACCTTTTCAGCAGTTAATCAGTGAACCCTCTCGTGTTTCTCGCTGTGTAAAACTTAAAAAAAATAAAAAATCTCATCGCGTTGCCAGTTGTTGAAAATAAGATAATTTTAATATACAGTCAGATATAGCGGTAGGCGCTTTTCCCAGTGTGTGCAATCAAATCTATATTTGTCTTTGTTACTTCCAGTCTGTTGTAGAAGCACGGCTTTTCACGAGAGAACAAAAATGGACACTTTAATTAAAGTAAGCTGGAGGAATGAGTGAATGTCAGCCCTTTGAAAGCCCAGTTGTTCATTTGTCAAACTTTTTTTTTCCGCCACTCTTCAGACTTCAGTGTCTCTGCAGTGGGTTTTGAATGATTTTTCTAGTTGTAGCCACCGCACAAACAAAGGCACCCCAGTAGATTTATGCCTCATCCCTCTCTCTCATATTGGACTCAGAGGGCTTTAAGGCTGTAATTAAATTCCAATCCCCACTCTCACTTCTCCGCCGACTGTGCCCGTCTCTGTGGGAGGCTGAGAAGCTGGGTTTTACCGCCTGTTGTGGTTTGTTTGAAAGATCCAGAGATCTCTGGAAACCCCAGCCACTGTGATAGAATTCACACATGTGGTGCCGACAGAGAAAGAGAAAAAGAGAGAGAGAGAGAGAACGAGTCTGCGCTCATGCAAAGATGGAGAACTGGTGTGACATCCGGTCTGATCCAACGGTTGAAACGTTGCAGCATGTGTTCGCGTTTTTATCCAGGCAGGATTTGTGCATTCCCACGTCCAAGTCAGGGGTTTCATGCATGATGTTTCATGCACACGATGGTGTTTTGGAGGTGTAAAGATGGCCATATGAATAACTCCATCAGAGTACCACTCAAAAGCTTTTTTTTTTTTTTTTACCCAGCCTAGCAGACGCCCTCCCACTGCCAGAGCACAGATTGCTGGCATTAGCCCATAGCAGGGCCGACAAACTGGAATCAGCTGCAGCAGCAGGCTGTCAGTTGGGACTCCTGACAGCGATATGAGGGGCTATAGAGCGAGCGAGTCCAGTCCGGAGGGGACCAGCGGGAGAGGAAAGATGAGTTCTGCACCAGTGATCCAGAGTGACAGTGATGGACAGGTTCAGAGAGGAGAGTTGATGGCGAAGGTTTCTCTCCTGTCTGGACAGTGTTTGAATAGATGGACATGACGGTCGCGAGGCTTCAAAGTCCAACAGGGCATGTGTGCGCAACTCTGCGTGTTTTTGTGTGTGTGTGTGTGTGTGTGTGTATGTGTGTGTGTGTGTGTGTGTGTGTGTGTGTGCATTTGCATGAGTGCCCCTTCCAGGGTATTGATGTGGATGCACTTATGTGTCAAACTGTCAAGCAGAGCAGTAAATGTGAAAGTGACACTGAGATCCTGGATCCTAAACTTGCTGATGTGCAACTTTAGTTTAATTTCAGATGAACACGTGAGGCTCAGATACGGTACAGCCTGTTTTGATGTTGTCATTATTTTAGGATTTTATCATCAACATTTTGATCGCTGTGTTTTTTTTTAAACTTTACTTTCTGTGATTTAGGTTTTTACCATTTTTGTTAAGTTTTCTTTCTTTTTTTATTTCCATTCTTTTTTAAATAATAATGAAAAATATTAGATAGTTCCTTGTGCAGTTTCTAACACTGTAACATATTTTTTTATTTTGTCTTTATTCAAACTTACTTTGACTAATCAGTTGTATGTAATTTCATTGAAATGTCAAATTATTATTATAATTAGTTATAAAATTAAATGTCAGAATAAAAGTAAAATAAAAATTTATTAATTAATTTATTAATACATAAATGTAAGAATGTATTAATATATGCATTATAATAAATAATTAAATTAGCAATTAAAATTACACATTTATAAAACAATCAAGCAGCCAACATACCTTTAATTTTTCTTCAAATACCTATGACTAATTTGGCTATTTTTAGTTGATTTGGGTCAATCCTTTCTAGTGGGTTTTTATTTTTGTTCATCTGTTTTGATATATTTAAAGCACTTTAGGTTACACTTGTTTTTTATTGTTCAATAAAATTTTTATTTGTGATTGAAAAGGTCTGAATAAACTATAATACTTTTTATGACATCTATTAAGCTCTAGAATGTGACTGTAAAAACTAAACTAATTGATTCCCCAATTAAAAAAATGTTAAAATGTTTTGTTTCTAAAAACAAAGCAAAAAAAAAAAAAACTGTCACCAGTTTATTTATTTAAAAAAACTTTTTATGTTGATCAAAGAATATATTTTCTAAAATGTTTTTAGAATAATAAAACAAAATGACTTGGTATAAATAACACACATTAAAACCCAAACATTCCTAAACACTACAACTATATTTTAAACATAAGAATGAAAAACAGACATAACAACACATGTTGTTCATTGAAAATAAAATTTAAACAGTAGAAAACAACATGATAGAAAAATATATACATTAAATCTAAGAAATAGTAATGAATTGAAAAATCCAGTAGAAAAAAAAATGGATTCAAAACTTGCTGAAAATTTACCAAATTTAAATAAATATGTGTTTAGTGCTTTAAAACAGTGGTTTTCAATTCCTGTCCTGAGGACCCACTGTCCTGCATGTTTTAGGTGTTTGCCTGCCTCCACACACCTGTCTTAAATAAATTGTTGATGAGGAGGCCTCTGCAGCCTCTGATGGCTGCTGAGGATGTGATGTAATCATTTGATTCAGGTGTGCTGGAGCAGAGACAGGTCTAACGCTTGTAGGACAGTTGGTCCCAAGGACTGGAATTGAAAACCCCTGCTTTAAAAAACATCAACAGTTTCTAAAGCTCTCAGCTGCCCTCAGGTCCTCAGGAAGGTTATTCCACAATAAAACATGAATTATCAGCCTGAATTTCACTTTTTTTTGAAGATGCAAATAAAATACCTTTCTCATAAGAGCCCAGGGTCTGGCCAACCAAAGTAGAGGTACAGTTGGGCACCGGTTTGGGCCCTGGTTCAGGTTTTAAACACATTGTAAATTCAACCTTCTTTTTCTCCATGAAATTAATCCAATCTGCCATTTTTCCTCTGGTTGGCTCTGATTAATGATTGGCAGGCCAAATACTGAAGAATCAGATTTGTTTGTTCCTATTTACTGAACACATCAAAACAAAGAACTTCTATTATTTTCAGTTTATAAATGCCTCAACCAAGAAACCAAGGGCAGATGCTTTGTTGCATACATGTAAATAATCCTTTACTTCCTCCCTTTTTTTTGCTGGATTCAAAACTCTTACCTCATAAAAGAACTTGCATTACATGGTTTCTCTTTTAAGCCCCAGTTCTTTAGGGAAGAAAAGAAGTCTGCATTTCCAGCTCAGGCCCCAGAGAAAACTAAAAATCGGCGCTGGCCATGAAAAGCCCAATCGGTTAATTTCTACTCTTTCCTTTAGGAACAATGAGAAGGTCAAGCAATATCCGGTTTGTTCAGGAAAGCTTTAGAAAAGCTTTATAGGGATTAAATATTTAAGTTTGAAGGAGCAGTTTCCCACTATGCATGATATGAAAATTGTGCAAATTCACAGATGTAATGTTTTACATCTTGAGATCTTTTAGCCTACTTCATGCTGTCAGACCGGTTCTACGTAAGTCATGTCTTCATTCTACACATCTGACACTAATCCATCCTGGGTGTGGCTGGTGAAAATGATTTGAGCTGTCCAGAAAATGTAGTTAATCACAGTTAATTATTAATTTTACATTTTCACACCGACACAGGCTGAGCTGGATAGTTTTTTTTTATTGTATTTTACACATTTATTGTTTATTCTCTCTTTTTTTATCTAAAAGGAAAATTATTTTTAATGATCTGGAATATTTATTTGTGATGAAAAAGCAAAAACAGAACAAACTGTTAAAGGGACAGCACTGTCAGAAGGCTATGGTGGCCATTAGGCCTAACTGATAATGGGCCCCCAAAGAAAATTCTGATTACGGTTTCGTTCAACGTCACGCTAACTCCGGATAAAGGGTCTGGAGGATTTATAAGGTAGCAGGATATACGACAAACTGGCTGGACTGACACTATTAAGAGCAACTTTTAAAAACCAATCAAAGCCCCTTAATTTGTGTCCTAAAATAGACAGGGAACAGTGCCATCTTCAAAACCAGTGTGGTCTGAACTTTATTTCTGGTCATTAAAAAAAAAAGTAAAAAACAAAGCAACTGGACTTGTTTTTCGTAGTTGAAGTTCAACTACGAAAAACAAGTCCAGTTGCTGTGTTTTTTTTTTTTTTTTTGGAATGACCATGACCTGGATGACTGAGAATCTTCACCAGTTTATTTCTGGTCCTCGTCAACATTCTCGCAGCAGAGTTTTGTGGTAACTGTGGCACAGCTGTGGTTTTATTAGGAAGACCGGACGAGCACCATCGGAGGGCCAAATTTGCCAGATTTGTTCTACCTGCTGCTGCCAATCAGCTCCTCCTTGTTATGAACCTGAATCGTTTGTCTGCTAAGCTGCTTGTGTTTTGTCAGGAGTCAGCGGCTCTTCTCTGACAAGCCGTTGCGTCAAGAACAAACGCTCCCAAAGGCAGCAATTAATACTGAACTCATAACACAGAATGAAGCCCCAGGGCCCCGGATCTAATATGAACGGTGGCACCTCTCGTAGCCCAATTGCCTGCTCCGATGACTCACATACTTACACACTTCCTGCCGTTAAGACCTGCGCGTCCCTGTTTCACTCACTCATACAATATTTCCTCTCTGTCCTCAGTTCTCCGAGCTGATGTCCCGGAGACAGACTGCGCGTTGTATCGTACCCAAGGACGGCTAATAGAAATCATCTTTTTCCCCAAAGTGCACAGATTATTTTAGCACACACAACGGTGCACTTTGAAGGATGCAGCTGGGCCATACATTCTTGTTATGATGAAATTAATCTTCCTCGACTCGGACTTCCCCTCAAGATTTGCAGTTTGTTGTGAAAATATATGCTCGGTACATCCAGGACAAGTCTCCCACTCTCGAAATAAACTATAACGCAAGCCCCGTCCTCCCTATTTCTCTGGGATGACTTCAAGGTCTCCGCTGTACCTCATCCTCACCACCTCCACATTTGAATTACGTTAGTAAAAAAAAAAAAAAAAATAAATAAAAAATACATCCTTGGCCGAGGGATGTTTTCAAAATTAGTATGTGATAGGCTCTCTCAGAGTACTGAAAGTGAAGTGTCCATTGGCTTTGTACAACGTGGAAGATTGACATACAGCCTTGTGGAGTTTGGGGGGGGGGTTTAAAGGACGGCTCCCTCTTTTTGCTGGAGGCGCTCAGAAACAGCTCTCAGGGTTTAGGCTTTGGGGCTTTGTGGGGTTGTTAAAAAATTGTACCTGTTCACTTTTCCAGCTGCAGCCTTTTAACGATGCATTAACAACAGTTTAGCCCCCCCGACTAGAAGCCCACCAGGGAAAGCCAAAAAAAATGTTGTCTGAAAATCTAGAGAGGTGGGGGAAAAAAATAATCCTTTGGCACTATGGATGTGCCCAGAGAAAAAACAGATACACTTTTAAGGCCACTTTAGATAGGAAAAAAAAATATGTAAAGGAAGATTATTGTGACCCCAAAAGTAATATAAAACCTCTTCTGAAAAGCAAAATCACTTACCATTTAGGGCACGGGGAATATCTTTAGGTAATGTTTGGTGTTTGTCAGCGGATATAATCTTTATTTCATCGATTTACGCAAACACTTGATCGTTATTAATTGTAAACATGAGGAGATGTTTTTTTAAACGCCTGCAATATACAACTGATTACTTTTTAATTACATTTTGGATCTTAGCACCGAAATGGCCCCAAAAGGAATCAGCTCTGCTATAACTTTAGCTGAGGATTGTTTCATCAAACTATGCATAAGTAATGACTCGCTACACCCAATCCATTAGTTTCACATTCACTTTCAAACCTCCAAGCTCATTTTCTGTTGCACTGTGAAAGTTTTCTTAAGTGTTTTTGCTCCACAGTAAAGACACGGAAGCACGCGGTCACCATAGAGCAACACCAATATTTAGATTCCATTTCTCAACAACAATGTTCAGCTCTTAAATAAAAAAAAAATACATTAGTATGGCGTTTGGACTCCAGTCTGAACAGAGGTAACTGAGAAATAATTGACATCTCGAAAAGTGCAGAGAGATATTTTGTATTTCATCTTTAAATATGTGATAACAGGTCTCAAAATAAGACAAACTGTAGTGATGAATACTTAACAATAATAATTAATAAGATGTAAGAATCCCCCTCTTTTGTCGTTGATTGTACATGAAACACCGTAGAATAAATGTTAGTCAGTTCAAAAAGAACAAGACAAAGACGGAACAACATTAGAAGGCAACACAACAGAGCACAAGGTAAGTGATAAAACCAAAAAGAGCAGCAACTTCTTCAGATTAAGAAACACAAAAAATAACTTTAAGCATGGCCTAGAAAATTACTTGTAATTTGCTCATTAAACTAATTTAGGGTTTGGGTTTAAAAGGGATTTAAACATACAGTTAAAATAACTATGGATAAAAAAATACTATATTATATATATTTGTGACGAACAACCAAAGCCTGTTATAAAAAAACAACAGCTTACAAATACAGTAAAATATACATAGAATTTTTTATATACATTTAATATATTCCAATGACTTTTAAAATATTTTAGTTTAAACGTCAACCGTATCAAGATACAAATCTTTGAAGCAGGATGAGTTACTGCCAACCTGCAGCTGAACGTTGCTCCTGTCAGAATTTGACGGCTCTGAGAAATGCTTTAAGTTTTAGTAGAACCCCGTTAAGCTTGAGCCCATGGCTTTAAATCAAACTTGCTCAACCTCCTCATATAAAATTAGACCTTATGGCCAAAATATATAAAAAATAATCACACAAGTAAATAAATATCTTTAAAAGCTTATTAAAACAGGCAAGTGATGAGTGTCTTAACATTTCATATTTTCAAACATGATTTAATATCTTTTTCAAACGAATTGGCATAATGTTTTATGTCATTGCAACTTTGTACATGGCAATAAAATGTGTCCTCTGCATTTAAACCATCCCTCAGGGAGCAGTGGTCTGCCACTGTGCAGCACCCAGGGAGCATTTGGGGCTCATGGACCCAGAGTGGCAGTCTGTGGGACTCAAACTGGGGAACTTGCAGCCTTCCCGCAATGCAAGGGCCGTGCTCTAACCACTAGGCCACCACTTCCCCTTTATATAGAGATATAAATATTGCAAATCATAATGCACAGTAAAAATGCTGAATTTATGGTTCCTTGTGAAACTATGAGGATCACCAGTCAGTCAGGATTTATTTGCAGGAGAGCGTCAGTCAGTTCAAAACTGCACGGTTGTACTTCTAAAGTTTTTTTTTTTTTTTTTTTTTACAATATTCTAATCTAGATCTAGCAGCAGAAAAAAATAACATTATTCAGCAATCTAATGAATCATGCACTTTTTTATGCTGTTGATATGAAACAACAGCCAACATCTCTCTCATCTTTCACGCAGGGGTTGTTGGCATCCAATTCCGGTTTGTGAACTCTTTTTTTCTCTGTTACAATAATACTGGTTGGTGAACACAGGTTTTAAATTAATTGCCTGTGCACTTGTGTTAGTTAGAGTACTGCACTGCAGGTTGAAGCCAAAGAGTTTTAAGAAATTGCTTAATAGACTTCAACCATTATCTAATTATACTTCGTTCTTTGGGAGATTTTAGAAATATAGTGTGGTAATATGACATTTCATCTATGTGATTTGGTCTTCAGGTTGGTGCAAAAAAAATTAATTAAATTCTAAAAAAATCACCATAATGAAGCAAAACATTTGGAGGTCTAGTTATCTAGACAATCTCCTGACAGTGTTGAAATGGGAAAAAGGAAAACCTGCTGTTTTATTCCAGGGTGTTAGTTCCTTTTTCATCCCTGAAGCTCTTCTGTTGGTATGATGATCGTGCCATGCACAGAGTCACTACTGAAAAAAAACAAAGTGTTGTCTGGGTATAATCTTAACTTTGCTTCATTTGAAGTTTTGTGCTTTCAAAAGGCACAAGTAATAAATGTGTTTATTAGAATAAATAGGGGGAAAAAATCCAGGTCTCAATTGGAAATATTCTCACTCTCAGGGTTCTCGAGTTTTTTCTCTGGTTTTTAAAACAAAAGCGGTATGAAAAAGATCAGCAGGGGTCACACAGAGAGCAGGAACTTAGTGAATGCATTTTTTACCCCTTCTCCTTCTTCTTCTTGTCGTATTTGTTCTGCCGAAATTGATACAAGCTCTTGAAAGGCAATAATTTAAAATGTGCCTCCTCAATAAAACTTTATATTGGGGTAAAAAGAGTGACGTAACCGAGGAAGGAGCTGGTAGTGTGTTGTGCTCTCTCCATGGAGACTTTTGAAAGCAATGTGGACATATCAGTTCAGAAGTTAGAAATATTTATGAGATGTCTTTGATTTATGCTGTAAAATGTGTGCTGGGTTTTAAAACCACTTCAACGATCAGAAAAAGGGGCACATGCGTTCTGAGGGCGCTGGCGACCATTCCAGCAGGCTCATCGCCTCCAGTCATTATCCTGGTTTGGTTATGTTTTTGGTGTTTTGATTTTCACACATAATATTTTGTTGCATTATTTTCAGTTTACCTTGCTTCCTACTTACTTTATGCCTTGGTGTGGTTTAATAACTGATTAACCATCACAAGTAGGTACTTTTCTGTCACTTCTGCTGTGAACTAAATGTTTGTTTTCCCAGCATTGCTTCACATTTGCAACAATACTTGTGGACTTGGCTTTTTTTGTTTGTTTTTTTAAGTAAAGGAAAGTTTCAAAAAGTGTATTGAGATAAAATTTATTTAATGGGTGCAATTCCTTGGACCACTGATCTGAAGTGAAATGTGACAATCTCCACAGACTGGGAGAGAAGAAATTAGAGCACAGTTACAGGCTGAAAAGAGCTCACAATGGTAATTGGTTGTTTTAAATTAAATAAACATTTTTTTACTTTGCTGTTGTGAAAAATGGCTAAATTAAAAATCGAAAGCACAATAACAATGTTTTAGCTATTAATTATGTGGCTTGATTTCCTGTCTCTCATTGTAAAGTTGTCACCCACCACCACAGACTTCAGGCAATTTTGATTTTTCTTTCAGAACTACGATGTCAGAAGATCTAAGAACAACATTAAAAATCTTCCTTTAGCCTTCCTGCCATGACCAGTCATTAATTATTTTTATTATAGACAGGCCACAAGAGAGAGAGAGAGAGAGACAGAGAGACAGAGAGAGACAGACAGAGAGAGAGATAGACAGAGAGAACAAAATATTAGAAAACAAAATTAATACAAAGTTGGCATTTTGAATTCTTTTTTGTGTGTTATGTGGGCGGTTAACCTGATTAGCACAGTTAGCTTTTCTCATTGTAAACAGCGCTCTCTGTATGTATTTGCTGGAGAATACAAGCTCTGAGGATTGTGAAAAGTTCCTTCACATTTCCAATTCTAGCATTTTCTACAACAGGGTGAAAGCTCAAAATGATAAAACAGAGCAAGTTTGCTGTGCTGGATACAGACTTCCTATTATGTTAAGGTCTGGCTTCCTCTTGATCTCTTACACAGGCTGAATGAAATGTAACATAACTCGGCATGTTGGGAAATTAAAAAAAAAATTAAATAAAAAGCTTCTAGCTTCTCTGTACTTCTTCTGGCTTTGTTTTATGTATCTCACTGATACTAAAAATACCGAACTCTGAGTCTTCTTCACTCAGTTGCAGTATCTACACTGAAGAGTGTTGCTGTCACCACAACACAGTTAGGCTTGTGTATTCTGGGTTCTCTGATCAGAAAGAAGATTGAATGAGTGTTTTTCAACCAACAAATCGGCAGTAAGGCTCATTCAAGCTGAACATGACTTTGGGGACCAGCCGATTTGCAGGTACGTCTATAATAATTGGTTAATCGAATCTAAGTTGGCAGATAAAGCCATGAAGACCCACCTTGAAACTGATGTTTCAGTCTATCTTCAAACACTGTTTATGGGCAATTCACTCTCTATCATATATTGTTTTTCAAATTCTGTTAAATAACCCTTGACCTTGACTCGGAAACTACAAACTAAAGGTTTTATTCAGGTCACAATTAAAATTACAGTGCTGATTTCTTTCATACCCTTACAAAATTGTCTTAAGTTGAACTCGCATTTCGCCTCATACTTGGTAGAGGTAACCTGGTTTTAAATTATTTACTGTAGCTTCTATTTCCCATCTGCAGCAAATTCACAATGATCTTTGAGATAAAACTGAAGCTCTAAACTCTGTTGTCATTTGATTTTGTGCCTCTTTCCACTAAAGCCAATGTACAAATATTGGTTCAAAATGTAGATGTAAAAGATATGTGTTCCCTATTCAAGTGATACATGAACATTTTAGTTTGTTTGTAAATTTTTTTTGGTCCATCTTTGAGTTGTTTTTTTTTTTTTTTAATCTTGGCAGATACTGCCTCTAGTAATGGGAAATAACTGTGTCTAATCAATGGTTAGTAGTAGGAGCATGACTTTCATATTTTATAGCCAAAAAGAAAGAAATTCTGTGCACATACTTGCACCCTCTGTGGGATTTCCTGACACGAGATACATTGTTAAACCTTGCTTCAGGGCATATTTAATTGTTAACTGAATTACCAAAAGGCCTTTCCTCTGAAATCTGATCTCTTAAAAAAAAAAAGAAAAAAAAAAAAGAAAAAAGTTTCATTTTTTTCACTCCTCTCTCTTCGCTCTGCCATAAAGTTTACATCTTCAAAAACAAACGTCATCCTTAACAATTTTATTTATGCTGTAATAGTTTCCTTTCGTTTAGAAATATTTAATAATGACTTGGTCTTGTCTGTCTTTAGCCCCAAACTAAATATTTTGTTGAAACATAAACTGTGCTGATGTACACGTAAGGTAGGTCACTTTAGTCTCTAAAAAATAAATCATTAATAAAGCATTTCATAGCTGCACACTCCATTAGGTTTCAGCAGTTCCAAAGCGGGAGCTGAGCCCCACCCCCTCCTGAACCCGTCACTTTGATTTTCAAACCAATGGCTCAAGAAAACATTGCTTTGGGCGTCTTTTGACTGCAACTTCAAGCATGACATTGATTATCTTAGCTTCATAATTATCTCCACATGTTACTGTACCACTGTGTTTCACATTCAGATGAGGCAGACTACATCCTGGCTGGATGATTATGCCAAACTGTAAGTAAATTAGCTGTGAATAACAGCCTTTTAAATCAGGGCACCCTGCAGTTTAATACTACAAATCGTCTCGGTTATCCAACAGGGAAGTTGGGGGCAACAAAAGCGCTGCACACACTGTCTGAAAATGATTAATGCACAACTTTTGGCTCCAACTCTTTATTTAGTTTCTCAGAGACAAACCAGGGGCACCTTATTTCATGTTTTGTCTCCTATTGATATATTTTTGCCATAAATTGGAAATGTAAAACACAGCTAAATATACAATGCCTGCCAAATGTACTTTACCTTGTACTTGAACCCATCCCTCCTTCTCCTACATTTCAACCATAAATACATATATATATATATATATATATATATATATATATATATATATATATATATATATACACATATCCTCACACACCCCAGGGGTCTGTTGTTCAAGCATGCAACATTAAGTGGATAACTGGAATTTGCATATAGCACTAGTGTAAAAATTTTAATTGAGCATAATTGGAACTCAATGGGCATTAATCTCACTGCTACATAAAGGGAATGTGCTTCCAGTACCGCCCTAAGTATGTGTTGAATTTGCATCAACCAGCCATAGGCTTTAATCAGATAATAATTTAAGGTGCTTTTGCAGCAATAGTTTTATAGAGGCCAGCCTGTTTTCTTCCTGTATTTGGCTCCACCCATCCTCCCATGAACTTTGAGCAGCTTCCTGTTCCCTAATGAAGAAAAGCATCCCCACATCGTGACACTGCCACCACCATGTTTCACTGTAATAGCAGGGTCATGTGAAGACTTGTTTTTTCTCCAAATATAGCCAAACAGTTCTGGTAAAAAAAAAAAAAAAAAAGAAAGTAAAAAGTAAATTCTGGTGTCATCAAACCAGAGCACGTTCTTCTACATGTTTTTTATGTCTACTACATAGTTGCAGAAAACCGCTAACATGACTTTTTATGGTTTCCCTCTTGCTATTCTTTGTACAGTTTAGGTCAGGAGTCAGCATCCTTCACAATCCAAATAGTTTTTATTTTTCTATAGTTCAGTCTAATTTGTTTAGAGATATAAAATATTTATGAAGTTTGCAAAAAATCATGAAAAAAAGTTTAGAAATCCTTTCACTTGGAAGTGTGATGTTTTTTTTTCAGATATTTATTTGTTAAAAAAAAGTCTTAAAATTGTGTATTATTTATCTTTCACCTAAACAATTATGCACTTGTTTGTGTCGCTCTGTTGCAGAATGTCCCAAAAAGATATGTGGAGGCTTTTGAGTGTAATGTGACAAAATGTGGAAAGGTTGAGGGTTGTACTATATTAGTCTTTATTTTCAGGTGATAAACAAAAGGCTCTTTGCGATAATAAAATGATCATACTCTTGTTTCGCATGTTCTTCCCACAGCTGAAATGCATTTTTTTTCCTTGAGTTGTACATTTAAAAAAATTACAATCATTACAATTTTGTCTCAAATGGCCAAAGGAACTGTGGGAGCAATTGCTTAAATATGGAAAAATTCCTCACTAAAGCGTTTGACTAATAGCAGCCGTATGTTATGGTTGTGTCTCCTGGGAATGTATTGCTATTATTTTAACAGAGACAACCCAGCGAAAACACGGGCCTCTACGGAGTGTTTACGGTATAATGGGTGGGACATGCTACCTTAGCCCAGCTCTAAGGTCAGCGCTGGTGTTTCCTACGAGGTATGACAGCTTTACAGCTGCCGGGCTCAGACTATGGATAGTTTCTGACATGTTAGGCTGCTGCTCACCGTCTGTCTCACAATGTACACCACCACCCCCTCTTCATCTCCTGCTTTCTGCCTTTCTGGGCCTCTGTGAGAAACAATCCATTTCTTTTATTCCTCACAAACACCAGTGGGTAAGAAATTACATCAAGCCCTGCCAGACTGACTCAAAAAGGGCTCCCGAGCATATTTTATTCTGATGTCTAAATTCTTCACAATATGCCTCATTCTAAAAGATGAACCAAGGCCATATTTCTCTTGAAACAACCCCCCGTTGGATGTGGTTACAAATATTTTAGGTATCAATTAACAAAGGTTGTCAGGAGGAACTGTACAGCATAGTTAACTATATATATATATATATATATATATATATATATATATGTATATATATATATATATATATATATATATATATTATTTTTTTACACAGTGTCTTGCAAATGTATTCATACCCCTTGAGCCTTTCCACATATTGTCACATTACGACAAACATAAATACATTTAATTGTTTTCTTATGTGAAAGACCAACACAAAGAGGTATACAATTGTGAAGTAGAAAGAAAATTATATATGATTTAAAACGTTTTTTACAAAAAAAACTGAAAAATGTGGAGTGCAATAGCATTCAGCCCCTTTTCTCTGAGTGTCACCAATTGCCTTCAGAAGTTGCTTGATGATTGTTAATGACTGAATAGAGTCCACCTTTGTGTAATCTAATCTCAGTACAAATACAGCTGCTCTGTGAAGGCCTCAGTGGTCGGGTAAGAGAATTCGGGGAGTAAACAGCATCAAGTCCAAGAAATACACCTGACAGGTCAACAATAAAGTTGTGGAGAAGTTTAAAAGCAGGCGTAGGCTATAAAGAGATTTCCCAACCTTTGGACATCTCATGGAGCACTGTTCAATGCATCCATCTAACTGTCCATCTTCTTCCACTTATCCAGGATCGGGTGGCGTGGGTGGAAACCTTAGTAGGGAGGCCCAGACTTCCCTTTCCCCAGCCACTTGGGCCAGCTTTTCTGGGGAAACACCAAGGCGATCCCAGGCCAGCTGGGATACATAGTCCCTCCAGCTTGTCCTGGGTCTTCCTCTGAGTCTCCTCTCGGTGGGACGTGCCCAGAACATCTCACCAGGGAGGTGTCAAGGAGGCATCCTAACCAGATGTCTAAGCCACTTCAACTGGCTCCTCTCGATGTGGAGGAGCAGCGGCTCTACTCTGAGTCCCCTCCAGATGATCGAGCTCCTCACCCTAACTCTAAGGGAGAGCCCAGACACACTACAGAGAAAACTAATTTTGGCCTCCACTTGGGGCAGCACATCCTCCCCAACCCGGAGAAGGCACACTTTTCCGTCTCAAGACCATGGGCTTGGATTTGAAGGCACTGATCCTCATCCCGGCCACATCACACTCGGCTGCGAACTGTTCCGGAGAGAGCTGTAGATCACGGCCTGATGAAGCCAACAGAACCATGTCATCTGCAAAGAGCAGAGATGCAATCCTGAGGCCACCAAAACGGATAACCACAACAACTTGGCTGCACCTAGAAATTCTGTACATAAATGTTAGGAACAAAATTGACAACAAAGGGCAACCTTGGCAAAGCCCAACTCTCACCGTAAACGAGTCCGACTTAATGTTGGAAATGTGGATCAAGCTCTGACACCTGTCATACAGAGACGAAACAGCCTGTATTAAAGGGCCTGGTACTCCATACTCCCAGAGCACCCCCCATAGAATCCTCTGAGGGACACTGTCGAATGCCTTCTCTAACTCCACAAAGTCCCTGTGGAGGATGTAGAGCTGGTCCAGTCTTCCATGACAAGGATGAAAACCACACTGTTCTTCCTGTTGAATCCATCATCCAGAAATGGAAAGAGTATAGTACAACTGTAAACCTACAATGACAAGGCCATCCACCTAAACCTACAGGCCGAACAAGGAGAGCACTGATCAGAGATGCAGCCAAGAGACCCATGGTGACTCTGGATGAACTGCAGAGATTCACAGCTCAGGTGGAGGAATCTGTCCACAGGGCAGTGTCAAGAAGAGTGTCAAGAAGAAAGCCATCGTTAAAAAAAAACAAAAAAACAAAAAAAACATAGGAAGTCCCGTTTGCAGTTTGCCAGAAGCCGTGTTGGGGACAGAGCAAACTTGTGGAAGAAGGTGCATTGGTTAGACGAGACCAAATTTGAACTATTTGGCAAAAATAAAAAATGCTGTGTGGTGGAGAAATAACACTGCACATCACTCCAAAGACACCCTCCCCACTGTCAAATATGGCGGTGGCAGCGTCATGCTCTGGGGGTGCTTCTCTTCAGCAGAGACAGGGAAGATGGTCAGAGCCGATGGGAAGATGGATGGAGCCAAATACAGGGCAATGTTGGAGGAAAACCGGTTAGAGTCTGCAGAACACTTGAAACTGGGGTGGAGGTTCACCTTTCAGTAGGCCAACAACCTAAACATAAAACCAGGGCTACAATCAAATGGTTTAAAACAAAACAAAACATATTCATGTGTTAGAATGGCCCAGTCAAAGTCCAGACCTAAATCCAATTGAGAATCAGTGGCAAGATCTGAAAGCTGCTGTTTACAAATGCTCTCTATCTAATCGGACTGAGTTTGAGTTTCTCTGAGTTTCTTTGCTGTTTTGCAAAGAAGAATGAGCATAAATGTCTGCCTCTAGATGTGCAAAGCTGGTAGAGAAATACCCTAAAAGACTTGCAGCTAGAATTGCAGCAAAGGGTGGTTTCACAAAGGGAGATGAATACCTTTGCACAATAGCCTTTTACATTTTTTATATATAAAAAAAAAGTAATCGTATAATTGTCTTTCTACTTCACAATTGTATACCGCTTAGTGTTGGTCTTTCACATACAATCGAAATAAAATATATTTATGTATGCGGTTGTAATGTGACAATATGTGGAAAGGTTCAAGGGGTATGAATACTTTTGCAAGACACTGTGTAAAAAAAAAATAAATAATATATATATATATATATATATATATATATATATATATATATATATATATATATATATATATATATATGTATATATATACATACAGTACTTCGTGTGGATTTCTTCTTGCTGCTGTTCCATAAAAGACAAGTGGACAATAGTTGCCTTGTCAACAGACAATCACAGTTGAGATGTACGTCTCTGCATCTCCTCCAAAGCTTTGCTGGCTATGTTGGCCGACCAAATACAAATGCACACCAAGGTTTTCAGAGTTTTATTTATAAAAAATTCAGGGAACCATGAATCCCAAATAGAATACAGTGCGGGAAGTGAAAATGGAAAATCTTTTCAAGAGTGTGGACACTTTTGTAAGACAACATGCTCTTCTGGAAGATTTAGCAGACATATTCTAGTCATTTGCATTGCAAACTTAGGCGTCTGGCTTTTCCTGGAACTTGAACACATGGCCCTCTCAATGCTCTGTTGTTTGGAGAGATGACGGCAGCAGAGCAGGAGAGATTCAGATGGTCTTTATCTTCATACTGCAGGAAAAAAGGTAGAGGAATGTAAGCTGAGGCCCTCGGGATATATAATACTCCTCCTGCATTATGGTTTTGATAATGTAATTATGCGTAGGTCCGGTACAAGCTGAAGAAAAGATCACTATCCAAGAAAGTAAACATTTTCTGCAAGGCTGCCTTGTAGTTTTAATAATACTGTTATGTTTTCCAAAGCACGACCTCGCCGGAGCGCGCTTACAAAAAGTTGATTCTGTAAACATAATAATCATTTCAGTAAGTTAAAGGAAAAAAAACAACATATGTTTGGGTAAATTTCAGAGCACCGAGAGTGCATATACAGTACAGAGCACCAGCATGCAGGGGAAAATAAAGCGCATTCTGGTCTAGCCTGTGATCTGATTTTGAATGAAGCATCTTGTTTGATGTCTTTTTGATGATGGACATGAAATAATGTCCAAATCACCAGGGGCTGGAGCTGGAACATCAAACGGCTCCAAAATGAAAACACGGTAATGTTTTCTCGGACCAGGCCTTATTTATTGCGTCGTCATTTGCCCGCTGCCCCGTGAATGCCGGGCTTTGACTGCACCAAGATAAAAGATGAGTTGATAAATGAAGCACTTTCATCTCTGGCAAACTTCTGTAACTTTTTCTTTTCTTCATTTGCACCGCAAACACTGCATGGCTAACATGGTGACTCGCGGTATCAGATAAGAACAGATGGTAATGTCAGCGACGCAGTGAAAAGTCAGAGGTGTAAGGAGTGTCTTTGAAGAGGATGAACGGCTAAAAACCGTCACAGCGGGACAAGGAGAGGCAGAGAAAATGCTGATCCTTGTGTCTGGAACCCCCCTCCCCCCTGCATCAGCACCCTGCTCCTATAACGTTATTTGGAGAAAAAAAAAGTATGGGCTCGTCTATACATTGTTCAATCTCAGAATCCAATGTTCTTTAAAATAATAATGCTGTGAGAAAGCTAATACAGAGCATAGGTGACTTAGTGATAATGAACCAATATATATGCATCATGCAAAAGTGATCCTTACGCTTGGAAACGGGAGCTCAGCACATTCATTTATCAAAATTTTGTCTGTTAGGAAGCGGAGGAAACTCATCATGGGCGCTCGAGGAAAACGTCCTCGCTGTGACATCACAGGCGTCCCGGAGCGTTCGTCTCGCGGTGGGGCCTTCATATGAAGAGGAAGCCGATGTCCGTCCATTCTTCAGCGAACTGCGAGCGGGTCATCAAGCCCTGCGTTTAATTTAATTTATAACTGAAGAGAAGCCAGAAGCCTGTATGAAATACAGATGGGGTTGTTGTCTCTGGGGGCTTTTTGGAGGGCTCTGCGTAAACTGAGTACTTGATATTCAGAAAACAATGCTGAGAGCCATACTGCACCCAGACCTTTGCTTTGGCCTCCACGTCAGTTTCCTGACAGCAAACTGGCAACCAACTTCCACTTAATAAACTGCACCACAAAGATCCTGCAGCGACTGCCTCGGCTTTGTGCCTGCTGGAAAACTTCTAGAAACATAAAGATGAAAGATTTTTTTTTTTTTTTTGCTAAATCTTTAAAATATGTCAGGGGAGTTTTTCTTGATGATGCACAGTAAACAGCATTCAGTGCCTCGCAAAACCATTTATTCCCCTGAATTTATTTACCATTTTGTCTTGTTATAGCAGCACACTTTAAGACAATGAAATGGTAAGGCAATACGTCGTAGGCCATTTCCCCCCCCCCACTGCAACTCTTTTGTCTATACCAACTTTGAACGTGTAGAGACTGAAATATTTTGCCCACTCTGCTTTGCAAAAAAAGTATTGAGCTTGGGCTATGGTGGGGCAAAAGTTAGGGAGGTTGTCCTGTATCTGCCGGTTTGCTGGTTCGATCCCCCGCTCCGACTGTCTCAGTCGTTGTGTCCTTGGGTGGGACCACCTGCATTGCCTGCTGGCGGTGGTCAGAGGGTCCAGTGGTGGTAATTTATGGCAGCCTTTCATCTATCAGTCCGCCCCAGGGCAGCTGTGGCTACTAACATAGCTCACCATGTCAGGGTGTAAATGGGTTAATGACTGACTGTAGTGTAAAACGTTTTGAAGTCGTCTTCCTTGATAAAGTGCTACACAAGTACAAGCCATTTACCATTTGTTCTGATTGGAAGGAGCGTGTCTATGAACATTATTTTTCAATTCTTGTGTCAAATTCTTAATTTGGTTTAGATCTGGACTTTGACTAGGCCATTCTAGCACATGAATATGCTCTGATCTGGCCGGACACCTACTTCGGTTTGAAGCGTTTTGCTGCATCTAACAGGTTTTCCTGAAGGAGCGTCCCTGATGAATATAAGCCTCCCCACAGGATGATGCTGCCACCACCATGTTTATCTTTGTTTTGCGATCCGGGTCATGTGCAGAGTTAGAGCAACTTTATTTTTTTGCTTTCATTTGACCAGAGCACATTTTTCCACATGTTTGCTGTGTTCACTTTATAGCTCGCCGCAAACTGCCTTATGGCTCTCTTCAGTCCCTCCAGAGTTACCGTGTACCTCTAGGCTGCTTCTCTGATTAATGCTCTTCTGGCCCTACCTGTCACCTTAGGTGTACAGCCATGTTTTTGTAGATTCGCACTTGTCCTGCATCCTCCTTCCGTTTTCAGATGATGGATTGAGGAGCATTTGTTTTGTAAACTAAACTTT
Source organism: Fundulus heteroclitus (assembly GCF_011125445.2). Classification (NCBI taxonomy): domain Eukaryota; kingdom Metazoa; phylum Chordata; class Actinopteri; order Cyprinodontiformes; family Fundulidae; genus Fundulus; species Fundulus heteroclitus. The sequence goes on from NC_046366.1 coordinate 19,097,401, forward strand.
CTTAAAACATCTCTGCAACTTTCTCCCTGATTTATCTGCTACATTCATTGAGCTTCATGATGCTGTTTGTTCACTAATCTCTAACCAACCTCAGATGCGTTCATAAAACAGCTGGATTCCCACTGAGATTAGATTACACAGAGGTTAACACTGGATTGCATTTAGCAGTATCAGAATAGAAAGGCATGCAACAGTTTTTTGATTTTATGTCACTTTCCATCCACGTTGCAGCTATGCACTACCACTATGGGTGGTCTACCATCCAAAATACCAATGAAAGACATTAAGGTTTGTAGCTGTTGTGTGAAAAAGTCCACAAGGCATGATTACTTTTGCAAGACACTGTATTTTAAAGTGAGGTTTTACAGCCAAACACTGTAATTATATTTTTACTTCCTTGACGCGTCAAGGAACAATAAGCTGATCCTAGAACAATCTAAGAAGTCAGATTAAAGAGATTAAACAACTTCATTTACCCGTTTGTTCGGGCCACCATCGGTGTCAAAAAAACGATTTGCAGTCTTTCTCCATTGCTTTGGCGTGATCGTCAAATGAGAATCGCATGTGTGAATGAATCACCCTGGAACCTAAAGTCTGTGTTCTCACCATACTTCACCCCAAATATTCAAATATCCCAGTGATGGCTTGCAAAATAGGATCTGTTTGTCATTACGGATTAAACTCCTCCGTAATGCTAGCCTCATATACATCCGCAGCAGCATTTTTTGATGCGAAAATGCTCACATGCAGCCTGTTTGAGCCAACTGCCACCACTTTCAGACAGAAAATGTTGGCTTGTGGGGTGAAATTAATCCAAATGCATACTACATGTTTTTTTTTTTTTGGACAACTGGTGCACAGTTTCTGCCAATAAATACTTGGAGGTACAAAGGACCAAGAGATGAAGCCTATATAATAAGACAAGAAAATATGGGAATTTAAGCAGGGTTCTCAGTCGGGTAGTTACAAAATTGTTTATCCTTTTGAGCAACAGTCTGGAAAGAACCATTTTATCTGAGTTGGACATTGAGGATGCGAACTGCAGTCAGACAATAAAAGAAAGCTGTAAAAACTGTTCAACTTTACAACACATGTCCTTTATTAGCTTCAGTCAGATGTGAAAACTTTGAAATGATTGGTTTTGCCGGCCAAACATAGGGTGTGGTTAGGACTGGGTGCCTTAATGCTTTAATATTTTTTTCTTCTAACTTAGAAAGCCATCTTTAAAGTATGCACAATGTTCCTAGAGGATAGGGAACTAAAAAAATGATGTCATTACTTATAACAGGCCCATTACCCTCATCATTATATTCTCACGTGAGGTGTCATGGTTGATGGGACAAAATATCAACACTGTTCCACCTCAGGAATCAAATCTGGGTATAAAGAGCAGAAGCTTTAGCAGCAAAAATAAGCCCTCTACAATCCACAGTAGTACAAAAGGATACTTATCAAGTCTCAGTGGCATGGCCAGGAGTGCACTGATTGGCTCTATACTGCCAGTATCTTTATACCCAATCCCTCTCCTCTGACAGTTGGGAAAGATTTCAGGTTCTTGCAACTGTTAACTGCAAAAAGCTGGAATAGAAAACTGATGGATGAATGGAGATTTGCATGCTCACAAAAAACAAATAATTAAATACCCGCTGTACTTCAAGCAAGTACCACCCAGCACCACTTTTCATCAGCTTTCTCTAAAATTGAACTGCAGGAAGCGTCCAATTGGATTCAAAGGTATGCCCCTAAATTAACTCTGTTTGTAACTCTACAGTTTAATTTTATTTTGTTCATGGTTTTGTTTCATTTTCATGTAAAAAAAAAAAAAGGTGAGTATTTAAAATGAGGGCCAGGGAGCTTAAAAAAAGTGTGATTCTGAAATCCAAGCGCCTTGAAAAACTAAGCTTCAAATCGCCCTTAAACAAACTCTGAAACATGGCTGCAGCAGCATCATGCTGAGGGGATCTTTTACTTTGGTAGCAGGAGGAAAGCTAGTCGGAGTTTATGGCACTAAGGATAAATGACCTCTCAAAGTGCTTTACACTAGAGCCACATTTACCCGGTAGCCCTTACTAATGCACGTACATTCATACACCAATCCGCAGATTGCTTGGTGACCTGGGATTAAGTGCCTTGCCCAGGGACACAAGGGCCACCCTGGTGGAGGTGGACTGCCTTTGCAGCCTCTGAAGGATCCAGGTATCCCCTCATACTACCAGTATTGACCCTGACCCTGGTCAAATGCAAAACTAAAAATAAAATAGGAAAACAAGGAGGGAAAAATGTCTGTGGCTTCCATCTGCAAAACCATTCCTGTTTTTGGGGTCGTCTCATTGTTGCCCCATTAGGGCATCTGTTGTTAATTTGATTAACACAAAACAACCAAAGCTGAATAACAGTCCCCTCTACTACTGGACTGAAGTTTAACTGACTTGATGCTACATTCTCATTAAAAAGTGCTTATATATATATATATATATATATATATATATATATATATATATATATATATATATATATATATATATATATATATATATATATATATATGTATGACACAAATGCATCATCACAACTCCACTTCACAGGTACACACTGCTTTGTGTTTTGTTCTATGACATAAAACACCAATAAAGCAAGTTATAGTTTGTGTTTGTAACATGAAGAAAGTGAACAAAAAGTTAAAGGGGTTTGCATATTTTTGCAATGCACTGTATACTCGGTTTTATGTAAGTTGCCATCTGAAAGACAAACACTAAATCTACAATGTAAAATTTTGTTACTTTGTTACCCAGTGGGAGAAAAAATTGTTTCACAGGATCAGAAACAACTGGATTTGCAATCTCACAGAAACCCTAGAAGTCATGCTTTGCAAGACAAACAATTCTATATAATCTTGCAGCCGCATGTAAAATATGCAACATAGAGCAGTCAAAAACTGCCCAGGATCAGATTTTATTCTAGATCATTCTGTTCCGATGATTGCTCTCAAAAGATCACATGATTTACGATGATAAAGAAGCACACAATTACTGTATCTAGAGGGTTTTTTTTCTTTTACAAATCATTTACAGGTGCATATGAATAAAGTATAGCATTATCAAATGGTTGTTACATCAAATCAATTCAAAAGGTGATAAACAATAAATGTAAAGTTTTATTTCACCAACCTTTGATTATTATGGCGTACAGCCAAGGAGATCTTAAAATTGTGCAGAAATTTTAAACATTACAGAGACTAATTAATACCCCTGAAAAGGGATTTTAATATAAAAGATCTACTGAAATGATGTGTCCAGGTAATGTGCAGTTTATCCCTGTCGTCTTGTGAACCGTTTTCTCTTCCCCCCTCACTTTTTCCAACTTTCTATATAGTTTGGAAATTTGAGTAGAAGGAAAAGCCATGTTTGTACAACAAAGTTCTACAGCAATTTCTTATTTTTTTTCTCTTGCAGGCTGTCAGTGTCTGTCAATTCGGCAGTCTATCCCCATGACTGAGTAGGCTATAACATGGCAGCTTCGTGAAATTTCTGAATCAAAATTTACTTGTATTGGTCTTGTATAGTACTGTTTTTGAGAACACGAATTTTTAAACCAAAAATAACCACAATTAATAGACTTAAATGCTTGCAATATAGCACTCTGTATTTATTGTATCAATGACTTTCACAATTTGAGATAGTGTAAAAGGAAAACCTAAGTTTCACTGATATTCAGATTAACTGAGATGCTCCTGGATGTACTCCAAAAAAACTCAATCCATCCAATTTTTCAGAAACTCTTTGCTTCCATCTTTGAAAAAGCACAGCATGAAGAAGCGCTCATTTCCCCCTTACCCTTACCATGTGTTTCCCTCCATCCACTCTATTCCTCTTGGTATCTGTTAACTGTAAAATATTGCAGTTTACCGCATGTTGGAAAAAAAAAAAAAAAAAACAGCTTAAAATCAAGATGCCATGTGCAACTCTTCAGCTGCCATTTCCACTACGGGAGGGGGGGGGGGGGGGGGGGGGGGGGGGGGGGTAGCATACAAAGGCACCGCTGTTACCGGACATAAAACGGACAGACTTTACAGACGGACAACAGATGTCTCATACAGAAGAGAGGCAAAGAACAGAGCGGACAGAATGGGAACAGGGACAAACTGTTGCCGTGAGAACGTCTTCTTTTTTTTTGTTTGTTTGTTGCACTGAAAGGTCAAATTCAGATGAAACGTTCTCCCCTGATAGATGGTGATAAGCTGAATACATGTGGATTTAATGTGCTTGTTCATCTGCAGGAACTAGATTTGCATGAAGGTAATATAGAGCATCTTTTCTTATTGTTCACCACAGAAATAAATGGGGGGAAAAAAATAAAAAATAAAACAAGAATGAGCAGCCAGATGTCTGCGAACGAGGAAAAGTTTCATATTTATTTGATATCAAACAGGAGTTGAATTAAATACCAGTTGACGATGGGCTCTTACAAAAGAAATATAATAAACCTAATCAGTGCGGCAATGTCTTTTCACACTTTCCCACATGATCTTTTTTTTTTTTTTTTTGCAATTTCTTCAATTACTTAATAAATTAATTAGTGTCAAAGGATGAAACATGTTGCAAATAAAAAAAAAAACTGCAAAAAAACCGCAAAGGCATGAACCGAAATGAGTAAATGCTGCACGTTTCTTTCAAGTAAAATAAATTACACGGGGATCCGATTCATCTTAATGATAAGTCTGTGCATGGCACGGTGTTAACAAATATACTACCGCCGAAAAGAAAATTGTCGTTCATAAAAAAGCTAATAAAAAAAGCACTTCACAAGCAGAGATGTGAACATGGTTTCATATGGACTGATGTCGCTCAAAACCTCTTTTTTTCCTTTTTTTTTTTAAATATTCAAACATTCTACAACAAGTCAAGTGTGAGAGGAAAAAAGCACATTTTCAACAGTTTGATTAACCTTTGTCTGAAGAATTTTAACATTGAAAGGGCATAACTACTGAATTCTTGCCGTTTCTTTTTTTTTTTCCTTTTCTTTTTTTTTTTTTCTTCACTTTGCCTTTTTGTTTTACTTTTTACACTAGTGGTACAGCAAAATATATTTTTTCAGCTGTTACATGTACAACAGTTAATTGTGCAATAGAGAAAAATATAAGGCCTGAGTCTGAATTAGTGGTTTCGTAACTTTACAGTCTTGACGGTGTAAGTGGAGCCTCACTAGTTCTTGTTCTGCACTTCTTGACTTAAAAAGGACCCTGGTTCTGTAAAAGTCCCTCAGGAATATGCCAAGAGCTTCATGGTTCTTCGCTCGGAGGTTAACAATTTTTTATTTTTTTTTTCAAATCCCTTACTCTTCGATTTCTCTCTCAGTACGACAGAAACGCCAGACTTTATCTTTGAAACTGCGGCCTCTGTGTTATCCTCTGCACCTCATTAGTCCAGCAGCAGAGCTGGCGCAGCACCACATTTGTCTGGCCTCAGTTGGGTGTGTCTTGTGTGTAAAATGAGATCTCTGTGCAAAAAAAAAGAAAGTCGTTCATTCCTATTCCTGACCCAGCGACTTTTCACCTCCTGTCCGAACGGGAAGGGCATGTGCGGGGCCGGGCTCGCCGGGCTCTCATGACATCGCCGCTAAGCACCCAGCTGTTCAAACCTGTGCAAACAGAGGTGCCCTACCCCCACGCCCCCATCTCAGAGGCTGGTAATCAGCTGCATTTGTCCGTCGGTGGGGGCGTCCCCGGCCTGCTCGGAGCCCTCAGTGCTGGGCGAGATGATGCACCCGTCGCTGGTGCCTCGGTTTATGTGGTAGTAGGACAGCGGCTGCGGAGCGTCGCCGAGCTCAGGCATGCTCTTGTGGTACACGTCCTCCCCTTCGCTGTGTGGTGAGGGAGAGAGCTCCTCCTCTTCCTCCCCCTCATCCGGCGGGTAGGGCGAAGCTGAAGGTGAGGGAGAGTCTCTTAGGTTTGGCATGCTGGTATACAGAGAGTCTCTGTTGTTGCTGGGTGACTGGGAGCCCATGTCCTCCACTGCGGTAACAGTCTCGGAGCCGTGGCCGCCCTGGCCCTCCAGGCGCCTGGGGGCCTTCTGGGCACTGTAGAGAAGAGAGTGAGTCCTTTGGGGCAGGAGGGGAGCCTCAAGCACCTCCTTGTGGTGGGGGTGCAAGAGCAGCTCCAGAGTGGTGTGGCCTCCTCTTCCACCTCCTCTCTGCGGGGATGAGGCCTCCGTGTGATCTGCCACGATGGCATCATCCTCGCTCCCGCTCCCACCCCCTCCTTGGGCCACGTTGACCCGGGTGTGGGGAGGCGGCGCCCGGTCCCTCTCTCTCGGGGTGCTGCGGGCTTTGGGGCCCCCGCGGGGCCTAAGGTTGTTGTGGACAATCTCGGATATGATCATTTTCTCGAATGTGGCGTCGTCCAGGTTGAGGCCGCCCAGGTCACCGGGCGCTCGGACACCCACGGCTTCGTAGTCATCGTCGCGCAGGGAGTAGCTGTTGTTGAAATTGCCGTTGAGGGGGAGGGTGTCCATGGCGCTGATGTCCCTGCTGTTGCTGAGAGAGGGCTGTCCTAGAACGAAAGGCGGAAAAGCAGGTAAGATAATTGCACTCACGCCATGAAAGGAAACCACCACACCATCCACATATGCAGGGTCTTGCAAATGTATTCACAGCCCCTGAACTTGTTTGCGGGTTCGTCACGTACAACCGAAACCTTCAATGTGTCGTTTTGGTATTTAATGTGAGAGACCAACACAAGGTAAAAAAATATATATATATTTGTCAAGTTAAGGAGGTTCTTAAACTTCTTTGCAGATATTTTTATTTTTTTTAAAGTGTGCTGCTTATTTGTGAAATAACTGTGTAACTGTATGTTAGAATAATTTTTCACTGCCATTACAGCTGCAATGGTACGTCTCTCCCAGCTTTGAAAATCTAGACAGGAATGTGTTGTAGATGTTTTAAAAGCAAAGCTAAAGACCCACTTGTTTTTCCTTTATGTGTTGTGAAATATATTTAATTGGTTTGACATTTTATCTTATTTTATTTATTTTCTAGTCTTTTAATGTCTATTTATAAAGGTATGATTATTAGACAGACACGTTTGCCCCTTTTTTTGTGCAACTTAGCTCAAGCTCAGCCAGAACAACAATTTTCAAGTCTTCTCGCAGGAAGACTCTCCTATCTAGATTTGGTTCTGGACTTCATTGCATAAATGTGTTTTGATCTAAACCGTCCCATGGTAGCACCTGGGTGCATGTTTGGACGGTCGATCTCCTGCTGGAAGGTGAACCTCTGTCTAAGTCTCAAATCTTTTGCAGCCTCGACTATGTTTTCTAACACGATTGTCCCGTCCTTCACTCCAGCCTTTGTTTCATCAACTCTTTGCTGCCCCCGTTGAAATAAAGCATTTCCACAGAATGATAATGCCACCATGTTTCACTGTGGTAACGGTGTGTTCAGGGGCGATGTGCGCCGTCGGTTTTCTGCCAATCATCGAGTTATGCATGCAGATCCCAAAGTTGAATTCCGGTTTCCTCCGACCAGGGCACCATCTTCAGCATTTTTGCTGCGGCAAATGCAAATTGGTTTTCTAAGGTAACGTTTTTTTTTTCTCTTGTCACACTCCCACAAAAGTCAGGTTTGCAGAATGTACAAAGAATACTTTTTTTTTGTTCACAGATTCTCTACCAGAGCTGGTAATCTCTGCAGCTTCTCCATGGTTACCACCGGGCTCCTGGCTGATTAACGCTCTCCCTGCTCGGGCCGGTCAGTTTAGATGGACGGCCAGCGTCCAGCAACGTTTGGCAGTAGAGCCAGACTCTCCGTTTTCACCTGATAGCTTGAACATCGCTCCGTGAGCTGTCCGCAGCTTGAGATATTGCTTCACGACGTAATCCTGCTTGAAACTTCTCTACAGCTTTATCTTTGACCTTTCTGATGTGTTCCCTGCTCTTCATGATGCTGTTTGTTCACTAAAACTCTCTGACAAATCTCTGATGTATTAACAGATCGGTTACACGCGCTTGTTTGCACTCAATTCTATTTAGCAAAATCAGGGAAAAGGGAGCCGAATAAAAAAAGAAAAAACGCTTTACAGATTTTTTTGAACAAAAGAAAAGTATGTTTAATTTTCTTGAACTTCACACAGTTATGAGCTACTTTGTGTTGGTCTAGCACATAAAATCCCAACAAATCCATTGAAATGTACAGCTAAAACGTGAAAAATCGTGAAGAGGTTCGAGGGGTCCTGATACGTTTGCGAGGCACTTCAGTTGATACTGCTCAGGACACTTTAGACGTTTGCTTTTTTGATCTGAGGTTTGACTTTAATTTCATGTAAGTGCAACAACATGAAATTCAAAGAAGAACCCAATTAGCTTCCCACCATGCTCGTCCTCATTATCGCAGACGCTTCATAGGGCCAATATAAGATATTATCCTGAACAATATTGGAAGCATGAGACCAAAGGATGACTTCAAACTTAAAAATAGAAACAACGACAATATTACATCAAAGAACCTCAAGACCAGGTAACAACACAGGAACAGAAACGGCAATAGGTGATGCGCATAACCCAAGTAGTTGAAAACGAGCACATGAGAAAATGTGTCATCCACGATGAATAAAACATTCCACCTGGTAAAAGAAGGCGAGACTAAAGTGTAATGTCAAACACAGATGGCCAGCCACCTCTTTGCACCAGGGGCCCCATGAGAACGGCAGCAGGCCCCCACACACCATGAAACACAGGCACCGTGCAATGTATCACTTTGCCACCACTCACATCAAGTGTGTCTGCTCAGGCTATCTGGCCTAAGAACAGCTGATTTGCAAACAAAACAAAAAAAAAAAAAAAAGAAAAGAAAAAAAAAGAAAAGAAAAAGAAAAGGAAAAAAGATGCTTTTTCAATTGCAGCAGAAATAACAAAATTAGTGAAATAAGACAAAAGTGGAAGCTTGTAACATTCAGCCTGGATTCAGCTGTGTCCTTCAAATGCACCACCAATATTTTTTTATTCAGAGGTGCCTACGCTGAATGGAAAATAAATGTATTTGTTTACCAGATTGACGGCTCATAGCCAAAGACCAAACAACTGAATCCAAGATTTTGCAGGTGAAAGGATTAAGCAGCAAGCATATACAGTCACTGTCAGAACGTTACATACACTTATCATTGGCGTGGGTTTAATATTCATTCTGGGGCTTTTAATGATGCAATTAAAACATTGTTGTTGGTTTTTTTGAGGGGAATGAATATAGAAAAAACAACTTCAGGGAATTTTTAAAACAAGGAGTGCAGAGGTTTAAATTTACAGTGGAACATATGTTATTCACACAGATTCACAATTACATATACAAGCTCAAATATTCTAATGTAATATACTACTGTCCCTTACGAAGTTGCAGAGAAACCACACACCGTTTGCGGCCAGGAGCAAGCTTCTGGTGTAATTCTGATGGGAGGTCTGACAACTGTTCTTAGCAGAGTCGGAAGAGTTAATTTAAATTGGTTAGTTTTCTGGCACAGAGCCGGTTAAGCATCAGCTTGTACATTTTCAACAGGGTTGAGTTTGGGAACCCTTCCAGAGCCCTAAAATTAATCTGTCTGTTTTATCCATTCCAAAATCAGTTCTGATGTAAGTTCGAGGTCGCTGACCCAATGGAAGACCCAGCTATAAACAAAGTTTCCATCATCTGACCTGAACTCTTATCTCTGATGAAAGAAACAAGGTGTTGAAGAACAAGCCAGGGATCACCTCAGACCTGTTATAAACGGGAAGCTGCTGGAGTACCAGAGTTATTTTCCTCTGTAGAGTTAGTTTCACATCAGCTGGACTGGAAAAGAGCTGAAAGCTGAGCAGGACGTCAGAAAGGCGCTTTGTATGCACAAACATTGATTGGTCTGTTCAGTTGGCCCCGTCTTCCCTCTTTTTCCTTACTTTTGGCAGTACATATAGTTCCGAGAACTGTGGTAAAATTTAACATAAAGATAAGCTTATTGTAACATGCTCATCCAATCAAATGTTTTCTTTAGGTTACGCCTTCCCTTGTTGCAGATGTGCCTGCTAGGTGGACTTAGACTGCGCTGACCAGGGAAGAAGCATCTGTTCTAAAATTGACATCTACAAGCCAGATTAGGAAAGGTTTTTACGGTCAGAGACAGAGATTGATGTATTTGGCCTCAGTGACAAGAATAATGTTTGTAGAGGGCAAGGTGGGGATTTCTAGTTTCAGAACGCTGTACCCACTGTCACGCATAGTGGCATAGTTTTTTTTGTTTATTGTAACTGACTGTGGTACTTGAACTTTGGCTAAATATAAAGGAGGACTACTCACAGATTCTTCATCCCAAAACTAAAAACTGGTAGACAAGACTGGGTGTTTAAACAGGAAAATGGTTTTGGATTAGATAAAGCATGCTAACAGTCTTCTGGGAGAATCTATATTGCAACCCGTGAAAATCTGAGTTCTACTGTAGGCTTAAAAGCGCTTTCCAGAAAGCAGCAAGAAAACCAACCAGTTTAAATGTGCTTTACCATACTGAAAACAACAGCAGTCAAATATTCAACCAACAGCTTTTGCCACAAGCTTGCTGAAGACCGCAAAAGTGGACATTTAACTAAATTTAGGTGGAGGTGCATCAATATATTTGAGTCTCTATGCATATCCTGCGTGGATTGTGGAAGAAAAAAAAAAACACCACAATAAATTCATATTATTTTCAAAACTCACTGAAGTTATTTGTCATCAAGGCATTAGAAAAAAGAATGCTTCAAATGCATTACCAAGAGCCCATAATGAATATTAAAGTTGATGGTAAGTGTATGTAAACTTCTAATGGGCCCTGTATTTAAAAAAAAAACAAAAAACAAAAAAATATATAATCAGCAAAGGCTTTCTAGATGGAACAGACGTTGTTCCTCTTTTATACGAACACCATAGCACACATACAAACGTCCAACAAATTACTCTGATTCTGCACAGCCTGTGCCTAAACTGCAGTGCCAGTTTTAAAGATTAAAGTGGAAGGGCCGAGTTTGGTTTTAGAAGGATTTAATGTGATTGCAGCGTCTGGTTTTCACTGCTGCAGGCGAACAAAAGGAGAAAGTGTCAGTGCTGGGGGTTCAAATGAGCTCATCAGAAAATTGATGAAAATAACAGAAAATAGGTCAAAAACAGCAAAACCTTTTTACAGAAAGCATATAAAAAAAGAAGCACAGGGAGCAAAGACCAAGAGGATTATTAATGGGAGCTTGCCCAGGATCTCAAATTGTATCCATCGCTTTCAGGTTAAACTACTCTTATTTTAAGTTGTCGCTTGAGGGGGTGTCTGCAAATTTTATGTACTATTTTATGCACTATTCATTGGGCATAGCACAATTTAACCATGGGCAGTTTCTGAAACGTTCCACTCTAGATCAGCTGCCATCAGTAGCAGTTTTTGATATGAGCAACATAGGAAGTTGCCCAGGGCGGCATTAGAAAGGGTCGTACGAAAAGGGTTGGTGGGGTGGGAGGGGGATTCGGCTAAGGTTGCTTGCCATCTCTCTACTTCTTATCCAAAGCAGCTCATCAAAAAGGAATTAAAAGAAGGAATTATGAGGACAGTGAATTAGTTGCAACCTATTTTGTTGGTAATTTAGTTAGTGGTTTGGGTCCAGGATAGTTTATTTGGAGTGCTATTTTCTTTTTTTTTTTTTTTTTTTGTTATTGCTGGCAAACAAATGAAGAAGCTGTAAGTGCTGGAATTTAAACCAGCACATCGAAGAACTACGTAACAGATAAAAAACAATTCTAGAGCCAGAGGGAATAAAAAAGAACAAGTGAAGAGAGTAAAAGGCAATTCCAGGTAGCGGTGCTGGGAGCGGGATTATCAACCGTGTATCTGGATAGGCTTTGCATCTAAATTTGCATTTATTTATGCATGCAGGCTGTATTTTTATTTATTTATTTATTTATTTTTATTTTTTTTCCGCAGACAGGTATTGTCTACCGGGAAGATGGGCTGGGGGGTGGGGGGGAACGATGTGAACAGAATTCAACTGGACATGGCAACAGCTGCACTCTGGGAAACGTTCCAGCGGAGATCCATTCAATATGCTCCCTCTTTCCAGTTTTCACTGCATCAGAGGAACATCTGCAGAATATTACTTTGTATTAATACACCTATAATAGAGGACAGGCTCATCCTTTTCCAGGAGCTAAGTGTAATGACTATTGCAGGCAAACTTAGAGGATGCCTGTGTTGAGCTTGACAGTTTCCCTCTATGCGTATTTTATTTTTGGCTGGTGATCTTCACACCAGGTTTTGACATTTGCGTGTCGCGCTGCTGCAGCTCCCTTAGAGTTATTTTCCATATGTTAAATCCTAGATTTTTTTTCTTGCCGTCTTTAAGTATGTGAACTATTTCTTCTGTTCTGCCTGTGTTTGAACACAACAACAGCAGTTAGCCTCAGGAGGAGAGAGGTAAAAAAAAAAAAAAAGAGTGTGTAAAAGCAAGGAATTACGCTCACATTGAGAGTTACCTGCTAATTAAATATTCCCTCTTTTTATCTGTCTCCAGTGCGCTGAAGTTAAAACGCAATTATTCTACACTGATTAGGCAAGTAAACATTTTAGGGGTAATAAACAGGAGCTAAGTTATGCACCTGAGCTGCTTGGCTGGAGACGAACTCACCTCAATAAAAACTAAATTAAATCAATTTTGAAATAAATAAACAAATTCAATCCAAAAAATGCATCTGGTTTTCAGGGGTTCAGCAGCTGTTTGATCCAAGCCCTGCTTCATTACTTCTGAGCATGAAGTGCTCGCATTGTGCTGCAAGCCAGCTCGCAGCACAAAACAACAGAGACTGGAGCAGGTTAATCGGCACAGCCGCTCCATACACACTTTTGCCATTCCGCTGCCTGGTGTATTCTCTTTTATCATTGGTTGCCTCTGAAATAACAGAGGCCTGTAACTCTGCCCGCATTGCGTCATGAGCTTCTGTTTTTTTTTTTTTCCTCCTTTGATTGGACTTCTTTCACTCTGGAAGAGAGGAAGTAGGTCACAATAAACAGCGCTGTTTCAAATCAGGCTTATCTTCAGTAAATGTGGAGATTTCGATAGGTTGTCGCCGCGTGATGATACTGAAGTATACATGCTTAAAATTTCCATAATTTTCCAGGGTTAAATTTTCAATGTTTGACTGGTTTGCTTTTAAGCACAGAACATTCACAGTGACTTTATTGCTGATATTTCTACAGTGATCAAGCTTTACATATGGAAACTGTAAGGAGGGTGGATGGATAGATGGATGGATGATAGATGGATGGATGGATGGATGGATGGATGATAGATGGATGGATGGACTGGTGAAGAGCAACAGATGAATGGACCAATGGAAACAAATGGATAAAAGATTGATCATGTGTGATGAATGGATGACAAATGAAAGGATGGTTGGATGGATGGATGGATGGATGGATGGATGATAGACAAATCAGTGGATGGATGGATGGATGGATGGATGGATGGATGGATGGATGGATGATAGATGGACTGGTGAAGAGCAACAGATGAATGGACCGATGGAAACAAATGGATAAAAGATGGATCATGTGTGATGAATGGATGACAAATGAATGGTTGTATTTGGGAATGGATGGTTGAACAAACTAATAGTTGGATAGATCTATCGCTCTATGAACCAACTGGGTGGATGGATGGATGGATGGATGGATGGATGGATGGATGGATGGATGGATGGATGGATGGATGGATGGATGGATGGATGGATGGATGGATGGACGGATGGATGGAAACTGAATGGTGGGCAAATGATTCTACTCTAATCTAACCCCCTCCTTTTCCACACAGTCTAGAAGCCTTGGATATTTCTTGCAGGGTGAAAAGCGATCTAGATAATCTGGACCAATGTGCTGCAGCTGTATTTACCAGAAAGGAATTCCCACATGACTTTTAAGTAGACCTGATAAGAGAGAAAACTCTGGCGCTGAACTCCATTTTGAAAAGGGAAACACTAAAACGATAGCAAATAAAACACTCGGAAGATGTGAGTCATGAAGGACAAAAGATAAAGTCAGCGTAATTAGTCTGAACATTTTCAGCTATGCCATGTCCCAGTCTCAGTCTCCAGAGTTTTCACATAGAAAAAGAAAAGAAAGAAAGAAAAAAAAACGAACATACTTCATTGAACAGTTTGGCATTTTGAGAAGGATTTGCTTTCTGGCAGGGAGACAGACGAGAAAAGTGACATCACTCTCAAGATTCGGCTGTTTAAAGCGAGGCTGCAGCCAGGAGCAGCTTTGACTAAAATAGCAGGAAAGAATAACGGCTGTTAACCAGGCAACACAACCCAGCTGCGGCCACCTCTAGAGCTCCCTAATTAACACTTGATATCAGGATCATTTATTAATTGCACAAGTATGTGCTATGTATAAAAAAAGACAACTTCCTGCTGAAATATTTCTTGGCAAAGACTGTTAATTTTCTTTCTCTCTTTCTCTCTCTCTCTCTCTCTCTCTCTTGGTTGCTTGGGAACAGCTCTGCTCCAAGACTGGCAGATAACCGACCTTAAAATGGCAAATTGTTGTTTTCCAATGGCTTAAACAAATGAGATATAAAGTGTTAATTAAGAGCCCTTTTAAGGTCCTGATAGGCTGATTTTGTTATTGAGGCGGCTTCGCCTGATGTTCCAGCTCGCTGTTAAACCCTAACATCCTGTTGTTTTTACACAAATAGGATAAAGCATGTTAATTATTTAGACTCGGAAGTGCTGGTAGGTGTACTTTGAAACCAGAGCCAGGTTTTCACCCTTTCACGCTTAAAAAAATAAATAAAATAAAGCACTGGCTGTGGATTCAACAGACTAGTCATGAACGGATGCAATCGGTCTCTCCTTTTCCAAAAAGGGGAACGCTTCTCAAAATGCCGCATGTGTGCTTTAAAACAGCCACAAATCTGTGCCAGACAAAGAAGGAGAAAAAGGTGGGGAGGCAGGGGTGACGGATGTGCACCTGGGGAGTGAAAGGCCGGCGGAGAGGGGGTGTTGCACACCACCGTTTCAGCCAGGAGGTTGTTATAGGGGTTAGTGTCGTGGGTTCGGAGGAGGGGGTTAGTTAGGAGGTAGTTGCCAGTCATCCCTGCAATAACAGGAAGAAGAGACAGAAAAAAAAGGGGGGGGGGGAGAAAAAATTAGGAGGTGAAAAACAGTAGAGGAAGTGAGCTCAAGGTTGCAGGTTCTGCGGGTTTTTTTTTTTTTTTTTTTTTCCAGCAAGGCATCGGGCAGCTTTCCACATAAACAAACGCTGATATTCCTGTCCGGAACCTCATGCCGCAGAAGATTTACGACCCCTGCTCCGTCGTCCGCCTCCTGCACGCAGGACAAAGCGGCGGCGGAAACGCCGGTCGAAGCGTGCGATTCCTCAAAAAAAAAAAAAAGCCCGCCGAGGTAACTGACAAACAACGTTACCGTGACAAGTGTTGACCGAAGCCTGGCAACACAATCAGCTGCAGTGTTTACGCGAGACAGATTCATCCAAACAAAGTCGTCCAGTCGAGACAGCAGACGAAACATATCCGCGCGGCCTGGCTCGAACGCCACAGTATCCTCATCAGCCGGCCGCCCGCTTGTATAAGCTCTTGAGAATGTAATAACACGTCCGAATTTATTTGGATGCATCACTGACGAACTCTGCATTGGCAGGGATTTTTTATTTTTTTTTTCCCACTGCTGATCTAAAGCCAAATCTCTATTGGCAGCGTCCAGACCCTTGGCTTCATGATGTTGGGATAGCGCCCAAAACCTGCTCTGACCTCCACTAGATTTTGCTCCTCTCCGTCCTCTTATTCTACCTTAAAAGTCACCCTGGGATGGCACTTTCTTTAGTCCTGATCCATGACATATTAAACCTTACTACAGTGCTTTACAAACGCTTTGCCTACTCTTTTACATTTTGTCCTACTGCAACCATTCTATGTGACAGACCAAACTTGAACAATATTAAGTGATTTACAAAAGAAAAACGTCAGAAAAGTAAAGCATGCATCTGAATAGGACTCCCTGAGTGAAAAACACAGCTGCAGTTACAGCCGTAAGTCTTTTGGGGGGGATGTCTCAACTAGCGTTTTATATTTAGAGACTGCATTAGACTCATCCATCATCCTATCAGCTCTAGACTATCTGTGACTCCACATTATGATGCTGCCACTAAAATGTTTCACACTGGGGATAGTGCGCTAAGGCTGATAAGCAGTGCTAGTTTTCTACCACAGAGTTTTGCGTTAAGGCCAGAAAGTTACGTTTTGGACTCATCTGTCAATAGCACCTTCTAACAGAGACTGACTGTGCCCTCTTTTTTGGCTTGTGGCAAAAATGACGTCTTCATCCGTCTTTCCTTCTTAAGTGGCTTTTGTCTTGCTACTTCTCTGGCCTAAAGAACTAATGTCAGTGGACTTCTGAAGCTCTTCCAGGGTTACCATGGGCCTTTTAGCTGCTTCTTTGGGAGCCCCTGCCTTAAACCCATCCTTATCCCTGTCATGTGTTCCTTGGTCTTCATTATGGTTCCTTGCTCACAAAAATTCTCCAACAAAGCTAAAAGGCTAAAACATCTATACGTAAAGCCTGTTTACAAACTAGATGACTTCTAAAGACAATCTACATGAATTTTACAGATAAAACAGTAAAGGGGGCTGAAAACAAATGCATGCCACACTTTTCCAGAGTTTCAGCACTGCAAAAACAGACCTAAAAATAAGTAAAATGTTCTTAACATGAGTGTTTTTGACCTAGATTTGAGTAGTTAAATAAGATGATCTGCCAATGGAATGAGTATTTTGACCCCTAAAACAAGATAATTAGATATACTGCACTTGATGTAAGATGATGGAGATGAGTTGTTCCTATTTTAAGTGCAAAAATCTGAATTCCATTGGCCGATCATCTTGTTTACCAGCTCAAATCAAGGACAGATACACTAATTTTAAGAAAATATTACTTATTTTTAGTTCTGTTTTTGCAGTGAGGTGTGAAATCTTTTGAAATCCACGTATCATTTTCCTTCCCTTTCACAATTATGCACGACTTTTTGTTGATCCATCACATAAAACTGCATTAATGTACACACACTTCTGGTTGCAACGTGACAAGGCGTAAAAAAAGGTTCTAGGGATATGAAGCATTTCGGAAGGCCCTGCAAAATATCACGGGATAAATTGCTGCAAAGCCTGGAGCATTTAATGCATCTGATTGTTCGTTTGGAGAAGAGCGGCATGAAATCAGGCCTTATCTCCCTCTCTCCTCAGTCAGCACGGAGCAATGCAGGCTGCATCCATTGAAGTGTTTACTGTTAATTCGGAGCTTCATCACAAAGAGAGCAGAGCTCGTGTCTCGTCTGGTGATGACGGAGGCAGCGGTTGCTTACCCTGGTTGAGCGTCGAGGTGCTGTTTATGTCGCCCGAGATGAAGGAGGACTCCGACTGCTTTCTCACAGTGTCGTTCCACATCCGCCTGATGCGGCTCTGCGTCGAGAAAAAAGCAGCCGCTGATTAGCACTCAACATGGCGCTGTTATGTTTCAAGGCTTCTGGTCCCCAGGCCTGAGTGGCTGCGTGGTTTTGTGATTCAGACCATACCCTCTATAAATCAGGATCTAATTGACACAGTGGCTGATGACATGTTTGTGTATCACAAAGCTCCACAACATGCTATTGATTCGACTGCTCCCTAAAATTGGAGCCGCTGCAAATCTTACGGCTTGTAATTTGACTCTGAGCTGCTCTCTTTTACTCGCAGCAGAAGCAGAGAGCAGAAGCAGCCATCAAATCCCCACCGGTGCTCCCTGAGAGAGACCTAACAAAGTCTTTGGAGCAGATATCATAAGTGGAATGAGCAGCAATTCTCTCCCACGGGGTGCAAATGTTTTGTGTTCATAGTGGGTACTTTTCAGGAAACAATAATAATGATTAAAAAAAATAATGTTAAAATACTACATTAGGGTTGATGAAATCAGGCAGAATTGCCAGACCTTAACAACATGTTCTGCTGCGTGTCGGGTTCATTAATGTTAGGGAAGAAACTCTAGTACACACACACCAGTACCCTTACAAACATTTGGCAGTCAATAACAAAATATCTACCCGCCTGATAATGGATTGAGATGTTTAGCATGCTGGTTTGTAACCCAACCCTACCTTAAAGCAGGGGTTTAAGGTAGGGTTGGGTTACTCATAACTGGAGTTAGAGCAATTATTAAAATATTTTAAACAACTAGAAGTGTGACAAAAGAAAATAAGAGTGGGCAAGGACTCGTGTTTTTGTTGCCACTGTGCAGAGTGAGGAGGATGGTCAGAGAGGGGGAAACGCTTCTCTTTTCTATTAGTGCCTAATCTATGCAGGACGGCACGGGTCGGGCAAGTTTAGCACGGTTTTATTCTTTTTTCCGTTACAATTCGATAAAATCTCAATGGGGGCAGGAGGTAGGAAATGGAGCCTGAATGCTTTCTCAGCTTCTTTAGTTTAGGCGCTAAGGAGCTATAACAAATCCCACAATCCTTTGCGTGACATGGCGAACTGCTCTGAGTTGATACAAGTGGAAAAGCGGCATAAGAGGCCCAAGAGGTCCCACTTCATTCTCCCAATAGTCTCAGTTTCTGGCTTTCAGCTGACAAGAGACATCCTCTGCGGCTGGAGCCCATCTGATTCAAGTTTCTGTGCGTTGTGAATCCAGAGATGGGATTCTGCGTACTTTGATTTTAAGGGCTATTATTTCATTAAAGAACCAGTGGGGCGAACCGTTAGTACATCTACATCGTCAAATGGCTGTCTGGGAGGGATGACGAAAAAGAAAAAGGTCTTTCATTGTCCCACAATCACAAAAGTGAATGTGTGGCGTGACGCTTGCTAAACTCGACAGACACTGAAACTGAAACTCGTGTGCTTTGCTCAGACGAGACCGAGATTGATGTCTTCGGCGACAAACACCCCAGCTAGGTCTTGTGTGAAAAGCAACATTTTCAGAAAAGTGCCTAATGCCCATCGGAATACATGGTGGGAGATCTCTAATGCCGTGGGTCTGTTTCTTGCCAAAAAAAAAAACCTCTGGGATCCTTGTTAGAATGCAAGGTACCCACTGAAATATAACAATGACATCTGGACAAATCGACACGGAAATGGTTCACCAGACACAAGATCAAGCCTTTAGTGGGAGCTGAACAGAGGAGAACAAAAGGCTTTTTTTTTTTTTTTTTTTTACAGCTTTAATACAGGTTCCAGTTAAAGGGAGCTTCACTCTGGATCAATGTTTTTTTGTTTTTTTAAACTAGCTTAACTATCTAAATGTTACCAATCATTTTTTTTATGAAAATGAAAAAGGAAAACATGGAGGTTTTCCTATGCTGAATATGAGCTACATCCCATCAATTAAACAGGAGAAATGAAAATTGAGCTCCGTGTTGTTTTCATAGTTGTTCTCATAATGAAACATAACAATACGAAGCCTAAAAATGACAAATGGCCATACTTATCTATCCAAGTCTGACTTATATGTATTTCTTGCTTGATCTGACTTATGTAATAAAATAGAACGCCTGACATGTCTTCACGGCGTCATATAAGTCGCGGTTGTAATTTGTTCGCGGATATATTTACTCACATCATGGTTTTGACAACTGTGCTGACAGACGACTGCGGCTGCTTTCTGAAAGCGTGTAAATCTTTCACTCGTTATCTCACTGAGAGGCATTTCCTTCAGCCAGACTCTGATCGTAAAAGCGCCTCACCTCATGAAGACTTTTAAAGACGTTAGAGTGAATAGCTTTTTATCTTACCTCAAATTATAAGAAAAATGACATCACTGAGAGCCACTTCTTGTCTCAGGATTCTTTGTGAAAGGGGCCCCTGGTTTGAACTGACTTTACATGAAAGGAAAACGGCTAAATTACTTGCAGGTTAACTGACTATTAGTTTAAACCTTTCAGTAGGATTTGTTGACCCAAAAATGTAGCAATATTACAAGCCTTATTCTTCAGAGAAATAAAAATGTAAAAAAAAAACTGTTTTATTCCTGAAAACCTCTTCACAGCGTTTTTCAAAGCTTAAACTTTTGCTTGATTCCCGCAGCCGTACCTGTGTAGCGGACGAGTAGCGGGCCGTGGATCGAGACGTGGCTGCCTTGGCCGAGCTGTGGGAACTCTCAGAAGGCAGAGCGCCGCAACACTGGGACTGATGGAAACATTTGCTGTACTCCTTCCGGACCTGCAGAGCAGCAAAAAGATTAGGACAAACTGAACACACGGACACAGAGTTTGACACATCCCCCCTCTCCTCAGGGAGAGGTGCAAATCCGAAAAAATCTTTATCAGCGTACGGGCAGGCCAGCCGGCAGCCGTTTAAAATGCCAAATCTGCAAGAACTGGGATGCAAGAAAACCAGTACATGCTAAAAAAATGTATGCAGTTCTCAAATATTTGTTTTGCAAGGCAAGTGGGAAAATTATTTATTTCGAGGATTCAG
The DNA here is from genome assembly GCF_011125445.2 of Fundulus heteroclitus. Lineage (NCBI taxonomy): Eukaryota > Metazoa > Chordata > Actinopteri > Cyprinodontiformes > Fundulidae > Fundulus > Fundulus heteroclitus. The sequence goes on from NC_046366.1 coordinate 19,117,896, forward strand.
AAAAGTCCAAGTGATCCACATATCTACTTAACTCTGGGGAAGGGTTGGGTTTAAGCTGAATGAAATTCAAGACAAGATGGAAAGAAAATCTAATAATTTATTCATTTGTACGCTTTGCTTTAAATTCTCAGATACTAAATCTGTATAGAACAAACACTGCAATAACAATAACCAGCTGGCAAGCAATTGGAATTTTTTTTTTTTTTTTTTTTTGCATTAACATATTAGTTCATAGTTTAATTATTTCATTATTTCCCTTATGTTTCTAAAATAATTTTAAGGGAAGTAAATTCTAGCAGCAGTAAATATAAAGAAATCCATTGGTACCAGTTAAAGCCCCCAGGACCTCATGCAATGCCTTCAAGCCTGTTCAAAAAATAGCAAAACCTTTTAGTTAGCTTCATTTAAGATGCTATTTTATTCAGCTGATCTTCATTTTTAACCATACCTGTATTTACATCGATTTAAAAGCATTAAAAACATGCTTATATTACACAAAGATAAGGTCAGCTCTGACTCAAAGGTCAGTACAGGTTGCCCTTCGTATGACACAGTAGCAATGAAGTAGCTTAAAGTTTCTAAAAGGTTGGTGACCCCTGTTTTAGATATTTAAAGAGCATTAACAAGGTAAATATATACAAAACAATATTCATACTTCTTTTAAACCCTAAATGTATCTTATTAGGATTTTATGTAAAAGATCAGCACAAAGTAGAGCTTTTTTCTCTCTTTTTACTAATAAAACCCTGCCATGGTGTGGCACGGATCTGTATTCTTTAGTCTTATAGCCCTAAATAAAATCCAGTGCAACATGACAGGGACGTCAATTATTCAGAAAAGCAGCCAGGAGGCCAATGGATACGCAGGAGGACCTGCAGAGTTCCACAGCTCAGATGGGAGAATCTATTGACATCACTAACATTAGTCCACAAATCTGTCAAGGAAAAAAAAAACATTGTTGAAGTAAAGCCAAAAGAAGACAGATTTTCAGTTTTGTCATGTAGGGCATGGATGTATTTATTTCTATATTTATTTTTGATCAGAATCAGCCCTCCATAGTAGGGGACACAGCGACTGTAGAAAAAACCTACTCTGGTCAGAAGAGACCAAAATTGAACTTTTATGGACATGCTATGAGTGGGAGAAAACTAACACCTCACAAGCAATATTACTGTGATAGCGTTAACAGTAGTAAATATTGCAATGACACCTCTCCTCTGTCATATCAAAGGAATAGGCATCTGCTGCTGTGAGACTCTACCAAATGGGCTCCATTTTTAGGGCTGCACAATATACTGCAAATTTATCGCAGTATCACGGATCGCAAAATGCATGTCGCAAAGAACCGCCTGGAGGGCAATAAGTGTTAGCTAATCCAGGCTCTTAGCGCCCCTTATATGTTTGGTGACTTTTGTTGCTAAATGTAACATAAAAAAGTTTGGGAAGGTAAATAAGAAAATACAGCTAAATTGTAGCATTGCCAAAACATCACAAGTTGGAGAGAGACAACATTCATTAAAATTTGGTGTTTCAGATGGAAATGTTTACTGAATAGACTACTCATTATCTTGGATCAATGTTTGCCATGATCCTAAAGCAGAAAGACACCGCTTTAATCATTTATTTGTTTTATCGCAAGCTATGTCGTTAGCTCAGCACTTACCAATATTATCGCATATCGGAACTTTTCCTAACATCGTGCAGCTCTAATCCATTTTATGTTGGTTTGCACAGCATGAGCGTGAACTGTGTGCATTCAAAACGCTTCTTTGTGATCTTAATAGTGCGTACACTGATTCTGGTGGCGGCGTCATCAAGCTTAGGAGTTGCTCTCCCACAGATAAAAGCAAGCTCATTTACTCACAACGGCCCAGTCAAAGGCTACAAATAAATCCAGTTGAGAATCTGTGGGAAAACTTGAAAACCGATACTATCGATCCTATCTGACTCGTGAACAAAGGAACTGGTTACAATGGATTTTAGTTAGGGGTATCAGTGTAAAACAGGCAGGAAATAACTTAATTGGTGTGATTGTCTTTTAAATTAAATATGGAGTACTTTCTCTTCACACTTAAAAGTCTATAAAATCCCATTGAGCACGCTGACTTTTTAATTGGTACATATCAAAAATGTGTAAAGGGCCGAGGTATATCAATACTTTTACAATGTGTACAGCCAAAATATAGTAGCTTTACAGATGATAAAGAGTTCCTCACTTTTTTCTGAAGTAGACAGTGAAAGATGAAGATGAACATCCCTTGCAGAGTGTTGAATATGGTGAAGAGGTAAGCCATCACCATGGAGGACTCGTTGAGGAAGAACAAGCCGAAGGACCACGTGAGACCCAGAAGACAGAGCAGAGCAAACGCTCCCAACACCCACGACCTGAAAAAGAGGAGGAAGAGTGATGATGAACAACTGAAAAGGGGAAAACGGTGCAGTGTTTCAACACTTCTGAATTGCCCTTTGAAAAACATATGTCTAGTTTTCTTTTCCTCTGTAGGACATGCTGCATAAATTGTGACAGGTTTCTGGCATGGACAGAAATACATTTATTTATGCTTTTTGAGAAAAGCCTAAAGGATACAAGATGACTGAATAGTATCAGTGACAAAAAAAAGGCAAAAAAAAAAAAAGAAAAAAGTGGAGTCCTCCCCCTCCCCCCAAAACTGAGATAGACCTAGGGAGCCTGGAGATGAGGGGAGAAATAGGCCTTCAACATGTCACTAGAAAGGAAATCACAGAATAATAATCATGCCTTATTAGATATGTTGTCCACTTGTTTGTGCTTCTTCTGCTGGGATGTACGTTTGTTTTTGGTCCAGGAAAGCAAAAAAAAAGTCACAACTTTTTAACAAGTTCCAATATACAACACAGAAACCCTATACCACGCAGCGGTGGCCCTTAATTAATGACAGCTAATGAGTTTTGACTGCTTGTTATAGTCGCGCAAAACGCAGCATCCACAAATGTGTCATTTATGTGAGCTAAAACAAGCACGAAAGCCAATTAAAATGTTTTCTTGTTCATTTTTTCCCCCTCTCTTTTTGTTGGTTTGGACCCAAATCTGAGTTGCTGCCTAAAAATCAAACGCCCACATAACATATGCTGGCATGCCGTCAAACATATTGTTGAACAAGGCTCCGAGCGCAGGGAACGGTCTGGGATTTGTTGTTTTATCAACCCAAAGCAGCCCACTGGAAGCACGGAGATGGAAGACCCCAACTCCGCACCCCCACCACCATATTTCTTATTTAATTTTTAATTTTTTTTTTTTAATAATTTTCTTCCCTCCCCCCAGTTTTAAACATCTTGAAATCAACAAGACGTGTGGTTGGGATCTATCTTCCAAATGTGCCCATAAACTAAGCGAAAACCCGGGAGCAAAGCGACGCCAAAAAGGTCAGAAATGCACTTATGAAGAAATAAAATAGGCAATATACCCATGACTAGTGCAAATACTGAAATCATAAAAGTGAGCTAAAAAAGCACCACCAACAGACTGAAAAGGAAAATAAAAATCTGAAAGGGAAAACCGCGGGTCTCGCGGGGAAGTAAAATCAAATAAAACGTGTAGGTCAAATACAGCTTTTGAAATTATAGCAGCAAGGCAGAGAGCGGTGATGGTGCGTATTATTTTTCTCCTCGCATACGAGTCTCCATCCCACCCCCTCATCCCATTTTCAGTATGCGCACACACACATATATATATATACATACATACAAACACACAGTCGCACAACAAGCAACAGCACACCAGCCTCTTAATCTCCTAGAGTGACACCCCTCACCTGATACCCCCCAGCCTGCTCGAGTCGGGTTTCATGGAGGTGGAATGCTTCACCATCTTGTACATCGTCACCACCAGGAAGATGACATTGACCTGTCAAAACAGATGTGCATCAGGGTTAATAGACTGCACTAAGGCAGGCATCCGGTTCCATGTGCTTGCAGCGCAGGCTTAGGTGCTGTCAGTAGAGATGTAGTCAGATCCTATCCTTACAGCAAGTGCTTCACAGCACTTGCTGTAAGGATAGGTGTAAGGATGCTGGAAGGATATTCTAATATAAGGTAAAACATTATATTGAAATACTGCTCAGAGTTAGGAAACCCTGTTAAATATTCAGTTCTGTATTAAGAAATATTCAGATACTGATGTTTAATCTGTCTTTTTTTTTGCTCTGGAAAGTTTTACTCATTAAACAAAAAGATATATAAAAAAGTATTTCCTATCAGGAAAAAGTGAGAATACCCCTACACTCTAATAGCTAGTCTTACCCTTGTTGCCTGAGATTGGTGAGACACTCCAAAGCGCTCACTTTAAATTGGCAGTCTATGGAAAGTGAACTGCCCTTCTCACTATCAACTGAGAGCTGTCGGCGGGGTTTCTTGCAGGTACAGCCCATTTCAAGTCACCCATCAGCACTTCGGTGAGATCACGCTGTGGGCTTTAACTCGGCCCAGGACTCACCGTTTCTTAATTCTCAGCCAGCCTTTGTCGGATTTAGTAGTATGTTTAGGATCCTTGTCATGCAGTTGGTCCAATTATGCCTCAGCATAAATGCTTGTTTTTTTTTGTTTTGTTTTTTTACAGATAACCTTATAGTGCAGCAGAGCATCTCCAAGCCATGACACGTCTACCCCCATGCTTTACAGGTGAGGCTATTTTCCTGTAATGGTGAATTGTATTTTTGCCAACATGGTTTTTTTAGGTAATTCAATTTTAGACTCATCCTTCTAAAGATTAGTCCCTAAGTGTTTTTCTTCTATCTGGCAACTTTACTCCTGTTTCTATGTTTTCGCCTGAAAAGTGCACATAGTGCTCGAAAACATCTACTTGTGACCGTGTTCCTTTTGTAGTTGAAAGCATAAAACGAAGATAAATCTATTGTTATCAGCATGCACCGCTAAAACTAGCAAACCACAACATATAGCAAACTTCACAGTTTTTACGACTTGCAAGTACGCCTTTAACTCGGCTGTGACGTCTTTCCCAGGTCTGAGCTCCCGACTCCCAGGGCAAATCAAGCGCAGCATTAGCAGAGGACAATTTGGGAGAAAAAGCTGCAGGAGAGATGTGACTGGAGCAGAGGTTCACCTTCTAGAAGGACGTCAACACTAGGAGCTACACTGAAACGGTTTCAGATCAAAGCGTATTCCATGTGTTAGAGTGGCCCAGGCTAAGAAATCCCACTGAGATTCGTAGACATGATGAGAACATTGTTGTTCAGAGACGCTTTCCATTTACTCTGACTGAACTTGAGCTTTACTGCGGGGAAGGGTAGCGTAAACATTTAAGTCTTTGATCATCCAAAGCTAACGGGAGACATAGCTGTTCAAAAATCTGGCAGCTGCAATCGTGATTAATTAGAGCTGAATACAAACACATGCCACACTTTTCAGGTCTTTGTTTTGGGAAATACTTTGAGAACCGAACAGTGTATTATTTTTGTCCAGTTCTGAATGAAGCATTACTTTGCCTTGGCCAATCAAAGGAAATCCCATTAAGTAGGGTTTGTGATTGTAACGTGACAAAATGTAGAAAAGACTCAAGTGGTAGGAATACTTTTTGGAAAACGCTGATACCAGTGCAGTCTAAGAAAAATACTACATCTTTTATTGTGTTGTCTTAACAGCAAAGCAACGCACCATCGGTGAGAGGTCTATAAAACTTTTATACTGATCATAAGGCACTCTGACTTTCACAGAGAGATTCAACAGCGGGAGGCTATCGCTTTGGTCTTCCTCAGTCCGCTCGAGTCTTTGACACGACACGAGCCGCGTTCGCCGTTTGTCTCCATTCTCGTGTTTGTCATCACAGCCGACGCCAAACGCGGAGCGCAATTACACGAGACGAGGATGCACACGCGGCAAAAGCCCAAACAAATCGTAACGCGTCACGGCTAAAAGCCCAGGAAGCTTTCGAAGAGAGAGGTGCGGGTGGGAGCAATGGGAGCTGAATGCCATATTTTAGAAGCAATTTCTACCGAGGCCAGGAAAAACATTTAAGTGATTCAAGCCATAAATCCAGAAAAAGGTTTCCATGCTCTCAGGATGTCTCTTTCTGTAAGCACCGCAGGGCCCGCGGCCGCAGAAGGGAAGGGAGGGGATGAGCTTCGATTTGGCCTGATACCATATTTAACTGTTCAAATGGACCACAATAAATATTCCATGAAAAACAACAGGAATGTATGGGGAAAAAAAAAATGTTTTCCATTAGAAACTGGTTTTACCTAAAACTTGTTTTTTCAACTTAAAAAAATAAAAATAAATCAGTAAATGTAGAATTCACTAGAAAGCAAGCCATAATTATAAACAGTTTTGAATTCCTATTCTCCTAGCGGAAGAAAAGCTCCCAATTACCCGACCATATGGATGCATTCTGAAAAAAAAAAAACGACAAGACAACACAACACAACACGACGTAGTCTTGGAAGGGAAACAGCAGCGTGTGAGCGGCGAGCAGATGTAACCGAACAGCGGCGGGGAGAAAGATGGGAGACGGAGGAGAGGCTACGAAGACAGAAAGAGGCTTTTAGATCACAGAGTTGTGTCTCTCCCAGCCACTGGGGCCAATTTACGTCCGCATGAGCCGAGCGGCTGGAGACGCATTTAACACAGCCGTAAGTGATGACACAGATACAGTGAGACGGACGGACGGAGAGGCGAGAAGCTAGGAGGCGCTCTGCAGAAAGCTGAGGCAAGGCCGCATATGGATCCCGCTACCCCATCCCCTCCCCTCCTTTCCTCCGCCGCGCTCGGTCTCTAAGGAACCATCCTCCCAGTTTTCAGGTCTCTTACTTCTCTGCCAAATAAAGCACATTAAACCGCTGCAGCCGGCGCAGCTCCTCTCTGGGTTTTGCATGTTTTTAACAACCGCCGGACACATTTTACATGCGTGCCCCAGTATGGCTGTATTCGCCGCGCGCTGGTTCGGTTCTCGCCTCGTTTTTGCACGCGTGTTGTGAGTTTGCGGCGAACTCGCTGTACTCTACATGAAATATTAAAAAGTGAAGATGGAGATGTCTGCGCGATGGGATTGGCTACGGGTGCATCATGATCCTCAGCAGGGCTGCGCGCTCTGGTAATGGTTGCCCGGCCCACCCACTCATTACTTCCATGTCCCCCCCCCCCCCACCAACATCCCCCCTTGTTTTCCCACTGAGCAAATGACCTTCATGCTTGAAACGATTTCTCCTCCTGATTGCAGGAAGGGAGTATTCTCTAGTTGAGCCGAGAGGACCAAAAAGCTCCGCGTTGTTACTGCTCAACAATTCTGATTTCATAGGATTTCATAGCTGAGTGGACACTGATGTCCTCGTGTCAGCTATAATGGGACCACTTTCCTTTCATGCAAATTGATCTGAGAAAGCAGAGCTAAGAGGCTGCCAGCACACATGGAGAGAAAATCTATAAACTGTTTTCAAAGCTTCTCTTGGATAAAAAAAAAAAAAAGATCCTACGCCTGCACAAATTTTAAAACTTACCACTATTATGAAGGTCACTGGCCCAATGAAGCTCCAGATGAAATGGTTATCCACTCTCAACCAGCATCTGTAACATGGAAAAAAAAGGGAACAATTCAGTTCATCAAATCGTCTCAATGGCAAAACGCTGCTCAGTTGTATTGATTAGTGCAAAGAGGAGCTGGTTAGACGATAGGCCGCGGCAACACAACGGCAACTCGTCTGACCACAGTGAAGAAAGCTCGACCTCCAAGGGGGGTGGGAGAGAGAGAAGGGGGGGGGGGGGGGGGTTGGAATAGGGCCACGAGGAGCTGCGGGGTAAAAGGCAACTCTTATCGAACTTGAGTCTTCAAAGTTTAAACATTTCCGTCTTTTCAAATGCGCGGTCAGTGCAAAACCACTGTCTGTTCTGAGGTCGCCCTGAAATAGGTGCTACTAGAGACCTGTGGCACAAAAGTTTCACAATTTAGAATTTTTTATTTTGGCATTATAAGTACTGTTTTTTATTGATAATTTTGTTGGTCTTGCATTAGGGCTCTCTGCTCTGCCACGTGCTGCGGTCCATGTGTGCTTGGTGCGGTGATGCTGCTTGCATGGTGAGCGTGGCGTCTCATCCGGTCCAGGGTTGAGGATCGGTGGGGTTAGGCTAGGGGAGATTGTGACGGCCTGCCTGGTTTTTTTTATTTTTTCACGGTCTGATTTTTGGGTTGGGAGGGTGGGATAAGAATCTTGCTCAAGAATGTTTGGGCGTTTTTGGTGGAGCGCGGGCATCAGGTCTGGTGTGCTTGTGGTTTATAGATATTTGTGCGTTTTGGTGGCGTTCATTTGAGCCGTGCCCCGGGGTGCCATCCTGTGGCCCGGCTCGGTGGCACGGCGGATCCGGCGGTGCTCCTCTGACCGAGGGAGGGTTTCTCGCGGGCCTCGCTGGCGTTTTGGGCTGCCTGTGGGCGTCTAAGTTGTGCGGGGAGCCACACATTCGCCAGGCGCAGCGTGGCCTGTGTTTGTTTTGTTGGCGGAATGTGGTTTCGGTCTTTGTGTAGAGTTTTGTTACTTGGCTTTGCAGGCATTTCAGTACAACAGGAGGTCTTCTTGATGCCGGGTGGTGGCAGAATCAATTGTTCAGCTGCGGTTGGTGGGGGTGTGTTTCACTGTGGGAACCCTGGTCTCGAACGGGGGGCCCTGGACGACTCGCTGGGTCTTGACCCTTGTCCGACTTGCATCTGCAGTGCTTTGTCTTCAGCCCATGCTGCTTCTTTTTTTTTTTTTTTCTCTCCGCATGTGTGAACTTTGGGAGGCAGCTCGGGAACTTCTGTGTGTGTGTGTATATGTGTGCGTATATAAAAACGCATGAATCTTTTCTCACGCTTGCATTATTATTGTGACCAGTTGTTGTCATTTGCCTCAGAAGTCAGGACAGAATACTTATGTAGACATTTTTCCAAAGTCAGCGTTTCGTGAACAACGTATTGCTGAACGTTACGAAAACCCTTCAGTCTTTATTTAAAAACATGCATAGGTGAAGTGAGGACTGCCACAATAAAACAGGATGTAGTTCTTTAAATTAGAAGATTAAAGCCATCCATGTTATAAGGTTACTGCTTGGATAAAGAGAAGTAGGGAAGTGCTTAAACCTTTAACTGATAAGGACAGTGATTACCCATTTGCAAAGAATAAAAAAAAGAAAGAAAAAGAAATGGCAAGCCAGTCAGCCAGCACTTTCATTATTGCTCTTCCTGTGCTTACAGCCTCCTCTTACTGCAGTGGCAGGCTGTAAATTTGCCAAGGGCCAGAGGTGGACTACTCCCCGTGATATTACTGTCATTAGCTCAGAGCATCATATGCATGCTGTGTGGGTGTGTCTAAGCAGTGAAGCTCAGGATTTTGGTTTTTATATCTCATCTCTGCCAAAAGCAGTGGAAGAGATCCGCCAAGGACGGGGGCACTTACGCCTGCTGCGTTCCGTAGCTCCTGTAGTCGATGGCCGCCGAGATGCCAACAACCACTGCCGGGACGAGGTAGCCGGAGAGGTAGTAATACTTTCTGCGCGAGAACTCGCTCTCGAAGACCTCGACCAGCATGAGGTAGAGCTGCACGCCCTCCAAACACATCCAGGTGAACACCGCCAGGAAGCAAAAGTGGAGGACTCCGGCGATGATGGAGCAGACCAGCTGACAAAAGAGACACGCAAAGGGGTTAGGCACAAGACGATGTCGAAGGGGGGTATTTTAGTTCAGCTCAATCTCTTATGAAATTTTGAAGAAATCTAATTCTCAGTAAAAACACTGAATGCTTTTGTCAAGGCTGAAGCCATAAGGCCCTGCAATGTTAACACTTTCTTCACGCAGACTAGGTTTGTTTACTTCTCCATTTTAATTATTTTTTTCTTTTGGTTTTCAGCCGATTAATTAAACACCTTTAATAAGCTTCACCTACACACGGTCCGCCAAAAAAGGGTCTGATTGGTCGGTGTTTGGCCATCAAATGTTCACATAGTTCTAATTAGTGAACTACGTGAATGTAAAGAGGACAGCAAATATCGAACCTGCATTTACCAAACATGCCGACATATATACAGCAAATCGATGCCCGTGTTGCTTTGCAATCCGTTTCTTAAAGTTACCCTTATAAGACAGACAGAAGTCAATAGTGTTGTGTTTCTAAAGTAACTTTTTTTTTTTTTTTTACAAATTCATGGATCTGTAAGTTTCTGCAGTTACAAGGAAAGAAATGATGTGGCAATGTACACAAGTGTACTGGCTGATTCTGGCAAAAGTACTCACACCCCTTGAACCTTTATACATTCTGTCACGGTACAACCAGAAACTTCAGTGCATATCATTAGGATTTGATTTCAACCAATGCAAAATAGCGCTTAAAGTGGAAAGAATATAATATGAAGTTTTCATCAACGATGTACTTGCACATAAAAATCTGAAAATGTGGCTAGAATTTGCGTTCCTTAACACCCCTCAGGCATACTTTGTCTTTAGCAGTTTTTCCACATCTAGAGACTGAAAACTGTCTCAAATTCAGCCGAATCAGATGATATGTAAACAGCAAATGTCAGGTCTCGACACAAATTCCCAAGTGGATCTGGACTTTTCAGTAGGCATTAACCAGCTTCTCTGTCCTTGGGGAAGGTTTTATACCCACAGCATGATGCTGCCACTACCGTTTATCACTGCGGGGATGTTTTCAGGGTGATGTGCTGTTTTAGCTTCCCCTGACACAGAGTTCTTGTGTGTAATGTGCTTTTCCACTGGTTTGCTTCATCCCACTACATGGAAACATTGAAACGCGACTTTTCATGTCTTTCTTTCAACAATCTCTTTCTTATCGCCCCTCTTCCATAAATGCCAAATTTGTGGAGTGCGGGACTAATAGTGGTGCAGTCCTAAGATTCTCCCACCTGAGCCGTGGATTTCTGCAGCTCCACCAGAGTTACCACTGTTCTCTTGGATTAACAATCTCCCAGTGTAGGTGGGTGGCCATGTTTTCACTGCATTATAATGGAGTGGAATACAAATATTCTTATTTCGTATTCCACTCACTTTTTCAGATTTTTATATGGAACAGGTTCTTTTGTTTTTACAACTATGCACTAGTTTGTGTTGGTATATCAAGTAAAGTACTAATAAGTACATTTAAGTTTGTGGTTGCATCATCATGAAAAAAAAATGTGAAGATGTTCTATTGGTATGGATGCATTGTAAACGGTGCCAACTCCCAGTCCAAGAAGGCTTGTTATTTTATTCCCATGCAGATATTTTTCTTCCTTTTTGGGTGCAACACTTAAAAAGAAAATTAGTCGTGAAATCTAGGCAAGCAAAGGTTAGTTGCTCAAGCTGAGACAATTAAAATCAAAAGCCACAGCGGAATCATTTCCCCTGTACCTTTGGCTCGGTCATGTGGATGCCCACGAGAAAGAGAAGCTCTCCGATGAAGAGGTTGAGACAGAGGTTTTTGTGGATGGTGTTGCGGTCGCTTTGCAGGCCTCTGAAGAAGAAGAACGTGAAGAGGCTGATGGCCAGGCAGACTAGGGACACGGCGATACCCATCCTGGTGATGACGGTGAGGAGGACCTCGTGCATGCCCCTGTCTCTCTGCAGAAACACACACAGAAAGAACAGACTGTTTCACTCCTGCGCCACTCTTCATAACAGCTGGCACTTGGGGTTTCTTGTAGATTAAACTCCAGCCTGGTGGAAACGTTTATCCTGGTAAGGAAAATGGAAAATCGTGAGGTGTTCAGTTTAGTTTCATAGTGGTCATATACATCCAGCACTCGGCACATTTATTGGCTACCCCTATTAAAGATGAGTAAAAGCCCTTAAAAGAAAATAATCTTTTATTGCTGTACATTCGCGCACTGGGACCAAAAAAAAAAAATAAAAAAAAAAATCTACCTTTTATACGAGCGCATGAGCAAAACAATAAAAAATAGACGGCAAATTGCCACACCTGATCAGTCACAAAAGTACTTTTTAAGTTGATCAGAGGTTTTTTTTAACGTTTAATTAGTAATTCCTTATTTCCTGTTTTCCTGGGCTTTACGTATAACATGACACATTGACCCATTTCAGTTAGCCACTCTTTAAAATGGGAAAGACAACCATTCATCGCTTTGAGGAGTGCTGATTGTCACAGGACAAGTAAGGTATAGAAGAATAATAACATGCCCAGATTCCAAGCCAAACCTGGTTAAATATACCATATTTTATGAAAACAGGAGTTAGATTAAAATGATTAAGATAAAGCTTTGAGTTTATTTCTCCTAAGGAATTGCTTCAGGGGCACACAGGTAAGGTGATTGTCGGGCTTTAAATTCCTTCCAACTGTGCAGTCAAAAAGTGCTTTTGTTCCTCAACAAGAACTACAGCAGGTGGAAAAGAAAGATTACCACTAAAGCGAAAGTATTTCTATTGCAATGGACGAAGCAATGAATGTACCAATTTGAACCCAACCTACAGGTGATTTAGGGCCTTATGTTGAAGACCTATTGAAGCCAAATAATACACATCAGTAAACTCTGAACGTTTTCGAAGACTTGGCAGAAATCCAGTTTTACATAAGTATCTGATGGACTGTACCGGACTACTGAAAATGGGTCACTGTTGGGTCTTTAAAAAGCATATTAGTGTCAATAAAGTTGCTATCATCGATCTAATGATCTCAAACATCATGTCCAAGTCAGAACAGAAACGGCTCACAAGACATTAACGAATCCGCCGTCTTTAATGGGAATCCCAGTCCCCATGCCTTTCTGTCTTAATGTTGGTGAAGATTCAGTCATGATCAATCCAAAAAATGGTTAAAATATAAAACGACTGGCCTTCTGTTCTGAAGCTGAAGACGTTGGGCTTCCCATCCAGAAGGCTTTCTCAATTCAAAATGTCTGGAGTAGTGTGGTGTTCAAAGCTACACACTACTCCAGACATTTTGAATTAAGAAAGCTTCTTGTATAGGAAACGTCTTCAGCTTCAGAACAGAAGTCCAGTTGTTTTATTTTTTAACCTTTTTTGGAACTTTCTTCCTACTGAAAACCTGTACGCTGAAATGAAGGGGAGAGTGCATAAAGGAGAAGCCAGGACTCAGAATTACCTAGAGATATCCTGCAAAGAAGAAGAGGAATCGTCACAGATCCCTCAGTCTCCAATCTTTTGAAAATATGAAGGGAAAATGCAGTTTTTCTTTTCTTTTGGGTAACATGGAGATGTGCAAAGTATTAACAGCAGGGGGTTCCAATAATTGTAGCAGTGGGATATCTTCTCAGAATTAATAAATGCACTCAAATTACACGTTGGACATATATAATTTCTTTAGGGTGAGTTTGCGCTCCTGCAGTGAAAAATGAATACATTTGAGTGCTCTTTACACATCCCTACACATCGTTTCAATATGTTTTGCGGAGGCTGTACTTGCTTCTTTCGCTTCCTTTTATATTAGGTGGATTTGGATTTGAAGGGTTTTCTTTTTCCCCTTCATCCAAAATGCAGCAACTGTTACAGAAATAGGAGTTTTAAGCGCTATAAGTTCAACTTGGCATCAGAGCTAGGCACGCTTCAGCGCTCATTTGGGCGTTTGACTGATCAACAAGGGGACAGGCTTGACAAACTGCAAAGCTCTAATTTATCCGGATCGGACCTGACGTCATTTGGCAAAAGAACTGAAAGCGATCCGTCATCCCTTTTTTTTTTTTTTTTTTTTTTTTTAATGCTGCGCGTGTTACAGAGAGCGACATCAGAAGGTGGTGCTGGTGGTGTAGGGGGAGGGGGAGGGAGAAACCTGCCTCACAGTGCAGCGGCCTTGTACGGCTGAATCATGCAGCATTTCAGAAGATCTAAAACCGAGTGGGCGACGGGCCAAGAAAGAAAAAAAAAAGACCAGGAAAGCAGCCCTGACCATAAGAAATATCACTCAAACTCATGGTGGCCTGAAAGTGAGGCAATTCCTTCTGTGATATTTGTAATTACATTGAGGTCAGGAGTTACTGTTGAGGTGATATGTACGGGGACTGGTGTGAGGCTGGGCCCAGCCTCTGGGCTCTGGTTTCAAGATGTGGTTAAGGTTGAGGTTAAGACAGATGAGAGGCACCAAGTTCAGGAGTTGGAACGTACTATTAAACAAACCACATACTTATCCTCTACATTTATTACTGGCTGGGTCCCTGCTGCACATGCTATTTATCATGTAATTGGATTGTAATTGCATTTTGTAACTGAATGCATTCTGGACCACTTCAAGAAGGGCGGCAAATCTAAGTTAAACCCAAGGTTCTGCCGTTTCCCCATGATGCTCAGGTACGCAGGCGCGGAGAATGCATATTAGACACGGACCACAGGTGAAACATAATTACTTGTGATAACGCTGTGCCACTTCCTATCCCGATCCACAGTGTCGCTCTTTTAAAATGACAGCCCGCTCTGCCGTTCCCCCCACCCCTTCCGCCTATACACTCACCTTCTCCTCCAGCACTAATCTAATTATCGCCGCTGAGATGCCACTCTAGCACTTGCCACGTGTGCACAAACCGTTCAGCGGGACGGGACACAGAAGGACTAATTGAGAAAGAAAAATAGCAGGCGCGAACGGCAAGGTTGGGGCCACTTACCACATTTCCCCGATGAGCCATGAGGATGGCGAAGTTGGTCAAGTGACTGCAGGAGCAAGTGGTGTGGCTTTTATTGGTTTCCAGCAGCTTGCAGCCCTGAGTGGACCAGTATCCCATCATGCTTCGCTCCGAGTAATTCCAGAAGGAGCAGTTTGGGTTGTAATAATGCTCCTTCTGCAAAGCAGGAAACACACAGAAGAACCTAAATCAGATAACTACTGAATAAATGCTGTAATCGCATACATGCACGGGGCCTTGGAAAAGTATTTATTAGCACCGCCACAGATTCTCAACTGGATTTAGTTTTGAATGGCCCATTTGCACACGTGAATATGTTTTCATCTAAACCAATCTACTGTAGCACTGGCTGTACGTTTTGGGTTGCTATCCTGCTGCAAGGTGAACCGCCGCCCCAGTCTCAAATCTTTTCCAGTCTCACGGAGGTTTCCTTCCAGATTTGCCCTATTTGCTCCAAAACTTCATCCCCTACAGCTTTATGTTTCTACAACAACGACGTTTCCCTTTTCTTTCTGTAAGATGTTTAAAGCTTTGGCTATCATTTTACAACCTGACCTGTCTGGTGGTTGGTTTTCGGTCTTCATGATGTTTTTTGTTTACTTTGCTCTCTAACAAACCTCTGAAGCCTTTATAAAAAAAACATCTGTATTTATATTAAGAAAGTCAATTACAAACAGGTAGATTCACAGTCGCAAATTAGGTGATTAATAAAATCCGCACCTGATTTTATTCAGGCATATCAGAGTAAACGGGGAGTGAATAGATTTTTCAGCTTTATCTCAAACTCTATGTGTCCTTTGCTTTCCACTTCACAGCTATGAGCTGTTTTGTTTGATTCTATAATATAAAATCCCCTAAAACACATTAAGGTTTGTGACAAAGTGGCTAAATGTAATAAGGGAAGCAACCAACAACATAATACCTGCTAATAATCTAATAACACTGGCCATTCATAAATATAATAAAACCAATAAATGTAACAACTTGTCAGTAACTTGGTGAGTTTTGTTATTGGTAAATAATGAAAAAAAAATTAGATAAAAATTGAAAATGTAATAACTGCGGCCAATAATGGCCACATTACTTGGAATGCTTTCTACATTCCTTGTAAATTAAAGATTCCTCTTATTGTGCATTGTGCACATTTGTGCATTTGGATGATTAGCAATAGGTAAAGGTGGTTGCCACAGTTTGGATATTTATTCATAAAGACACTATCCATCACCCTCTCCTTAATTGTGGTTGAAAGAGCCAATCTGAGAATGACCTGTTGTAGAAAATCTTTACTATGGAAATGTATCAGTTGCTTAGATATGAAAATCTATAATTTCATGCATGGAGGAACGATTAATTAATCACTGGGGTGTCTGTATAGGTTACATCACTTAGTAGTATGTGCTGAACACCAGGCAGAGAGCACAGGTAATGTGGATGTTTTAACATTAAGCCAATAACACATTATCTTATTACATTATTGGCTCAAAAATACTACATTACTCACTTTATTACATTTAAAATGCCCAAAATGATTATGCCATTGGCTGCCATTACATTATTAATTGCTGCAAAATGTAACAAAGTTAAGGTTGTTTATTGACATTTTATATTGCCTTAGAAATTAAAATAACTGATAAATGCCAATCCCACAAAATATTTGCCCCAGCAATAACCCCCTCAATGTCCTTTTGTATAAAAGACAATGGCACACGCTCAGCATCCATCGCAGCTTAGCCCTAACAGGGGGTCGGGCCAAATCGCAGGAGGAGGCTTACATCCAGGTGTTCCAGAGTGAAGACCACCGGGTCGGCGACAAACACACGGCTGGACTCCTTTGTGATGGAGGCTGACAGGATGTGGGAGTTGACGGTGAGGGAGAGGTTGTGTTTGTTCAGATCCCCCATTCCCCTGAGCGTGGCGTTCTCTGTGCTGAGGAACTGACCCAGGTGCTTGTAGAGCACAAACACCAGCTTGGCCACACCTGCAACGAGACAAAAAAAACGATAGTAAGCAGCAATGCCAATGCATTTAGGTGAAGCACAAATGCAGGATTTAGACATCATTTTATATCAAGAGTCCTGATGGGTTCATTGGTCAGATTAACAGGACCATCCACACATATTGTCCCCTTTGGAAAACGTGTAAGAAGTCTTGAAAGAAATTAAACTTTTGATTCCAGTAGCAAAGTTTTGAAAAACCTAACCTCTGATTGGAACATATTTGTTTGAATAAGGAACATTTGTCACAACAAATCTCATAATCGTTTATACTTTACTACTTAGATTAATCTGAGCATCTAGGAACCTTTAATTAGAAATCCACACCTTTTTGTTTCCCTGCGGATATAAATATGACACGACACAGGGCCGTTTTCTTGTAGTCACTTTTCAAAATGGGGACGACAACGGAAGGCAGATGTCTATTGATCTTTGTAAGTTGGAAAATGACTACGAAAAAAAAAATTACCCTTCAAACCCTGTCAGTAGCTAAGGTTCAGGCAATAATTAACAAGATTACACCCACTGGAACAGTGCCAAACTAGTTCTAGGCTAGTTTCTCTTGGCACCACGCACAGTTCGCATGATGCTAGGGGAAGGTAGAAAATCTGTTTTTATATGAGCTTGAGCTAATTCAATTAAAATAGAATTTATTTTAACAATTTTGTACATATTTTTCCATTTCAGGTGTGCAAATAAACCCTGCACCCTTTGCAATGAATTAAATAGCACGCTAATGTTTTAGTCCCTACAGGAGATGGATGGGATGCAGATGTGTACGGTTCAAGAATCAAGAATCTATTCAGTTTAAAAAAACAAAAACAAAAGCTGTCTGACGTTGTTCTGACAATCATCGTCATTGTACCGAGGGGGGCGGCAGCTTCATATTACGCAGGCTCACGGCTTTATGAAATTATTCTACATTATTTTGAGTTTTTGAGCCAAAATCACCAAAGTAGCTCAGCAATCTGGAGTTGTAAGAGACGAAAGCAAGCAGAAAACAAGATAGATTTAAACAGATGTTTTCTTTTACATCTAGATGTGTTTATTGTTGTTGTTGGTTTTTATAAGCACTGCTTTTTATTGCAAGTTCTGCAGTGTTGTACAACTGTTATGATGTTGTGTGTAATTATAATTCACGTTATCTGACCAGATGAATAAGACTTTTCCTTTCCAGTTACAGGTCTGAGGATGTCTACCCATCTCTCTGCTTATGTTCATGTTTGGTTTTGCAGACGATAGAGAAAAGTACGATTTGTAAAATGACGTACTTTTGGAAGACCCGTTTTTGAGTTGTAGGCCCATTTGTAATGGATTAAGGCTCGGTTTGAACATGTCAAACTAAACTCAGCACAACATGTAGGGAAGTCTGTGCAAAGGAAACACATTTGTGGGTGGAGCCGCAGAGCCGAGCAAAGGGCTTGTTCTGCTATTCGCTCACGTTTGGTGTTTATCGCATTAAATAATTAAAAGTTTGAAGAAAGGAAAACATGTTGGTGATTTAGCGTTTCATTCCATTTACATCTCGGTAGTGCACACCCACAACAGTCTGGCCCATCCTCCCCATGCCGGTCACCAGCTTAGTCACACACTGATGTGGGTTGGCGTCCCATTCCCCAGCCAGCATTAGCTTCCCGTCAGCCTTTGTGGTTTTGTTGGTCACTCTGACACAGACACTACTTCAATGCATATCCCACAAGCATTTAATAAGGTTGAGAACGGCCACCAGCCACAATCGCTGGCGCAATAACGTTTTAATTTTCGACATCTGATGAGAACGCTTTTTGCTCTGGTTTTTTGTTGTTTCTCTTACCGTTTTTGCTGTTGACTTTCACCGTGTTCGAGGAAAGCTGAAGAGTCGCTCCACCCTTGCTCGTCTGTGGAAACCTGAAGTCTTGCACGTGGCCATCGGTGCTTATTACATACACATCCAACACTGAGAGATGGAACCAAGTAAAAAAAAAAAGGAGGAAGTTAACACAGGGTGATGCATAACTCGTAGGTGACATTTTAAAAGCTTTGCTGTGTTCAATAGAGTTCTACCATCAAGGCCCAGTGGTGCATCTGTAAAAGACTCAACGTTCATTGTAACAGTAACAGAGTCAAGCCTTTTTGGTAAAATCCCGTAGGGTGTCATTTACTTAAATAAAACCCGTGTCACTGAGCTGTTTCCTGGCATTGTGAAAGCCTCCGAGGCAAAAGCAAAGGGGTGGGGGTGGGGGGGTGGGGGGGGGAGAATAACGACAAGGGCTGCTGTGGAAGATGAGTAAACGCCAGCGCACAGCCTGCTGCAGCATGAATGTCAAATATTCATAGGATCAAACATATCATTGTGCTTTTACTTTTACTTTTTCTTTCCCCTGTGGGCTCAGATAACTCGGGGCTGGATGAGCAAATCTCTGAAAATCCTCCAAATTCCTGCAGCCCCCCCCCCACCCCCCCATCTCTCTCTCTCTCCTTCTCTCTGGCATGCCAGCTACAGGGTGGTGCTCCTTTTGATGTGTGAAATTACTAAAGGGTCAGAAAGATACACGTATCTGCCCCTCCCCTCAGAAACAGCCACACTTCAGCAGTTAGGCACCTTCTGACGGACAGAGATGAAGAACTGTTCTCCGGTTTGGTTCAGCCCTCCGCTCCATCTCACTCTCCTTTTTCCCTTTTTCATTATGCGCTTCTTCTTTTTTTAAACGGAGAACTAATTTGGACTTCAAAAACAGCAAATTAGGAAGAAAGAAAAGGTCAGGTAAACTATTCTCCGCACTTCTCCTGGGTGTATCTTTACTCCCCCAACTGAAATATTATCTTCATTGTTGCAGATAAGCGACAGCTCAACGGCCTCATGAGTACGGCCAGAACACAGTGATTAAATAGACAATATACAGCATACTACACAAACGTATTAATCAGTGCTTTTGGTAAAGACAGAACTCGTCGTTATCAGCCGAGCTAACTACCCCTTAATGGGAAAGGCTCGGAGAAATCCGATAGTGAGGCAGTCTGAATGGAGTGGTGCCATTCAGTTGGTTTCTTTTGTTTCTCCCCCCCCACCCCCCACCCCACCCCACCCCCAAGAGGTCTGGACAGTTCATCTCGTAGCGCGCGTTCAAATGAGGTGACTTCACAAAGACAGATTAAAAATCAATGAGAAATAAGACAAAAAGAAAAAAGAAACGAGCTGGGGTGAGTGAGGAACCATAACCATAGCAACAAAGAGCTACGAGCAGAAACATGACGGTTCGCACCACGAAAAAGACCAAAAAGAATGAGATAGCTTTGCTAATAAACCTTGTTTCCCCTTTTACGTCAAGTCTGATATGGTGACTTCTGCAAGGAAGTGATGTGACTATTTGTAAACTGGTTTCTCAATGAGATAAGCTGCCTATTAGGGATACAAAAAACTTATAATAATTCCTTTCAGCTTAGTCAGTATATATATATATATATATATATATAATAGATATATATATATATATATAGATATATCTATATATATCTACATACCTACATATATATATATATATATATATACCATATGTATATATATATAGCATATACATACATATATATATTATATATATATATATATACATATACATACATATATATATATATATATAGCTATATATATACATATACATACATACTATATATATATATATATAGATATATAATATATCTATATATATACATATACATACATATACATATATATATATATATATATATATATACATATACATACATATACATACATACATATTATATATATATATATATATAGATATCTATAATATATATATATATATATATATATATATATATATATATATATATATATATATATATATATATATGAAGGAGTGTACAGTAATAAAAGTCAAGAAAAATAATACATTGTTTACAAAATCTTTGGCTGCTATGTGTGGCTGAAAACTAACAATTCACATCCGTCTGAAAACATCATTTTAAGAGGCGAGGCCTCGGCAGCATCATGCGGCGGGGATCTCTCTGTTAGACAAAGACGTTGGAAACTGATCAGAGCTGACGGGAAGCAAATCTTTTAGAGGCTGCAAAAGACTCGAGTACGGAGCGGAGGTTGACCTCCCACGGAGACAATGAACCTAAACATAGAGCCAGAGCTATAAAGGAATGAGTTAGATGCATAATTATGTGTAGAATGGACCAGTCACATGAAACCGTGATCAGATGAGACCAAATTCCTGGCCTACATATATAATGATATGCTTGGTGGATAACTAGCAGTGTCCATCATCTTTAACACATCATCCTCACAATGAAACATGGCAGCATCATTTTATGGGGGTCAAGGGTTCGAGTTGTTATACGAAGATGGGTGGAGTTAAGCACAGGACAATTCTAGAGGAAAACTTGTTAGAGGCTGCAAAGAAAAAAAACAAAAAAAAAAACACTGAGACAGGATGTTTACCTTGCAGCAGGGCCGAACTAAGCACACAGTCAGAGCTGCATTGAAATGATTTAAAATTTTGAACAAATTAGTCCAGACCTCAATCCAGATGACAATCTGTGCTGAAACTTGAAAACTAGCAAATCACAGATACTTTCCATCCAATCTGAGCTCAAAAGACTAGTAGCTGCCAATGCAGCTACGAGGGGGCTCAATAAAGCGCTGACCCTGGGGTGTTTGATTCAAATCCACAGTTTATTTTAACCGTCTCTTTACAATTATGCATCGCTCACATAAAACCCAAATGAACTCCCTTGAAATTTGTTGTCGCAACTTAAAAATATGGAAAGGTTAAGGTGCTATAAATGCTTTTGAACGGCACTGTATCTCCGTTTTCCCCCCCAAGGACTCACCGATATTCTCTGCAGGCACTTTGACGATCGCCGGCTCGATCAGGTTCTCCGCCAGCACGAAGGCCCCTTCCTCCAGGGTGTCCAGGAGCATGGTGGCGGCGTGCGTCTGTTCCGTGGAATTCATGTCCTTCCAGGATTTCAGCGCTTCTGTCCTCAGGAGGTTGTCAACGGTGTCCACAATCGCCTGCATCCACGGAAACAAGAGAAAAACGTCAGTTTGCCGCCCCTCGCCTTTTCTGTCGCGGCTCCAGTTTAACAGCGAAAGCGCCGAGGGACTGGGAAGCGCATGCTGGAAGCGAACATGGATGAGCAACAGTCACAGCGCTAAAAGTTGGGGACTGAAATATCAAGATTGTTCCGACAGAATGCACAAGAGGATCGTCAGGGGGGGAAATCAAATAATCAAATAATAATGATTAAGAAAAAAATGTGGGCATTATTTAATATTCTCTTCAAAAGAAAAGCTTTCGGACACCAAACAGAGCTTTATTTATTGAAGCTGCATCTAAAGTTGCATTTCAGGGTTACCCTTTTTGTTTCTTGTTTCTATAACTAAATCTGCTGATACTGCTTTCCTGCAGGAAAAGGGGGAGGATTGTCATTAAATCCCCGTCCTAAGTAGTAGTCAAAACGGGGGCAAAGGGATGTAGGGTTTGCTTGTTTTCGGTTTCAATCCTTTAATTTCCTGCTTTCTGATAAGCCCTAAGTAGGCAAAACATTCCAGCCAACCCGGCACAAGTATCATATGTCGATAAAACAAGAGTTTCCTTTGACCCTGGACGGCTGGGTTCATGACTCAGGATGGGCAAAATTAAGAAACAACACGACTAAACTCTGCGAAATCCTGCAGGAAACAAGAAGAAAAAAAAAAGAAAGAAACAGTTGCAGAGAGATTTAAAGCTACTTTTTGAAGTGTGATAATTCAGAGTGACAATTTAACCATAGGTGTCATTACCCACGCCGAGGGCCACCGCAAATAATGGTAATTAACCGCAACAGGACCCTGTTAGCCGCAGCAATTAGTCACGGCTGTGATTTTCCAAAATACTAATTGACCAACGACAGGATCCTCTACATGTTGGGCCCAAGTCCATGCCGAAATTTTACCAACCGCAACATTTAAAACCACAAAGCTCCTGGTAACCACAACAATGACGACTGTTTCCAGACACCAGGCTGTTAGTGCTCCTTTATATCTGAGAGTTTGAGGGGAAAAAAAAGAAAAAAAATCAATATCTATGGTCCTGACCTTGCAGGCAATGGGGAGACTGTAGTGTGTGCTTGATGTGCATCTAAGAGAGCGACACAGATACTAAATGGTCTTCTCCCACCCTGAGCCGAGCTAAACTAAAAGTAGTTGAACACCACACAAAAAAAAGAAAAAAAAAGAAAGAGAAGGAAAAAAAAAACCCTCAAATTTATGTTAGCGCAGAAAGAGCCTGTCTTCTGACTGAGTCCTCTTTAAATCTCGCCAGGGTTGGAGGTCAGTTTACAAATCACAGGGGTTCAGCCGGGGGAGCCTTTAGGGAGACATATGGTGGGAGCTTATTGAACAGGACAGTCAACATTCAAGCTGTCTCAAAACCCCTCCATATAGCTGGAGCAACTCGAGTCTATTTGTTTTTAAGTCTGGATGGGATATATTTGTAGATATGCTGAGGCTCATCCTGTATGGCTGCAGCTAAAACAATCAACTCTTAAGTATAAAAAGGGTGTCTCTGGTTCATTGTAAAAGTGATGTAATAACATTGCTGCCCTGCAAAGAGTATTTACAATTAAGCAGGTTAGCGTTCCCCTAACGTGTGGGATGGAAACAGGAGCTGTTTTAGGCACACTAGTCAGTTTTGTCTTACAAAAACTTGAGCGACGAGGGTTACACACCTTAGAGGTTAGTTTTTGTTTGAAATCAGGGTAATTAATTTAAAAACGCAGCGCCTTGGAGAAATGAATATACCCACTGGACTTATTCATCGTTTCTCGTGTTACAGCCAGAAGCGCCGCAGCTTTTTGGTGGGGGTTTATGTGACATAACAAAAAGTAGCACATAACTGGGAAGTGAAGGGTAACGGGAACAACAGTTTGACAAATATAAATGCGAAAAAGTTTCAGTCATCCCCCCTGAGCTTTTGCTGAAACTACAGCTGCAACTCTTTTGGGTTTGCATCTTTGACATTAATCTAGAGACTGAAGACTTTACCAGCTGTTGTACACAGCATATAGCTCGAACTCAGTCAGGCTAGATGGAGAGTGTATTTCAAGTCTTGCTCCTAAATTATATTTAGGTCCAGACTTTGACTAGGCCAACCTAATAGTTTTTGATCTAAGGATTGCTCTGTATTTAGCTCCGTTTATCTTCCGTGATGCTGAAACCACCAGGTTTCAATTTGGGGATGGCGTTTCTGCATAGTGTGCACTTTTAGTGCTCTGCCACACACGGCGTTTTGCGTGCAGGCCAAAAAATTCTGATCATGGTCTCATCTGACTAGGGCACATGTTTGCTGTGACCCCTGAATGGCTTGTTGTAATCAGCAAATGGGATTTCCAATGGCAGTCTTTCAGCACTTCTTGTCACTCTGTGCTGTCAACAGATTCTCCCACCTAACCATAGGATCTCTGCAGTTACCGTGGGCCTCTTGGCTGCTTCTCAGATTAATGCTCTCCTCTCCAGGCCTGTCAGTTCAGGTGGACGGCCGTGGCTTGATAAGTCTGCAGTTGTGCCGTACTCTTTCCATGTTCAGACGATGATTTAAACCCAACACTGCTTTAAATTGCTCCACAGATTTATCTCTGACCTGTTTGCCATGATTCTTGCTCCTCGTGACCCTGCTTGTTCACTAATTCTCTTAAGCAAATTTCCAAGACCTTCGCAGAGCAGCTGTCAAATGAAAGGCAGACTCTCAATTGGTTGCATAAGAAAGCGTTCAGATTTTCTTAGCAAGGCGTAATTTCCCTTTAACTTGTCAAATATGCATCACTGTGGTTTGGTGAAATGCGAATAAATTCAACGGGATGTGAATACTTTTGCAAAGCTTCGTATTTCCTGGATGTGCCATTGGTCGAGCTTATCAGATAGGCGAACCGCTAATAGCAGAACAAATGGTATTATCCAGCTGGGAGGAAAGCAAATAAATGTTCTTCAAGATGAAAAGCCTACACTGGCGGTATTTGTTCTCCAAAATACTCTCCAGGTATCCTGGAATTGATGCTACAAAGTCCCTAAGCTTACATCGTTGTTGCTTCTAAAGATCCCTCTCCGCTGCCGGTGCTCGAACGCCGCCTGGCTGAACCCTCCGTGCTTTGGCAACCAAAGCGCAATTTAAAGCCTGCAAGGATGGATTCGCTAATTACGGCGATGTTGCAAATGTCACCTCGCGAGTTCAAGCCTGCACAAAGTTGAGCTTTAAAAAGGGATAGGATATAAGACACTCACACACACACACACACAAAAAAAATAAAAATAATTATGATGCAGCCTCTGGGTGCTATGAATATATCTGCTCTGCTTTTTGTGTCAATTCATTCAGCAGATGTTGAGCTGACTGACCAGAAGACCGACGGCACCTTCAGTTGGGCTGCCAGTGTGGCTGAAACAACTTTTCCAAATGAGTGCAAAGAAAGTGCGTGACATTTCTCCCTCTGCAACCCGAGATGTCAAGCAAAAAAAAAGTAAAAAAAAAAAAACAACAACAAAAAAACAGCCTAGCCCCTGAGTAAACCATAATAATGATCATTTGTTTTATTCTGTGCAAGGCATCTTCTCCCCCGAGTTTATCCCATGCCCTTATCGCTCAGCAAAGCCCACCTGAGAAAATAAACTCCAACGCAGCAGAGGAGAAGTAAAAATCGGAGCGAAATACAAACAAAGTAATGGACTCGGAAATTAATCCCTCAGATAAAACACAGTGGGAGAAAAGTTTTTTTTTTTTTTTCCCCTCTCCATCTTACTGTGGGGACAGCCAGGGGAGAGTAGAGATTTTTTTGCCATGTAAGCAAGTGACAACTGCGCACAAAGCCACTTTGATCACACTTCTCTCTCTGACAGGGAGATGCAATTACAACCGTGGGAAGGCAATTATTCACAGAACGCGCAAAGAGCCAATGAGAGTGATGGAGAGGGTGAAAAGTGGGAGGAGGGAGGGGGGGAAAAAAAACGAGGCAAAGACACACGAGTGATTGGACGTTAAGGAGGGAGGATGAGACACAAAAGGGACGACGGCGACGGGGACATCCTCAGACACGGGGAGCAACAGGAGAGCGGAGACGGACGGAGAAGCCGCACTTTCGCACAAGCTGGGTCACCTGGCACAGAGACAACCAAAGACAAAGGCGCATGCTGAGAGTCGGACGTCAGGGGCCAGGGTGAGGTGGGGAAAAAAAAAAATGGCAATGTAGAGAAAAATAAAAGCCTGGCAGCTATACCTTCATGTACGCTCGGCATGTCTTCTCTCTTTTTTGAAGCTTTTTCCGCACAACAAGAAGATCAAGCAGAAGAGACAGATTGTAAAGAGAGAGAGAGAAGGCGGCGAGAAAAGGAAGAGTTAAACTATGCAACTTACTATCAATTACAGCATTAATGAAAGGAAGGAAAGGCACAGATCTGTGAACTATCACCTTAAAATAATGAGAAAGATATAAAGGCTTCCCGAAGGAAGTTAAGGGGTAAATCCTTGTTATGAATATGGATCACACACGAGTGAAAGGAGGCGATAAGAAACATACAGACAGTGGGGAGGAATAAGTACCCATTATTGATACATTTAAATACACACGAGAGGATAAACAATCTGGGGATAAGGTCCTTTGTTTTTCACCGTGCTGGGGAAAATAATTAAATGCTAGTTATTTTTACAACCCTCTGTTAATCTCTGGGCCCTCATTGGAAGTGAGTCACGCCACAGAAGAATCAGACGCTGCTGCCGATGCCTTTGCTGCAACATAAGAGGCTTTTTATCCAGACCACTGCATCCGAAACACCTAAAGAGACGGCTAAAACGTCTGCAGATCGCGACTTTCCTTCGAGTTGTTGGTTTGCAGCGAAGGGGCCTGCGGGGAACCTAAAGAAGCAGACAATGATTTTGACGGTTTCATCTTCCTG
Source organism: Fundulus heteroclitus (assembly GCF_011125445.2). Taxonomy (NCBI): domain Eukaryota; kingdom Metazoa; phylum Chordata; class Actinopteri; order Cyprinodontiformes; family Fundulidae; genus Fundulus; species Fundulus heteroclitus. Next base: position 19,144,419 of record NC_046366.1, read on the forward strand.
GAAACAAATCACAGTTTACGAAACAAACATTTCCAAATTCCACGGGCATAGCTGTTCAAACGTAAACCTCTTTTATTTCCGCATTTTGTTTGCGCGCAGAGCACGCAAATCAACAAGCCGACTTCAGGAACTGGCTCGACTGCGTTCGTATTTACATAGATTTCGCAGGCTGCTTTCTGAGGGAGTCAAATGTCTTAAATAAAATACAGTGCGGGTAATCGGCGCAGCCACGAGGTGCGAAACACAAGATAGAAAGAAAACAAACAGCAAAAACAAGAAGAAAAGAAAATGTAGATTTGTGCAACATTGTTTCAAGAAATCTATTTCTGTTCTCTGCGTTTCCAAAGATGTTTACGAAGCGTCTTGTTTTATGTTTTGTTGCACTTTGATAAAAACCTGATTTCCTGATTGAGGGGAAGTTTGTTGGACAAGTAGGTCGATCTCAATTGTACACACCCCCAACTGTTAATGTGACACAAATCCTGAACAAATCAACTAAAAGTAGTAAAAACGATTAGGGGAACATATATAAGTGCAGCAAAAATCTGTCTGCTTAGGTGTGCATGTCGTTAAAAGTTGCTTGCCAACCAGCTCCTGTATTTTCCATGTATTTGGACTAATAAGTCAGGGCTGTGGCAGCGAAGCCTTTTTTAAAAACCAAAACCAAAACAAGTCTGGCTAATATCTCTCAAAACCTTGGGGGCTAGTTAGAGTCTAGAAAAAGCAAGGCTGAAATTCAAGCGCCAATTCCAGATGGTATCACTAAAAGAGCATCATACCCACAGACAAATATGACTGTGGCAGCATCGTGTTCCGGGGGTTACGTTTCTCAATAAAACTCTGCTGTTCGTCAAGGAGGGTGCAACTTTGAACAGTTACAAACACCAGCCAGTTTGTGCCAAAACCTTCTAGAAAGCAGAAATATTTAAAATAAAAAAAAACAAGTCTTCTCCCAAGGATGAAAGTTTGGAGATGACCTGACCAGAGTCTTAAACTTAAATCTAAATTCACCTGAAGAGGGCTGTGGGCAAGAGATGTGCTCACAATAGAACAGAGTTGGAGATTTTTTTGCCAGGCAGAGAATGCAAAACTGATAGTATTAGTTTAAGGGTGTGCACAATTGTATACCTTGATTATTTCAGCTTTTTTTTTAATTGCTAAAAGGGTTTAATCTAGTCCCTCTTAGTTGCATTGTAAGGGATATATATATATATATATATATATATATATATATATATATATATATATATATATATATATATATATATATATATATATATATAAAAAAGTGGATAACGTCTTTTTTTTTTTTTTTTTGCATCATGAAAATCGTTGCTTTTTAACAGATGTGTGTACACTTTTCAAATGAAAAATTTAACCTTAACCCGTGGTAACATAATGTGTTGCTCACATGGAGCTAACATAGTCGAGACAGGCTAAACAGAACCCAGCTCCCGAGTGGAAAGGGTCTGCTTCAAGAGTAACTTCATATCAGGCTGCAAGGACAGAAAACTCCAGTGTGCATCTGCAGCTGTAATAACAAAGCACATCAATGTCACGGAGTACACCTTCACATCGCTGCAGAGAGGTTAAACCCCCCCCAAGTTTCCAGTTGCACTGTGCCATTTCTGTGACATTTCAAAGCAGCGCTGCAGGAAAACCCTCATAAAAACTCCCCTTTATGAACAGAGTAGTTTTTTTTTCGAATTCCTGTGACGGTTGTGTGTTTGCGGTCTGAGCCTATGGACGCAAACTGTGGGCGTCGTTTCAGAAACAAAAGAGCAACTACTGTCCGTAGCGTCTGAATTATAATAATGCAATTTCTCAACCTGTCGGTCATCCCTCAGCGGTACCTCCGGCGGCTGAGAGAGGCAGCCATGTCTCGGAACCCGGCTATTCTCCGTGTCGGGGTTTGTGGCCATTAGCTCGGATAAGGTGGAACTGCCAGGTGAGCTTGTTTTTCCAAAAAGCCCGTAATTACCCGGGAGCTGTAAAGGAATGAGGTTCCCCCTCAGGGCAGAGGCCTGGTCCCATTCACCTAAGACTCTGTGTGTGTGTGTGTGTGTGTGTGTGTGTGTGAGAGAGAGAGAGAACAGCTCTGCGTCTGATCTGTAAGCATCCTGCTAATGAATGTCTTGGGTAGTGCTGACTCCAAGTGAGGGGTAAAGGAGGGAACAAAGTGTAATGAGGGGTTACAACAGGCCAGACCTTGTTGAAGCTGCGTCCAGCCGAGTCCTTTTCGTTGGGCCGGAGCTCCTGCAGCTGGGCGTCCAGGATGTCCACGAGCTGCTCCATCAGCCGCACCGAGGAGCTGACGTCCCCGGCGAACACGGGGCCCTGCGTGTGCCGAGCCAGCTCGTTGGCCAAATTAGCCGCACTTTCGCCGCTTCGGATCTAAAAACAGCAGACGAGGGAGGGGGGGGGAACAAGGAGGGGGTGTCAAAGAAATGTGGGTGATGCAGGGCCTGAGATGATGGTTATATAACGGCGGCTTGAATAATTTATTCCACATACATCTCAAAGTCCTAATCCACAGCAACACGGCTCGTTTACAAAGAAAGAGGTTTTAGCCGCCCGCAAGCATTAGAGGAGTAAAGAAAAATACACCAGCATAACAATTAGAAGCTGTCCTCTGTGATTAGTGTAATATAGCATTTATTATTAAACCCAATCCCGACTCTGCAAAGTGACTCACCGTCGTAGTACGTACGCTGACTACATCTACACTAATTCTCATGGTGGGATTGGTTTTCTTATTCGGTGATGAATCAATTTGTACGGGAGGAAGCAATGCACGTACGGGCACAGGAAGCACAGTTTAATTCAATTCTTCGGCTTCCGAGATTTTATTTATGCCGAAAAGAAAGGTGACGAAGCAGTATAAAAATACCCCGGTGAAAAGTTAGCGCACCGTCACCATTTTAGACATAGGCCCATCGATATTTGTGGGACCCAATTTACTTAAAGTATACTTAAACTGAAAACAAAATGCAGCCGAGTTATGCAAAGTCTCGTAGAAACAGAGGTTATAAATAAAGATGCACCAAGAAATCAGCTGGGGACTGAGTTTCAGCTTGATTGGCCCTAAGAGGTGACGAGCAGCTCTTAAACCCAAAAATCTGTTCTTTTTCTGAACTGTAAACACAGCGCACCTAAGGGCTATCGAGTTTTGGTAATAACGCCTCTTTTTTCTGTCACTAAGGGACGAAGGCTCAAAATTAGCCATCTTTGTACAAAGTCAAAGGAAGTGCAGAAATTTAAAAAAATATTTCAAAAGTCTTATTTTTCACAAATTATCGAACCGTTTGTGGTTCATTTAGAGAGCGAGAGAGAGAGAGAGAGCAAGACTTTAAGCAAATAATCGGAAGGTTGAAGAAGGTGCAATTAAGTTGCTCTATTTTTACCCTTATGAGCGTTCAACCTCTGGCCATTTTGGAACATGCTGCATTTGGAATGGTTAGCAGCCTTTTAGCAGTCTCAGAGTTAAGGTAGACATTATGGCTGCACAATATATCACAAATATATTACTGCAACATAACTGCGCTTAGTTTTGCATACAGCTATTTGTCTAGATACCATGCCTTAGGAAAATCTATGCCTGTACTATACGTATCGGTGACACTTGATGCTTGATGCAGCATAAAAATTTTAGATTACTAAAAAATTTAAGGTCTTAAAGTCATTAAGAATTTACAACTAAGTTATTTCAATAATAAAACAGCATGCCAGAAGCTAATTTTTCAATAAAGCCGCGTTGTTGAGATGGAAAGAATGAATTTCAATTATATTCCAGAAAGTGGATAGACTACTTGCTGTATGGGGTTTGTGTTTTCCATGAACCCAAAGCAGAATGAACAAATGTACTTGTTCATTTATTGTAAGCCATATTGTTATTTCATTTCAACATTTGGCAATATTATCGTATATCGGATGTTTTCGTGATAAAGGTCAGCCCCAGTGGAGATGTACACTCTCTGGATTTTACTCGGAGACAGCTGTTTTTGGAATACTCGCTGTGCTAATTGCTAATATGAGAGGCTACAGATGGTTTAAAATGTGGAATCTGGAATCATTTTTGCCTTTGGCTCACGGCAGGAAGGCAAGAAACAAATGGATTTAATCATGTTCTCACATCCTGTCATGTTGTAGCTCTAAAAGAGAGATTGGCATTGGATAAAATTAGTATCCACAAGTCAAAGCTTTATAAAACTCAGAGACTGGAAACTGGCCACTAAATTCCAGTCGGTGCATCTCTAGTTATAACTAATAAGAGAATACCTGCAGTGATGCTGGATTTCCTCTCTTTCTGCCCCTGCAGTTTTGTATAAAGGCAGTTCACTGAGTTGGCAAAAAAAAAAAAAAAAAAACCTGCGTTAATTTATATATCTGCCTATTCGTTTTACCGTCCTTGTTCTTCGCAGATTACATTTAAGGAGAATATGGGATAATATGCACAGAAATAGTGCTGAAGTAGTGCAAAAAGTTTCCATGGTGATTTGCTGTGCATCACTTTTTGAAAATTGTACTAAATTCTGTTTCTATCACGTAAACCGCTTAAAATCAGGGCACCCCCACCCCCCACCCCCCAATAGAAGCCCTGCCTGAACCTGCTGCATTCACTTCTTCTTTTTCTAACAGAGAGAACAATAATCTCTCACTCAGAATGCAGCATGCTCCTGTTTTATTATTGTGCATTCAGGCTACAGAAGCTCTTATATGCACATCTACATCTCTACCTGCAAAACATCAAAGAACAGAAGCACTGACGAAAGAGACCCTGGGTCCTTTGATTCTCGGTAGCACACTGCAGCTCTTGGCATTTATGCCAGCTTTTTTTTTTTTTTTTTTGAGCGAGAGAGAGAGAGAGAGAGAGAGAGAGATATAGAGACAGAGAGAGAGCATTTCTTTTTTTTCCTGCCACATGACTTTGGCTCCCCTTGCAGAATAACAGAAAGTGTTTCAATGATGAGCCCACTTGACCTGTTCAGAAAATAAACCAAGCAAGCGAAGAGGTCATCCATTGCCCACAGTGTAGATGTTTGACTTCCGCCGTGTCACATGCTTGATCGCTGCTACGTTTTGTAATGGACAAACTCTCCTCTTTTTTTTTTTTTTTTTTTTTTTTACCTTTTGCGCCACCTGAGTCACCCAGTGGGAGGTGCAATTGCTGAGGTCCGGCCCCTTGGAGCACCAAGTCCCCATCACGGTGCAGAGGAAAGTAGCTGTGCCTGCAGCAGCAAAGAGAGAGAGAGACAGAGAGAGAGAGAGAGAGAGAGAGAGAGAGAGAGAGAGTGAGACAAAAAAAAAACACAACAGTTGGAGGGAGGCCAAAACCTTGCTTGGATACAATGTCTCCTGCTGATCACTCATTTATACAGACTCTCTCCTGCAAAGGACACTAAATGTTCCGCAGCAGCAGGAATTTTTCAAATGATCTGAAAGGCTGAGAGGAATTTCAATGTCCCCCTTAGAAAAAAAAAAAATAAAAATCATGTTTGCAAAGATTTAGTAAAAGGCTGTCAAGGTCTTGTGTAGCTTGAGATAGGAGAGGAGAAAAAAAAAAACGAAAACCCTGACAGAGCAAGCAAAGTGGCATTTGTTTACATTTAAAGATCAACACATTTCACAGCTTTCAGCATCTTATACGCCACCTCGCCTTTCAGAACCACGATTACTTCCAATTAAATCCCGCCACACTGACAACGACGAGACAAATATCGACCCTCTCTCCTTTTTAAACATTATCTCCTTATTTTATGTTTTCTATTCTCCCGCAGCCTTGCTTTTTATTCCGACAGACCGTTCAGATTCTGTGATTTGCTCCGAAGGTAATTTTCGGCACGATTACCGCGGCAACGCCGTTGTCAGATGATCTCGCATAACTACATCAGAAAAAGGGGGGAAAAAAAAAAAAAACTGTTTCCCGCTAACTGCTGACTTCACGAGCATCCAGCAGAGATTTTAACTGCACTAAGTAAATTGTAAGTGCATTATTTAAATTTACCTACTGCGGAAGAGCTTCTGTTTCCCAAAATGAGCTGTCCATCACATTTATTTGTTTTTCTCCCTGCGCTTTTGGAAACCGGCAACAGTTTTTCACCCCTGCTATTTGTGCACTTTTATCTTAGAGTTTCAAAATAACATGCAAACAACAAGAAAGTACATTATGATTTTTTTTCCCCCCTCCCTCCTTGATGTAGGAAGGAAAAAAGCTCTAATCATGCAACCCTTTGGTTTTGAAACTGACGTGCTGCCTTGCTGCTGAAATGTTGTTGAGTCGGTGCATGTAAATAGAGGTGGAAATAACACCACGCTGAGCACACAAATAGGAATCATTTTAACAGATTCTGTCAGGTTCTTTGGATCTTTGCTTTTTTTTCCGCTTATTTTTATTTCCAAACATCACCGGTTAAAAGTGACTTTTCCCAAACGGATCGTCGTTGTACTGAATGACAACGGACACAATCTTACCAAAATAATAAAATATAAACACGGATACATATTGTTTTTCTCTTTTTTTTTTGGTTGGAGAGTCTCTGAAAAAAACAAAAAAAAAACACTCATCCTGATTAACAACATGGCGGTTTTAAAAGGGCATAGCTTGTTCTGTACCGCGCTTGCTCCGGGTTGCGTCACATTGTGAAATAGAGGGTTAATTGTGTCATATTTCAATTCTTATAGGTGTGTTTTAGGTGGAAGCTCGGTAATTTATATTCCTGCTGTGACACTGTTTAGCGGTACAAAAAAAAGAAGCTTTAAAGAGAGCAATTTTACATCTTTTTGCTGCTGGCAGAAGGGAGAACTAAAGCGTGTACCAGGTGCGTCTCAGTAAATTAGAATATCAGAAAAGTTTGTTTATTGCAGCAATTCAGTTCAAAACTGAAACTTATACAGGTTCATTACACACAGAATGACGAATTTCATGCTTTTATTTGTTTATGTTAATTAATCTGCCTTGGAGCTAATATAAACCGAAACAAAGTTTCTACAAAATTTATGAATATTGCATCGGGAGCACTTCAACCCTGGTCCTCTGGGCCCACTAGACGGCATGTTTTAGGTGTTTCCCTGCCCTCTCACACCTAAGTTAAATAAATGGGTGATTAACAGGCCTCTGCAGCCCTCTGTCTTAGACCAATAAAAACACTATATAAATATTGTGTGTTGTGTCTGTGTCAGTTGTCCAACAGGCTGTCAGTAACCTCTTATACAAAAACCTTCAACGTGGGATCGAGGTGCCTTTTAGGCATCTCCATTTTGGATTTTGATGAGTTAACCGATGCAGAAGTTAGTCTGGCCTCTTTTACTTCTCTGACGCCCTGCGTGCGATAGAGTCCCGCATTGGCTGACTTGTATAGGCGATAAGTACATGTTGAACCTTTTTCAGAAATCAAGTTCCTAGAATGTGGACCAAGAGTGGCGAGGCTGGACATTCAAGTGACTCGAGGTCCAGTTTAAAGTTTACGGTGATGATTCGGGGAGCTGTGCCATCTGCCAGTGCTGGTCCACTTTGATTTACCAAGTTGGAACTCAGATCAGCAGGACTTGGCACGTGTCCACTCTGCCAAAAGTGCCAAAGCCTGGTTTTAAAGACCATGGCATCACCGTGTTAGACGTGACAGCAAACTGGCAGGACCTAGACCCATGTGTCAAAAGGAAGATGAGTGACACCAGAAGCGACAACACAAGACGAGCTGAAGACCGCTATTAAAGCAGACTGGGCTTCCTTCACGGCTCAGCAGAGCCATGGGCTGATCACCTCCATGCAGCACTGTTTTGATGCTGTGATTTATGCAAGGGAAGGCTCAACCAAGTACTGAGTGCACATACCGTCACATGCAAGAACATAAGTTCTCACTAGGCCGATGTTACAACATTAAAAATCCCTTTTTTTCCTGTTTTATGCCTTTTTTCGGAGTAAAGTAATGTTTTGCACTAGCCACACGTCACAGTTATTAAAATAAACACATTACTGTGTGTAAGACATCCATATATGAGTTTAACTCTCTGAATTCAATTAGTGAAATAAATGCCCTTTTTGACGGCATTCTAATTTAGAGGGACGCAGAAGGACTGAGTAGGTTTAACATACAGAACAAATTTGTTTGTAGCCATACAGCGCAAGGAAACAGTGCTTCATTTCTCCTGAAAAATGGCTCAATTAAAAGCCCTATTTAAAGGGGACAAAATAACAAATAAAGACTTGTTAAAAATCTGTGGTGTGTGGTTTTGTGCAGGTAAAGGGATTAGAGGGGTTTAAAAACTTTTGGACAGTACTGATGTTAATCACAGACTTGCTGAGGAGTTAATGAGATGCTAGTTAAGTCTGAAGCCATAACAAATGCAAGCTTACATGTTCCTGTTTCTATACATAATGAATTAAGGAAAACGGGTTTAGTCTTGCTAAAGCTGCCACGAGAGCAAGGGATTTTTCTCACATAAACGTACAGCTTTATCCAGGAATCTGGTTCTAAAAACACATTCATCAAAAGTAAAAGTGGATATCTCCAACACCAACAGCAATGCCTGGCAAAGTTATTAAAACCCTTGAATGTGGGCCTGTGTTGACACGTTAACATCCATGAAGCTTTATGCTTTATTTTCAGTTGTTACATTCTCGATTGTTGTTATTGTTTTTTTTTTTCAGAGGTAAGGTGACTTGGAGTTCAGAAAAGCTGTAAATAACATGTAGTATTATTATCATTATTATTGTTATTGATTAGAGAAGCAGCCAGATAACGCTGGAGAGACAGCAGAGACCCAAAGCTCACGTGGGAGAATCTGTTGACTGGAAAACTAACAGTTTTCCACAAATATTGGCCTTTACTAGCTTTTATGGTAGTAAGGCAAGAAGAAAGCCATTGTTTAAATAAATCCATAAATATCCCTGTTTGTGGTTTGCACGCAGGTCATGTAGGGGGGGCAAAACAAGAATATACTCTTGGAAGAAGATGAACTTTTTGTAAAAAGGAAAAAAACATATTTTGTAGCAAAAAACACAGAATCTCATCCTTAACAAAACTTCCCTGGAGGTGAAACACAGAGGGGGCAGCATTATGGTGCAGGGATGCTTTTGTTGTACAGAGAAAGGGAAGACGGTCAGATTTTTTGGCAAGACTTAAAATAGTCAGAGGGTCTCCAATCCGAAAGAGAACAAACATTGTGCAAACCTAAACAAACGGCTTGCAAATTTTAATTTGCAAGAAATTTTGAAAACCTGAGTTTGCTGCACCATTATGTACAACTATGTTGGTGCGTCATATAAATGTTGGTGAAATACACAGAGGTTGGTGATGGAAACTTCCCAAAACAAAATTTTAAAAAAGTACAAAAGTATGTGCAAAGACCCTTCTAAAGAATATATTCAAAATCAATGTAGAAAAAAAATGTCCTTACCTCTGGTTCCTTTGGGGCAAGGTCTCTCCACCGTGGTGGCAGTATGCGTCTGGGGCCAGTCGATGGCTCTCCTCCGGGTTGCCTCGCAGAAGCGTCGGGGCGTCGGGGGCAGCTCGGGCACGGTGGGCTCGGCCGTGACGGGCCCGTGGCTGCCCTCGTGAAGTATCCTTCCCTCTCTCGGATCGGCTCCCGCTCCGGTGGTGTCGCCCTGCCCCTTCGAGGCGGCCACGGTGGTGGTGGTGAACAGCGGGGTGGTTCTGGGCACGGATGACGTGACGGAGGCATCCTCCGTGGTCGGGACTGGAGAGGCAGAACGGCGGAGCTGTTAGAGATGTGGCTTCTTGATCTCAGTGAAAGAAAGAGTAAAATTGCTGGCTGAAAGTAAAAAAGGTTCACATGGGTCTCGCTTATAATTCCACCTATGCTGCTCTCCCTAACAATGCAACACACACACACAAAAAAAAAAAACCTAACAATGTGACACTATCTTTGACCATTTCTATTTTACTTAAGCCAATAAGCAAGACAAGCAATAGCGGCGGGGCAATCTTTCACACAGCAGTGATTCCTTCCAAGCGGGCTCAGTATTGGGCTGATTAAATGTCAACAATGAAGACAAAGCCTGTCTGCGTTTTACCTTTTTTTTTTTTTTTTTTTTTTTTTCCTCCCCCCTGCCTCGTCCGCCTCCATCCCTTTGATAAAGCTGGAGCGCGGAAGGAGAACCGCACTGCCCCGAGCAAAAACCATACATCAGCAATAATGCGATTCCACTGTATTCGGCCGACGCCTACCGAGCAAATCGGCGTGTGACCGCGCGCGCACACGCCACCGTGCAACCCGACCAGCGTCTGCTCTATTACTCAGGTGTGTCCCTGCTTAAAATCACTGCCAGCTCACAGATTGATATCTGCAGCGTAGGGCCTGGAGATAACTAGGAAATGAGAGCCGGAATGGGAAATCAATAAATTTAATACAGTATGAAGAGTCAATATGGATAAAAGAGAAAACACAGTGAGTGTGTGTGTGTGTGTGTATGTGTGTGTGTGTCTTCGTGGATATCCAAGGCTTCTTGTCTCCTGAAAGGCCATACATTTCTACCCACAACCTGCTGATTGTATTTTAAGATAAAAGCAGCTTCCTAAAATGAGGTCTACCCATGCGAGAAGCCACTATAGTCTTCATCATGTTTCCCGGGGTGCTTTTGGGAAAACGCAATATCATGCTATCTGACACTCCATCATCAGACACCTATCTCCACTTCCCCGGGGGGAGAATAGTGACAGAGCCGACATTTCTTGTTTCACACCAATCAGCGGGTCAGGGGGATCGTCGCTTCTTCATTCAGGTAAAATATTTGAGTTTATTACAAAGCTGATATCTGTGATGAGGCCAAGAGGCAAGCCGAGCATGATGGGGTTGGTGGGTGACGCTCGTGATGAGAAAAGGAAATTCTACAGTGTGCCTCAAATGTGACATTTCACAGGATGACCTTTTTTCCCTTTCCTACATGGGCCCTGGCCAATTTGCTGGCACTTATTCACAGAAATGTGGCTGTCACCCACACATTTCCCAGCCTGGCCAGGTCAACATGGCTGCCCCTTTAAACAGCTGAGCCCTGTGCGGTTTGCATTATCACACAGAACAAAAAAAAAAAAAAAAAAAAGTCAAAAACCATGAAATTGATCCCAGACTCAAATTAAAAAGGGGTGTTTAATTTCTATATTTTAAATCCATGGCAGTTTTAAATTCATGGTTATTTTTTCCACTCCTAAATCCTACTTTATTTCATCCTTAACTCAATATAGGCCCTCAAGCTGCTACAGTATAACAATGGTATATAAAAGAATGAACACAAAAGTTTCAGATATATTATGTAATGCAGGCAAAGTTTTTTCATTGAGTCAGGGAAAGTGAGAAGATTCATAGGCTGACTTGGTTGATTCAATAGACACATATAATGCAATACAAGGGCAAGTGTAATTGGGTTTCGGAATATTAAACCTCTCCATACCTGAGCAAACCTCTGCTTTTTCACAGGCTGATATAAACCCTGATACGCAGCTGTTTGTAACAGCTTGCTTGCATCACCTGATTAACTTTCTCCTGAAGACACATTTCTCCAACTCAACCCTCTGCAAGCAACTTGTTTCAAATTGTCACAACATGCAAATGGTTTGGGTTTTAATTATTCTTAGGCGGTAATCTTTTTTTTTATATATATACATATATCATCAAAGATTCGGTTAGCCGTAGTATGCTGCAAATACACGCTGTGTTTTTAAATGCCCTAGGGTAAAACATTTAACCATGACAGCTGTTAGAGGCAATAGAAATAGTTGAAAACACTTGGCCTCCGGATACAGTTCAGAAAGATAAAACTTAAAATGTTACTTCAATTTTTAATTATTAAAGGGTTAAAATAATGTATTTAAATCCAAATCTTGACCAGAGCTTATGGTATATTTAACTACAACCTTCTTTGAGGTTGGCGACTGTGGCTTGACGGGTTGAGTAGTCGTCTGGCAATCAGAAGGTTGTGGGTTTGATTCCAGCTTCCCCTTGGCACATGTCGATGTGCCCCTGGGCAAGGCACTCAACCCCAAGTTGCCTACTGAGCTGCGACTGGGTGAATGTGGCTATAGTGTACAGCGCTTTGGGTGGTCAGCATGACTGGAAAAGCGCTATATAAGTTCAGTCCATTTAATACTTAATTCAATTCATCATAAAGTATTATTATTAAAAATAGAAGGGTAGTTTATAATTACAGGTCATGAATTTGTAAAATATAAAAAAAATAAAAAAAATTGGAAGCCAAGTTAACAATAAACCAAGTACTGTTTTAAAGAAGAAATGCTTGTCTAAAGTAAAAGCGCCTTCAAAAGTGATATTATATTTAGTTCCCCAACAATTTTCCACCAAATGCATACCAGTCTTCTTGCAGATTTATACAATAACGGAGAAAAAAAAAAAGCTTTGCATGCTCCAGGATTCAGCAGCTTGGAGAACTACCTTAGGCAGCAATAACTTCAAGCAGTCGTTTTCTGTACGACTTTATCAGGCTCTCACATCTCGGTGGAGGAATTTTGGCCCACTCCTCTGTATAACGTTGCCTCAGTTCATTGTGCTTTGCAGACATTCTTTAGGCACAGCTCTGTTAGGGTCCCACCACAGCCTTTTAGCTGGCTGGAGGTCTGGGCTTTGAATCGCCTATTGCAACATCTTTATTCCTTTTTTTTTTCCCAGACAGTCTGTTGTAGATTTACAGATATGTTCGAGATTGTCCTGTTGATGGTCCAAATTCGGTCAGGCCTTATTAGTCCCACTGATGGCCTCGAATTGGCCTCTGATGGCTTCAGAGTTGGAATGACATACTTGTGTCTGTATGCTGAGTTTGACATTCACCTATCACGGTGCTGTCCATAAGGGTCAAATATCTCTACTTTGGTTTCACCTGTCCAAAGAACATTAGAGGAAACCATGTAAGATAACGTTGGTGCGATTACATTATGACTTGTGATAGATGAACAAATACTTAAACGGTGTTGATATAAAAAATGTATATGACATGCAGTATGTCCATCTCACGAACTTGTTTTGTTAAAAAAGTTGCATCTGGCTACATCAGCCGACTTGACATTAAAACTATTTGCAGTTTCTTAATGACTTTTCCCGAACCTCGTAATGTTTTTTCTTAAAACATTTTCTGCTGCAATGAACAGCAAGCCAAATATATATATCACCGGAATATAGAGTCTGGATACAATAATGCTTAGATAATTAGCTAATACTTATTGCAGTCCAAGCAGTTATTTGCAATAATGTGTGCACTGATGTAATGGTAAGAATGAATTTAAGAGCTTCAGCCCTAAGGGACGATGTTCTACAAGTCCTGTGCTTTGTTCAAATGGACCATTGCAACCCAAACCTACACTGTCTTAATTACTTTCACAAAAACAAGGTTGCAGACAAACCATGCTTGTTCAGTCTTTTTGCAATTGTACTGATATGAACCTCCATATTTAACATGCCAGCAGATTTCTGAGGTGGAGCGCTTGGGTTTTCCCAGAAGAAATGGGAGAAAAAAAGGGGTCTGATGTATTTGTGAGTTTGAGATTGGCAGCTGTCTCAACTGGTTTGAACTTTTTGAATAATCTTTCACAAAATAAAATACTGGATTTCTTTATTTTATTTTATAACTAATCCGAGATTGATGGACTACAACAGTTGCCTCTGAAATGTCATCGCCGACGTTTTTTCCCACCTTGGCATTGTTTTCTCACACACCTGTATGTTTACCTGTATGCACTACACCAGCAAACGGCAAAGACTCCTGCTTTCATAAAGGAGGTCCCATTTACTGATGTTAAGTTAATCAGTTAGTTAGAAGCCCCTATTTACTTCTTTTATTGACAGCCTTGGAAATGTTTCTTTGCTCTATTTAAGATAATTTCCCTGGTAAACAGAGTAAAAAAAACACAAAGCCTTTTAGCTATAACCTTCTTACCTATAATCCACAAAAACATTTATTTATTTTTTCTTCACAGCTTTGAACAGCCCCATGAATTTCACTTTTGATGTTTCTGCACTGGAAAAAAAGTTCTCATTGATGCCTTACGGAAATAATATGTTCACATCATCATTGGGCAAATTAGATCAGCAACAGCCCAAGATCAGACTCTTGCAAAAAAAAATGTGTCCAATGCAAATTTACACTGCTGGAAAAAAAAAAAAAAATCAAAGGAACACTTTGAAAACACATCAGACCTCAATTGAAAAAAAAAATGCTGCTGGATCTCCATACTGATATGGAAAGGGTAATGTGTTAGGAACAAAAAGATGCAACATCATTTGATGAAAGTGATAAACCCACAGAGGGCCTAATTCAAAGTCACAGGGAGAGTGAAACTGAAAAACCGATGCAACAGACTAGTTCAATTTGCTGAAATGTCATTCAGCAACTCAAAACGGTGCTCGGTAGTTCGTATGCCCCCCAGATGCTCGTATGCATGCCTGACATCGTCGTGGGCCATGCTCCTTTTGAGATGACAGATGGTGTCCTGGGGTATCTCCACCCAGATCCTGTCCACGGAATCACTCAGCTCATGGACAATCTGAGGTGCAACCTGGTGTCGTCGGATGGACCTAAACATGACGCCTCAGAGATGTTATTTTGGATTTAGGTCAAGGCAGCGCAGAGGCCAGTCAACGGTAATAATTCCTTCATCCTCCAGGAATTACCTGCATCCTCTTGGCACAGTATCATGCACCAGGAGGAACCCAGGACCCCACTGCACCGGTGAAGGGTCTAACAATGGGTCGAAAGATTTCATCCTGATATTTAATGGCAGTCAGGGTGCCATTGTTTACCTTGTACAGGTCTGTGCTTCCGTCCATGGATATGCCTCCCCGGAGCAACGCCGACCCACCGCCAAACCGATCATGCTGAAAAATGTTGCGGGTAGAAAAACATTCACCGCAGCTACACCTGACCCTTTTACGTCTATCACATGAGCTCAAAGGGAAACCTGCTCTCATCTGTGAAAGAACAGGGTTCCAGTGCTGCACCTGCCAATCCCAGTGTTTTCTGGCAAAGGCACGTCAAAACGGCGCTGGGCAGGGAGCACGGGGCCTACCGGAGGATGGCAGGCCCTCAGGCCACCATCATGAAGCCTGTTTCTAATGGTTTGATCAGAGACTTTCATGCCAGCGGTCCCCTGGTGGTCACTTTGTCGGGCTCTGGCAGTACTCATCCTGTTCCTCGTTGCACAAAGGAGCAGATATCAGTCCCGCTGACCTCTGACAGCCCTCTGTAGGTTCTAGGTATCGCCTCATGTTACCAGTATTGACTCTGACCTTGGTCAAATGGAAAACTACTGAAAAGCAGTCAAAAAGAAGGGGGAAATGTCTGTGGCCTCTACAAGCAAAACCATTCCTGTTTTTGGGATCATTATTGCCGCTTTAGTGCACCCGTTGTTATTCTTTTTTAACGCCAGAACAACGGACACTGGTTAACAAGCCCATCTTCCACTGAAATGACCCCATCTGTTTCCAGAGGTTTAACTGCCTGGATATTATACTCCAATTAAAAATGGTTGATTTAACTTTTGAAGAGCGTATTTCTGACCATCAAACATGAAACAGAAACCTAAAAAATATTTTAACAGGTGCACATCGATGGCTTAGCTGGTCAGATTTAGTTCAAAGTTTAGATCGAAAGACCAATCTGACAACCTCTAGTCGGCAACGGCACCATTTCTAAGGTGAAAAAAAGATTTCCATTCATCTACATTTTTTTTACACCCCCCTTTATCCTGTTGGATGGTGCGAAGGCTGCTGCTGCCATCTCTGTTGCTCGAGGTATGAGAGAAAAGTTACAGATCTTTCTCAGATTTTTCTCCACTTAACCAAAAGTGCTAACCTCCATCCATTATGCCCTTTTCCTCTCTATTAAGAGAACAAAGCCCCCCTAACTAGGTGCCCAATGGAAGAATCAAGCTTTATAGGAGTTCAGGAAAAGGAAGGTATCATAGTCAGTAACATAGAGGCAGAGCTTTTCCCTTAAAGTACAGGCAACCAAATAGACAGGTGACAAATTTAATTCCAGCGCACTTTGTGAGAACTGTAATTTGCAATCACAGGACCGATGTAAATAAAGGTTTAATTGTTTTGTGCTTCAAGTGTCAAGCTGTGATTGATATCGCATTTCAACATTTAACTTTCTGACACATTCATTTGTAAATGCGGTTGTTGTAATAAAGGCATTCTTTGCACGGGTGATAATGAGCATAAATTAAGCTCTAGACAATAAAAATCACAATCATTTGTGTGCTTTAACGCTTTGAAGTGTAACAGAACAGTGGGCAATAATGCTTCGTTCAAGGGATGTAGATTGTCTTTATTATTATTATTTTAGTATTATTTAATGAAAAAAATAACATAAAGGTGTTTTTTGATATCTGTAAGCTGCCACTGTTTCTGAGATGTTTTTTTTTTCGTTCAGCATGCCCCTCGCTCGGTCCTAAACGCATTGCTAAATAACTAAATCAATAAATCAGCAGGCCAGCTTTAAAAAAAATTGTGAATTGTTTAAGTAAACTTCAATCAGCATCCTTGTGCTTTTTTTTTTAAGCCATTAGACACTTGGTCATCATCTTCCTCGTTCACTCTTCTCTCTTCTTACTCTCACCACCATCATTTCACCTTATTTAATCAAAGAAAATCTTTGTGGATCCTTGTAGTCATCATGTCTTAAGTCTTCAAATCAAAGTGTGGGTAACATCAAGACAGTCGGCCACGCAGCACAGCTCCTCTGTACCACACAAAGTAAGGCGCTCAGAAGGCAGCACATCTGCGGGCTTATTCTGATGCCTCGGCACCATGCGCTCTACAATTTTCTTTTGATTGCAAAGAGCAACTCCCTCCAGTAAGAGCCTCGCGTCCTCTGATAGCACTCATCCAAGAGAGGGCTGCACCAATTAGCTTGCATTCCTCTCAAGAGGCAGTGAAGTCACTCTTTATGGGAAATCTGACACCAAAGAGCGCGCTGTTGCCATATGGTGAATATTACCTCTCGTATATAATGGGAGAGTTTGAGATTGAGCACTTGAAAAATGACTGTGACCAGTGTCAGAGCAGAGTGTGTAAATTAAAACGCAGCTAAAGGGGAGCGGGAACATCGTCCCGCAAGATCATCAGTCGAAGCGCGGCAGATGAAGCAGAATTAGTTTCATCACATTATAGCCCCCTTGAGTCATTCCTGAGAGGAAGATGGCAAAAAATATTAAAGCGTAATCATCTGATGAGAAGAGTGCTTATTCTGTTTGTCCTTGATTTTATGGCTCAAACTTTCCCACTAGCAAAGCTTTATTTTATTTATTTTTTCCTCCTGAATTGCACCGTCAGAGCAGTCCGTACCTGTCCAGACAGACACATGAATAAATGTATCGTAAGCCGTCTAATGCTTGCTATTAAGAGAAGCGGAATGACAGCTTGCAGTCAAATCAAGCTGTTTTAATTAGTTTCGGTTCTGAAGACGGATCACTTAACACGGCTGGCCCTCCTTGTATACTAATAAACAGACACATGCAGTTATGAGAAATTATAACGTGCAAGAGTCTAATTTGAACCGGGATAAAATAATAATCAAATGACCCAACATCTCTCTGCCGCTGTTGCTGCCATCTATGGTGGGCGAATAAAAAAAAGGGGCACGATATTGTGTGTTAGGGGTTAAAGGGATGGTTCAGGACGGTTGAAGCAATGTTGGGCTAAAGGGTTATAATCAGTTAATATCTTAAAATAATCCAACTTCAGGAACCTCCTAGAGCTTTATGTGCATGTAAACCTTTGTCGTGTTTGCGGTGAGCTCAGAAGTCAACTCCTAATTAAAAGGTAAATTTAGGTAGGAGGTGGTGCGCCACCAATGATCTTCCTGTGTGAAACGTGTTCTAACAGTGGAAGGTGTTAAGTGTTAGAGATGCAACGTGAACCTGGCTGGGGGTAGGATCATTTTCAGCTTGATAGGCCCCGACAGGTGACATTAGGAAGATCGGATCTTTTTCCAATAAGTGAATGCAGCGCGCTTAGCACAACCAGCTCACAGTAACAACAACCCTCTTCCTGCGGAGGCCATTACATGTGGAAGCACACCCAACGTTAGCCATTATGAGTTTCAATGAGGTATTTAAAAGGAAGTCAGAAGAACCACAGAGACTTAAGAAGCTATTTAAATGTTATTAAAAATCCTGTACTTTCTGGAACTTGCCGAGACAAGTCCGTGCTGTTCTCCAGACTGCGACTGAGAACAGGAGTTTCCGCAGCTGACAGGAAGGCCGACTGGAGCACAGCAAAGTCCCCGTTTTATCATTTTGCGCCTTAAACCTGTCTGTCAAGGATCATGCTGGATTTAGAGATGCTGGCAGCCTTCTGGATGTGACAGGGTAGAGGTAAAGACAAGGTTTCTCATGGGAATACACATGGATACCGCTGTTTTAATAAACTTCGCTGCACTAAAGGTGCTAATTTTCACTAAGGCAGAACGCTAAAGAAACTTTACTATCACTGGTAGAATTGTTTTGTTTTAGGTGTGAAATAGTAAAACCCCATTTTTGCAGTGACTGTGCTCTCACACGTACAGCATGACTTTGTTTTGTCCCTCTATAAATAATGAATCAATGACCACTAACGGCAGGAAGGCTAGGCTATTGTTCAGTGTTGTGCTTTAATCTTCCTTTAAGAGAAATCGGAATCAGCTAAAAGTCGGTATCAGAAAGTCTGCAAAATCCTGATTGTTGTGTCTCCTGTAGCATTTCCAATAAAAGTAACTGCATTATAGACAAGTAAAGCAGAGTAAAAGACGCAAGTATTAAAGAAGTTTAAGTGAACTTTATGCTATTGATTCTACTTTGCCTATTCTCTATAATGTAGTCCCCTTTGAGAGGAAATAATGTTCCTAGTGTTTCCCGCAGGAAGATCATTGGTTAAGCAATACTTCCAAGCCTCCATTCCTCATCTAAATAATCACTGACTTATGTGTGAATAGCCACCCAACATAACCAACAACATCTGCATAAGGCGCTGTGATGTCTGTAAGAGTGGAATTGTCTTAAGACGGAAGAAATCTGCTTTTGTCTCAGGCCCCCTTGGGCTCTTGATCACAGTGTTTTGTGAAAGAAGAGATCAAAAACAAACGTTTAAACACACTTCTCAAAGCGGAGACTATTGAATATTAAATATGCTTTTTGGAGCATATATGGTGAATGAACATCCGGAGGCGTGCTTCTCCTACCTGTTTTAGAAATCTCAACAACAAGGAAGCCATTGTTATGTCTGCGCCGGTGCGGCCGCACTCTGTTTCTATTAAAGCTTAAAAAAATTAAAAAAGCAAAGAAAAGACAAGAGATGGAACTTTTATTAGAGAATCTTAAGCCTGGCATTGCTTTAGCCGTGTGGTGGCCTAAGTCATACAGCGTTTTGGGTTGGAATCTAACAGACAATGTAAATGTAGACAATAATAGCCACCTAACAAAACCATTCAGAGAGAGGGTTGAGCGGGGCCTCTACCCTCTCCGTCAACTCCAGTGTCTAGGACCAACTAATCTGGAGCTATACTTAATGAAGTCACCAAGGGGTTATCTAAAGCAGGTAAGATTTTACCTGCTTATAACCTTTTAACAGAACATAGCTTCAAAAATCCATCTAAAGCTGGCCCAGCAGCCGGACAGCTTAGTGGAGATGAGTGCGTGACAACAGTGGGGACTCCATGTATACCATGTGCATGTGGCTCTACATAAATCTATGTGTAGGTGCTTGCTTGAATAACAAGGTCGTCTTAGAGGATGAAAACCGAGCTTCGGTTGCCTTCTTTACCTGGCGCTCGAGCCGATAATTAATGACGGGAGAAACAAATCCCACAAGACATGAATTTTACATCAGGCTGTTTATAGGCGCTCGTGCCGTTTCTGCTTGATTCAGGGTTACATGACGGGAGCGTGACTCGTAAGTAGTAACAAGCTAACTGACGCGCACTCCCAAATTTGATGCTAAAGAACATGCCATCGTGCCTTCAAAATAAAAAATAAATAATAAAAAAAATAAAGCGGTAAAAAAATATCCTTGGGCTGACAGCTTTATCGACATTTGTTCCTTAAAAGAGCCGTGGACGAGAAAAGCTTTGTCTGACATATCTTGTGTCTGCGTGGGGTAATTTATGAGGCCTGGAGAAACCGAACACTGTGGAGCAGCAGGCGTAGCGCAGTCACAACGAGACAAGTCTGATTCAGGAGGAGGAGACGGCGGAGCAGCTCGCTATACAGACACCCGCGTGCAGACAGGAAGATATATGTGGAGACAGAAATACACTCGGAGCAAAATACTCCAAAACTCCCTGTCATGTACACCTATGAGGTCCACTAAAACAGTCTCCTGCCATAATCCAGCAAGCAGAACAATTAAGGCTGCTCCAAATTCCCTGACTTCCTTTGCTTCAGACTCTATTTCTGTTGCCAAACATGCTTCAGAGCGTGGAGCATAGGCTTAGCGCGTGATACATCTATAAATGTTCGCAGTCTTCGAGGCTCACCTAGAGGTGTCATACAGAGCGTTAGAGGAAAGCAAAGCAGAGCGAATGGCAGAGCTAGCCAGAACATCACAAAAGGGAAAAGAACGACAAAAGACAAACTTTGTCTTATGTGGAACTAGGCCTGGATTAGTAGCACAGTTTCATGATATTTACACAAAAGTAAAGAAGAAAAAAAAGGGTAATTTTTCATCAATTAGGTCATATGTGAAAATCTAAATTTCCCATATCCAGTAAATGCATCAAAACTAAATTTCACCACTATTTTTCAGACTATAAACGCATCAACTAACAGCACATACTTAGGTGCACTGTTTCTGAGTTTAGTAATAGCGAGATATAGGTTAGGGCCATATGCTTTGACCCAGAAAAGAGCCTAATCTTGTAATTCCTTCATTTTCTGTTGGATTTACAACTAACTACCTCTACCAAAGAATCATCAAAAGGTCATCAAGGCAAACTCTTATCCACACAGGTTCCGACCCAGGATTTCAAACTCCTAGGGAGGACTACAATCTTGATAGAGTGTCATTTTCCAACTTTACCTGAGTACCTGACTGGACATGTGGAAGTTTCTCTTGTAGGAAAATGAGTAATAAGTTTCCTACAAATTAATCATTTTATTTTGTTTAATTTAGAAGAGTTCTAAAAGGAAGTAATCACATAATTGGAATAACAGAAAAATGATTGGATATGGTAAGATATAGTTACTAAGGCCAATGTGACGTATTGGTTGTGTTTGTAATACATTTGCAAAGCACAGAGTTCTCTGATATCCAAAGAAAAACATTCTTTAGAGATAAATGGATTTATTAGCTACATTCATCATTTAACAGATGCCTGTGAGTCAGGCCTCATTGTTTCTTTAAATAATTTTCTGACTGGGCGACCAGTCCCACCCGACACGGGGAAGAGAGCCATTATCTCTGCATTTATTTATTTGTTTAGGTTTGATTATGTTAATTTTTTTTGGCACTGGAAATCTATAATGACCACATCTGTCTTCTTTGTAAGCAAAAGAAAACTGCAGGCGTATTTATTTTAGCCAGTTTTACTAGCAACTGATGGGGGAGGGGCAGCGCTGTTTAAATTTCTACTGAGGGCATTCCCAATGTGCGATAAGAAACAAAGTATGAAAGAGAACCTCGGTATGTCTTGACACCGGTAACTGGCCCATAGCTACGTCTGGGTAGCCAGGTAAGGTAATCAAAAAAATGTATTACCTGGAACAAAAGGATGTTTTTTAGCTGAAACAAACAAAGATTTAGTGAATTATTAGGGGTAAATAGCAAGCCATGTCTTAAAGTACAGCGTTTAGATCATGGCATGTAGTAATTGTTCGTGTTCACAGTTAATGTCATCACATTTATTAGACAATTTATATAACGCCAGATCACACCGTGAGCTATTTCTGTCCCTAATTGGTTGCTCATCTACTGACTGTTACAAATGCAATTTAAAAACATTGCAAAAGATTGCTATTCTAATTAAAAAAAAAAAAAAAATCGTCTTAGGTCTCTAAAAAGTGTTCCAGGGCAGGTGTCAGAAGCATAA